>NC_083097.1:8266490-8934388 GCF_949774975.1 Lagenorhynchus albirostris
TCAAAAAAGCAACAGTTAAATGCAGCTGAACCCTTAAGCAGTAATAAAATCAAGACTACTGTGAGATAATGTCTTCAACTAAGCTTAAGGGAAATAACTTCCAACTGTCAAAATATCATTTAAGAATGAGAGTAAAACATACTTTCAGTAAACATAAGCTAAGATAATTTACCACCAGCAGACTTTCACAAAGGAAATCTTGAAATATATGATTCAGGAAGAAGGAAAGTGACCACAAAAGGAAAGTAAGGAACTGGAAAAAAAAAAAAGATGTTAAAGGGAAATATAATTAAATATACAACAATAAACTATTTTGTTATTGATATTGATTAAATTTAAAACGTGATAAATTAAGTATGTAGGTTGTGATTTCTAAAATAACTACTAAAAATGACAGAGACATAATATATCACTTCAAAACAAGAAGATGGAAAAAATAGATTAATAAGAACTACTCAGTCACACAAAAATAAAACGAGATAAAAGAAAAAGAAATATAAATAGGAAGAGACAAATTGAAGGTGCAATAAAAAGATGATACATTTAAACCCTAATATTTAAATCATTATATTAAATGTAAATGGATTAAATGTTTCAGATAAAAGCAAAGATTAGCTAATAGATTTCTAAAAGACCAGCTGTATGTTGTGCATAATGGATACATCCAAAATATAAGGACCCAGAAAGGAGAAAAAGATTCAAATATATATGCCAGTAACTGCTAACCAAAAGAGAAAAGCCATGGCTGTTTGAACATTAGATAAAATAGACTTTAAGACAATAAATATTGCTAGAGATAAAGAGGGTCTTCTCACAGTTATAAAAGATTTAATTCACAAGAAGACATAAACATTTTAATTCATATATGCCTGTAATAGACTGAATGGTTGCCCCCCAAAAGGTATTTCTCCATCCTAAAGCCCAGAACCTGTGAATACTGCCTTATTTGTAAAATTCTCCTGAGGTTAATTAAAAATAAATAGATAAAAACCAAGAAAAATCAAACTCCTAATATCAAGAATTTTAAATCCTAAACAAATATTAGCACATTGATTAAACAATTTATTTTTAAAAATAGAGTATATAATATACAAGAATAAGTCAATGGGTTTATTCTAGGAAAGCAAGCTTGATTTAATCTTGGAAATTGAATTAATGTACCTCATTTCCAACAGCTACAGATTATCTCAATAGATGCTGCCAAACTGACAAAATTCAACATCTATTCATAAAATCATTTATATAAACAAAGCATAGAAGAGAATTTCCTAAACATGATAAGGGGAATCTAAAAGTCATTTCCTATTTGATAATAACATGATGAAAATTTTCACCTTGTTGTCAGGAATAGAACAATAATGCTTGTTATCACTACTTCTGTGTAAGGTTGTATTCTAGGTCCTATCCAGTATAGTAACACTGTAAAAGGGGGGAGGGGGAAGGAAATGTACAAAAAAATTTAAAAGGGAGTATCAAAGATCTCTTTATTTTCAGACAGTATAGTTGTGTCTTTAGAAAATACAAAATAATCTAAAGATGCTAATCAGAAATTGTAAGTTTAGTAAGTCTGCCCAATAATGAGGGCAAATGCAAAAATCAATTGTACTATACAGTTCTATGCTGTACTACCATCAAGCAATTAGAAAATAAAAATTGTTTTAATTACACTTACAGTAGCATCAAAAAACATAAAATACCTAGGGATAAATATAACAAAGACATCACAACCTCTGCAATAAACACTATAAACATGGCTGAAAGAAATTAAAGAAGAATTAAGTACAGAGACATGCCACGTTCATAAACTGGAAGACTCAATATAGTTAACAGAGTCAATATAGTTAAATGCCATTCCTTTCAAGTTAATGTAAAGATGTAGTGCCTTCCCAGTCAAAGCTCTGGCAAGTTTTTTAGTAGATATTCACAGTCCGATTTTAAAATGTGTATGGAAATGCAAGAACTTAGAATAATCAAAGAAATTTTGTGAGCTGAGAACAAAGATGAAGGATTTACCCAACCTGGCTTAAGACTTACTATAAAGCAATAATAATCAATGCAGTTTGGTTCTGACAAAAAGATAGACATAGATCAATGAAACAAAATAGCAGACTAGCGAGTGCAGAAACAGATCCACAAACATACGGTCAATAAATTTTTGACAATTTTTTTAAGGCAATTCAGTGTGGAAGGGAAAGTCTTCAACAAATGATGCTGGATCAAATGGATATCCATATAGAAAAAAAAAATAATACCCCCAACCCTTACTTCACATCATTTATAAAAATTAACTCAAAATAGATCATAGGCAAAGAGTAAAAGCTAAACTATAAAATTTCTAAAAGAAAAAAATAGCAGAAAATTTTTGTGACCCTATAGAATGCAAAGATTTCTGATATGGAACTCAAAAAGCATAAAACGTAAAAGGAAAAAAATGATAAAGTGGAATTTATTTAAATTTAAAACTTTTGTTCTTGAACAGATGTAATTTTAAAACTAAAAGACAACAGAGCTGAAGACAATAATGGGAACATGTGTATCTGACAGAGGACTTGTCTAAGGAACATGTACAGAACCACTCTAAGTCAGTATTGAGACAAAGAACACAATTTTTTAAATGGGCGAAAGACTTATTCTTTATCAAAGAAAAAATAAAGATCTTCCTTGACTTATGATGGGGTTACTTCCTGATAAACCCAAAGTAAGTTGGAAATATCATAAGTCAAAAATGCATTTAATACACCTAGTGCACCAAACATCATGGTTTAGCCCAGCAAAACTTAAACAGGCAAGGAACAGTTAGGTTGTTAGCCTACAGTTGGGTGACATTATCTAACACAAAGTCTATTGTATAGTAACATGTTGAGTATCTCATGTAATAGATTGAATACTACACTGAAACTGAGAAACAGAATTGTTGTCTGGGTTCAGAATGGTTGTAAGTGTATCTCGTGGTTGACTGGGAGATGTGGCTGCTGCCACTGCCCAGCATCACAAGAGAGTACCACACCACATATCACTAGCCCTGGAAAGGCTCAAAATTCAGAGTTCAAAGTATAATTTCTATGGAATGTGTGTCACTTTTGCACCCTCATAAAGTCAAAGAATCACAAGTTGAACCATTGTAAGTCGGGGACCAGCTATACAAGTGGCCAATAAGCATGTAAGCCGTAGCATGGGAACAGGACAGAGGAAGAGATGGCTTCCAAAAGAGCACAGGGAAACTTGTGGGGTTGGTAGAATGTTTACCATGATTGTGGTAACGGTTTCATGGGTATATACATGTTAAAACAGATCAAATTGTGGACTGTAAATATAGCTTATCATGCTTCAATTACACCTCAATAAAGTTGTAAACTATCAATTTTGCATATATATGAAATAATAATTTTATGTATATTTGGAAATATACATTACAATAAACAATAAGTAAAACCTTAAAAATGATACCAATGACAATAACATCAAAAATATAAAAATGTAAAGAATAAATATAACAAATTATGTTCAAGACCTCTTCAGAGAAAATCAATAAACTTTAGTGAAAGACATTAAAAGACTTGAATAAATTAATTTATCATGTTCATGGAATAAAATATTCAATATTTTGAAGATTTTTAAAATGTCAGTTCTTCAAATTAATTATAGACTAAATGCAATCCCAATCAAAATACCAGCAGGTTAATGTGTGTGTGAACATGTGTGGAAATTGAAAAGCTGATTCTAAAACATATAGGATGATGCAAAGGCCCAAGGGTAGCCAAGACACTGATGGAGAACAGGGGGTTTAGACTTGCTCTACCAGATACGAGGACTTGTTATAAATCTTAGGTGACGAAGACACATTGGTTTTGGTGCAGACACAGGCAACTGACAAATGAAACAGAATATATGGCCTAAAAACATACACATGTTTATGTGGATATAGGATCAGTGAAAGGGGTGGCATTGCAGATAAGTGACTGAAGATGAACTTTTCAGTAAACTGCATAGAGATAATTAGGTATCCATTAAGGGGAAAAAAATGAAATTGAACCCTTGCTTCACACTACAAACAGAAATAAATTTCAGTTTAATTTAAATACTAAATGCCAAGAACAAAAATATAAAATTTTTAGAAGATCATGTATGAGAATATCTTCAATACTGTCTTAGTCTGCTTAGGCTACCACAACAAAATACCACAGACTGGGTGGCCTAAATAACAGAAATTTACTTACTCACAGTTCTGGAGGCTGGAAGTCCAAAATCACAGTGCCAGCAGGGATGGCTTCCTCTGAGGCCTCTCTCCTTGGCTTGCAGATGGTCTCCTTCTTGCTGCCTCTTCACATGGTCTTTTCTCTATGTGTGCATCCCTTGTATCTCTGTGTGGGTCCAAATTTCTTCTTCGCTATAAAGACAGCAGTCAGATTGGATTAGAGCCCAACTATATGATCTCATTTAACCTTACCTCTTTAAAGGCCCTAACTCCAAACACAGTCACATTCTGAGAAACTGGGGATTAGGACTTTAGCATATAAATGAGGGAGGGGACAGGGCACCATTCAGCCCATGACAGATACCTTAGAGTCAATAAGGATTGCTTAAACTAGCCCTGAAATGCACCAACAATAAAAAGGTTGATAAATGTCCCTGATTTGAAATTGGGAACTTCTGTTCATAAAAAGCAATCTAAAGCTAAAAAGAAGACAAACCAGAAGAGACGCTTTTTGCAACATTTATAGCTAACAAAAGACTGCTGTACAAGATTTAAAACTTCTACAAGCCAAAAAGAAAAAAACAACTCCAAAGGGAAAAAAAAAAAAAGGACAATGGACTAGAACAAGAACTTCAGAAAGGAAGACAATCAAATGTCCAAAATACACATGGAAAGGTGCTCAACCCCCTACATAATCAGGAAATTCAAATGAAATTGGCAAAAGTTGAAGTCTTACAATACTAAGTGTTGATGAGGATGTGCAGCAAAGGGGAACCCTATGCACTGCTGATGGGAGTGTAAATGTTATAAATACTTTGTAAAACAACCTGCATTATCTAATAAAGTTGGAGATAAATATATCGTGGGACCCAGCAATATTTTTCTTGGGTATCAACCCAGAGGGACTTCTACTGTGTCAACTCAGATATGTGTATCAAGGCTGAAATGAAAGCAACCTAAATGTCCAACAAAAGTCATCTGAATTATTTTTAAATGGTGATACAGTCATTGGATAGAATACTCTATAATAATAAAAATGCATGAATGACGGCCACATGTAACATCTTTATGAAGCTCACAAACAGTATTGAGTAAAAGAAGTCAGACGAAAGAACACGTTCACTCTGATTCTATTTATGTTTAGTTCAAGAATGGGATGATCTCAATTATATTGTTTAGCGATGCATTTATAAGAGACAAAAATACTTTTAAAAAGCAAGGGTATGATTACTGAAAATACCAGGACAAGGGTTAGCCCCTGGACGAGCAATAGATCTGAGAAGGAAATTTGGAGCCTGGTAAGCCTCTGTATCTCAGACGGTGTGGCTGTTATGGGGTTGTTTGCTTTATAAGTGTTCGTCAAACAGCAGTTCATATCAACTGTAAGCACTTTCTGGATGTGTTATATTTCACAATAAAACCAAGAAAAATAATTGACAAAAGGCAATGTCTCTAGGAAGTCTCAGACTTCCAAAATGAAAACAAGAATTGGTAGGTAGCAGGTAAGCCACAGAAAATCTTGCACAATTGGGTATATGAAGTGGTGTCAGCTGCTGGTTTTCCTGTCCCAGTCACCAAGAAGTAGGCGAGTTTAATAGCTGTATTTAAAGTGTCAGATGCAAGAACAATAACAGTCTTTTCTTTTTTTTTTTTTTTGTGGTACGTGGGCCTCTCACTGTTGTGGCCTCTCCCGTCGCGGAGCACAGACTCCGGACGCGCAGGCTCAGCGGCCAAGGCTCACAGGCCCAGCCGCTCCGCAGCATGTGGGATCCTCCCGGACCGGGACACAAACCCGTGTCCCCTGCATCGGCCGGCGGACTCCCAACCACTGCACCACCAGGGAAGCCCAACAGTCTTTTCTTAAATGATTTTTTTTTTTTTTTACTAATTCCCTACCAGCTCAAGAAACTTTTCATTATAATGGTCTTTTCCTGTCTGTCGGGGACAATTAAACCCTCACTTAGCAGCACCCTGGGTCTTAGGTCAGCCACTCCCCTTCGCCCCCAAAGTATACTCCAATCCTCCCTAACTTGGACTGGATTCACCACATGGTCAAGGTAGCCAAGAAAGAAAGCTATGGCAGAAATCAAATAAAAGCAAAGATACAGAATAGTGGGAGAAGTTAGTCTGTAGAAAGAAAAATCTTAAGGCATTAAAAATGAGCACAAGAACTTTCTGCCCACCAGTGGATGTATTTCACTTACAAACCACATTTTGTTTCTCATAGAGTGGGTTCATCCTCATTTAAGAACTGAAAATTCAGCACTCTTTTGAAGAAGCATTTTTTTCAAGTTGATATAAGAGCCCCAGATGGTTTTGCTTAGAGTGTCCCATTGATTATTGCATTCTGCTCCCTACAAGCCACAGATCTCTTAGAACCTAAGTGACTGGGGAGTGTCCGTTGTTTTGGTTTCAAAGCAATTCTGTCCTGAGTCACACACACTCACAGCCAAAGCAGTGCTGAGGGACCGGATGAAAGCTGCCCATTAGAAACTTCAGTGGCTGGTTATTTCTTCCACAGAATTGAATATATTACTCCAACTACTGTCAACAAACATGCATCGACAAGTCTTTACACTGTCTGGACGACAGCCTCTGAGTACTAGAGTGAGTGGGTTCAAGTCCGCATCACCATCATCATGGCAAGGACAATGCTTCTTACCTCTCACAGGATTCAGTGAAAAACTGAACAAATAAAAATGGATTGAAAGCATCAGTATAAAGGAGCGAAAAGTACCAAGTGCATTGTTATAAAATATCAAGTCAACAATCCCGTTGTGTAACACCCCCAAAGTCCAATGTCTTTTCTGGCAGGTTGTGAACTTCCGGAGACCTAAGTTGGAAGTGTGTGCGTGTGTGTGTGCGCGCATGTGTTTGTGTGCTTGTGTGTGTGTGTGGTGTGTGCGCTCACCTGTGTTTGAGTATGTGTTTTAAGTGTTAAGTGAGGGGAGTGATGACAAAGGTAAGAAGGAGAACAGACAGACAGGAACGGAATCCAAAGAAGAAATAATAAAGGGGAGACCATGACCTCTTTGCTCTGTAACTATACAAAAACATTCAGTTGAACCTTTGAGGAATCAGGCGGCAAAGCTGGTTATTGGGAAAGGCCTTCACTGCCCTCTGCACGAAAGACACCACCCACCATCACAGCCCACTGTCCAGACCTGTCTACCCTAACCTATTAGCCTGTGCTGCCTCCACCCTCGGAACTCTGTCATTGCCAAGCTCCACTCTCCTCCCCACCTGCTTGAATTCCAGCCCATCTCCTTGCCCTGCAGCTCATCTCCCCAGCCTCTGGGCACCTTTGAAACTATCTGAGGCATCGAGTAACAAGCCAGCAAAAAAATAAAATAAAAAAACAATAGGAAATAACAAGGTAAGGAGGAACCAGGATTAGAAAGGAGACTTCCTTTCAATCAGAACTTCTGGCACCTTGTGTTACTTTGGGTCTGCTGAATACTTGACGTGCAAGAGATTTATTGGGAGAGAGCAGGAGCAGGCAGGAAGAGGTTGAGACTGCAGTGCAGGTCTGATACTCTGGAAGGAGAGAAGGAAGGAAGAAAGACTGGGGAGCAAGAACCTCAGCCGCAGGAAGAGCCAAATTTGGCCAAGCCTAGGGGCAACCCTGAGCCAGAGTCACCCATTGGAGGAGTCTGCATCGTGCTTTAGTACCCAGCCATGCCCAGTCATTGGCTGGTTGCAGCCTGCAGCAAGGGTGGCCTTGGTATAACTGTGGGAGTGGATAAGAAGGGGAGTGAATAAAGCGGACCATTGGTCACTTGTATCCCCTGTAGCAGGAGACAGACCTGAGCAGCTGCCTCTCAAGAACTATGTTCCCTAATCTATTGGTCACTTGAAATTAAAAAACCCATCTTAACTGCTTAACCTACAGCCCAGAAGTCACAAACTGACTGTGTTGGATAGAATCTGGCGAAGACGATTTTTTGTTGTTTGTCTGGTTTTGGATTTAGGGATTGATAATGCTTTAAAAACTTTTGAGCTAGTTACCAACATTTAGTAAACCAGAGATTTTACATGTTATACATTCAGATTTCCACTTTTTCTCAAGATGAGATGCAAAGGGCCAACATTCCCGCAGAAGATCAGGTGCACTTTCCCTCTCCAGGTGGCCACAGTCCCCACCACTCCTTTAGGTTTACACTAGCTCACACCACTCATTATTTATTGACTGTCCCCTCTGGTCATCTGAACTTTTGACTGGCCTGCATTCATGCCTGTGTCACTGTCAGAATATAAACCCTCTAAGGGCAGTGATTTTTGTCTGTTTGGATCATTGAGGCAAATCAATGATCAGGAACAGTTCCAGGCACATAGTAGCTGCTAAAGAAGTATTTGGCCAATGAAATGGTGTGTTATCTTCACAGAGGACTGGAAGATATTGT
This sequence comes from Lagenorhynchus albirostris, assembly GCF_949774975.1. Taxonomy (NCBI): domain Eukaryota; kingdom Metazoa; phylum Chordata; class Mammalia; order Artiodactyla; family Delphinidae; genus Lagenorhynchus; species Lagenorhynchus albirostris. Next base: position 8,275,089 of record NC_083097.1, read on the forward strand.
TTGGGTTGGTGGTGGTGAAGAAAAAGAACTTGTTTCAAAGTTTTGTCTGGGGCTAACCTTGCTCAGTTCACAAAGAACCAAGTTGGCACCAAAGGAAGAAAATGAGACTCCAGACACAGCAGTAGAGTGCATTTGTTCTCAGGAATGGGTGGGAGCAAAGTAGCTGCAGAATGGCGCAGAATGGGTGTGCGTCCAGCAATGGGCATGCTACAATTGCACATCCTGTACTCTCATGCAGGGATTCTTTCTTCCCCTTCTAAACTTAGGAGGAGAGAGTGGGTTTGCACAGGGAAATAGTGCTTATTTCAGCTCCTTTGCTGGCCCTAATGCAGCCTGAAACATTGCTACAAAATACTTGCTGGGCCACATTCCAGGGCAGCCAGGCATGTGGGGTCCTCACCCCAGAGCTAACACACATTTAGGCATGATGGAAAGAATCAAGCTCAGTGATGATGTGATGTGCGTTCCTCAAATGCATAAAAATGCACATGGACAAATGGTGCAAATCAAACAGAGAACTGCCTGCCAGAGGCAATCCCCCGTGGTGTCTCACTAGCTCTGAAAATGACTACCAGATGATAAAGGAGAGCAGGCCCTGTGCAATCTGATTACCACGAGGGACTGGCAAATCCATTAGAAGCAAATAGGCTCCTTCAAGTCCATTTTACTTGCTAAAAACAAGAAACTTTAAGTCTAAAAAATGAGTCAATTTTTCATCTCATTTCTTACTATCTTATATTTGCTGCATCCATCTCCAGCTAAAAGACTAGAGGTTTGTGTTTTGAGGTCAAATTTTGCTGCTGTTAAAACTCAAAGTTAGATCTAAGCCTGACATGAGGCAGAGAGCTAGAACCTTCAGTTTGTGGGCAACTTGCTCTGTTGTCCTCACCTGTAGAAAAACCACTGGGGAGGAACAGAAGTATTGAATAAGTCTGACAAAGCACCTTCAATGCATCAGACTGTAGAGTCTTCTGCATATATTTTGTCACTGAACCCACTATTCCAAAGGATAAATAGGTTTATAAAGAATCCACTAGAAGAAAAATGGGGCAGCCATTATGGAAAACAGTATGCAGGTTCCTCAAAAAATTAAAAATAGAACTACCAAATAAATAATCTAGCAATTCCATTGCTGGACATTTACCCAAATGAATTGAAATTAAGGATCTCAAAAGCAACCAGCTGAATGGGAGAAAATATTTGGAAACCATGTATCTGATAATGGGTTAATATCCAAAATTTATAAAGAACTCATACAACTCAATAACAACAACAACAAAATCCAATTAAAAATTGGGCAGAGGACCTGAATAGACATTTTCCCAAAGATGACATACAGATGACAAATACGTACTTGAAAAGATGCTCAACATCACTAACCATTGGGGAAATGCAAATCAAAATCACAATATCACCTCACACCTATTAGAATGGTTATTACCAGAAAGACAAAAAACAACAAGTGTTGTTGAGAATGAGGAGAAAAGGGAACCCTCATGCACTGTTACCGGGAATGTAAATTGGTGCAGCCACTATGGAAAACAGTACGGAGATTCCTCAAAAACTTAAAAATTGAACTGCCATATGATCCAACAATTTCACTTCTGAGTATTTATCCAAAGAAAATGAAAATACTAATTGGAAAAAATATATGAACCCCATGTTCATTACAGCATTATTTACAATAACTAAAGATATGGAAGCATCCTAAGTGTCCATTGGTGGGTGACTGGATAAAGGAGTTGTGGTATATATATATACAATGGAATATTGTTTAGCCATAAAAAGAAGGAAATATTACCATCTGTGATAGGAAGGATGGACTTTGAGGTCATTATGCTAAGTGAAATAAGTCAGACAGAGAAAAACAAATACCATATGATCTCACTTATAGTTAGAATCTAAAAACAGAAACAAACAAACAAACAAAAAACTAAGGTCATGGATACAGAGAACAGATTGGTGATTGCCAGAGACAGGAGGTGGGGAATGGGCAAAATGGGTAAAGGGGGTCGAAAGGTATAAGCTTCCAGTTATAAAATAAGTAAGTCATGGGGATGTGATGTACAGCGTGGTGATTATAGTTAATAATATAGTTAGTAATTTCATGTTTGCTAGGAGAGTAAACCTTACAAGTTTTTGTCACAAGAAAACAATTTTTATAACTGTGACAGATATTAACTAGACTTATTGTGGTGACGATTTCACAATGTATACAAATATTGAACAATTATATTATACACCTGAAACTACTGTAATGTTAAATGTCACTTATACCTCAATTAAAAGAAAGAAGATCTCAAAAAAATATCTGCACTCCCATGGTCATTACAGCATTTTTCACAATAGCCACAATATGGAAACAACTTCAAAGTCCATCAGCAGATGAATGGATAAAGAGACTGTGTTATATACATACTATGGAATACTACTCAGTCTTTAAAAAGAAGGAAATTCTGCAATGTTTTATGTGGATGAAATCTGAGGACATTGTACTAAGTGAAACAAGCCAGTCATAGGAAGATAAATACTGCACGATTCCACTTACAGGAGGTATCTGAAGTAGTCAAGCTCATTGAATCAAAAAATGGAATGATGGTTTCCAGGAGTTGGGGGATTGGAGAAATGAGAAGTTACTAATCAGTGGTCATAAAGTTTCAGTTAAGCAAGATGAATAAGCTTTAGAGACCTGCTAAAACGTTGTACCTATATTGTAGACTTAAAATTTTGTAAAGACAGTAGATCTCATGTTAAATGTTCTTACCAAAATTAAATTAAATTACATTAATTAATAAAATAAAAAAGAATCCACTACATTACAATAGGAGGGATATTAGCAGGGGTGTAGTCCATCTTTCTCTTAGACTTATTTAAAAACTATAACTTTTAATAAGCACAGTAAATGTGAATGCCCTCAAAAGATGCTGGCTCCCAGCTCTACCCCACCTCTGCCTTGCTCTGAATCCCGAGAAGCCAGTAGACTTCAGAGTTTCATATTGTATAGAGTTTGTAATGGGAACAGTGGAAGCAAGCTTAATGAGAGGCAGAGGGTGATGAAGGGGTCTCTAAGCCCCAATGGTTAAGGATGATTTCCTCAGACATAAGGATTTTAGACCAGAGAAGAAATGAGTGAAAACAGGGACAGAAGTTCTAGCCAGCCTGCTGAGGTCAATACGAATACCCAGAACATGAGTGACCCATCAGACATCCCCCGCATGCCCTATGGCCAGATGAGGGACCAGGCCCTCAGAAACCATAGCATCCACACCCAGCTGATGGAGAGAGTGCTGTCCTTGCAGCAAACCATGCAGGATCATATCACACAGCTGACAACCAGACACCAACAGAAGAAAAACAATGGAAACAACGAAAAAAAATTTCCCCAATTTAAATATATACTACAATATTAAATATGCTTTTCAAACCAAACACTATCAACAAGATTTTGAAGTAGACATCGCTGACCTAGTCTCTCATTTCACACAGAGAGGAGCTGAGGCCCAAAGATGGTCACTGACCTTTCTTCTTCATGCTAGGAGTTAATCCCATGTTTCTTGACTCATGGTAGATTGCTCTCAGTGCTCAGTACTGCCCAAGAAATAAGAGCAACCTATGAAGATGATCATATAAACAGTAATCACATGTCACTTTGATGGTGATGTTGGTACTTAAGGACCAGTATGGACACACTCCTCTCCTTCAAAAGTTCTGAACAATAAAGAATGTGTTCAAAGGACAGTTAGCCAAATAGAGTCCATGGTCTGAACCCAATTAATGGCTGAGCAAGTCCCCAGTAACCAGGAGAGAAGTGGGTTCTCTAGTAAAAGCTCAGTTAGAGAACATGGCCTAGAACTGAGACTAAACAAGGGTTTTCTATTCAAAACCTGACTCTTACTACCCACACAGCTAAAGACATCTGGATCCACCAGTCTGAACTGGAACAAAACAAGCTAAGGGAAATTTCTCCTGGAGATAGGAAGAGGGAACCCCTGTCCTGCTGAGCCTTCCTCAGTGTGGCAGACACAGACCTTCAGTTGTGTTGGAACACACACCTGAGGGAGCGGCCAGGGAGCCCTACTCTGTCTGAGCGAGTGGTACACCATGTGTGTAGGAGAGAGAGGCAAGAGATGGAGCATATTTTCCCCACCTCATGAAAAGAGGTAACATCTGTAGAAGTTTCCCATTCCTTTCTGGAATGTGAAGTTGCCTACCTTACAGCCTTCACATCATCACCCATTTCCTATACATTTAAAAACTTAACCCATTAATGTAATGGTAAAGAAGAAAGGCATTCCTTGTTGAACAAGAAACTGAGGGATTCCAGAAGGATGGAAAGTGACAGGGCACAGATAGAAGAAGGAAACTTCAGTCTAAGACCCACAGGAGGGTCCTGCTACAAAAAAGAGAGGGATGCCAAACCGCCCTGTGACCGAGGAACCAGCTTGGGGCTGTGATCACAAGGGCATCAGCCACGTGCTGTGGCAGCTCAGCAAAGAGTAGGAATCTACATACCTTCTCCCTTCCTCAGGTCAGGGAGCATTGCAGGAATGATCACAACCAGGCAGTGGAGGAAGAGCAGGATCGGGACCAGAGAGAAGTGATTATGGAGACAGAATCACTTAGACTGTCAGAGGATCACTCTGGCTACTGGTGGAGAACAGACTGCATGAATTGCAGAGGGAAAGTGGGGAGGCCAGTGGGTGTGACTGCAGTCTTCCAGGAAAGCGAGATCATCTACAGCCTGGACTAGATGTGGGTGGAAGAATGGAGAGAAGGACAGAGATTCAAGGGACAAGCAGGATGTAAAATCAGTAAAACAATGTTAGTGGTCGTGAATTATTGTTTCCCACTGTGCCTGTGGATTCATAAAGCAATGAAGTGCTCTTAGTACTTAATACATTCCATTTACTCAGCTTCCAAAACTTGTGCTTTTCTTCTCATGTTTGTAATTAACATGTACCATTAAACATCTTGATATGTTATTTTTGTTGTTTTTATAGCCAATTTCATTTCCATTTTCTGTTAGTCTTCCTTTCAGCATTCTATATCTGCATCTGGGATCATTTTCCTCCTGACTAAAGAACTCCCTTCATGTGCTTTTGGAAAGTATTCTTAATTTTTGCTTCTCTGAAAGTGTTTTTATTTCACCTTCATATTTTAAGATCATTTTGCTGAGTAAAGCATTCTAGGTTCAGTTATTTTCTTTTATCACTTTGAGGGAATTGTTCAATAGTCTTGTGACTCCCATTGTTTCCCATCAGAAGTCAGTTGTTGGTCTTGCTGTTTCAAAGTCCTCTGCCTTTTCAACACCTCTGAATGCTTTTAAGATTTCCTTTGTCTTTGGTATTCAGAAATTACAGTGTTGTGTTTAAAGCTTGATTTTCTTCGTCTTAATTCTGTTGGGGCTCATAGGCCTTGAGTTTGAAGCTTGCTGTCCTTCCAAAGTTTTGAAAAACTCTTGACCACTATTTCTTCAAATTTTGTTTCTGTTCATTTTCTTTCTTCTCTCTTTTCTGGAACTACAATTACATCTTTTCATTATGTCTCATATGTTTCTTCTTTTCCTTATATTTAGTCTTTTGTCCTTCTGTGCTTTAGTCTGCATATATTCTACAGCTTCCAGTTCACCCAAATATGATGTTATGCCCATCAGTTAAGATCTCAATTTTATTTGTTTTTATTTTTCCATTATAGGATTTCAATTTGAATCTTTTTATGGTTTCTAATTCTCTACTGAAATTCCTCATCTTTCAATTTTATTTCTTGAACATATTAATTATAGACATTTACTGTTCATGTACAATAACTCCAATTTTTTATTGTCTAAAGGTATGTTTATATTACTTCTTTTTTTCTCCAGTTTTGGGTCAAGTCTTTTTGTATACCTGGATTTTTTTTTAATTGGGTGCCAAATGTGTATTAAAAATTGTAGAGACAATTCAAGGCTTTGGATAAGGTTATTACCCTCCTAAGTGTGTTTAATTTTTCCTCTGGCAGATCATCTTTTTCTTTTCTAGGATTAAGCTAGTTGGGAGTTGTTTTTCAGTCTTTGTGAGTTATGGGATATTTTCAGTTTAGCCTTACTCTGAGGGTGCAGGCCTTTCGTGTAATAATCAAAAACCTGGAGCAATTATAGGACTTCTTCTTCTTAAAATGTCCTTCACTACAATTTTTGACTCTTCAGCCTTGTGACAGTACCAAAAGTTTTGCTCAGAATCTTAACTTATAAGATGCCACATTTGTTTTCTGATTTTGCATTTGCTGTCTGGGCAAAAGCAACTGCAGATGACAAACACCTGTCTTTATTTCTCATTTTTTCTGTATCTTAGCCCCAGAAATTCTCACTCTCTTTGTATCTTTTTGAAGCCTTCAAACATATATATGTATATGTGTGTGCATGTGTGTTATAGCATTTCTCACTATTCCCCATGGATCTAAAACCACACAGTCAGCCAAAAGCTGGCTTAGGAAGATGCTTAGGTTTCTGACTTGCTTAAGGGAATTGGTGATAGTGTCATTCACCAAGACAAGGGATTCTAGAAAAGGACTCTGCAGTAAAGAGTTAACATAGTAGGCCTGACTGCTATCCAAGTATAGCCCTTGGCTGGAGTCTGAGAACTTGACTTCTGGAGGGCTCCTGTCATTACTGATAAGAGTATCTTGCTGTGCCTAAACATTTTGTAATAACTATTGGTTTATGCTGAACATCTGCTTTCCTTCTGGGAGTCTGGAATTTGAGTATGTGCCAGACAGAGGGTGCCAATGTGACCAGCCAAAACCCTGGGTACTAAAGCTCTAATGAGCTTCCCTTGTTGGCAACGTTTCACACGTGTTGTCCTAACCCATTTCTGGGGCGCATTAAGTGCATCCTTCGTGGATTCATTTGGAAGAGGACTCTTGAAAGCTTGCACCTAGTTTCCCACAGATTTCGCCCCATATGCCTTTTCCTTTGTTACTTGTGACCAGGATCCTTTTTCCCCATAATTAATCATAACCATGAGTATGACTATATGCTGAGTCTTGTGCATCCTTCTAGGGAATCCCCAAACCCTGGCAGTGGTCTTGGTGACCTCTGAACACAGACCAGTTGAGTTGGGAACAAAAATGATTTCAGATTTGGATAGATTAAGTTTGAGGTACTCTTTATCTTACTTGACCTGTTATTTATTCATTGTTCTACCAGGTATTTCTTTGGTTCTCATTTGATCTCTCAACAGCACTAACATTGTTGACCATCCAACTTTCTGAAAACATGACTTCATTGCCTTTTACTGATCATTTGTCATGAGGTTTACCTCTTACTCTCTTCCTCTGACAAACTTGCAAGCACATGATTTTAGATTCCTGTGCCCTCTACTCTTCTCATGATATCCTTTCTATGTGGGAACTCTTATCCACACCTACAGCTTCAAATACCTCCTATGTACAGAGCACTTACACATTTACAGCTTTGGCCTCGAACTTCCTTTCAGGCTCTAAAATTGGATGCTGAACAGCCTACTTATCTCTCAGATAAATCAGAGTTACCCCAAATGCTGGGTGATTCCAACATTCCTATTAAAAACAAACCAACTGCTTTGCCTCTCAGCACCTCCTCTTCACCTACACTTTTCACTTTTCTCGTGCCTCCACTTAAACTTTTTAATCCTAGTTATTGCATAGTATGTCTCCTCTCTGTCCATAATCCTTTCAATTTCTGGGTTCAGACAATAAGACTTTGTTGAGCATCTACTACATACATCCTATTATACACCAGGGATATGAAGATAGTTAACACATGGAACCAATCTTCAAGGGCTTTATAAGCCAGTAAATAGTGGCAGACATAGAAATAAATAAGTACCATAAAGAATGATAAATGTGAATACAGAACAAAGTCAGGACATACAATGAGTGCTCAAAAGGGGAAGTGGTCAGATCTCCCAGAATATGGAGGAGGGGATGCTTAAGCTACATTTTGACAGCTCAGTGGGCATTCTCCATAAAGACAGAATGGATGAGAGGATGAAATGCACACTGCAGGGAGAAATGGCCATGTCAAAGTCACTATGCCTATGGAAAACCACAACAGAAAATGTCACAGGAACTAAGCTAATTTAAAATGTAGGGTATTAATTTTCTTAAAACAGCATTCATTTGAAAATCTAACTACCAGGAGAATCTAATGAAATAAAAGAACTAGCATTTCTAGAGTTTTGCTGAATGATGTGGGGTTCGAATGATTAAGCCTCTGGACAAGTCTGTCTCCATTAGCTCTCAAGAGAGCAGCAGGTAAGCACTTTCCTTTCTTGAGAGCAAGAGACAAGAGCCAGATTCAAGTTCCAAGAGGCATCAGGGGAATGTGAGCAAAAAGGATTATGAGAGGAAATCTTTAAAAGGAGGGAATTATGATAAGGAAGCCAGTTAAAGACCCCAGTAGTTGGGGCAAAATCTCTTCCCCAGACAATTCTTGATGATAACAGGGTGGGTGGAGGAGAGGCTCTCGGGGAGTATCTGTTTGACCACGTCCTTTCCAAGGTTGTCCAGAGAATAGTTAACAGCTGCTGTTTCAGAAGTTGGTTGCATTCACATTGGCATCAATTTCCTATAGTCAGTGTCACAATTACTACTCACAGGAAGGTTTGGGTCAAGAATGACTTCCTGGCACATCTCAAATCTCACCACAGTGTCCACTCTGCCTGTCCCAGTTGCATCCATGGACACAGACACAGGACCCCAGCCCAGGCTCGCCAGAGCAATCTCAGAGAACCCCTCTCTCGCCTCCCCACTGCTCAGACTTGGCCTCGGGGAGCATGTTCATTAAGACCCATAGTGTCCACAGAAGGAATTTTACCCCAGGACTTTCCTCTCTTCATGTGTGAAAAGGTGCCTCCTGAAATTCTCCCTCTGCTCCAAATGGTGCCCAGACAAAGGAGGACAGTCCAAGGATAATTGGTATTCATTTTAACAACTGTCAAAAATTTTCTGTGGGTAAGTGGCTGCACTAGTTACCACTGAGCTTTTTAATGTCTACAAGACATGCTCCCTGCCCATCACAAAATAAATACTTCCTAGGAAATGGGAAATTCAACCAAAGTGTCATACTTTGTCTATTGTTAACAAACACAATGATCAAAGAGTAAATCTCCAATATGGACATAGGCTTAGGGTAGAAAAAGAAAACCAATAGGAATAAAGTGATTGCAAATAATTTTGACTCATTGCCAACTTCAAAATTATAGATTTTATTATATAATAAAGTTAGATCTATGTATGTAAATATACTAATATAATACATAGTCTTTTTTTCTAAGTCAACAAAAGTACCTTTATTTATATATATTATTTTTGCTTCCAAGCTTATAAACACTTTTTACAGTATTGTGGCCTTAAAAAACAAGAAAGAAAATATTTCCTGCAATTTTCCCAAAAGGCTCCATGTAATTCAGAGAGCTCAGTGATGGTACAGTGATCGGCAAATAGATATAACAATGTAATTCACACCCAGCCATTTAACTTTTTATTTTCTAGACTGCCACCATTAGCTTGACTGGAGGATGACTTCTCCAAAGTAGTTCACACTAGCAAAGAGAGAATCATATCTATGACCACAAGTTCTAATTTTCATAATTTTCCCCTTTGAGAAAGCCTGTTGCTCAAGACAGTACAAAACTAATACTAATCATTCAAAAATCAAAAGCCTTAGTCCAGTCTCTAACCACCCATCACTCTGGGTAGCAGAAAGAGTAGGCTGGAATTAGATACTCAATCAAGTATTTCCAAATGGCCCTCACACTTTTTATTTTCCAAGGCCCTTATGAGAACTTTGGAATTTTCTATCTAAAATTGAAACATGGTACTTGAATGCAGACAAATACCAATATGCCCAGAAATTAAATTTCACCTGTAAATTCATCCCTCCCCCTAGACCACTAACCAAAGATGATTTATGTAAATTAATTAAATAGTGTAATTCTAGCACATGAAGAAATGATTTGTCAATTAAGCTGGGGAAATAATATATGCAAGCAACAGATGATAATCACACTGTCGGACGCATAACTGACTTGAAGAAACAGCATGTCTAATCCTAAAATTCACCGGTGCCCTGTTATCATTAGGTCATCCATTTATTCCATTAATCATTAATCTGTCAGGTAATGTTCTGGCTTTGTAATAATGGTAACTGTCTTTTGAGGGTGTATGGCATGTCAAGAGTGGTCCTAAGAACTTCAAAGATACCACAATAGCCCAATGAGGTAGGACTATTCTGATTTTCACTTTACGAACAAGGAAATAAAGAATTCAGGTTAGGTAACCTGTTCTGAGTTTGAAACTAACAAGTAGAGGTCCTGGCATCAACCTGGGAGTCCACCTCTGAGCCCCAAGCCTCACCCACTGTACCAGACTTGTGCCACCCACTGACCATCTTTCCCTGGGCACTGGGGTCCCTCTCGGGTATATTCTTTGTGATGGACGCTGGGAACCTCAGACTGGCAATCCTAAATGACTCCCTTGGAGCCCATGCAACTAAGCATCTGGCCTGCTTTCTCCTGGTCCTGCACAGGGAAAGTGAGAGAAGCCACTGGAAAAAAATAGACTGCTTTTAACTTCCTCTCAGACTGCAGAAAATATTCCACATATGTAAAATGTTATCAAAACTCCATACCAGCACAATTCTCAGTGTCAACTGTGATAAAAACAAAGCATCACATGGAATGAGTTGGGTAACTAAGGGTCACTTGAGCTCACAGCATCAAATATATCTTCTCAAACTGACAAAATTATTGTAAAAGCAAAATATACAATGTAAAGTTGTATAATGTATTTTCTCTGCATTTGATATTTTAAACAAAATCCTTTATTTTTCTTACCTTGTTGGTATAAACTTGCCAACGATTTTTCTTTGGAAGGACTGTTCTCCCACTTTGAGATTATGCCCATCCTACTTCTTTGGTTTTAAAAAAGTCTTTTATCTTATAAAATGATAGAGATAGTAGATGGTACTAGTTTCACTTTGTTTTATTTTCAGTATCCTATATGGCAAAGTGAGATGTTGGCAATGTTAGGTTGATCAGGAAAAACTATTGTTGTGATTGTCTTTTTAAAAATCTGCAAAATCTAAAAGTGGAGAAATAACCTTATTTCTCTTCATTGACTGCCCAGCATTTATCCCTCAGGTGGAGATTCTGGGGTCTTGTTTCATGCTCTGAGTCAGACCTTTAAGGCCAGAGTGGAATTTCAAAGTCCTACTAAGACCTCATCTCTGCTACCTTCTTCAAGCTGCAGGACATAATTGCCATAGGATTTTTTTTCCTCTTCTTTTTTAAATTATTTTTATGCCTGTTCCAAAGTTAAGCTGGGTTCATCTAAGATCCCACACTAGAGGACTTTCTCTTTTTTTAATCAAAGTATGTATAGTTGATTTACAATACTATATTAGTTTTAGGTATACAACATAGCGATTCAGTATTTTTATAGATTATACTCCATTTAAAGTTATTACAAAATAATGGCTATATTTACATTCTGGGCTGTACTATATATCATTGTAGCTTATCTATTTTATGCATAGTAGTTTGTATTTCTAACTCTCATACCCCTATCTTGTCCCTCCCCACCTTCCCTCTCCCCACTGGTAACCACTAGTTTGTTGTCTATATCTATGAGTCTGGTTTTGTTTTTTTATATACATTCATTTATTTTATTTTTTAGGTTCCACATATAAGTGATAACATAGAGTACTTGTCTTTCTCTGTCTGCCTTATTTCACTAAGCATAATACTCTCTCGATCCATCCACACTGTTGCAAACTGCAGAACTTGCTTCTTTTCCATAGCTGAGCAATATTCCATTGTGTGTATATGTAGATAGATAGATGATAGATAGATCACATCTTCTTTATCCATTCATCTGCTGATGGAAACTTAGGTTGCTTCTATATCTTGGTAATTGTAAAGAATGCTGCTATGAACATTGGGATGCATGTATCTTTTTGAATTAGTGTTTTTGTTTTCTTCAGATATATACTAGGAGTGGAATTACTGGATCATATGTTAGGTTTTTTTTTAGTTTTTTGAGGAACCTCCATACTCTTTTCCATAGTAGCTGCACAAATTTACATTCCCACCAACAGTGTACCAGGGTTCTTTTTCTCCACATTCTTGCCAACATTTGTTATTTGCAGTCTTTTTGATGATAGCCATTCTGACAGATGTGACATAATATCTCATCATAGCAATATTTTTTGATCTATCTCTTAAGGCAAAATAAATAAAATCAAAAATAAATAAATGGGACCTAATTAAACTTAAAAGCTTTTGCCCAGCAAAGGAAACCTTCAACAAAATGAAGAGACAACCTACTGAGTGGGAGAAAATATATGCAAATATGACCAATAACGGTTTAATATCCAAAATATATAAACACCTCCTACAGTTCAATATCAAAAAACAAACAACCCAATTAAAAATGGGCAGAAGACCTGAATAGACATTTTTCCAAAGAAGGCATACATATGGCCAACAGGCACATGAAAAGATGTTCAGCATCGCTGAAGGACTTTCTTGATACAGAGGTGAAAGTTGCAGACTTGGAATCAAGAGATCTGGGCATAGATGCTGTTTCTACTCTGAGCAAATCATTCAATCTCCCTCAACCTGTCTTTTTCCATTTCTAAGTCAAGGTGTAAGATCTCTGAAGGTCATGCACTGATCTTACATTTTATGTGATTCTATCAACTTCCCATCTTCAAGCCAAATCAAACAATTTCAAGCAGAAAGACCTTATGCTTCAGACCCAAGTTTATTGGCATCTGTACAGTAATAATACTTCCAGAACATTTCCTCTTGTGCTAAGGGAGGTGCTATGAAGGGAGGTGTGGCTCTTCTCTGATGCTGGGAAGTCCAAACAAGGGCAAGAAGACCTACCGTGCATAACAATGCTTTGACAGACTTCATGGAGGGGGACGCATTTTGAAAATTAGGCAGAAGTTAGCCATCCTTTCCCTCCTCCATTTGATCACACATTCAGATGACTTTAGGAATCAGGCAGCTCAAATAAAGAGAGAGTGAACAGAAGCCAACAGGGAGTGGTGAGGACATGGTGACTTGGAAAGGGGACATCCCACGAACAGGCATTCAAATTCAGATATTTTCATAACTCCGTGCCAGCCACATTGAATAAGGCTGTCACCTGAATCCAGCCCCTGTGCTGTCAGCTTGCAACTTCACATCTGGACGATTCAGTGCCTGAGAAAGAGTGTTGGTCCTTGGGAGACACACTTGCGAGTTTGGCGCATCCCGTCAAGTAGGAAAGGAACGGCATGCAGGCACTCACAGTAGTGTGGGAGCCACTGAAGGTCTGTTCTCTCAGTGGCCCATCATCTAGTGTGAAATCCCACAGCCTCCCCCCAGAACTGTTTCAGACTTTGTGGGGAAGAGGGGGACTGTGTGCATCAGGGGCCAGCATTGACCATCCTGCTGATGCTGTGGTGTTAGCCATGACAATGTCTCAGAGTGCGGACTGCTTGGACGGGAGAAGGATGCGTGTGAAATGGTAGCGTGAGGACTCCCCAAAAGCGCGGAGCAATTCCTTTATGATAGATTAGAAAAAAAGAGAGATTTTTAATGACTGACACACTGGACAGGGGGGCAGGTAATTCTTGTGGGAGAGAGTTTATGGGGAATTTTGTTGGAAAGTGTTTCATCCCTTAAATGTTTCTCATAGACCTCTGGAGACTGTCCTACTTGCACCTAGGTTTAACCTTTCCATTTCTGCATTGTAATTCCCATCTTAAGTTGCTCCATCTCTTCAGGAAATATATTTGCATAAGCAGGTGTGGGCACAGCTGGGGAACTTGAGACACCATGTTGGAAAGACGAGCCCTATCTCACTTCAAGCAATCTGCTGAGTCCCACAGAGAAAGCAGCAGCATATCCAGGGATCGGGGGCTGTGCAGAAACCCAGCATCCAAGGAAGAGCAGACACAAGTGGGGAAGGACCCTTTCCTGCCTGGACAACTCCAGAAAGACAAGGATCTGGGAGTCCTGGGAGCCAGTTACCTGCTGGAGGAAGCGGGCCTCTGAGAAGTGTAGGAGGAAAGAGATGACAAACCAAAAGATGGGCAAGGGGTTCAAATATGCATTAAATGTTCTGAAGGGGTGAGCCAGTGGGGTTGCTGATTTGAGAAGACACAGCGAGGTATAGCTTAGCGTAATGAGATTATTCCTGCATTCACTTCTTTATGTTATTGTTAAAATGAGAACTCCAGATCTGTCTGTCTCCTTTTTCTGTACTTATAACTGTTGAAGTCCATAATTGTTCTCTTGCACATTTGGCTAGGAAATCCAGTCTTCACAGGAGCCCCATGGAACATTCTATCTAGTCCTAAAGTGAAATCTGTCACATCTCAGTAGCATAGTCTTTCTCCTGTTCTGTGTGTAATGAACATTGCCTTTCCTGGTGGGTTTTTAAAAATATTATTAAATCAAACCTTGCCAAATTTACTTTGCAGAAGTATCTTTTATGGAAAGCAGATGGAAAAAGCTAACCTAAAAATGCAAATCATAACACTATAATGACTTCTTAATTTTAAAAGTTATGGATCCAGCTTCCCAGGAGGGACTGAAAGAGATGGTGACAACAGCTGCACAAGAAACTTCACGAGTGGGAGGTGATGGAAAAGCAAAGGTAGGTCGTAGAGTTGCAGAGACCATAAAGGATATTCCTTGTCCTGAAATGTGTCGGGTTGAGCACTCACACGTGTTCAATTCCACTGCATTTATTCAGGTAAAGGAAAAGAACAAAGACACCACCAATCCCAGGACACAGATTACTCCCAAATGTGTCTACACATGCCACAAGGAATATAGAGTTCCAGAAACACATATTTAATGTCCTTCCTCCCAATTTCTGCTCAACTCCTAAGACAGGAACATGAAACCACAGTTCACAAATGCTCCCAACTCTAATATATTTACTCAGATGTTAAACTCCTCCTGAAATGACTATTTAACACAGAGGTTTCTTTATATTTTTGTAACTGGCCTCTCTTGAAACCCACTGTTCAAGACGGTTGAACTCTTAACCACATTCTTATTTTTGCAGAAAATAGCTGGGTTTCCTCCCCAATCTGTGTTTTCTACTGTCAATTAACCCCTCTCCTTCCCTCTTTCCTGATATAGAAGAGATTTTAGAAACAGTTTCAAATTACCAGTAAGTTTTAATATTACCCTTGTGAATAAAATTCAATATATATGCAAAATATGCCTCTTTCACCTTTTCAATTCTTTGTACTTTCTGGGATTTTTTTAATTTTTACTTTATATTGGAATATAGTTGATTAACAATGTTGTGTTAGTTTCAGGTGTACAACAAAGTGATTCCATTATATATATATACCTGTACCTATTCTTTTTCAAATTCTTTTCCCATTTAGGTTATTACAGAACACTGAGCAGAGTTCCCTGTACTACATAGTAGGGCTTTGTTGGTTATCTATTTTAAATATAGTAGCGTGTATATGTCAATCCCAGACTCCCATTCTTTGTACTTTTTGAATAGCAAGTGACCACAGGTATTAAAATACACACATGCAATCTCCTGATTAACACATTGAGAAGTACATCCAGGAACTGATCCTGTCATCGGTGGCATCACCTCACCGACACACTGTTCAGGGCCATCTGGCCTGTGTCAGAGTATTAACTGCTGTCCTCTTGGTGAATGGCTGACATGCATTTACTTTCTCGATAGAGCCGACAAATTAAACAGCTGGAAGTATTTTCAAATTTCTGTCTGGGGACCACTTAATATATTGGAACTCAGTATGAATTTCCCTCTGAGATAAAAGTATAAAAGTTGTTCTTTCTTTTTCCTCTTTTTTTTTTTTCTGTAAGTCACCTCCTTCCCCCCATCCCCCAAACAGAACATCAATAGAATATCATGTCTTCAAGTTATGATCACAGGTTAGAGAAAAGAAAAGGACTCTAAACTCAGCTGTCACTTGCCTCCTAATGGAAAAGTGGATCAAAATCTCGCTGGAGGAAGAAACCAGAGGAGGAGGACACGTTATAGCTTGTGGCTGCTCTTTCCCTCCACCAGAATTAGACACAATCCACTAAAACGGCTCCACTGAAAGCCAGTAACAGGAGTCATTTGGACTGCCATGTGTGGGGAACACGAGTCATTGGGGAGCTCTCAGTCAATTTGTAGGTTCAGAAAACAAACTCAGTCACCATAGCATCATAGCATTCGGCAGAGAGTAGAATATAATATAAAATGCTTCATCTTGAACTTCATCCAGGGCATTAAGCACCTGGAACACTGGGAGCTTCCTCAACATTCCTCCACTTTAGTGGGACAGTTTCTTTTAGATACTCCACGCCATGCCCAGCACCACCGCCCCTGCCATGGAGGGTGGTGCCAGGAGGATAGATCATGCTCATCAGAAGGCTTTCGCTCATTAGCGCCTTGAGCTACTTGATGAGACTCAACATGCATAAGCATCCAAACAGAACTGGCCATCAGATAGAATCCGACAGCATTTGGACATGAACCAAGAACCCTTGCAACGAAGTAGTGCTGTCTGATCACTTAGACAATACAAGCCTTTCAAAGCTACTTGTCTTTAGTTTGGGGTCGTTTTTACTTAGCTCATGTGACTACATCATCTTTCTTGGTTTACAGCTATAAGGGTGTTAGTTACAATGGGTTCCAAACATAGTAACTGTGTCAGGGTAGGGACACGAAGAGCCACTGGGCATCCTGTGAATGCATTTTTAGAGAAATTTTTGGAACCTGGAGGCACTCATCAACACCTTCCACAAAGAAGAATAAAATGCAACACGTTGGAATGTTCTAGTGACTTTGACCTGTGTCAACTAAGCTAAGCTTAAAGCACATTTCCCAGGTTCCCGTTCTTGTGTGGTCCTGGGTTAGCGCTGGCCACAGGGGACATTTTGCATGAGATTTGGAATGCAGAAGTGAAGTAGTAGCTATGTCTTTTTAAGCTCTGAAGGTCCACGTGGGGCTCCAGGCATTGTGGCAGCTCACAGATATTGCCACTGACCAGTTGGCTGACCTTGGTGGTGTGGGGCAGCTCTCCAGATTCCACAAGCAGGGAGAGACTGGGGTGAAGTGAGTGAGGTACTGGCCTTAGGGCACACAATTTAAGGGGGAATCAAAAAACCCAATAATCAAGATAAATACTGTATTAATGTGATTTTTTAAATGAATGCAGAAAAATATACAGTGAAAAAATTATCGCAATATTAAATAGACAGGAGGGGTCACAGTGCAGGAACAAGCCATATAGCAGTCTGAGGCAAAAGGAAGAATCAGTAATATTGATCTCACAGGCCACGAAGTCTTCTTCAACTTGTCCAAAGCATGGGACTGACACACGTGTAGCTCTGTAGCAGAGGGTGTGTCTGTCCACAGCACTGATGGAGACAGTGAACAACATATGCCCATTCCATTTTTCCTTCTCAGGGTCCTGCTCTTCCTTGGATGCTCCAGTGTGTCTCTATGCCCTTCTACATGCAGCTTTCCAATTGTCATTCGGGTGGACCTACAGCAACTTCATGCTCAGCCCTCAAAGCAGAAACCGGATACCATGGCAACAAGTAGCACAGAAGGTTCCAACAGCATCCCCATACTCCATACCACTGTTGTGGTTCTACTTCTCTGATTGATAAGGACATGATTTCTGTATACAAACTAGGTTATGTCAGCTAGGAATACAACACAAGTTCCAGGAGTGGTAAGGTCAAATTGTACAAAGAAATAGCTACAGCTTTCTCTCTCTGTCTGTGTGAGCCATATCTCTGATGTGGTCAAGATGTTGCCTGATGCATTCTTTTGCTAAATTATCAGAGACTCCATATCAGTGGAGCCTACTGTTTATACCTGATAGAGAAACAGATAACTAGGATGTCCCTGTCTCTATTCTGGGGCAGAGATATTCCTCATCTAGTTTGGGTTAGTTTTTTCTTTATCAGCAATAAAGACAAAGCCATAGTCCCCTAAAGAAGGCATGCTTAATAAACTCAAATTCCACAAACTTGGGCCTCATTGGAGGAAGCTACTATTGTGTTTGAAAGCACAAATTGCAAAGTTCAGTCAAACTTAAAATATAATTAAAAGAGAAGAATTGTTTATATTCTTTAAGGATTTTTATGAAGTTTCCAGATTATGAAATCATGGATTCGTTTCTGAATAATTTTGGTATTGTTATATGTCCTGGAGCTGGTTAAGGTAGAAACTGGGGTCATGATCATGAAAAGACTCTCATACAATCTCTGGGGAAGACACCTGCTTTTTGAGGAATTTTGGCTCAGTTGGATAAATCACAGTTTATCAGAGAGTGAGCAACCTTGCTGTTGAGACTTGCTATGAGAAGAGCTGGGGCCCAGAGAGGTGGACACCCAAGGGCAGCTGTTGGAGATTAGAGACTTTTCTGTCGAGGGACCCATTCTCTGTGACAGATCTAGACCAGGGTTTCTTGATCTCAGCGCTACTGATAATTCTTTGTTGTAGGGGGGGCTCTCTTATATATTGTAGAATGTTGAGCAGCACCCATAGCTTCTATCCACTAGATGCCAATAGTCCTACCTCCCCCAGTGGTGACAGCCAAAAATGTCTCCAGACATTGCCACACATCTGCTGGGTGCCAAAAGTGCCCCCAGTTAAGAGTGTAGATGACAACACAGTCCCACCACTGGTGTAGATGACAACACAGTCTCCTTCTAGCTACCAGGGCCAATGCTGGGGTAGCAAAGTCAGAAGTGGAGGCCAACCCAAGATCAGACATTGAGAGTTCAGAGGCAGATAAGGATGAAGTCTGCCTACAAAATAAATGCAGGTTGTAGACAAGGAGAGGCTGATACCAAGTCCATCACCAGAGATACCATTTGCTAGATAAAATTCAAGTCAGGCTCAAATGAGGGACCAACTAGAAGACCAGACTGGGGAATCTGAAAGCATATTTTGCACTGATGTGGTCGACATCGTGTATTTAGTAACAGAGATTGGAAAGATTGAGGACCTTGAGAACATATCACTAATATTTAAAGACAAAGCTTCTCAGCCCTTCAGATAAAATTGATTGTGCCAGCTAGCTATTGCTTTGTAACAAGCTGCACTAAAAACTCAATGGTATAAATGGTATTTTTATCTCTCTTGAGTCTATGGATGAGCTGGGAGTTCTTCTGGTCCTTACTGGGCAGTTCTGAGGAACTTAGGCTTTCTCATGTACTTAGAATAAGCATAATGGAATATCTAATGTGATACATTTTCATCTTAATTGTTGAGACAAAAATTACTATTATTGGTTACTAAGGTATCATTTCCACAGGAATCATAATGGGTAGATTTTGTCTGTCCTGTCACCCCAACTATTATTAAGCTGTCAGCCTGGCAATCAACAGTTGGCACTCTCTCCAACACTAATTTCTCTCTCTCAGCTAATACCCTTATTTAAACCTTAGCTCCAAATAACTTTGACCTTTTTCTAGAAAATAGCTGTATTTAAAAAGAAATCATTTCTTTTTCTACATTCCCTATCATTCAAATTGTGCTTTTTGTTGTCACATGGACCCTTGCTACACAAAAATATGGCTTTCCATTTTAAACTGACATTCACTCTCAGTCCTAAATAATAGTTCACCAGTTGCAACACAGATGTAACAATGGCAACAAAACCAGCAAAACAACTAGTGTGTACTGAGTACCTACTGTGTACCAGGCAGAGAGGCCATATACATGGATAACTCTTTTCATCTTCACAATGACATTTTTTTACAGACAAAGAAATTAAGGTACCAAAAGGATAAATGACTCACCAAAGGTCACTCAGTTGATACAGGGGTCGGGATTCAAACCCCAGCAGTCTGATCCTGAGCCCCTGTTTCCATCTATACATGGTACTGCCTCTCCAATGTTGAATAAATTACCGATATTCAATGAAATTTTGATGTTTTGATAATCATTATGAATTTATAATTTCTTTTTTTGAAGAAAAGTTAAATATAAGTGAAACCATTTGGTTAAAAATACAAGATTTGTGATCACTTTGAAATTCAAAGACTGCTGACTTGGCTAACAAGAGACAGTATTAATTCCTTTCATTTGCTTTATGTAGATATCACTGTAGGCAAAACACAAACACAAATTATTTAGTGTAACAGGATCCAATCTCTTGCTATAATATACCATAACTTTGTTTCTGCAGCACTGCTCTAATTGTCTCTGATCGAACGTTTTTCAGTTATGTGGTGTTGTTAAGTTTGGATGTTTTAAGAAATTGAACTACAAATGGTATAAGTCAGGGAAAAAAGAAGCTCAAGTATGAGAAGGTACAGTTTCATCAATAGCTCTCTGCAGCCTCCAATTAAAATGTAAATTCATCCTTTAAGAGAAAAAGAATGATTTGATCAACTGAAAATTTATGTGGGAGAAGAACATGTGTCAATGAGTCAGAAAAGCTTAGGGCAGGGGAAGGATGACATGGCAGCAAATTAACCTTTTAAGGAAGGGAGGCATTGGTGTAATAAATGCATATGAAATATAAAACACAGGTTAGAATTCTTTCTAACAAAACTAGCAAAGTGGTCATTTGAAAATCCATTTGCAAATAAATAAGGAAAAGTACATTGGGGAAGAAACATCACTAAAATTATGAGCAGTATCAAAGAACTGGTTTCTCGTAGAGAAATGATATTAAGAAAACTGAGGATGGTAGCTACCTTTTTACTAACTTAAAATATATAACATTATTTATATTTTTGAAATAAGTTCTTTTATTGTAGTTAAGCACACAGATGGAGTTTACAAGGCCCATGTATGCATTTCAATGAATTATCAAGAAGTAAAACATCCACGTAACCATTACCTCGGTCATGAAATAAAACACTCCCACACAACACAAGCCCCTTCGAGCCTTCTCCCAATTACTACCTCTTGATTTTTTCCCCAAATGTAGCAACTCTCCTGGACTTAACACAATAGAAGTTTCCCTTTTTCTTAAGCTTTATAAAATACTCTCACACTCTCATATTTTTTCTGTCTGCCTTCTTTCTTTTAACACTATGTTTGTGAGATTTATCCATGTCATTTCATTCTGTAGTATTTCACTGATTTTCATGTCTGTATAGAAGTTTACTGCATTATTGAATTTACCAAAATCTATCCATCCTATTGTTTTTTTTGGGGGGGCGGTTGAATGTTAATTTATTTAACCTTTTTTTAATAGATCTTTATTGGAGTATAATTGATTCACAATACTGTTAGTTTCTGTTGCACAACAAAGCGAATCAGCCATATGCATACACATGTCCCCACAGCCCCTCCCATTTAAGCCTTCTTCCCACACTCCTTATCCCACCCTTCTACGTCATCGCAAAGCACCAGAGCCGATCTCCCTGTGCTATTCTGCTGCCTCCCACCAGCCAACTATTTTACATTCGGTAGTGTATATATGTCAACGTTACTCTCACTTCACCCCAGCTTCGCCCTCCCACCCCATGTCATCAAGTCCATTCTCTATGTCTACCTCTTTATTTCTGCCCTGCAATTAGGTTCATCAGTACCTTTTTTTTTTTTTTTTAGATTCCATATATATGCGTTAGCATAAGGTATTTATTTTTCTCTTTCTGATTTACTTCACTCTATATGTTAATGGACATTGGGGTTGCTTCTCGTTTAGGACCATTATGTCTAATGGCACTGGGAATGTTCTCACACACAGCTTTTGGTGCACACATGTCTGCATTACTGTTGGGGGTGAAATTGTTGAGGCATAAACTGTATGTGTGTTCACTTGAGTAGGTCCTGCCAAACTGTTTTCCAAAGTAATAGAACCAATTTACATTCTATCAGTAGGACAAGGGAGTTTCAGTTGTCCATATCCAGCCATCACTTTTCTTTTAACTGAAAGGTAACTTGATCACACCACAAACTAATAATCACAGGCAGTGATTTAACTCCCAGCAAATCTCATCCTGTCTTCCCCAGTTTCCTCAGCACCCTGGTCACAGAGAACTTCAAGACCTTTTCTTCCTACTTCCCTGACCACATTCGCTCCACTGTCTTTGATTATCCACATGTTGCCTTTGTCATCCCCCAATACTCGACTCATCACACAAGGCTTTTCCACCACCACCTGTATATAAAAGGTGGTGTCCCAAACCCCAAACCACCCAGAATACCTGTCATCATTTACTCACTTGTTCCAACCATAACCATTTATACAACGTTGACTGTGTGCTTGTCACTGAGCTCGTACTACAGATAAAAGGTGAATAAGACCTGGACTCTGTAGTGAAGAGCTTACAGTCCAACAGGGAAAGCAGATATGAAAATGAACAAGTGTGATAAGTTGTAACAAGCATAACTAGGGAAATAGAAAAATATATGGACATTACACAGGAATAAAAAGAAAGGATTCAAAAAAAAAAGAAGGAAAGAAGGAAGGAAGAAAGAGAGAAAGATAGAAAGAAAGAAAAAAAGAAAGAAAGTTAGTTTGCCTGAAGAGAAAAGATAATCGATGGAACTTTGAGCAGAAACTTGAAAGCTAAGTAGGAGTACTCCCAGAAAGGGGTTAGGATTCACACAATATAGCAAGGAAACAGGAGCAGAGGCGGAAGAGTGGAAACAGCCCGCTGCCCTGGACCAATCCTAAGTACCTCGACAGAGCTGGGGCTTAGACAAAGCTGAAGAGAATCACTGATGTGACCCATAACCTCTGATTCTCTCACTGTTCATCCCACCATAACCTCCCCACACCCAGACAACCCTTCCTCCTCCAGTGCCCCTTCCTCTCTCCCTCCCTTTCCATCTGGGGCAGCCTCATGGCTGAGTTTCCACAGTGGCTGCCTGATGCTGAAACACCCCAACTTTCTGCCTTTTCTCTTCTTGCTCTAGACTGACTGACAAAGAGTTAACAGTCACAAAGAATGAGTCTCCAAAAAAATGGATTCGACCTCGCCTGCATTTTCTCTGCTGAGTCACTTGCCCAAAGCCGGAAAGACCCTTAACGCTCTGCCCACTCTAAACCAGCTTAGCAATAGGAACAGACTTCTGCTGTCCTGAACCTTCCACACTCTGCTGGATTATTTTTAAAATTAATCAATCCGTGATGCATGTATGGAGAGCCTTATGTACAAAGCATGTAAATTGCTGAGCAAGCACTTCCTGGGATGGACCAGGAGTTATACACAGTGGTGAGAGAGTGGCTCACTGTCATCCCCCCAAAATGGTCCCAGACCTCACCAGCCTATAGTCTGACTGAGGAAATAGACATGAATCAGAGTTCCAGAAACAAACGCCAAATTACAGCCAATATAAATGCACAAGCAACCTAAACGTCCATCGACAGAGGAATGGACAAAGGAGATGTGGTGTATACACGATGAAATATTACTCAGCCTTAAAAAAGAATGAAATAATGTCATCTGCAGCAACATGGATGGACCTAGAGGTTGTCATACAGATGACTGTCATACAGTCAGACAGAGAAAGCGAAATATCAGATGATATCACTTATATGGGGAATCTCAAAAGAAATGATACAAGTGAACTTATTTATAAAACAGAAAGAGACTCACAGACTTAGAGAATGAACTTATGGTTACCAGGGAGGAAGGGTGTGGGGAGAAGAGACAGTTAGGGAGTTTGGGATTGACATGTACACAGTGCTATATTTAAGATGGATAACCAGCAAGGACCTACTGTATAACACAGGGAAGTCTGCTTAATGTTATGTGGTAGCCTGGATGGGAGGGGAATTTGGGGGAGAATGGATACATGTGTATGTATGGCTGAGTCGCTTTGCTGTGCACCTGAAACTCTCACAACATTGTTAATTGGCTCTACTCCAATATAAAATAAAAAGTTTAACAAATAAATAAATAAATAAAGACACAAAGGAAACATCCATGGTGCTCACAGTATATAACAGAGAAAGGACCTGGAGGGGATACAGGGAACATTTCTGAGAAAGCAGTGCCTGACTCCCCCAGAGGAAGAGCATCTTTCTTCAACTATGTGGAGCTGAGGAAAGGGGGAGAGCGCTCAGGTCATGGGGAAAGAAAGCGTGGACAAGGCCAAGATGGTGGAAGGAGGGTGGCACCATTGAGGAAGTGAAAACTGACAAGTGTGGCCAAAAGGAAGAGTGTTTGGGGAGCATTTCTGGGATGAAGAGAGGGGAACACATAAAAAGCAAGCTTGAAGGCCAGCTTGAGAATTTTAGATTTGAGTTTGTACTTCTGATAATGGCTCAGTAATTCCTATGGGACCAACATCCCTGCAAATTATTTAAAAAAAAAAAATTAAAAAAGAAACTCCCTCAAACTGTTAAAAAAAAAATCCTACAAACTTGGGACCAGATATAATAAGCAACTGCCTGAAGGGTGCTGGAGGGTGACTAAAGCAGGCAGAGACTGAAGACATGGTGATGTTTATTTGAAAAAGGGATAGGAGCTTGTCTGTGCCTTTTGCTCTGAGGACAGACCCCAGTGTGTAGCATGCAGGAGTAGGTGAAAATTTGCAGTCTTATTGAATTGCAGATGAGAAGAGAGAGATGGAAAAACCCCAGCATCTGGAAACCAATGGGGGGTGAGTGTCTGGTAGGAAGAGAGCCCCAAATTCTCTGTATGAACTATGTCCGCATCTCTGGCTGGCTCAGGACCATGCAGGCCCAACTAGAGCTCAAAGAACCAGACTCAGCTGGAGTTCCACGCTCCACCAGGAAAGCAGTTTCCATTTTTGAGTTAAGCCCTTGAGCTTACAGTTTGCATTAAATCATCACAAAGGGTATTTTGTGTCACTGCTTTTTATTAGGAGGGTGGACTGCATGACCAGATTTGTATTTTTGCATTTTCCAGTGGTGATTCTGACTTTATTATATGGAGCAGATTGTGGGGCCACAGGGGATGCAAAGAGGCCTTAGGAGACGGCAGCCAAAATCCCACGGGAGGTCATGGTGCCCCAGCGGGCCTGGAGGAGGTGACAAGTGGACATGGGTTCATCAGAACATAGGAAGGGATTAAACAGGGCTGGGGAAGCACGAGGGTGAGGAAGGCCTCAAAGGTCTCCGACTAGAAACCTGGGGGGTGACGTTCACGGCAACACACAACACAGAAAGAAGACCACACTTGGTGAGGAATGTGCATCTGCATTCGGACAAGTGCAGTGTAAGGGATATTTGAGATATCCCAGTAGAAATGTCAATATAGAAGTTTAATATAGGATCTGAGTAAAGTCAGAGCTGAAGATATCAATTTGTGAGACAACAGGGTTTCCAGGTTATGAAGCTGTGAGTATGGGTGAGATCCCCTAAGGATAGAATCTGGGGTAGGGAGAAAAAGGGACCCAAGATCCAACCTTCAGAAATCCCACAGGTTCATGGCCAAGTTGGGTAGGATATGCCTGCAGAGGAAGTCGAAATGGTAAAGTCAAAAGAAACCAGGAGACGTTCCACTCACCAAAGGCAGCTACAGTGGTTAAGGGCACAAAACTCCTAACGTGCTCTCATCTGCAATTCAAATACTTTATCCTAAGTTTACCCATAGACTCACCCTGGCCTGTTTTAAGATTTAACCCTCAAATTCACCCTAAAACCTAATCTTCCTTTAAGGAACCCACCCCCTCCTAACATGTGAAGACCAGTGACTTCGGTACATCCCTCCATGCTCCCACTTTTACTCCATCCAGATCTGGCATCTGCTCAGCAATGCGTCCTCCTCCCAGCAGGGCTCACATCATTCCAAAATGATAAAGAATATCACAGAGTCACCTGAAAGCATAATTTGAGAGTCTGATCTGATCCCCTAAAAGTGACCTAAAGAAAGAAAAAAAAAAGTTTGGCATGAGCAGGAATGAGAGTCTATAAAAACTAACATCTTAAACACGTGAGTGTCCATGTGAAAGAACCACTTTTATATTTTTAATTAATTTTTATTGGAGTATAGTTGCTTCATGATGTTGTATTAGTTTCTACTGTAGAGCAAAGTGAATCAGCCATACATGTACATATATCCCCTCCCTTTTGGACTTCCTTCCCATTCAGGTCACCACAGTGCATTAAGTAGAGTTCCCTGTGCTATACAGTAGGTTCTCATTAGTTATCTATTTTATACATAGTATCAATAGTGTATATATGTCAATCCCAATCTCCCAATTCCTCCCAGCCCCTTCCCCCTTGTTATCCATATGTTTGTTTTTACGTCTGTGTCTCTATTTCTGCTTTGCAAAGAGGATCATCTATACCATTTTTCTAGATTTCACATATATGCATTAATATATGCATTCGCTTTCTGACTTACTTTACTCTGTATGACAGTCTCTTGGTCCATCCACATCTCTACAAATGACCCAGTTTCGTCCCTTATTATGGCTGAATAATGTTCCATTGTAAATATGTACCACATCTTCTTTATCCCTTCCTCTGTTGATGGACATTTAGGTTGTTTCCACGTCCTGGCTATTGTGAATAGTGCTGCTATGAACATTGGGGTGCATGTATTTTTTTGAATTATGGTTTTCTCAGGGTATATGCCTAGTAGTGGGATTGCTGTGTCATATGGTAGTTCTATTTTTAGTTTTTTAAGGAACCTCCATACTGTTCTCCATAGTGGTTGTATCAATTTACACTCCCACCAACAGTACATGAGGGTTCCCTTTTCTCCACTCCCTCTCCAGCATTTATTGTTTCTAGATTTTGGAGATGAATGCTAGTCTCTTCAATAAGTGGTGCTGGGAAAACAGGACAACTACATGTAAAAGAATGAAATTAGAACATTCCCTAACACCATACACAAAAATAAACTCCAAATGGATTAAAGACCTAAATGTAAGACCTGACACTATAAAACTCTGAGAGGAAAACATAGGAAAAATGCTCTTTGACATAAACTACAGCAAGATCTTTTTTGACCCACCTCCTAGAGTAATGAAAATAAAAATAAACAAATGGGACCTAATTAAACTTAAAAGCTTTTGCACAGCAAAGGAAACCATAAACAAGGCAAAAAGACAGCCCTCAGAATGGGAAAGAACCATTTTTAGTTGGCTTTCCTTTACTGTTTATTTTTCTTTGAACAATTCAAAGTTTAAATGACTGACCGGGTGAAATTGCCTGACTCTGGTTTTGAAGGCCACTGCGACTTACTTATAACCACATATCAGCCCTAACACAGGACTCCAAAAGCAAGAAACAACTGCACACAGAGCAAAGAGACATAGAGGAGAAATCGTAGCCAAAAGTTGATTATACAGGGTTTGTGCAGAGCCCCGTTTCCCCGTGGACATCCCTTCAGGGCAGCATCCTTCCTCTCCCTCAACAATTCTCAGAATGTCTCTGGGCATCGCTTGAGATACTATGACCCTCTCGAGGGGCCACGAAGTCAAAGCTATATCTGTACTAATATTAAGTCAATATTTGGCTTTTTGTACCTCATCCCCTCACTAGACTTTTTTTTTAATAAATTATTTTATTTATTTATTTTTTGGCTGTGTTGAATCTTCATTGCTGAGCGCGGGCTTTCTCTAGTTGCGGCGAGCGGGGGCTACTCTTTGTTGCGGTGCGCGGGCTTCTCATTGCGGTGGCTTCTTTTGGTGCGGAACATGGGCTCTAGGTGCGCAAGCTTCAGTAGTTGTGGCTCACGGGCTCTAGAGCGTGGACTCAGTAGCTGTGGCTCGTGGGCTCTAGAGCGCAGGATCAGTAGTTGTGGCTCACGGGCTTAGTTGCTCCACGGCATGTGGGATCTTCCCAGACCAGGGATCGAACCCGTGTCCCCTGCACTGGCAGGGGGATTCTTAACCACTGCACCACCAGGGAAGTCCCCACCACTAGTCTTTAGTGGGGTTTTGATGCAATATCAAAGAAGAGCATCTACAAGTATCTGGGGTAACAAAAACAAAAAAACATTAAATACCCCTCCCTTCTCCAGCCTCATATCTGGAAAAGAGCAAATTGCCAGGACTGAGCACAGAAGCAGATGTGAGAAGGCAGCCTTCTTCCATTAATGAGAAACGCAGAAAAGAGCATAAAACAATGCCAACCTCTCACCAAATATTTTTTTGCTTTGGAGAATACTGTTATTTTTCATAGAAATATATTATTTACATTGTCATGTAATACATTTATCATTATTGCCTTTAATGAATTATTAAACAAATATTTCAAAAAGTCAATTTTGAATATGGTACATTTTGATAGATATAACCCATATGAATAAGTTCTTTGGGGCCAAGGGCAGATGAACTCTAAGTCCCAACCACAGGTATGGGTCCAGAGGGCTCAGCCTACACCCACGAGCCCCGCTAACCCACCAGGTATACGTCCCTCCATGTGGCCGCTGTTTTTCCAGAATCCTAGAAGCAAATTGGGCAAAAGAGCCCACAGCCCATGGTGTCCCTGTAGGCTCATCTAGAATGCCAGCATGCACATCCTCCTCTGCAGGTAGAAGCCCAGAGAACAGATGTTAGACCAAGGCTCACGTTCAGCCAGCACCCACCCTGGCAGCTGGAGCAGTTGTTAAAATATTAAAGAATGTGGTTGAGTGTCCGCCTGCCGATGCAGGGAACATGGGTTCGTGCCCCAGTCCAGGAGGATCCCACATGCCACGGAGCAGCTGGGCCCGTGAGCCATGGCCGCTGAGTCTGCGCGTCCAGAGCCTGTGCTCCGCAACGGGAGAGACCACAACAGTGAGAGGCCCGCGTACCGCTAAAAAAAAAAAAAAAAAAAAATTAAAGAATGTCTGTGCCCCAAGTCTCCAAAGTGCTTCTCCCCCAGAACCCCAAGGGCAGAGCCCCACTATGTGCCAATGACAAAGGCAGAACCTGGAGACCCGATGCCACAGCATCCCACCTCACCCTCTCTGGCTTCCCCGGGACCCTCGGGCTGCCTACCCTTATGATCCACCCAACGTTCTGTACTGGCTGTTACATCTGGAATGTCACTGCCCAGCAGAATCCATGTGCTCCCAACACACATCCCCTTCTCTATCCTCTCTCTCAATCCTTCTCCCCACAAAACTCTGACCCAGAAGGGTCAGATTTCAGGGTTTTTCTTCCTCTACCTCATCTCATCTTCCTACTCCAGGCAAACAGGCTCTCGGCCTAGATTTCAAAGCAGAAGGACCATCCTTGTAGACAGGCTGTGGAAGGCATACAGATCTGAGCGTGCCAGCCGCGGTCTTTGAAATGCTAAGTGAGTTTTGAGTGTGAGGAAGGTTCTAACTGACTCTTCTTCCCACACCGCGACCCAATCACCTCATTACTCATTTCTCAAGCTTTGGAGAACTCTGCCCTGCAACTGCACCCAGGCATTGCCGCCTTTTTCTTCCCTTTCTACTCTTTCCTTTCCAAAGACTTCTTTGATAAGCCAGCAGATCTTAGTCACTATGTATTGGAATCACTGGGGGAACTTCAGAAAATGCTTGTGCCCAGGATGAGCCTCCTACATACGCGTCAACCTCAGGGAGAGACCCAGGTATCAGCAGTGGTTAAAACTTCCCAGAGACGCCAATATACAGGTAAGATTAAGAATCAATGGTCTAGGCTAGAAAGTCACTGCGTATCTTCTTCATGATCCCCCGCCCTGGGCACCCCACCACCGCTCCATGTCTGGAATTCCAGAACTGCTAGGGAAAAGCGCTTTCTCTGCCCATTCTTTCCATTGTAACCCTCCCTTGGCTGGTTGGTTGGGCCAGTGGAAGCAGGCTTGGGGCCAGGTAACAGAGTCTTATGCTCAGGAAGACAGCCCTTCTCCAGAAGACTAAGGCTCATTTCTATTTCCTTCTTCCTTCACTGATAAGGAATAAACTGGCCAAGGAGCCCTGCATTCACTTGCCCCATGGTCACTCCCAGGCGTGTGCAGGGCAAATCTGACCATTGATTGTGCTCCAGCCAAGGCCACGTGCCCCACGTCAGAATCATCCAGGCAGCTTTTAGAAACTGCTGGTGCCTGTATGTCTACCCAGACCAAGTCCATCAGGCTCTCTGGAATGGGGCACGGGGAGCAGTATGTTTAACGCCGCCCAGCTAATCCTTACGTGCAGGCAGAGGCAAAAACTGCTGGGCCTCATGGTCCAGGGAATCTTGGCAGGTCCCGTCCTGCCTTCCTCTACTAATATCTGGGTGATGCCTTGGTTGACCTGGCTTTCCGTTTCATATTTTCTCCTGTCCATCATCTCGTAGGTCACCTGAGCCACCTACGCTTCTGTCTGTGAGTCTGCCAGTCTGTTCTGCCTCATCCTGAAGCCCCACTAAGACCCCACCTCCGACCTCCTTAGCACAGATGGGTACTGATCTTAAAATACATGCTCCTAGACAGAGCCCAAGGTTCACTCAACCGTAGTTTTCCAATTAGACCTGTCAAAGATCCACTTGAAAAAAAGGCTTTATTTTTAAATTAACAAATACATTTTTATTTTAAAAAATAACACAAATGCAAAAGAAATCTAAGCAGCACCCACGTGGATAACAATGAGATGAGTCTCTTTCCACTCGTGCTCTCCGGCCCCTTCCCAGAGGGAAGAACTTCTAAACAATGCATGTTTGTCTTTGTACATCTATCCCCTGAGGGACTTTTCTATTTTGTAAAAACAGAATCGATTCCTAAGACCTGACTATTGCTTAAGACTCTCGGAGGGAGATGGGGGAGGGTGCCCTAAACCTGCACCTTTAAGAGCTGCTCAGGGATCAAGGATCAGACGGGTATGGGAACTGTCCCTGACATACAGCACCTGACACAGCCTGCAGGAACTTAGGGTGCTTTGATCAAAAGTGATAGGATGATGGGCTTCCCTGGTGGCACAGTGGTTGAGAGTCCGCCTGCCGATATAGGGGACGCGGGTTCGCGCCCCGGTCCGGGAAGATCCCACGTGCCGTGGAGCGGAGGGGCCCATGAGCCATGTCCGCTGGGCCTGCGCGTCCGGAGCCTGTGCTCTGCAACGGGAGAGGCCGCGACAGTGAGAGGCCCACGTACAGCAAAAAAAAAAAAAAAAAAAAAGGGGGATAGGATGGGGGCTTCCCTGGTGGCGCAGTGGTTGAGAGTCCGCCTGCCAATGCAGGGGAGGCGGGTTCGTGCCCCGGTCCGGGAAGATCCCACATGCTGCGGAGCGGCTGGCCCCGTGAGCCATGGCCGCTGAGCCTGCGCGTTCGGAGCCTGTGCTCCGCAATGGGAGAGGCCACAACAGTGAGAGGCCCGCGTAACAAAACAACAACAACAAAAAAAAGTGATAGGATGGCTCCTAACTTTGGGAACGGAATGGGGACAGTCATCACATGCACTAAAGTAAGTGTGAGCTGATTTGTAGTCTCCCAAAATTCGTATGTTGAAGTTCCAACCCCCAGTACCCAAAATGTAACTGTATTTTGTGTCAAGGTCTTTAACAAGGTAATTAAATTAAAATGATGTCTTTCGCGTGGACCCTACTGCAATCTGATTGGTGTCCTTATACGAAGAGGAAATTTGGACACGCGAAAAGAAACAACAGCGGAAGGTCCATGTGAGTACATGGTGAGAAGGCGGCCGTCTCAAGCCAAGGAGAGAAGCCTCAGAATAAACCACACCATTGACACCTTGATCTTGGACTTCCAGCCTCCAGGATTGTGAGAAAATACATCTCTGTTGTTTAAGCCAGCTAATCTGTAATATTTTGTTATGGCAGCCTGAGCAGACTAATACAGGTAAGTTAATTCCACTTGGGTCACCTACAGATATTAAGGCAGGTTAGAAACAGTTACTGGACACTGGAGACTCTTACAATGATGTCGTCAGCCTCAGTGCCAGGGGACATCCTTGTTGGTGAAGCCACTTCCCAGTAGATTTCTTCGTGTAGTTCAGTTTTTACATTTTTGGCCAAGAAACAAAGCAAAATGTCCTTATACCGACTTCAGGACAAGAAGAAAGTAGGCAGCTTGATGCATGAGGTTCAACATTTTTCTAAAATTTAAAACACGAATGCCAAAAAGCAGTCCACATAAACAGCTAACATAAATCAGCCATATAATGACAGGGACAGTTCTTGATGAGCAAGACTGCAGCTGAGGCTAATGAAGAATGTTCCGAGTAGTCCGTGACAAGTTCAGCTTGCTCTGCATCTTTAGACCAAAGCCGTTGCTTACTCGTGCCTAAGCATGATCGACTGCATGGGGGAGGGGGGGAGTGGGTGTAAATGCACAATGGCTCATGCAGAAGAGCTGGGACTGCAAAACCAGTGCCTTCTGCTGAAAAACTAATTCACAAGGAAGAGGTACTTGGCTTCCTCCTTGCTTTGAAAGGGGACCTGGCTTTGATCAGTAAGCTATTATAAATATGATGCACAGTTGCAAGAGAAAATAACTTCTGTTTCAGAGGAAATGGTACAGATGAAGGCACCACTGCCTAGGAAAGGTGGCTACTCCCCTAGAAGGCTAAGGGTGGTCTCAATTTTTCCTCCAGTTGATACTTTAAAGAGAGTGTGATTTTTTCTCAAGAAAACTGGATTTGCAATTGATGGGTTCCAGTTAACAGTCCACCACTGTGAACATAATATTAGGCAATATATTTAATTTCTTTGAGCTTCCAGACACTCATATATAAAATGGAAATACTGTTTATCTAACAGGGTCATTGTGAAGCTTGAATAAGCAAAGTGCTCTGTATATTCTAAAATGCTATACAAATGTCAAGGCTTTGTTACTTTCAAGTATTCACTTTTTTTGACAGCAAGGTCATCTTGAAAGTACTATTTCAGTCTGAAAGGTCCATTAAACTCACACAAATAACCTATTAGAACCTTTAAATAAAAGGAAAAAATACTTTACAAAAAAATCCTCCTTGAATTAAAAATGCTGCATTTTGGAAAGACTTTTGTTTTTATTAAAACAGTTGGTGAATACAGAATTTCTCATAGATTTGCTATCTTACATCTGGGACTTTTTCATTTCTTTTCAAAACGGAGGTAGAAGTAATAAACTAGAAGCGAGACTGTTTATTTCCGTCGGCAGTCCAGGTGATTCTGGCGTGCAGTGTAAAGTTCTAAAGCAAGCATGTTGACCTCAGCTAACTTCAGGAAGATCTATCTGTGCTCATTTTGTCTGTTAGGCTGCAAACAGCAACTTCCCCAGAAGTTGGAGAGATGCTTGCTTTTTTCAACTGCAATAACTTTCTTGGAATGACAAAGTAGGCAAGTATCTTTGCCTAAAGTCAAGTTTTATGAGATCATCCATTCCCATTCTTAGGAGGGTTCATTTTTTACTGAATTAACATTAGGAAGAAGTCATTTGGCTTTATTAAGCATGTTTCTTCCACTTTAGTAGACAAAGCAGTTCAAAATGTGCCAGGAAGATGACGAAAGCAACAAAACCATTTATCTGAAGGGAAAGAAAGATAAAATCACTAGGAGACTGCAGATGAAAGAACCCACGTTCTGTTTTAGATTGATATAGAAACACAACATTAGGAGACAAAACACGGGCAAAGGACATATCTTCAATGTTCTCCCTCTAATTTTAACTTTAATTAATTCTCTGTATTTCATAACAATGTATTTTCTAATTACATGGGGTCTCGCTTCAGAATTCTAAGTAGGACTGTTACTGTTCATAAGTCATCCTTGTGTTTCTAATGACTCAGTTTTAAACTATTAATATATATCTCATCTTAGGTTAATTAAATAGGCTAATTTTCCTTGCCTAGCAATTGTTCATAATAATCTCATATTTTTTAAACTCTAAAATAGCCATCTGGAAATATACATCCTCAACTTAAGCTTGTATCTGTATTAGCGCTCTGCAGAGAAACAGAACCAGTAGGAGGTATACTGATATATATACAAGGAGACTTATAACAGGAATTTGCTCATGCAAATATGGAGGGTGAGCAGACCAGCAGTCTGCCACGTGAAAGCTAGAGAACTAGGAAATCAGGTGGCATAATTCAGCCCAGAGGTCTGAGAACTAGGGGGGCCATCAGTGTAAGTCCTGGGGTCTGAAGGCCTGAGCATCAGGAACCGCAGTGTCCGAGAGCAGGAAAAGATGGACATCTCAGCTCAAGAAGAGAAACAGAATTTGCCCCTCCTTTCCGTTTGTTTGGGCTTTCAACAGAGTGGGTAATGCCCACTAGCGAAGGTAACCTTCCTCAGTTTACTGATTCAAATTCAAATCTCTTCCAGAAACAACTGCACAGACACACCCATAAATCGTATTTCACCAGCTCTCTGGCGACTCCCTAGCCCAGGGTGGTTGACACATAAAATGAACCATCACAGTATCCTATTATTACCAGAGGAAAAATGTGAAAGTAGATTACTGAGTAAGACGTTTACAATTCCCAGGCACAAAGGGGTTCAAATTTCAAAGTACCTCCCATTTTGTGGCACAATAATCTTATCCTCAGCTCTTGGCTCTGGGATAAGAGGGAATTCTTTAAGCAAGCAGAGCAAGGCAGAAACAGCTTGCGTGTGTGGTTTTGACAACCCTACTAAGGTAAGCTTGCTCTTGCCAGTAGATGTTGGTGGTGTCCAGAGATGAGAAAGGACAAGAGGATCCCTTCCATACAGCCTTACTACCACCAAAGGGCACATCACCATGAAAGTAGGTTTCAGACACAATTCTGCCACACATGTTTCTTGGCAAGCACACACGTTTCATGTTTCTTGGTAAGCTGGCATGAAACAGTCTGTTCCTGGAAGCTTGATGGAGTCCCATCTCTCTGTCACTTCGGCACTCCTGGGGTACCTTGTGTGATCCGGACCCAGAATTCTCAATTAAGAGACCAGAAGGAGAATGCAGCAGAGCCCTAGGTCAAGGTCAACACTCCAAAGGAGCACACAGAGCCTACTGGGCCCCCAGATTCATGCACCCTGTCCATTGGATGGCAGAAGGACCTAGGCAGGTTTTAACCAACACACATATGCCAATTATTATGTGAATCTCTCACTTCCCTCAATAAGAATTACCTCCAATAGTCCTTACATGAATTAACCAACCTCTAGTGCAGAGATTTGTGGGTGAGGATAGTTGAGGATTTGGGGCAGAGGACACTCAACTGTGTACTCATGTTCAGCATTTTTAAAATGCTAAGTGTGCCTGTCAGTGGAGTGTGCATTCCTCTTCAGGACACTATAAATGCTAACTGACCACTCCCAGGAGAGAGAATAAAATTAACTAGCTCACACATATAAATATTTTATACTGTCTATGCTAAAACTTTTTCAGGAAAATCATTTGTGTGTGACCATGGCATTCAGAGTGATGACCAACAGAAAAGTGCAGAGGGACAGGTGTGACTAATCTCTTAATTTCTCTGGACCACTCCCTTTCACATGGCCCAGGTTTTCTAAAATAGAGCAAGAGGAGGGATTTTTCCCACCCAGTTTGAACACAAGACAAAAAAAAAAAAAAGCTAGAGATAAAAATTTTAAAGAAGCAGAACTATAACAAAAGATGAAAACTGGGGTCTGAGGAAATAGACATAGAAAGCAATGTGCATTGTAAGTGCTTTCTTCTGATAAATGTTCTAGAAAAGATTCACATTGTTGCCTTATAATCTTAGAGCAGTAATCAAAGTTGAGATGAGCCCAGGGAGCCCAGGTGGTCAGGACACCTTGGGAAGGTGGTCTGCAACCCAGAGTCCAGCTCCCTAATAGGTTAATGGATTTCACTCTGTTAAATTTCAAATGCAACACCTCATCCAGGAATGCCTGCATACACAGCCCACCTCTGGCAGAATACAGTTGACTTACACAAGACCAAGACGTGTGTTTCATTCTGTATAAGTTATCACTCTATGTTTTAAGATACACTTGCTCAAAGGGATTTAATTTGTGTCAGAAAGAACAATGCCATCTGTGCTCAGCCACAGCAGAACAGTTTATCAGGGACAGAGCCTGTTTGAGGAGTGTGTCACTGAAACTCAGTCTTTCCCCTTGGAGGGCAGGATAGCTGGACTCATTTTTACTGCTGCTTTGCTTTGTACCACTTACTCATTCATCAAATATTTACTGAAAGCCTCCCCCATACAGCACAGAGGTGGACCCTAAGAACACTACAAGGAAAGACAGGACGGGCATGGTTCCAGCTCTCAAGGAGCTTTGAGTCTGAACTTGATTTAAAAATCAGAACAAACGGCTGTGAACGGTAGTGATTGACTCAGTAGAAATGAATGTCTCAGTCCAGAAATGAGGCAGTGCCAAAACAGAAGACTGTATAAGAAAAACCCCTATGTTTGTCCTTTACTCCCACTTCTGACACCTGGTGTGTGGGGTTTTCCACACACTGACCAGCTCTCCAACACAAGCTGTGTATCCTACCATTCAATTCAATTCTGACACTAACCAGAGTTGGCACAGACCACACAGGTTAAGGGCTCAGTCCCACAAGACTGCCCTCCACTTCAGACGTCAATGGCAAGTAGTGGGTCCCCAGGTTACCCACACCTCTATCCAACTTGGTTACAAATCAGAGGTTCTCACAGCGCCCTCCTTGAATTAAATCATTTGCTAGAACAGCTCACAAAACTCAGGGAAACACTTGTGTTTACCACTTTATTACATAATAAAGACTATGATAAAGGATACAACTGAACAGCCAGAGGAAGAGATCCATAGGTCTGGGAGAGTCATGAGGGCAGGAGTTTCTGTCCCTATGGAGCTGGGGTGCGTCCAGTATGTGGATGGGTTCACCAATTTGACATGACCAATTATTAACTCCATTTCCAGCCATTCTCCCCGCTTGGAGAATCAAGGGAGGAGTTTAAAGTTCCAAGCTTCTAATCATGGCTTGGTCTCTCTGGTGACTGAACCCCATCCAAGAGCCCACCAAGGTCACCTCATTAGAACAGAAGCATTCCATCACCCAGGATATTTCAAGGGATTTAGGAGCTCAGTGTCAGACGCTCTTATCACTCAGGAAATTACAAAGGTCTTAGGAGCTCTACAGCAGGAACCAGGATCAAAGACTAAATATTAGAACAAAAGATTTTTGTAGCACCTCTATTTACAAGGGTTTTAGGATCTCTATGTCAAGAACCAGGGGCACAGGCAAATACATATATATTTCTTACTATTTCACAGAGACACTGGAAATTGAAGAGGTCAAAAAATAAAAATAAAACAAGCTTCTTAAAGAAGCTGGTTCTGGTAGGACTTGAAGCAGGCACAGAATTTGTTTGGGTAGAGAAGAGAGTGTCCACTTGAACAAAGAAAGGGTGCAGGCAAAGACACAGTCATAGAGAGGGACATTTGGTCTTCTGGAAAACAATATGGCCAGAGGTGAATATAGGTGCCAATAAATAATGAGAAAAAATTATTGACAAGACTGTCATCTGAACACAGAAGGTCTAGAATATTGGGTGAAGTTTATACTTTGTCTCGTATATGGGGGTTGGGGGGATTGAAAGCTTTTAAAAAGGGAGTGTACATGATAATGAGGTATTTTAGAGAACAAACCTTCCTGTAGTAACAATGCTTTGGAAGAGAGAAAGACAGAAGGCAAGACAACCTGTGGGAAAACAATTTCAATTATGCAAGCATGAAGTTATGTGGGTCTAGACCAGAGTGGGGCAGTGAGACTGTACATCAAATTGTTCTGTTCATTTTCCATAGGGGGAATAAAGCACAACTGCCCTAGAAAAATTGTTTTGGCAGGTGCCCCATATAATAGATTGTCCTTCACTTATTTCACCCATGGTTTTTTTGCTTTAACTGACCAGCAAATAATTACTCCAGTGCCAGCCTATTTATCTTTCTCCCAAGTCCAGCCCAGCAGACCTGAAGAGCATGAAAGGATTCAGAACTGGTGGGCTCACTGGACTGCAAGATCACATTCTTGTTGATCTTCCATTACTATTTAATGTGTCTTCTGTCTCCCAGATATCACCAGCAAGGTATGCCAAGAGAGCACAGAGGACACCTGGGACCAAGCCAGGATTTTACCCCCAAGCTCTTAAACTTGTGGTATAGCTCTTAAACTTGGTGTGACATTGAACACCATGCTCTACCATTTAGCCTTACCAAGGATCTGGAAGTTGTAAAGTCTTTATTATAAATTAAAAAAATTATTACTGAATGCTACCTATGCATATATGCACTGAATGTAGCAACTGCTCTCCTGAGGGTATGTATTACATATGTAACTGTGCTTTTGTGTTCTTCCCCAAATCCAAAAGCATAGCTGCCTTATCCCGCATCCTAGAAACAGGAACTCTAACTAGCACACAGTGCCTCAAAGTTATCCCAGCTATGGCTGTCACTGGGCTGTCCAGCAACAAATGAGATTCTTTTTATAAAGTTTCAACTTCTGGTTTCCAGTCCAGCATGTAATGAGCTTGGAAGTCACCACTTCATCCTAACAACAAGTAAAAAGCTGAACAAGCTGAAAAATCAACCACACCTTGACAAATTTAAAAGAGTAGAAATCATATAATGCCTGCTCTCAGGCCACAATAGAATTAAACTAGAAATAAATAATAGAAAGATAGCTGGAAAATCCCAAAAACACCTTGGTGATTAAACAACATATTTCTAAATAGCACGTGGGTCAAAGGAGAAGTCTCAAGAGATATTTTAAAATATTTTGAACTAAATGAAAATAAAAATACAACTTAGCAAAATCTGTGGGATGCAGTGAAATCAGTGCTTAGAGGGAAATTTGTAACATTGAAAGTATACATTAGAAAAGAAGAAAGATCTAAAATCAAAAATCTAAGCTTCCAACTTAGGAAACCAGAAAAAGAGGAGCAAAGCAAATCTAAAGTAAGCAAAAGAAAAGAAATAATAAAAATTACAGCAGAAATCAATGAACTTGAAAACAGGAAATCAATAGATAAAACCAATGAAGCAAAAAGCTGGTTCTTTGAAAATGTCAATAAAATTGATAAGTTTCTAGCCAAGCTAACTAAGAAAACAACAGAGAAGACACAAATTACCAGTACCAAAAATGAAAGAGGGGACATAACTACAGGTTGCATAGTCATTAAAAGGATACCAAAGGAATACTATGAAAAACTCTATGCCCACAAATTTTATAACCTACATGAAATGGGCCAATTTCTTGAAAGATACAATCTTCCAAAACTCACACAAGAAATAGACAATCTAAATAAGCCAATATCTATTAAAGAAACTAAATCAATAATTTATGACCTTCTAAACAGAAAGCACTAGGTTCACTGGTGAATTCTACCAAATATTGAAAGAAAAACTATACCAATTCTCTACAATCTCTTTCAGAAGACAGAAGAGGAGGAAATATTTCCTACCCATTCTATGAAGCTACCACTACCCTAACACCAAAACCAGACAAAGACACTATAAAAAAAAGAAAACTAGAGATAGTATCTTTCATGAATATAGACGCAAAAATTCTTAACAAAATATTAGCAAATCAAATCCAACAATGTATAAAAAGAATTATACACCATGACAAAGTGGGATTTATCACAGGTATACCATACTGGTTCAACATTTGAAAATCAATTAATGTAATCCATCATATAAACAGGTTAAAGAAAAAAAAATCACATGATTTTATTAATAAATGCAGAAAAAGCATATGACAAAATCCAACACTCATTCATGATAAAAATTCTCAACAAACTGGGAATAGAGTAGAAATTCCTCAACTGCATAAAGAGCATCACCCCAAAACCTACATTAATATCATATCATACTAACAGTGACTACCAAGTGATACTAAGTTAATATAGTTAACAGTGAGAAATTAGAAGCTTTGTCACTACAATCGTGAATAAGGTGAGGATGTACCCTCTCACCACTCCTTTTCAACCTCATACTGCTAGGTAATGCAATAAGACAAAAAAAAGGGGAAGAAAAGGTATATAAATTGGGAAAGAAGAAAGACATAAAACTGTCTTTGTTTGAAGATGACATAACTGTCTATGTAGAAAACAAAAAGAATCGACAAAAAACCTTCTGAAATTAATAAGTAATTATAGCAAGTTTTCAGGATACAAGATTAATACTAGAAAGTCAATCACTTTCTTATATACCAGCAATGAATAAATAAAATTTGAAATAAAAAACACAATGTCATTTACAGTAGAACCCCCCAAAATGAAATACTTAGATATAAATCTAACAAAATCTGTACAAGATCTATGTCAGGAAAACTATAGAACTTGGATAAAAAGAAATCTATGAAGAACAAAATAATTGAGGATATTTTCCATGTTCATGGATAGGAAGACTCAATATTTTCAAGATGTCAGTTTTTCCTAACTTGACCTATAGATTCAGAATCCCAGCAACTTATTTCATGGATTATTGACAAACTTATTCTAGAGTTTCCATGAAGAGTTAAAAAACCCAGAGTAGTCAACACAATATTGACAAAGAACGAGGTCAGAGGAGTAACAGTTCTGAACTTCAAGACTTAATACAAAGCTACAATAATCAAGACAGTGTGGTACTAGTGAAAGAACAGACAAATAGATCAATGGAGAGAATCAAAAACTCAGAAATAGACTCACATATATATGGCCAACTGATCTTTGGCAAAGGAACAAAGACAATACAATGCAGCAAAGATAGTCTTTTCAACAAATGACACTAGAACAACTGGACATCCACATGCAAAAAAAAGAATCTGGAGGCAGACCTTATAATCTTCACAAAAATTAACTCAGAATGTATCATAGACCTAAATGTAAAACACAAAACTATAAACCTCCTAGAAGATAACGTAAGGCAAAATATAGATGACCTTGGACACAGTGATGATGTTTTAGATACAACACCAAAGGGACAATCCATGAAAGAATGAATTGAGAACCTGGACTTCATTAAAATTTATAACTTCTATTCTGTGAAAGCCACAGTCAAGAGACTGAGAAGACAAGCCACAGGCTGGATGAAAATTTTACAGAAGACATATCTGATAAAAGGATGGTTATCCAAAATATGCAAAAAGAAAAAAAAAGCCTCAATAAGAAATAAGAAAAAAAACCTCAATAAGAAAAAAACTGGTTTAAAAATGGGCAAAAGACCTGAACACACACCTCACCAAAGATGATATACAGATTGCAAACAAACATATGAAAGAATGTTCCACATCATATCTCATTAAGAAACTGAAAATTAAAACAACAATGAGATGCAACTACCATCTATTAAAGTGGCCAAAGTCCAGAATACTGACAATACCAAATGCTGGCAAGGACATAGAGCAAAAAGAACTCTCATTTACTGCTGGTGGGATGCAAAATGATACAGCCACTTTGGAAGACAGTTTGGCAGTTCCTTACAAAACTAAACATACTTTTATCATACAATATGTCAATCATTTCTTGGTATTTACCCAAATGAGTTGAAAACTTATGTCCACACAGAAAAACTGCACTTGGATGTATACAACATCTCTATTCATAATTGCCAAACTTGGAAGCAATAGGAACAAAGATGCCTTCAGTAGGTGATTGTTACATAAACTGATACATCCAAACAATAGAATATTATTCAGTGATAAAGAGAAATGAGTTATCAAGCCAGGAAAAGACATGTAGTAACCTTAAATGCATATTACTAAGTGAAAGAAGCCTATGTGAAAAGGCTACAAACTATATGAGTCCAACGAAATGATGTTCTGGAAAAAAGCAGTACTATGGATACAGTAAAAATATTAGTGGTTGCAAGGAGTTGGCAGGGAGAGAGGGATGAATAGATAGAGTGCAGAGGATTTTTTAGGGTGGTGAAAATACACTGTATGATCTTACAATGGTAAATACAGGTCACTATACGTTTGTCTGAACTATAGACTGTAAAATACCAAGAGTGAAGCTTAATGTAAATTATGGATTTTGGATGATAGTGATGTGTCATTGTAGGTTCAATTGTAACAAAAGTATCACTCTGGTGTGAAATGTTGATGGTAAGGAAGGCTGTGCATTTATGGGGTCGTGGGGTATAAGAGAAATCTCTGTGCTTTCTGCTCTATTTTGCTGTAAACCTAAAACTGCTCTAAAACATAAAGTCTATTTTAAAGGAAAAAAATAGAATTGAGACACAGAGTGAAGTTAAAGCCAGCAGTAGGGGCCTGAGCTAATGAGAGAGTGAGAGTTGTTAGTACTAAGCAACCATATAGAGCTAGGTACAAGACAAAAAAATTTGGAAGATGAAAACAGAGATTGCAGCATAACAAATCACAACAAATTTAGTGGCTTAAAACAACCCACATTTATTGCCTCACACAAGGACATGCACATGAGGAGGCAGGGATCATAGGGACCACAGTAGCCCCTGGCCACCAGACACATCATGACAGACAGAATCGGAGAAGAGAGAAACATGAAGCCCTGAGGGATGAGAGTGAATCAACCTCTGCTTCTGATTCTCCATTCCCCTCCAGTTTCAGCCAGCCCCAGGGGTATTTTCTGCCTTGGATTTCATGAGATTATCTCTAGACTTTCAGTAAAACAAACAAAAGCCAGGCACCATTCTTTCAGATACACCAGGGCAGATTTCTGCTTCTTAGAACCTAAAGAGTCATAGCTAGGATGGATTGGAATCTTCTTCTTGTA
The DNA here is from genome assembly GCF_949774975.1 of Lagenorhynchus albirostris. Lineage (NCBI taxonomy): Eukaryota > Metazoa > Chordata > Mammalia > Artiodactyla > Delphinidae > Lagenorhynchus > Lagenorhynchus albirostris. The sequence continues at coordinate 8,317,594 of NC_083097.1, forward strand.
TCGTATGGCAAATGTTTGGGAAGGCATACAGATTTAGCCTTGAATCTTGATCCCACAGCTTATAAATGAGGTGAACTTGAGCATTCGTGTAGAGTAAGCCTCAGGGTTTTGGGGGGTCTTTTTTCCTGTAAAATTAGAATTAAATATCTACCCTGCAGTAGATACTTTTTTCAAATGACATGTGCTATAAAAGAAGAGTTTCTTATTTCATCCCATTCTTCTTTCATTAATGTTTTTTCTGATTTTCTTCCTTTCTTTCTTCCTTCCCACATAATATTGTATTATTGATAGTTTTCTAGGGCTGCTGTAACAAAGTGTATACCACAAACTGCGTGGCTTAAACAACAGAAATTTATTGTCACAAAGTTCTGGAGGCTGAAGTCTGACATCAAGGTGTTGGCAGGGTTGATTCCTTCTGAGGCTGCAAGGGAGAATCGGTTCCAGGCCCCTCTCCTTGGCTTGTCTTCAGGTTCATACGTCCATTCAGACAGCTGTCTTCATGTTCCCATGGCCTTCTCCTTGTAAGTGTCTCCATGTCCAAATTTCCCTTTTAATAAGGACACCAGTCATATTGGATTAGGGCCCATCGTAATGACCTCTCCTTAACCAATTACATCTTCAATGAGCTTATTTCCAAATCAGGTCACCTTCTAAGGTGCTGGACATTAGGACTGTAACAAATGAATTTTTCAATTCATTGACAACCATGACACAATTCAATCCTTAACAAATGTATGAAACACAGAATATGTTAGACTATTCTCCTAATTCATCTATTTAGTTCTGCAAATGTTTGTGTCTCACCTAACTTCTACATCAAAACACACGGCTATAGGTATTTTCTCTAAGCATCTCCATTCTGCAGTTGAAAAAACTAATAAGAGAGCATGTAAAAGATCTTCACATGGAGAGAAGTGGAAGAGATCCGGAAGGCATGTGAGATGTATACAGGAGCTTGTGGAGTCCGTCATCTGGTCACTTTTCAGGAGGATAAGCAGTGAACTCTAACATCTTTGACAGCATGTCTTACGATTCTTGTAGTTGCACACAGGAGGATATATTGTATCAGACATTATTCTTCCAACTTACTGAGCCCAGATGAGGGGATTTAGGAGGCAGGCTGGGAAGGTAAGCCAGGGGAGGGAGCTGCCGTGGTCTCCATATCACTAGAAAATGCCCTAGCCAGTTACATAGTAGTCCTATGATCCTAAATTGGCTCAGACTTTGGTTTGGGTTCAGGAGCTGGGTGAGGGCTTTCCTATGGTGCCATCCTAGTATTTCATCCTCTGCTCAAAGACCAGGAAAGCAGCACAGGATAAGGACCAAAACATAGGGGCTTAGAGAATGTGAGAAAGCCTGGACGAAGACCAGTGATGAAGAGCAAAGATGGGGAAGAGTCAAGGTCCCCTGAGACCAAACTACAGGAGACTGATCCTCAGCATTGCAGAGGATCATTACATCCATCCATGATGTCTTATTTTTCTTTGATTTTTCATTTTAGAAAATATATCCTTTAGTTTAGAAGACTTGGTGTGGGCTGAGATTGCATTGTGATTTGCCAACATAATTCTGTTTCCTTATCTCAGTTGGAGAATCAAATAGCATATTAATATAATACATTACACTAGATTTCACCGAGAGCATGCAGTAAAAGCTATTCTCCAACCTTTTCAGCCTGAGCTCAAATAAAGTTAATCAAATTTAATTTCATTAATAAAAGTTGGTCTGTGGACCAATAGTTATTTGGGAATGGGGGTTGAGGGCAAAAGTTTGAAGGACAATTTAAAGGTCAGTTTGTTTTAAGATGAGTTCAAGTTTAGCAATGCAATTTCACTGCATTTACTATACATCTCTGTGATAAATGCAAGGCAGGAAAACCAACCCTTATATTTTCTATTTATAATTAATGAGTGCCTTCTAGCAGGGTTGGGGAGAGGAGAGAATTGTGATTACAGAAGACCAACTCAATTGAGCAGCGTCAAATCTTCTAGAGGCCAATTTAAACCAGCTTTGGTGTCAGCTTTCTCACTTTTGTATTATGAGGTTTTACAGTGTTTTTTTTTTTAAGTCTTGATTGAATGAAACATGATTAAAAAGGAGACAGAAGAGACTAATGATAAAACAATTGTTTTAAATAATTAAAGCCAATTACAGGACATTAATGCACCAGTCACAGTACTGTGGGGTTTCTAAGGAAGTGGTGGGGGCTGGGGGGGGGGTCTTAGCACTTCTCTGGCTCTCCAGAGCAAGATCTCCCCCAATGGTCACTGCCCATAGACCAAGTCGACCCCAGTGGAACAGCCATAGTGGGAAATTCCAAGGAGCCTTAACCTCACTGGACATCCAGAATTTGATATCTCCTTCCATCAGATGAAGCCCAAGATCTGGGGCTTGCTGACTCCCAGGGCTCTCTCCCTCCTCCCTGTCACTTGAGAGCGGCCTCCAGGAGAACTGCAGGGATCTTTGATTCCATCCACACTAGGTGGGGGAAGTGCCATATTGCATGGGAAGCGGGAATACTGCATGTCTCCCATCCTTACCATGACACGCCCCCCTTCCTGAATCTAGCTCACCTGTAGACCATGCCTAGCCTCCTGGCAAAAGGAGTCCTGCTCCTGCACCTCACCCACTGTCGAGGGCCTTACTTGGAAAGCACAGACTGGTGGCACTACAATCCAGCCTGACCAAGCAGTGCCCACCACATCGACTTTGCTAACTGGCCAGCAGTGCCTCCCAGGATGGATACCACTGCTCCCTGTGACCCACATCTCCCCCATTCCTGATCTCCCCTTCACAGTGGATGTCACACAGCCTGCTTAACCCAGTTCTTTAATAAGAGAATCCAAACATAGCACAGTTTGTTTCATTAAGGATATGTTGTTTTCAGCACCTTGGCCAGTGGCTGTCAACCCTGATTATGCACCTGAAAGTGTTGGGGGTTTTTTAATGGTAATGCCTAGGCCTCACCTGATGAAGATTATGAGCTAATTGGTCTTCATGAGGCTCAAGCATTGGCATTTTTGCTGTGAAACACAGCCAGGGGTAAGAACATGAGTAGTGAGTTGAGTTCAACTCCAAACCCTCTGGTCACCACACAGCTCCCATGTTAGAAGGACACCTTTCAGCACCCCTCTGGTTTGTGTCCACTGGATCTCTTGCTCCTAAATGATGAGCTTACATGCTAAGGATGCTCCCCACCTGTTCCCCACACCAGGTCCACAAGGTGAAGCAACGTGATTGTGGGGAGGAAAAAATACGAAGAATGAAGCCATGACAGCGCTCCTTATTGAAATGTCTGACGAGATTACTGAAGCAATTAGAGTGACCGAACTAATGTTTCAGGTCATGCCTTATGCCAGGAAGACTGCAGTAAGAAATTCATGAAGCTTGAAAGGGGTCTTGTCAGACCCGTTTTTTCTGTGGCTATTCTGCACAGAGGAAGAGAAACCTCTTTGCTGACTTCCAAAGGAAGACTCCACAAATAATTCATCTAACTGGCTCCAGAGCAGAGTATTGCTGCTTCCTAGAAATTCCTTCACTTGAATCCCTCTCCAGAGGCTGCAGGGCTAGTTTCCTGCTGAAAGAGAAAAGAGAAGCCCTAAAGTCCAGTCACTCATATCAAACAGCAATACACCTTCAGTTAGATGAAAGAGTGCTTTACTTCACTTTTGTCATATTAATAAAACATTGACTCATTAAAAAGTTTGCCCCACTGCAATGCAGCATTTCATGGCTTTATGTTAGGAAATTGCATCAGCCAATACAATATATGATATTGTAAGTAACACCCAGAAACAGCAAAAAAATAAAGCAAAGAGAAAAACAAAGAAATAAGAGTCCAGCCAAAGACCACAGACCTCTCAAATATTTTCTACTAGTGTCATCCACTTCAAATCAAAGATTTACTCAAAGGATGAAAGACTAAAATGATGAAAACAGAGAAAGGTGCTACCTGTAACCAAATATGTTATGAACTTTCTGAGAATTAATCATGTAATCATTTAACAACCAATAAATCATGCACCTCTTTCTTGCTTGAACATATATATGGACCATGGTGGAAATAAAATTTATAAACTTGAAAAAAATTGATACGACCTTGATTAAAATTTTTAAAAAACTCTCCAATGTTGGTTTCCTGGTTTTGATATTGTACTAGAGTTGTGTGAGATGTTACCATTAAGGGAAACTAGGACCTCCCTGTACATTTTTTTAAACTTCTTGTGAACCTATAATTATTCCAAAACAAAAATTTAAAGAAAAAACACTCTACCCACAAAGGAAATGAAGTGGGACCTTGGAAGGAAAGAAGCTTGTGATCTATAGAAGCTCATCATCAGTAATAATAGTAGTGGTAATAGTCATCACAGTAGTACTGGTAGTCATCTTGGTAGTAGTAGTAATAGTAGTAATTGTACTAGTAGCAGTAATTTGGGTAGTAGTGTTAGTAACAGTAGTAATACTAGTAGTAGTAGTAGTTGACAGGAAGCATTTACATTCCATGACCATTGCGGCACAGTGAAGAAAAGTAAAGGGGAAACACCTTATTTAAATTTAAATCTATGTAAGATCAGTCTCATTATATTTACTGAGAGAAAGCAAGAAAATTCTCAAAATAATTCAATTCCAAACTGTATATTTCTCACTTAATTTCCCAGGAATGCAATCTTTAATTCAAAAGCACTTGAAGAGCTCAAAGCATGTGAAATAATGCATTGTTCCTTAAATCTACAGAATATGTTTATTATAGGATATGGAATTTGTTTATTTAACATACAAATTAAATCCTCAGCCTTGTACTAATTGCTCTACACTATATAAGTAGTGGGTTCTTCTAGTATTCAGAAAGCACCAGACCCTCTGGGACTTACTTATCTTTCTCCTTAGAGGCCAGCTTAAAGATAAATAGTTATTCCAGCAAATTCAAGACCAAACACAATTCAAAGTTTGTTTCTTTGTGAAGTGTCTCCCACTATCAATCCAAATGAGAAATAGGGTGTTGGGGCTGGAGAGGGAATATGGCAAAGGTCCTGGAGATGTTTAGGATGTAAAGCACCTACCATATGCAGGTGCCACTCCAGACACAGAAGACTCAACAGGGAACAAGACAGTCACGGTCTTCCCTGTTCTCAAAAAAGAATAACCATAAGCATAAAATCCAACAAACAAGAGCATTTCAAGTAGGGTTTAAAACTATGAGGAAAATAAAACCCAGAAGATGTGATAGAGAACAATGGTTTTCAGAGACCCTGGGTCAGGGGAGGTCCCTCTACTGGGTGACACTTGAGCTGAGACCCGAAAAATAAGCAGGCCAAGGGGAAGAAACAAATTTCCTGTAATAGGGAAATCAAAGGGCTTAAAGGGAAAAATCCATTTAGTCTTTGTGACAAACAGAAATGGCTGAAAGGACAATAGTTGGTAAAATGAGAGAGGAAGTTTAGGGCCAGATTATTCAATCTGAATTATTAAATTTGGATGGTTTGGGGGTGGAAAAATGGGGAGGGGCTGTAGTGAGAATTGTTTCTAGATTTCTGTTTTGTTCACTAGGTGGAGAGAACATCACCAGCTGAGGCTGGGGAAGAAGGGCTGGTAGAGGACTTGTCCAGTACAGGGTGCTGTGAGACACCTTCTAGTCTCAGGTCCTGGCTTGTGGGCCAGGGTAGCCTAAGGTTCCAGTTGTCCAGACCCCCCACTGAACCGCCCCCCAGCTAGGGCCTGGGCCCTCCCCCAGGGCACTGCCTGGGGACAGGTGCAGCCTCCTCTCCTCTCAGGGCCCACAAACCCCTATCCAGCCTCTACCATCTTCTCCCCTGAGCCCGGGAGCGGATCACCTCCAGCTCTTCTGCTGGTGCCTGTACTTGTTCCCATTGCTGCTGTAACAAATTTCCACAAACACAGTGGCTTAAGACAACACAATGTATTTTCTTGTAGTTCTGGAGGTCAAAAGTCCAAAATGCACCCGAATGGGCTAAAAATCAAGGCGACGACAGGGTTGCCTTCCTTCCAGAGGCTCCAAGGGAAACTCTTACTTTGCCTCTATCACCTTCTAGGGGCTGCCTAACTTCCCACTCAGTGCTGGCTCCCATTCGATGAAAGACCAGGAGCTGGGCAGTAAAGCAGCACCACTGTATACATGCCTCCCCTGGAATCTGGGCCAGATCCCCAGCACAGAAACCACTTCTGGGGAAGGGATGAGAGTCATTATTTAAGAATAAGAGTAGCCAGGGACTTCCCTGACGGTCCAGTGGTTAAGACTCCTTGCTTCCACGGCAGGGGACGTGGGTTGGATTGCTGGTCTGGGAACTAAGATCCTACATGCCATGCAGCATGGCCAAAAAAAAAAAAAGAATAGGAGTAGCCTAAGGGCCTGCCTGGACTGCGCTGTGCTGCTGGACACATTCTCCTGGGAATTCTCAGATAGACTGTTACTGTTGCCTCTGCCTGGGGACGTGTGTCTCTTGGGTATAGTCTGTACCTCCTCTACCACGAGTGCTCTGCACACCCACTGTCTTTCACAGGTGAGCCCCTCAGAGGAAGAGGTAAATGGGCGTCCTGAAAAGGTCAGGACCACCAGCCCAAATGTGCCTCCAATACCACATGGCATGCTAACGGACTCCACCATTATCCCTCTCTCTCCATGACCACCATTTCTGGTCTTCTATAATCTTCCCAGCCCTTCTGCTGACAACTCCCCACCTTCCACCGCCATCCATCAAAAGTCCAAAAAGGGAATTGCCTCTTACTCAGGTTGTGATAAATAATATGTCAATCATAATGCGTTTCAGTCATAAGGAGAATAGCTCTAGAGAGTCCCCAGGGAGGGTGAGTGGGTGACGAGAAAGCATACTCTTGCAACTTAGATGACCTACATTTTTTTTAATAAAATTTGTCAATGAGAAAATGGGTCTTCTTCTGAGCTACTAAATTGTTAACATCTGTGCAGATGTAAACTGACACAGATTCCCAATCTTTCATCCCTCACATCTGTAAAATGCTTTGGAGTTTACAGTTTATTCTAAATCCGTCCCCACCCATAGGGACGGCACCAAGGTTTACCCTTAAAACAGCTTATTTGCAGCAGCTGAGTAGGAGGACCTTGGGGGCCTGAAGCCTGGTAGGATGACAAGGCTCTGTCACAGGAAAACTGTCACACATGTGTCATAGAGCCTTCCCTGCATGGTGTGCAGGAATCACCCAGAAAGACAGAGAGCTGAGACTTTCCCAGGTCTACACTATCTACTGTGTAAACTGTTCTCGACTGCTTTCTGTAGATGGCAAATTTGGTTTAAGACTTGTTTTCACTACAAACCAGTAGGGAAGTTTGGGAGGCATAACCACCTCTCACTGTTGACCAGATACCATTAACTGGTGAAGAGCACTTCAGAGCTGTGAGTGGTGCAGCTGGCTCAAGGCAGTTCCCAGCAGTGAGAGGGAAGGCCCGCGATGTGCCCAGTCAGGGGCACCGAGATGGATCTCAGAACCAGCCTCCCTTTTCAAAGTGGGCTCCACTCCTGTAGTCGATGGTCACATGACCTCGCTGAGCTGGGTAAGACCAGCAGTACCACCTGAATAAGCACCGAAGTCACAGTTTCCAAGAGGAGCCAGTAGAAATCTAGCTGCCACACACCATGGAGGGCCCAGGAATGCACTGCCCATGGGTGATCCCATAGCCGATCCTTGGTCTCCAGACCCTGGGCTCTCTTACTTGGATGAAAGTCCTGGGAAAAGACCATTGCTAAAGGCAGTGCACATTCCCCAGGTCCCTGCAGACTTTGGGTTCCCAACAATCATTATCACAGACGTCCAAGGTTTGCAAGGTAAGACTGTGCACAAGAGGAAAATGCCACAAGCTCACAGGAGGGGAGTCATGTGGGCTTAAATGGAGAGAGGATCTATGAGCATACATGGAAATAGTGAATAGTGCACACAAGATTACAAGAGGAGAATGCACAGAAGCTTACACAGAGAGAGTGCACACAGGCTGGCAAGAAGGAGTGCGTGCAGGCATGTGGGAAATTGCACGTGGCTCTCATGGAGACATATGCATGGACTCACATGGAGAGATACACATAGGCTCAAATGAGGAGATACACACAACTCTTGGGAACCTAAAGCCTATTCCCCAAACATCCCCATTTACAGAGAAGAAGAATGACCCAGGAAGGCTCAAGACTCACCCACCTTGCCAGCTCGGGTCTAGAACTACTGACCAGCATCCATGTGACAGGATACGACTTTGGGGTGGGGGGTGGGGGGCTTATTTAATTTTAAAGGAAACTGAAACAAAATTTCTCTCAAGACATTTCCAACATTGTGTACAAGCAGGACGAGGAAACTTGAAGTCCAGTTTTAAAGCTTTGGGGGCACTCCTCCAAAGGCTGCCTGTGCATTCTTTTTACTACAGATTGTGATTGTGGAAGAATAATCAGCTCAGGAACCAAGCACTCGCCTCCCTCGGGGCCACAGTCCTCCCAGAGCACCCCACGCTTCTCCTCTGCATGCTCAGGCCTGCTCACAAGCCCTCCTTGTTCAGAGCCTGGCCTGGCCCCCAAACACAACAGGGCCCCTCGCTCTCACCCTAACTCCTCTTTCAGTTTTCTTCTACGTGTTTATGCTAAGGACTTTTGATTGCTCGTGTTTTGTTTCTTTACTGTCTCTCTCCTCTCTAAAATGTTAGCAGAGTGAGGGTAGGACTTTCCCCTGGTCTGTACACGGCTCTGAACAGAGCCTGATATATAGTAGAGGCTCAGTCAACACAGCTCAAATAACAATAAACAAACTATATGCCTCAATGCACATAGTGTTCTGTTTCCAAAGGGCTATACTGGAAGACATAGGATGTTACATTAAAATAAAAAATTCTCTGGTGGGTTCCCAGAAAGTAGTGATCTCGTGTCCCTATAACTCACTCTTGTTCCTGAGACAGTAATCGTGGAGTAACTTTGAGTGGTTATGGAAGGTTTCTTTATGATCCTGCCCCAGGTGAGACACTTCTCTTAGAGTCAATCTTTCCAAGTCCACCAGCCCTATCCTGAGGGCTGGAGAGCCACACCATGTAACACCTCCTCCCTGGGCACTGGGGCTCCAGGGAACTATCGAGTGGTGCAAGTGAGCAGCTGTAATTTTTCATACAGTTCCCAAGACTCCTGCCTAGAGCATATTTGTAAATGATTCAAAGGTGGTGGAATATGACACTGTACCGGAGTCTGTCATTTTCCTGACAACCTGTCATAAAATCAGATGCAATCCATGACGGTGGTCTTCAGGATCACTCCATGCTTGGACGGTTGTGTCAACACCAGAGCATTCTGGGAGATATCAGTTGAGGTAAGTCCAAGGAGTCGGTTTTTATTGTAAGCATTCTGTAGCAAGTCTTCAGTAAACATTCACTGGGCTGCAAGTTTCTTCCCAGTGGTGTCCACATGGGTGATAAAAAGCCCGAGTGAGAAGTCACCGCCAGCTCACCTTTGGAGGACACCCCTGACAAGTGCTCAGATCCTGAGTGAAAGGTATAAAACTGGTTACCCGGGCAGGCCTCGTTACCCACAATGTAAAATGTCTGTTTAACACAGGCCATTTTGTCAAAGTGGCTGCTAGTGCCACCTGGAAACCACTGCCCTTGAATGGCCGGTAAGCAGTATGATCATTTCTATGCGTTTTAAATCATGTTGAAGGATAATAACCAACTATCGAAACACCCAACATTTGTAAAAGCAGAAACGCAATCCCATCCGTGAGACCTAGATGTTGAGATAGGAAGTTCCATATCTTAGAGCTTCACACAGTATCAGCCTTTGTGTCCTTTTCCCCTTCTTCTCCCACCACACACACACATACCATCCACACTGAAAAAAGCCTCTACCCACATCAGCCTCTTTAATAATGCAGCGTGGAGAAGAGGGCTAGAAATTGTTATCTTGTTGTTCTGCCCAAACCTAAGTGACAGGAGAAAGTATTTCCCAGCCTCACATCCTTGAGATGCTAAAACTTGATTTGCAATTAGTTTGGTGCTGAATACGAGTGCCCAAAAGAACAGCATTGTAGCAAGACTGATGATGCCACCGTGCAAAACCATTAGTAGCGCACTTGTTGAAGACGATTTGAATGCAGAACAAAAGGTACCTTGGAAATAACCGTCCAGCTAATGAAATTACATTCCTGAGCAGCGAGGCCTGAATTTAATGAAATGATGTAGAATGCATGCTTGAAGTATTTAAAGGGTTTGGAATGTACTCCCTCATTCTCTTTGGAATGGTTTGGGTTTGCAGTGCTAAGTAATACAAGTTCTCAGTGAAGATTTGTGTGTGTGTGTGTGTGTGTGTGTGTGTTTATGACAATAGCAAGTACCTACACCAAAACACACAAGGCCAGAAACTGCATTTCTATAGAAAAGAACACCATTAAGTTTTAGCATATGCAGGATTTGGATATATGCAAGAGGCTCCTTTAGGGATCAAGATGGTCGTGATTCTGTAATGATTGCTTCCTTTCCACCGCTGCCAGCCTCTGTATGCAGAGTTACCTAATGGAGGTCCACAGAGAACAATCCAGAAGCTAGGAGGCCACAGGGACCATCAGTACACAAGCATTAAGACATAAGAACAAACTCGGTGAATGCAAAAAGAAAATTAAATTACCTTTAAAAAGATTATGAAGCCAGCTAGGAATGCTAAAGAAATTCATCCAAGCCTATTGCTGGCTGTCTTTGCTCATAGAATCTTAATTCCAAATGGTGTTGATGGGCACTCACTCCAAATCCTTAAAAACACACGGATTCCTGTCACATAAGAATGAGGGTTCAATGAAGAATCAACATCCAATTCTCATATGAGATGGAAGAAAACTTCAGGAAAGACACCTGTTAACAAACTAAGAGAAATGACAGCTTAAATTTGAATTTGAAGAGCACCTTCCTTGTAAATTGTTTGCACAGATGTGACATTGTTTACATGATAATTTCATGCTTCTCAGCACACAGAGGAAAATAAAACTTGTTAGATGACATAATGGGACCATTCATTCTATTAATGGATCAAGGGTTGTTTCTAGAACTTTTCTGTTGCTTCATCGTCTTGATCTGATTGGCAATATTGTTACATCTAGAAAGAAAACAAGTTTGCTAGCTTGCCCAGAAAAACAATGTGTCAAAATATTTGAGGCACTTAGGTTCATTTATTTGGAATGACCCCTTAGACAAAGTATTAAAAATTGTTTCAGGACTAAGTAGTTTTCCAGTCACTGAAAGAACAGAATGAAGAGCTTTGTCTACAATACTTATTTCAGAAAGCATGAAAGAAATAAGCATGTATCAGCCACAAAACCGCTAAGCTTCTCAAACTCAGCTGAATCAGCTGCATTTCAGTGGCAATGCTCTGGAAGCAAAAAATGATAGATTACCATTGTGGCGAGCTCCATTTCGAAAGCGCAGAGGAATTCTCTTCTCTACACACTCACATTTCATCACTCACTTGCAATTTCCGTAGAGTACTCTCCAAACGGAGAGCAATGAGGAGGCGGCCATGGGATAGATTCAGATTCAAGAGATGCAAGACTAACCTACTTCACCCTGAAAAATAGTCCACGTTGTCCCTCTGTAAATAGAATTATAGCTCCACCAACAACCAGCCCTGATGCCAAAGTGCCTGGGTGAACAAAAATTAAATGCCTCTGAAAAATGGTTTTCTGCCCATCAGCATCTATCTGTTCTGGCCTTCTTTGCTTTTCCCATTTGTCTCTCTTTTCATTTAGAACCACGCAGGATGCTGCCTTTCACTCCAGGCACACGTCCTCACAGCCCTGGGTGTGTGTGAGTTGTCCTTGTCACCTATGGAGCTACACGTGAGAAAGAAATTACTTATTGATTTTCCTTCCTGTGGAATGGTGTCTTTGGAATAGTTTTTTGACCCAGGTCAGGAATGACACAGCTCCAGCATTGGGAACGTAGACCCTGCCTTGCTGGGGATGTCCTGCTCACCCGTCAGCCCATCTCAGCTGCTGCCCGTCCCAGGATCACCAGCTCCGAGCTCTTTTGATAAGACAAAGAAAAAAGTATGCACTTCAGAAATTGAAAGAATGAACAAAAAATAGTATTTTCCCATCTGAGCACTTGAAACAGCATGGTATGAGCTTTGTTTTACTCCTTTATTCTAAAAGGTTCAGGAGGGCTCGTTTTGAAAGGAGGATGCAGCTTGGGTGTGCAGAGAAAACAGAAATGAACAAAGGCATAAAGCTGGACGGGGCCCAGGCACGTGGAGTCAGCATGCCGAGTGTCACAGTAGGGTGGAAAACTGGGTAGGAACCTAAAGAGGAAAAGTCCTTCATAGCAGACGGAGGTGTTTGTGCTTTATCCAGGCAGCGGCAAACTATGGCCCGTACACCAAATCTGGCCTACTGCCTGTTTTTTGTGTGGTTTTTGTTTTATTTTGTTTTGTTTTGAGATAACATTGATTTATAACATTTTGTAAGTTTCATGTGTACATCATATTCTACCTATGTGTACCCTACAGATTGCTTGCTCACCACAAAATTTAGTTTCCAAATAAGCTTTTATTGGACCAGAGCGTTCCACCTGAGATCAAAGTGTTCCAGGCAGTGGCCCAGGTAAACCTGTGTCTGTAAGGATGAAAGCTGTATATCTGGGGGAAGGTGAGTTAGACAACAGCTCACACCCACCAGCCCCAGGACTCCACCTGTAACCGAGCAGGACCCTATGGGGCCTTCCCAGGACAGCCTCCCACCATGTCCTCCGCCTGCCTCTTGTCTGTAGAGAAACCTTAGTGAAAGAATAAATTTAATCAAAGAAGTGAGAAAATGCAGAAGCAAAGGAAAACAGTCAAATAAGACAAAATAATAATAATTTAGCCATTAAGCAAAGTTCAAGGACATTAATTCCTCCTCAAAGGCTAGAGATAATATTCTGAGCCATATCCTTTGAGCCGTTTTACAGATACTGAAACCCTCACCAGGTGGAAGAAGTTAACTACATGATGACCAGACTGTAGCCATGACATAAGCTGCTCCATCTTGCATTGTTCCAAGAACTGGGCTCAAGGACATGGGAACAAAGTGACCCTGGAACTAAAGATTAACTCTACTTAAAACAATCCAGATGACACTGATCAGACCACTGCATGACCAATTTCAAGATGACTGTCAGAGCTGACTGTGCTGTTCTGGATGTAGTCCCCTCCCCTACCTGTACACCCCTGAAACTCCCCTTTAAAAGCTCTTGCCCACTGATCAGGAGTTGGGAATTGGCTTTTGGACATGAGTCCACCTTCTCCCCAGGTTGCCAGTCTCCTGAATAAAGCCACCTTTCCTTTCCTACCAACACTTGTCTCTCCAGTATTGGCTTTCCAGTAGTTAGCATCCAAACCTGATCTCAGTAATGCACCCCCGGCAGTCTCTGTCTTTGCTCCCCTCAGCCTCACCCCAGTGCTGCTACTGTGATCCCACTGGCCCTCTAAGGGGAGCCTCTCATTCCTCCTATCATTCTGACAAATGCTCTTCTTGCTGCCATGACTCTCCGCCAACCCCAGATTCCTGCCATCAGCTCAGAGCACCCTGGAAGTTCCAGAGGGTCAGTTGGTGATACTGACTTCTTTTAATGATTGAAATAAAAGCCAGTTGAAACCTCTTTCTCCAAATCATACTTTAATTTTGTTCAAATGGTCTGCTCTCTGTGAGAGATACAATAATCTTTGAAGAAGACCATTTTTTAAAGTAATCTGACTACCCTATGCTTATATATTTAGCTCTCACTGCAGCTTTTTGGAGAAATAGACAAGTCTCTGACCCAAATCATGTTATGCTTAATTCTAGTTAAAGAAGAGAAATAACTAAGGGAAATGAGTCATGAACTCGTCTAAAAACAACATTGTACAGATATAGATATACAGATATATACATCCTACTGGTTCTGTTTCTCTAGAGAACACTGGCTGATTCAGCATGCATATATAGTAGGATCTCATTTTGTTAAATTACTATAACTATGTAGATCTACTTGTGGTGAAGTGACTGCAGTATGTCCCCAATTTGTTCCTGTATCCATGCCTTTTGATGGTCCCTTTCACTCTTGACTGTAAGCTCAGCCATTTAGCTTGAGTTTTACCAGTGAGACAATAGCAAATGTGATCTAAGAGAAGACTTGAAAAGTGTTTGGGTATTGGAGCTTGCAGAAGCCACTGAAGAAAGACCCCAGACACCCCACCTGTGATAATTAAGGCCGATCCACTGGCTGACTGTTGGCAAAGGAGCAAGCCCAAGTGAGGTCACCTGAGACTTGCTTGTGCCATAATGCCCAGCTGAACCCAGCCCAAATTGCCTACCTGAAGAATCATGAGCTAAATAAATGGTTGGTATTTCAAGCTGCTAAGTTTGGGGATAGTTTCTTATGAAGCAAATAATAACTAATACATTATAATAGAACAAAAAATGCCTGGCAGTCTGTATCCTAAAGAGTGAACAGCAATAATTTCCATGTAGATATTATAGATGACTTTCCATTTATTCTTCTCAGCATCTTTTCCCACTGTTTATAATGAGCATATATCATGTCTATGAGCACAAATAATAATAAAAGCACATTTTCATTTTGAAAAATTAATGTTTAAAAGTGAGCCCTCTCTTCTCAGATTTTCTGATGTAATTACTATTTGCACAACTAATTCTCTGATTAATTATGAAGTGTTTTAATATCTTGAACTGATATTTAAGGCTTTCATTGCTATTTGACTATGGAAGCAGAATTTGTGTGTGTATCTTCCAGAGTTATTAACCTATAACTGACATATAGCATAGACTCATAAATGATTTGCTTCACTTTGATTAGAAATCACTATTTTCTATTACCAAGTAAGGCAGGGTAAGGAATAGAGTATTTGCAAAAGAAAGAAAAGGAGATGGGGCCATTTGTATCTGCCTGTGCCCTGTGTAAACAGTGGGAGTTCCTTTGGTTATACCACAATTCCCTGCTTCCACTTCCAATTTCAAGCTTAACTCAGACTGATTTAAGCAATAAATATACATACAAACCAGTAACTTAAACAAATCATGGAAATTTAAAACCCACATCTAAAGTACCATTAGAGAGCTAATCTGGAAAGAGGATAGTTTCTAAAGACAAGTAAAACAAACAACATGGCAAAATTGCATAAGCCAAAAGAGTTCAGGTGTGAAAAAGGTCATCCTCAATTAACATTCTGGAATTTAATTTTTAGACAATATGACCAAAAAGCCAAAAATTATTCACTGTCAATCGTTAGTAAAGAAATATAGAGCAAGCAGGCATTGTTCAGCTTTCTTTGATTTTTCAAAAAGACTCCATGTAAATTTTTAAGAGGCAGATGACACAGAGCAAAATAGTAGATGATAAAAACTAGGTAAATGCTAGATGAGAAGTGAAGCGAGACTGTCACTGCCTTCATCTTCAAGAGGGTCACTGGGCTACTTCTGGGAGAGCTGTTATGCACCATAAAACTGAGTGGCTCTGAAAAGAATCTGAACACTGGGACTCTAAAATCTGCGGACGGCACTAAGATGGGAGGTGGAAAGAACGAGGACCGGTGTGACCAGGTTTAAAAGAAGTGAGTCGTTTAGGTAATGGGGCCAGCTGATGACAAATGCAGTTCCTTCTGCAAGACTGTGAAATAATTAGTCCGGAAGAGAGAAGCTAATCTAGTATTAATGATCCTCCATTTATGTAGCATTATTCTTTACAAAGCACCTTTCACCAGGAGGTTCCCACAATGCCTCTGTGATGACCGTTCACAGGGTGCTAAGGTGTTAGTAGGGGTGGAAGGAGCCGTGTCGGGGGAGACGTATAATCCACATGACTGGGGCACGAGGAGAAGGCAGAGCTCAAAAGAGAAGCAGGGAAAGACCAAGGTGATGCACAAACAGAAATGTCTTCTGGACACTCACTGGAAAGAACTAAAGCAGCAGAATGTTTGCTGGATTCTTTCTTTTTTTTTTTAACATCTTTTTTGGAGTATAATTGCTTTACAATGGTGTGTTAGTTTCTGCTTTATAACAAAGTGAATATGTTATACATATGCATATGTTCCCATATCTCTTCCCTCTTGCGTCTCCCTCCCTCCCACCCTCCCTATCCCACCCCTCCAGGTGGTCACAAAGCACTGAGCTGATCTCCCTGTGCTCTGCGGCTGCTTCCCACTAGCTATTTTACGTTTGGTAGTGTATATATGTCCATGCCACTCTCTCACTTTGTCCCAGCTTACCCTTCCCCCTCCCCATATCCTCAAGTCCATTCTCTAGTAGGTCTGTGTCTTTCTTCCCGTCTTGTCCCTATGTTCTTCATGACCTTTTTTTTTTCTTAGATTCCATATATATGTGTTAGCATGTGGTATTTTTTTTCTCTTTCTGACTTACTTCACTCTGTATGACAGACTCTAGATCCATCCACCTCACTACGAATAACTCAGTTTCGTTTCTTTTTATGGCTGAGTAATATTCCATTGTATATATGTGCCACATCTTCTTTATCCATTCATCTGTTGATGGACACTCATGTTGCTTCCATGTCCTGGCTATTGTAAATAGAGCTGCAATGAACATTTTGGTACATGACTCTTTTTGAATTATGGTTTTCTCAGGGTATATGCCTAGTAGTGGGATTGCTGGGTTTGGTTGCTGGATTCTGAATGATGACTCACAAGGGGTTAAACTGTTATCTCCTTGGGGTAAGGTTAAATAAATTGTGGTGGCACATTACTGAAAACCACAGGTAGCTTTACAACACTATCAACAGCTACAAGCAAGGCAGTCCAAGCTGGGGAGTTCTCACAGTTACAGTGCTTCAGGGCTTCATTGGTGCCCTTTGAGTTTCTCATCTGTCTTGTGTTTTTTATTGTTGTTGTTTTAACATACGCAAGCTACAAAATCTATTCTGAAAAGTATGTCCTCCAAGACCTGCCTACCTTTATCTATTTCGGGGCCCTAAGAAGTTTTCTTAGCAAAAATTTTATCATAGAAAATCCCCAGAGTGTTTTACCCAAGGGGTACTCTACCAGGAGAAATCCACAGCTGACCATATCAGGCAAAAGTCAGCACCACGGCTGTTGCAGTCTTGGAGTGTCTTGGGAACTGCAGACATTTGGTCTGTGGTCCCTCCTTAGATCCTTTTACATGTGGCAGCTTTATAATACTTTATGCTATAACAAGAAGCTAATAAGTAGGGGCTCCCGCCTCCTTCTCTTCTAATACCAGAAAAAAAGCAGCCTCTGGTTCTCTCTAGCTGCATCTTCTCACTGTTTTTGGCACCAGATGATGCCAGCAAGTAAAAGTTGCAAAGTGTCGCTTTTAGAAAAGAACTAAGATGAACACGTTAGGTC
Organism: Lagenorhynchus albirostris; assembly: GCF_949774975.1. Lineage (NCBI taxonomy): Eukaryota > Metazoa > Chordata > Mammalia > Artiodactyla > Delphinidae > Lagenorhynchus > Lagenorhynchus albirostris. The sequence goes on from NC_083097.1 coordinate 8,334,948, forward strand.
ACAGCATGACTTTAGTAAAGTGCCAAGTTCGGTATATAAAAATATCCTCACTATAGGGACGGGAGGGGGGAAAAGTGTCAGAATAATCTGTGAATCCAAATGCTTTTTAATTTTAATGTTGACTATAGTTTTCATCTGCTTGTTTAGCAAAACCTCTGCACACCAAGAAAGAATATGCACCTTAGCAGGTATGACCCCTGCCAGGTATCGCTGCAGGCACTGGGGGTGGGGACCTTTGGAGTGCAGATTATTTTAAGACATTATTTAAGTTTCTCCTCAACTTTCCACACCACATATTGATTTTCTGTCACAGCTCTGTCTGGAGGGTTGGTACTCTCCATTGATCCATGGAGAGCATTTATAGTGCATCAAAGAGGTACAGAAGGTGAGACTCAGAGGGAAAGACGGAAGCCATGCTTTCAGGGCTGGACACGGCTGAGGAGTATAAAAGTTACATTAAATACTAAGTTAAACTTGAGATTTTTTTTTTGGATGTTCTGAAATCTGTTGACATGTGAGACTCAATGGAACACAAAAAAGGGAAAGGATTATTACTTCTTCTAATGGAAAAATTCTCCCTGATGTAATGGAAGCAAGCCGTGGGAACTGATAAACTGAGTACTGCCTTTATCTTTTCATGGAAGACTTCAGGTTGTAAATCACAAGCATCTAGGTTGTGAAGTTCAATCAGTCCAGAAGTGATGTTAATAGGTCAAGGTTGCGAGTCAGTCTGAGGACAAGCTGGTTAGCTTTGCTTCATCATCAAAAGCTGTCCCAGGAATGCTGATGATGGAATCCATGCCGTTACCAGGAGCAGGGAGTGGCTGTCGTCATGGAATCTATTACAGCAACGGGCAGAACTGCCCTGGAACAGAGCTGCTCACCTCCCAGGCCAGAATGCCAACTGGCCATGGAAATCCTGCATGCATCAAAATCTTATACTCAGGCACACTGTATAAGTCAGCTCAGGCTGCCATAATAAAAATATCATAGACTAGATGCCTTAAACAACAGAGATTTATTTTTCACAGTTCTGGAGGCTGGAACTGTGTGTGGTCAGGTTCTGGTGGGAATTCTCTTCCTGGCTTGGATATGGCCACCTTCTCACTGTGAGTTCGCTTGGCCTCTCGTTGGTGCATGAACATGGAGAAAGAAAGAAATCTCTGCTCTGGTGTCTCTTCCTCTTATAAAACCACCAATCCTATCAGATTAAGACACCGGCCTTTGACCGCAGGTAACTTTACCTCCTAAAAGCTTTATCTTCAAATACAATCACGTTAGGGGTTAGGTATTGACGTATGAATTAACAAGGGGGGACACAATTCAGTCCATAACACGTACCTTCCTTACACAACCTTTTTTCACCTTCCTAAACAGACTTGGTCTTCACTTAAAAAAAAACAAAAATGAAAGAGGATATCTTTTCTCCCTGAGTAAGACAGTTTAAAGTTTAGACATCCCTTACCCAAACTTTTTAAGGTACTAATAGAGTTGAACATGTAAATGAGTAATAAGATAATCTACTCATACTCAAGTGGATAGCTAACTTAACTCATGAAGGCTATGAAGACAAAAAGCAAGGGCAAAGGAAGACAATTATGAATCTGCAAATTTGAGTTTCCAATATAATGAGTCACATAGTTCCTGGTACTAAATAAACCCTCAGTGTCAAATGAATGAATGGATATTTTCCAATAGTGAAACGAGACTAATATGAATTAAAATCAAAGCCAGAAATGACCCCATTCATCAATGCTTATTCAAGGCTAAAGTTGACCTAAGATGACTTCCCTTTTAAAATCAGGATTTCAAAATATAAAACTGTAGCATTTCAAACACAGATAATTATATTTCTTATCAAATGCACCAGTTCTTGTAAAATAATTCAGTTTCATATATATCCAGTTTAATTAAAATTTATAAGTGGTTGTGGACCAAACCAAGCGTATCTTAATTACATCTGAACATGGCTCACGAATGTTAAGGTCAACCCCAATTTTAATAAAGGATGAGCAAATACAATCATTAAGACTTGGCTGAGTAATTCCAGTCAGGTGGAAAGTAAGATGAATGGGAGGCAAGACAGTCCCTTCTACTCAAGCCTGGGAAGTAAATGACCCACTAGTCAGAACATGCAGCAGATGGGCTGGCCAGTCCAGGAAATGGACATAGGAGCTAATGCATGAACACTCAAGTCAATCCTCAAGTAACAAACTTATACCTGATGAGAAAGGAGGAGGCACCTGCTCTGACTACTCACACATCTTGGAAGTTCTCAGCCAGTTCTGCCCCTGTTCAAATGAATCATAAGTGGAGACAGACAGTCTCAGAATAGCCCGTGCTCAAGGCTGTGGATCCACGTGAATAAGGTTACCAGATGAAATACAGCGCATGAGGGAGATTAGAATTTCAGATGAACAACATGTCATTCTTTGCTATAAGTATGTCCCATGCAATGCACGCCCTGTATTTTTTTCCCCTAAATTTGGCAACCCTCTACATGAACCATCTCAGGCTTGTAACAAAAGCCTTGTCAAGAAGCTTCCTGTAATTCCAATATAAACCACAACATTGGTTGAACAATTTTCATCAATGCCTGAAGGAAGTCTGAAATGGTAACTCCACACCTGGATTTTGCTCTTTCCAGCCCTTGGAGTGTGTTGGGGGGTGGGGGTGGGGGACAACCTGTCTTTTAACAATTGGGTCGTTCCTGTCCTCCTGGCTGAGAGTCCTTCTTTTTAATGTACTTCCCCCCCAAGCAGACCAGATCTGGAGGAATGTGTCAGTCAGAGGGAACTATGCTGGTCAGATAATCAATCTAGAAACATTCATCTCAGGTCTGTTCTGTAAACAGAACTGTGCTGGCTGATCATGTATGAAACAGCCTCATGGAACCTCTGCCCTCCAGAGCCACCCAGGGTGGAGTAAGAAACTAAGGCCCCGGAGGTACAAGTGGTTTTATCAAGGCTTAGCTTGGTCTCACTGGCAGAGCTAAGACTAGTGCTCTCCTATTACAAGTTACCTTCCATGAGCTTTTCAGTACCTAATAACGTTTATAAGTGAAACTGACACTCAGGAAAAAAAGTTAATCTCTTCCAATTTGGATGTTCAGGAAAGATTTAGATAGGCTAAAATATATTTATTCATTCATTCATTCAACAATATTTATTCATTATCAACCCCATGCCCAACACTCTTGTAGGGCCCACAGATGCAATGTCTGCCTGCAAGGAGACTGACCATATGCTCACCACTCCCTTTCCTACCTCTGCTGGGCACAACCAGACTACATTTCCCAGCGTGCCTTGCAGCTCTGTGGCCATGTGACTGAACACTAGCCAATAGAATGTAGGCAGGAGTGGGACTTCCCTGGTGGCGCAGTAGTTAAGAATCCGCCTGCCAATGCAGGGGACACGGGTTCGAGCCCTGGTCCGGGAAGATCCCACATGCCACGGAGCAACTAAGCCCGCGAGCCACAACTACTGAAGCCTGCACGCCTAAAGCCTGTGCTCCGCAATGAGAGAAGCCACCACAATGAGAAGCCACGCACCTCAAAGAAAAGTAGCCCCCACTCGCCGCAACTAGAGAAAGCCCACGCAGCAGCAAAGACCCAACACAGCCAAAAATAAATAAATTAAAATAAAATTTAAAGAAAAGAATGTGGGCAGGAGTGACGGTGGGAGTTCCCAGCCCAGGTCCATTGAAAACCTTCCATATGAAAGCGTCCATCTTTCTCCCTCCCCTGTCTGCCAGCTGGAAGCGGAGGATCCTACAGAGAAGTCTTAGCAGAGGAAGAAGGAGACACAAAATGAATATCTGGAAGGCTTGAGTACCAGGCACTCACATGGAACTGCCATGTGAGGAAAGAAAATAGGTAATCCTCTGCTGTACGAAACCTGGGCCATTGAAAAGGGAGGCTGAAAGACATGGAAGCAACCTAAATGTCCATTGACAGATGAATGGATAAAGAAGATGTGGTACATATATACAATGGAATATTACCCAGCCATAACTATCAATAAAATGAAATAATGCAATTTACAACAACATGGATGTACGTAGAGATTATCTTACTAAGTGAAGTAAGTCAGACAAAGACCAATATCATATGATATCACTTATATGTGGAATCTAAAAAAAATGATACAAATGAACTTACTTACAAAACTGAAATAGACTCACAGACATAAAAACAAACTTACGGTTACAAAACAGGAAGCGAGGGAGGAGATAAATAAGGAGCTTGTGATTAACAGATACAAACTACTATATATAAAATAAATAAACAACATGGACCTACTGTATAGCACAGGGAACATCTGTATTCAACATCTTGTAATAACCTATAATGGAAAAGAATCTGAAAAAGAATAGATATATATGTATATGTATACATATATATGTAGAACTGAATCACTTTGCTGTATACCTGAAACTAACACAGCATTGTAAATCAACTCTACTTCAATAAAAAATAAAGGGAAAAAAAGGAAAGAAAAGGATGGCTGAGCACACAGGGCAATGGAGACACAGCTAAACAAATCTCAGGGCTCAGACTGACCTGGTCCCACAGCACCCTCAGGTTACCTCAAAGGATGAGGATGATGCAGCTGCATCGCACAGGGAGATCCGCTCAGTGATCTGTGACCCTCTAGAGAGGTGGGACAGGGAGGGTGGGAGGGAGACGCAAGAGGGAGGGGATTATGGGATATGTGTATATGTACAGCTGATTCACTTTGTTATAAAGCAGAAACTAACACAACAAAGTAAAGCAATTATACTCCAATCAAGATGTTTAAAAAAAACAAAAGGGCAAGGCAGTGGGACCCCGCAGTGCCTACCCGTGGGACCCACTCAAATGCTGACAGGAGGGTCTTCATGGGTTGGTTCATCAAATACCCAGCTTCCAGTGATCTGGGCAGAACGTTCTGGACTAGACTGACTCCATCTGTCCTACTCACGTCCCCCCTGACCCTGGACCACAGACCTCCCTTTCTGCTCCCACCCTCTCCAATCCCCCAGCCTGCACCTCCACAAAGCACTGAATCGTCATCCAGTAGGGTGAAAAGATAGTCTGGCGCTCTCTCCATTTCCCCCAATCCACCTTTTACAGTACAAACATTATAATCTATACACAGTGACTTATTTAGCTTTTGAGAGCCAAAGACAAGGCAATGAATCTCAAACACCTTTTTCTTTTTCAAAAGGCCCAATTCCTACAAATTGTTAGCCTTGAATCTCAAGATCATTGTTTCTTTATAAATTCTAAAAACCAGCGAAGAAACTCCAATAGCAAGACGTGGTTTCTCCATGAGCTGCACGGTTCACGCTCGTCATGACCTTTCTGGGAGAAGAACGTGGAAGTCCCAACTCCAGAAGCCTGAGAGCAAGGAAAAGTAGGTGTGAAAAGCACCAAAAATTCTGTGTTTGCAGGTATATTACACTGGTTAATAAATCAAAATGTTTTCCCGTAACAACAGTTGGATAACTGCTGCAAAAAATGTCTTACATGCTTGTAGAATGTTTGGTCCCAGTTGTGGAGATTTGTGTATTTGCCTGGGAAAACAGGGAGCAATACCTTAGAATCGTGGAAGACTAGATTCTGACTAATAAATGGATTTCTGAATTATTCAAATGCTCTATCCTGAACATGTATCTTGATTATTGTTAGAAATAAATACTTAATAGACTTTTTGAAAGAATGAATAATAAAAGTAAAGTAAAATTGTTATAGCCTTTGCAAGTGCTGGCTGGTTTTGAATTACATGTCTGTAGCAGTCAAGGAAACTGATGCTAAGGAACTTGCCTGCAAGTGTAGAGGGTCAGGGACCAGCCGGGTCTCCACTCCTCCCATCCTGTTGTCCCCAGGGGTCAGGGCGCATGGCAGAGGATGCCTAGCACTTCGAGATCTTTCTGGCTCTTTGCAGACAGAATTGATTCCTGAGGACTTTCACCAGCCCAGGACTTTTCTCTATGCTCCAAGGATGGGAGGTTTCCAGAATCGAGACACTTTGAGAATCCCACTGCATCTTCAGAGACTCAAGAGAGTCATGTACATCCAGCTGCAAACAGAAGATTCGAGAAAACTTGCTCGCCTCATTCACCCTCCAGAGGAGATGGGGCCACGTCCAGCCTTTGTCAACTCTGGGTGCCGGATTCATTCTGAACCTCAGCCCTGTCTGAGAACTGCCTGGTGTGCTGGCTAAATAGTAGCCCCCCTGCAAGATGTCCACATACCCGTCCCCAGAACATGTGAATATGTTACGGTATATGTCAAAAGAACACCACGGATGTGACTAAGGATCTTGAGACGGGAAGATTATCCTGGACTATCCAGGTGGGCCCACGTTTGTAGGCAGCCCGGAATGATGCAGCTGAGGAATGAGCAGCCTTAGAAGCTGGAATACATTCTCCCCCTGGAGCCTTTCTGTCATCACCTTGATTTTAGCCCACTGAGATACATTACAGATTTCTGTAACCTGTAGACCTGTGACAGAATAAATGTGTGTTGTTTTAACCCACAAAGTTCATGGTAATTTGTTATAGCAGACACAGAGACAAAATACACCTGGTTTAAAGCCAGAGAGAGGCCCCTCTTTTCCATGTCCCCTGTCCTATGGGATAATGGCCATCGCAAGGCTGCAGGGCTCCCCGGGGTTTGTGGGCTTGGTCCTTCAAGCTACACGGCCAGCACGTGTGCCTTCAGGGACAGGATTAACGGAAGGGTCAAGGCAAGAAGCACAGACCCTGCTTGCCTTTCATTTCACTTGCTTCTAGGGCAGGAATTTCAATGCTGAAATCCCAGCATCATAAAGTAGTCAAGTGTAAATTGTGTTGGTGACAAGAATTAGCAATTCGTGGCTACCGTATTCTCCATCAGAGGCAGCAGACTGAAATTCAAAAGGCAGCTGTGAAAAAAGTCACCAGGGAAGCCAGGCTTGGATGTCACATGCTTGGGTTCCAGCCCTGGCTGTCTAATCACCCATCCAGTGTCCCGCAGGGCGTCCTTCAGATAGTTTGCATTTCCAGATTTTCATCTGTAAGATCAGGATTAATTATGCCTTCTCTCCAGAGATGCTGTGAAATCCGTTGAATTAAATCTGTCCTAATTTTCCCACTGTCTGTAACTAGCCTGTGACTTGAACACAGCCTGATAGATGGAAATTTCAAGCACCTTTGAGCCAGGTGAGAGGGATCATTGTTATACATTTCCTGAAACATGTGCATTTGACACGTGGGGGGAGGGTAGCAAGGGGGATTGGGGAACGGAGCTGAAGACAGGAAAGCAAGACTGTTCTGGAAAAGAGAGAGCCTATAGTCACTGGCTAGGTAACATCTCCCCAGAATACTCAGCTGCAATGTTTTCAAAATGTTCAGCTAAAAGAAAATTTCTTCAAGGGGAAATGTAAGTCGAAGCCCAACATGTAAAACTGACAAATGTGGCATTATTTGGATTGACACGGGGAACAGATCTCAACACCCAGCCAGGTCCCCTGTAGCTGCCCCAGACCCTCCGGAAAACCTCTGTGCGGCTCAAAGAAGCTCAGCTCCAAAACCACTGCTCCAATCTGTCCTCATGGATATTAGAGTCGAGCCGATGCTCCCATCGGCTCTAGGATGTTTTTCATGAAAACGGGGACTTTTCATATGAAAAAACAGAAGCCAGAATTATTGTCTCATCAGGCAAACATCAGGCTAGTAGCAGAGCATGAATTATGGAGCAGCAGGGCACTCTAAGGACCCTATAAATCAGCTCCTTGTTTCCCAATACCCCGGTCACCTGACTTTCAGCCACGAACTATTTATATTAAACCACACGGCCTCTCACACCTTCTCACACTATTTCATGTTCTCCTCTCTTTGCAGCCCTGATTTGCTCCTTTAGAGGTTAACCCTTTCTGGCCTTCTCTCTATTTTTCTTTCATAATGAGCTTCATATAGTCACATATGCCTAAAAGAATCTCTCTTATGCCTAGATGTGTTCCTGTCAGTTTCCATAGGGTGGTAGAAAATAACCATTGGTTTATCCCAAATGCAATGCCACTCAATTAACTAAGGAAAGGCCTAAGAAATCTAACCCAGTTTATAAAATGCCTGGGCTGCACACACAAATATCTTTTAATGTGTGCAGATTTTAAGGATGGAGTTTTGAATGGTTTCTGTGGTGCATCTTGACATGTCATCATGGGTCCCATTGTTTCCACCCTCTGGTGGCCCCAGTGCCACTCAGCCCTTTGCTCATTGCATCTCCCAGTCCTGCCCTCCGGTGTCACTCAGTTCCACCAACGTGACATGGCTCCTCCTTAGCAGCAGGGAGACGCGACAGTGTGGAAAGTGATATAAAAGGCAGAGTAGCTCTGAACTGAGAATGTTTGCCTGATGCAGTCAGAAGAATGGCAAAGGCATGTGGAATAAAGGAAGATCAACCAAGTGCGAAAAGCACGGGCTCAGAGTTTGCTCACTTGCCACCATCACTTGCACTTGGCAGACACTCGAGTCAGGCACAGGAGTGGGAAAGCTTCCCAGGGGAGAAGTGAAAGTCTCCAGTGAGCCCTGATGGAGGCTGTGGGCTGGGGAATCTGGAGGAAGGCTAAGTAGAAGTGGGACATCCCATACCATTGAGTAGGGATGCACATGTGGCTTTCCCTGATGGGTCCTAAGTTGGAAGTGGGGACAAAAATTAGAAAAGCTGTCAGTTATTTATCTGGCCCCAATTATTACAGGAGTTATTGCTTAGCTTCCTGGAAGCACTACTGAGTCCAACCTTGTACTGCTTGCCACACGACAGGCCAATAGATTGAGAGACAAGTTGTTGGGACAAACAATAGCAACTTCATTTGGAAAGCCAGCAGACCAAGAAGATGATGGACTGCTGTCCTAAAGAACTATCTTCCCCGAGTTAGAATTCAGGCTTCTTTTATACTAAAAGGGGAGGGAACAAAGTCAAACACATCCTGGTTCCCATCAGCCTCTGGAGGGGATGTGTTAATTACATCCTCCCTGCAGTCATTCACAGGTAGGCCTGGTCAGGGTGTTTCCTGTAAGCTAAACAAAGGTATTTCAGCTTCATGCTCATTCCCTGGGAGGCATGGTTCCCAGAGATGGGCCATTATGTATAATTGAAGTTTATAGGCAACATCCCTTTAGCGACTGATTTGCAATATATAGAATACAAAGGTTCTTCCCTATTACAGAAGGTCACTAGACTTAGAGGTCTGACTTCCTGCAAGTCTGACTTACAGAGAGTGGACTGGCTTCCTGAGCTCGTTACGCAGCTAAGGGGTTGGCTTCCTGGGCAGGTTACTGCAGGTTGTGGGTCAGAGTTCTATTATTAGGTACATGGCCTGGCAGTCGTCTACGTGTATATTCAGTCTCCCAGGCAAGTAAGCCAAGCCACCACTGTCCACTCTGTCCACATCAGCCTCAGTGGACAGGGGAGTGTAGTGGGCTGAGTGGTGGCCCCCAAACAGGTATATCCATGACCTAATCTCTGTAACACTGAACGTGACTGCATTTGGAAAAAGGATCTTTGCGGATGTGATTAAGTTAAGGGTCTGAAGGTGAGATCATCCTGGATTACTGGGTGGGCCTGTTGTTTAACCACAGTGTCCTTAAAAGAGACAGAAGAGGAGAAGCCACATGAAGGAGGCAAAGATTGGAGGGATGTGGCCACAAGCCAAGGGTACCTGGAGCCTCCAGAAGCTGCAAGAGGGAGGAAGGATGATTTTGTAGAGACTTCAGAGGGAGCCTGGCCCTGCTGACACCTTGATTCTGGATTTCTGGCCCCCGGAACTGTTAGAGAATAACTTTCTGTTGTTTTAAGCTTCCAAGTTTGTGGTAATTTGTTATGGCAGCCCTGGCACAGGGGTTCCTGTAAGCGTGGGCCTTATAACCCTCCCACTCCAGTCCTGATTTTCCTAAGGAGGGAGACATAGGAAAAAGGATGTTTCCTATACTTGGTTCAAACAACCAAAATATTCAGAAGAAAATGGAAAAACTCAAAATTTGGATGTTCCAAAGTACCTTTGTATCTCACAACATGAAGATAAATATGTGGATTTGTTCTGATGTCCCAGATCTTTGGCCTTTCATAGATACAGACTTTTTTTGGCATGTGGTCACCAGTCTCTGAGGGCATATCTGTGACTGTTGGCTTAAATATGCACAGCAACCAGTGTCATTTATATGTTAGTGATTAATAATAAATATAGTAGAAGAACTTGTTCATAGCACCAGGGTCATAGGCATGACAGGCCATACATAGACCTGTTACCTGAAGCATATTTAGGATTTGGCAGTTTACGTCATCTTCACACAATCTCCCGCCCCCTGGAGTTTCTCTTTCCCTTCTTCCTCATTTCTTGTCTTCTTTCACTCATGCGTCTGGTCATTTCTGAGCTAACCTTAGTATTTTAGAAGTAAACGAATGTGTCTATATTGCATTTCTTTCCAAATTAAAACCCCCAGTTGTTCAAATTCTGGATTGATCACCACTTTTTTCAATGCAACACACTTTTCACGTTACCTTTGTCCCTAATTAACTCCAGTGGTGTCTTTATTTTCAAATAATAGAGTTTAGAGATGTGTTTAATGTGCACAACAAAAGCTCTTGGGATTTCACAGTGAGGGCATTCTGCTGTCATCACCACATGCCCACAGCATTGCAGGTGGGCAAAGTCACAGCCACACAGAGGCAAATACTTTGGCGAATAAAGTGGTACATGTAAGTGCAGGGGACTCATGGGTTCAACTTCTTTCACCCCAGCTCTGTTGCAAGATGTTGACTTCTGTCACCTAGGAGGTCTCCTCCAGACAAGAACATGCCCACTGACCACTAATTATATAAATCAGTCTCCTCCCTGCACTATTTTAGCATCTCCCTTTTCTTCTCTTTGTAAAGAACAGGGGGAAGAAGAAAGGATGTTCTCTCTGAGCAGATCTGGTTTCGTAAATGAAAGTGACAGGCTGATGAAATCACCCGGTCACCAACAAATTTACGTGGAGCATCTCCATAGCTCAAAATCAAATGTCAAATGTGTGTCACAAACCTTTAAACTTCTAGAACTGTACTTCTAGACACTGATCCTAAGGAAATATCAGAAAAGTGCAGAAGGATATATATCAAGGATATTAATCAATGTGGTGTTTACTATAGCAAGAAGAAAAAAAATATCTGAACTCGACTTAAATGTCCAGCCATAGATCAATAAGTAAATTATGGTATAGCTTTATAATGGAAAATCACTGGGGTCATTAAAAATGAGGCTAAAGTAATGTGTCTACAGACATGGAAATGTTTATTACATATTTTAAGTGAAAGTTTTAGTTTTCTATTCCTGCTGTAACAATTTACCACAAACTTATTGGTTTAAGGCAACACAAATGTTTTATATTGCAGTTCCAGAGGTCAGAAGTGAAACTGGGTCTCACTGGGCTAAAATCAAGATGTCAGTAGGGCCGTGATCCTTCCAGAGGATGGAGAGGAGAATTTTTTTTTCCTTGTCCAACTCCTAGAAGCTGCCTGCATTCCTCGGCACGTGGTCCCTTACTCCACCTTCACATCTCTCGCTGAGCCCTGCTTCTGTCATCACATCGCTTCGCTGACTCTGATCCTGCTGCCTCCTTCTTACAAGGATGCTTGTGATTACACTGGGCTCATGTGGATTATCCAGATGATAACCTGTCTCAAAATCCTTAACCACCTCTGCAAAGTTCCTTTCACCATTTAAGGTAACATATACATTCCAGGGATTAGGACATGGTCAACTTTGGTGGGGGAGCGTGGATTATTCTGCCTGCTGCAAAAGTTCCAATTGCAAAATGATAATATAGATAAGGTAAGTGTGATTCCATTTGGGGAGGTTTTGATGACAATTATATAAATACTAAGAGATTTTAGCAAGAGAACGCTAGGAGATGTAGGGTTTACTTGACATTCGCACTTGAGCACACAGCTCCTGGAACCCACCACCCCTCTCAATTCCTGGAAGCCCCTCCTGACCTGACCAGCCCCCTCGTTGTCATGCTGGTGCTTTTCCTACTGCTTCTGTGCCCCTTTGCAGGTCAGGTTCAGTCAACTACAGCTGCCTACACTAAAACCCAAGGAATTTCACCAGGATCCCAAGGGACAGTTGATTCCTCTCTGGGGTCTTGCTCTCTGGGGGCACAGGGCCTCTCTGCTCTCACACCACACAAAACCATCTGAGGTTTCTGCCTTTGATGGCACTTGCAGGAAGGCAGGACCCTGGGACTCCCTTTTCAGGGGTCCACCCACATCTGTGCCCCATTGCTTCCCCAGGGCAGTTGTTCTGGTCTTAAAGGATGGAAACTCTGCTGGCATCGGTGTCCTGAAGCTTCTCCCTCATTGACCTGACACCAATTCTCTGATACCCGCTGGTGTCCTGTGACTCCATTCAATTCTGACACTAAGTCCTCAGAGTTGGAGCAGACCCTGCCGGTTAAGGACAAAGTCCTCCACAAGACCACCCCAAGGCCACAAGCCTTGAGGGTCAGCTGCACTTCTGACCAGTGGCTAATAAATTCAGGGGTTCTCCATGACCGCCTCGGTTTTGATAATTCACTAGAACAAGTCATAAACTCTCTGCACTTACTATCACAGTTTTATTATAAAGGACATAACTCAGGAACAGCTGGGTGTAAGAAATGCATAAGGCAAGTTCTGGGAGGGTCCCAGACATAGAGCTCCCGAGCCCTGTCTCCATGGAGTCAGGGCACATCACCCTCTTGGCACATCAATGTGTTCACTAAACAGGAAGATTTTCCAACTTTGTTAAGGTCTTATTATGTCATTGGCCACATGACCAGCCCCTCTCTCATACCTAAGGGTCCACCTCGAATCACCTCATTAGCATAGACTCAGGTGTGGTCGAAAGGACTCATTTCAAATAACAAAAGACACTCTTATTACTCAGGGAACCCCAAAGATTTTAAAGTCCTGTGCTAGAAACTGAGAACAAGGACCAGATCTATTCTTTATGATATCACACTCAGTTTTCACAACCCACAAGCCAGAAAAAGACCCACCTGCCTTTCTCTACTCCTTAGGGGATGATTGCAGAATGGCACAGATGTACCAAAAGAGAGGATGTATAATGAAAGAGAAGGAACACATTGGGCTAATATTTACCTCTCTTTATGTTGCCACCCACCATATATATTCTTGGTTCCTGACCTTTCAGGCTCACATGAGATCTCCCCCTGGCACAGTGACCACACATTTCAGATTCTCGTTTATTTTTCTATTCAACAAATATGTAGCAAGTCCCTGGAATATGGTGGGTGCCAAGCAAAGCTTGGAGAAGACACAGTAGACACAGTTCCTGCCCCGGGGAGCTGACAGGTTAGCAGGTGAAAGAAGCTAAACAACGGTTAACTATTTCATGACCATGGTGCAGTGGTGGGGAAAGTACTGGATGTTGTGTGAGCAGATGGCGGGGACAGCCCACCCAGATGGACACCCTACCCAGACTGGGCACCTACAGTCATTGTGAGAGCTGGAGCGTGAGTAGGTGGCAGTGGGGTAGAAGTTGGGGAGGTGGAAGTAAGAGGGGGTGATCCAAGCGGAGGACATGTGCAGGCAAGCTCTGAGTTGGGAAGCTTTGGTCAAAGGAACTGAATGTAACGTTGCATGGACCACAGAGAATGAGAGAAGAAGGGGACAACATGATCAAGTTTATGTTTTAAAAACATAACTCTGCTGCAGCATACAGAATGAGCTGAAGGGAGCTAAGAGGAATTTGCAGAGGCAAATATTGTTTCTTTTTTTTAAATTTTATTCAAGCATAGTTGATTTACAATGTTGTGTTAATTTCTGCTGTACAGCAAAGTGATTCAGTTGTACATATAAATAAATACATTCTTTTTCATAGTCTTTTCCATTGTGGTTCTTTACAGGATATTGAATACAGTTCCCTGTGCTATATAGTATGACCTTGTTGTTTATCCATTCTATATATAATAGCTTACAACTGCTAACCCCAAGGTCCCAATCCATCCCTCCCCCACCCTCCCTTGGCAACCACAAGTCTGTTCTCTATGTCTGTGTGTCTGTTTCTGTTTCATAGATAAGTTCATTTGTGTCATATTTTAGATTCCACATATAAATGATGTCATATGGTATTTATCTTTCTCTTTCTGACTTACTTCTCTTAGTATGACCATCTCTAGGTCCAACCATATTGCTTGCAGATGGCATTATTTCATTCTTTTTTTATGGCCGAGTAGTATTCCACTGCATATATGTACCACTTCTTCTTTATCCATTCATCTGTCAATGGATATTTATGTTGTTTCAATGTCTTGGCTATTGTGAATAATGCTACTATGAACATAGGGGTGCATGTATCTTTTTGAATTATAGTTTTATCCAGATATATGCCCAGGAGTGGGATTTCTGGATCACATGACAACTCTATTTTGAGTTTTTTGAGCACCCTCCATACTGTTTTCCATAGTGGCTGCACCAACTTATATTCCCACCAGTAGTATAGGAGGGCTTGGGGAGGAAAATCTGATTGCTGCATTTATAGTCCACATAGATATGATTGTGGCTTCACCCAAGATGGTAGTGTGGAGGTGGAGAGAAGTAGCTGGCTCTTAGGAAGTACAATCAATAGGACTTAGTAGGTGGTTGGATAAAGGAACTCTGCAAGAGACCAATGTCAAGGATGATGCCTGACTTGAGCTACCCAGTGGTGCTTTGAACTAGTAAATAATGGTAAAGAGTCCAGTTAGGGGACAAGGGGGTGTGGGGGAAGAATCAGTGTAGAGCATGAGTTTAGTTTCACTAATATAATCCCAATTTCAAATATTCTCCTCCCTTGTCTTCATAAACTCTCAACGTCTCTCAGAAAATCTGCTATTTTGGCAACTAAGCCACATTTCCAGATTCTTTTTAGTACAAAAGTATCCCCAAGTTTTATCAGACCAAGAGCCTTTGGATCCAAAACTATGGTTACCAAATCTGTAAAATATCCCTTTACACTTACAAAGTTGTTTAATTAACCACCTTCCTAAAGCTTATATCCATTGTAAATTTTAACACAGTGACAGTAACACAAGTAAAGCTATTTTCTTTTAAGCAAAATTCATTTGGAAACCTCAACCTGGAGACATAATTCTATGCCGGCAAAGAATAGATCCCTCTGAGATGATTATTACCACCACCACTCCACTCCATTTTCTGTATTCAACCTTGATTAAATAATGGGAAACACTTGCACATGAGTCGCCCGCAATTGTCAACAGCCAAAGATCTTTACCCCTAGGTCCCTCCTGCAACATGGCAGGTTGCCCTTCTCCACGGTGACTAATTCAGGGATATGAAGCTAATCTATAACCAAGTTCCAACAGAAACATTTTCGTACTGCTTGTCATAAGCAGAAAGGGATGGAGCATACTGAAATGGTTACTAACCAAT
The DNA here is from genome assembly GCF_949774975.1 of Lagenorhynchus albirostris. NCBI lineage: Eukaryota > Metazoa > Chordata > Mammalia > Artiodactyla > Delphinidae > Lagenorhynchus > Lagenorhynchus albirostris. The sequence continues at coordinate 8,350,387 of NC_083097.1, forward strand.
TTTCATAATCGAAAAGCATTGTACTATATTGGCCAAAACATTAGTCATGGGATTAGAATCCATCCTCCCCTGAATAGTCTAATCCTCTTAAAATGGCTCAGAGTAATCAGGTTAGCATCACTGTAAATTTTAGTAAACCCATCACTCTTATAAAGGAGTTTCAGCAAAGGAAAGATCAAACAGTTTCTTAAATCCTTGATGCTGATGAAACATTGGGCAAAATAAAGGTCCTACGGAGCACTTATATAATTGATTTAGGCTAAAATATACGAATAAAGATACATTTGTCATCATAAATGGATTTGTACTCTAACGGCTTCCACTGTGGAAACAAATTATGAGTGCTGGTTTTCTAAATAATGTGACAGCAACAAGAAAAAGCATGGGGAAATAATCTCACTGATCACCCTACCTTCTGGCCATTATTATGTAGAAGCCCCTTTTAACAAGGCTATTTAAGTATGTGATGACTAAGCAGAGTGGCTGATTTTTTTGTGACTTTCTGGTGAGCAGAGTACTCTGTCCCAGTAGGCAATGCTGACTTGACAAGCAACAAACTCAGCTCAAGCTTTTCAGCACATCCAGTTGGCCTTGGCAAATTCATCGAATCCACACTCACCTCAACTCTCCTAAGTTTTTTTACTCATGCCACATGACTAAGCCACAACTCCATCTTCCTGCAGTTTGCAGAAGTGCTTAAGAAGCCAAGAATAGGATCACAATGTGCTCCTGTAAGTGTCTACTTAGATTCAGTTCTTTATTTGAACCTCTCCACATATCCTGGCTCCTTAGTTAGTTGTCTTACTTATCCACTGCCCAATCAAGATTCATAACATCAAAACATTGTAATAATCACACCTGCCTATTTTTATTCAGGCTACATATAAAAATGTTGAAGGTTACAGATTCTAGAACAATGTTCTTTTTCAAGTTCAAATTGACATAAGATGGCATCATCACTCAACTGATCATTCTTTCCAATAAGCATCCTTTCATCCAACCCAAAGTTTTCTACAGGCTTACCTGAAGCTGGACAGACACAAACACAGTGGTGTAGGGCTTATGAACTTACACTGAATGCAGTCCCTCAAACAGGTTCTAAGATTCACACTCCTCCACTGACTAACTTGAAGGGGACAATTCCCCACAATTCCACCCCACCTAAATATGGGTTACTGTGACTGCCCCTTCTTTGCCTTTTATGCAGTCAACCATCCCATCAAAAGTGAAAAAGCTGCTGCCAACATAATTCCAATCAAAATGCTTTCACGCTTTTGGAGAGTATTGGTGTGATGGTTAACTTTTTTTTTTCCTCTTTTTTTTTTTTTTTTTGGTGGTACACGGGCCTCTCACCGTTGTGGCCTCTCCCATTGCAGAGCACGGGCTCCGGACGCTCAGGCTCAGCGGCCATGGCTCACGGGCCCAGCCGCTCCACGGCATGTGGGATCTTCCCGGACCGGTACACGAACCCGTGTCCCCTGCATCGGCAGGCAGACTCTCAACCACTGCGCCACCAGGAAATCCCTGATGGTTAACTTTATGTATCAATTTGGCTGCGCCACAGTGCCCAGATATGTGATCCAATATTATTCTGAATGTTTCTGTGGAGGTGTTTCTGGGATGAGATTTACATTTAAGTTGGTGGACTATGAATAAAGCAGATTGCTCTCCATAATGTGTTCATCCAATCTATTGAAGGCCTTAACTGAATAAAAGATTGACCTCCTCAGAACTAGAGGGAATTCTCAGCAGACAGCCTTCCGTCTTTTTTTTTTTTTAAAAATCTTTATTGGAGTATAATTGCTTTACAATGGTATGTCAGTTTCTGCTTTATAACAAAGTGAATCAGTTATACATATACATATGTCCCCGTATCTCTTCCCTCTTGCATCTCCCTCCCTCCCACCCTCCCTATCCCACCCCTCTAGGTGGTCACAAAGTACCGAGCTGATCTCCCTGTGCTATGCCAGCCTTCGGTCTTGAACTGTAACATCAACTCTTCTCCAGCAGCAGGACAGCCTTTGGACTTGAACTGCACATAGGATCTTTCCTGGGTCTCTAGCTGCAGATTTTGGCTTTGCCAGTTTATATATATTATTATATATTATATTATTAATATATTTTATTATGTATTATATATGTTATATATATTATATAACATACATACATACATCCTGGAGAATCCTAACACAATTGAAAAGTATTTTAATACAAAAAATACAAAAATGTATTAATACATTGGACAAAGACAATTTTATACACATAATCCTCCAAATTATTCATTAATGATATCTTAATAACCTCTTTATTCTCTTTAAGTGATTCCTGTCCATTGTTCTTTGGACATATTTCAGGACGTATTCACCTTCTTATTTGTTCTTGAAATCTTGGGTGAAGGAAAGTATATAAATATCGTGTCTCTGTAATTCCCATTTTCCACTCTTGGGCAGGGATCTATTGAGTCTTAAGTCAAAGATACAGCCACTCTCTGGTGCCAAAGTCATAAGATCATTAATAACTCCAAGTGGATTTATGAGTCAGGGTTATAGAACAAAAAAATTACATTCAGGGCACAAGAGCCCCTCAAGGCAAATGAGAAGGAAGTTTGATGGAGAGTGATAGGAGCTGGGCTTAGTGCAAGTGGACGCTTCTGGGGGAGGAAGAGAAAGGCCACGTGGATGCTGCCAGCAACAGCCACTCTTCACACACACACAAACACACACACGCGCACGGACACACACTGCAGCTAAAACAATGATTTTTTAAATGACAAGTCACTTCTTAGGAGAGGTCTTGGTTTAACGAGATGCCACCATAAATTAACAAAACAACAAAACGACTGTAGAAACACAGTGTTCCTACACTATGGGATGGATTCCATCCTGTTGTGATGGGATTCTAGCACTATTTAACACTGCCAAGTTATCTGCTTATTTCAATTACTTGAAATAGGACACAGATAGAATATAGGTAATAAAGAGCCAACAATAACCCACAAATCTAATTTTAGCAAATGATTCAGTCTTCCCACAAGATCCTTCACAAAAAAGATTGACAAATGTTGCATTTTCAGGGAAGAGAGCCTCAGAAGCTGCCTGAGAAGACCAATTAGAACCCAGTCTCCCAGGACAGCAGCGCTGGGCGAAGTGGTTTGGTCCTCAGCTCTGCCAGGTACCCAGAGGTCTCCCAAGAAGACCAGTTGTCCTTGAGAGGCTGATACGTAAATGAGAATGGCGGTTTCTCAATTCACAGCAAAAGAACTCCTTACTCACCATGTTACTTACTTCCTTGGGTCAGCACAGTCTCTCCACTTTGAAAATTCAAATGTGGACAGTCAAATCATAAACAAAAAGGTTGTATGATGGGCGTGTAATGACAACAAGAGAAGATTGTGGAATAATTTGATGGTTTGTGACATGAAGTCGTAGAAATACAGACAAACCTTTCAAAGAGACCAAAACATGTGCCTGCTACACAGGGCATCCTGTCCCACCGATAGTGAAGTTCCTGCCCCAGAAATGTCCTGCTCTCCAGCTCTCATCCTCTGGCCTCATGTTGCTAATCTGCCTTCTGTTAACATAGCCTCTCTTCAGACTAGATGGTTTAGGATTGACTAGGCAACACTTTGGCTGTGCTGATGCAGCCATAGTTTCCCAAGAGTACACACTGACGTCGTGATGGGATTCTAAGTGCTTCTAAAACTCCCCCAAATACTTACAGATGATTGCAGAGAATGGGTGTAATGGGCTGAATTGTGTCCCCTGAGAATTCATATGTTGAAGTCCTAACCCCCACTACTCCGGAATGTGACTGTATTTAGGGATACGGTCTTTATAGAGGTAATTAATTAAAATGAGGTCACTTTACATGAGACCCTCATCCAATACGGCTAACATATTATAGAAAGGGGAATTTGGACATAGAGATAGACATGCATGGAGGGAAGACAGGGAGAGAATAGCCATCTATAAGCCAAAGAACAGATTCTCCCTCAAGCCCTCAGAAGGAACCAACCTTGCCAACACCTTGGTTTCAGACTTCTGGCCTTCAGAACTGTGAGAAAATGAGTTTCAGTTGTTTAAGCCATTAGTCTGTAGTATTTTGTTATAGGAGAACCAGGCAATTAATACACTGGGTTACTTCAGAGTTTTTGTGTGAATTTTTCACTCTCAAATGATGGAGCTTTTCACAATTTTAAGAGGTTTTTCCCCCTCCACACCACCACTATCAAACCCTAAAAATTACTATCTACAACCTAGCTAGTGAGCAGAGATAGGGCTATTGCCAGAGACTAAAACTTTAGTTTAGTAAATGATACTTTAAAAGGGGGACAGGGACATTTGTTTTGCTAAGATCACATAATTAGCTCGAAGTAATTGATGAGTATAGACGTAAGAAGCCTTGCATGCATATTCATTCACACTATTAAATATCCATGACTGATTGTTTCCATTTGGAACCTCAACAATCACCTGCCCCTTTATTCTCAACCTCTGCACCCCTCCCCACCAAAATCATTCCACTTCGAAAGAAATTTCTTATGGCTCTTTATTAACAAATCCATGAATGACTTTCTGCTACTATTTTCTAGACCTCTTGTACATTCGTTCCCTTCCTTCTTGTTGAAACTCTCCACTACCTTCCATTTTATCACTTCCCAATGAACTGACTCTTCCTACATCTCCGACTATCTTTTTTGGTTTCTGCCATGGATATCATTCCTCTAGTTGCCTCTTAAATACTCTTATTCCTTGACTTTCTGTCAGCCCACTTCTAACAACACATACATTATCTATCATTTATATGCTGATGACTCCCAAATCTACGTCACGAACCAGCCCTCTCCCCAGTGCTTTCAGCCTAGCACAGCACATCCAACGTTTCATAAATAAACTCAATATTAGTTCCACTTATATTCCATCAGACAGAACCATTTCTCTGGCCCCTCTTGCAGCCCCTTCTCATCCACACCTCCACATCCTGGAAAAGGAAGCCCCTATTTTGTTGGCCTCCCTCTGCCATACTGGCTTATAAGTACCTGAGAATTTGTACTGCCTATAGAATAAGCCAAAAACACCTTAAGGTGACAGGCAAGACCCTTCATGAAATTGGCCCTAGTTTGTCTTTCCAGACTTAAATTCATTATTCTCTCTCTACCTGACAATCCAGTTGTAGCAGACAATCTGTTCCTTCTCAGATATTTCCAGGCCTTTGCTCATATTCTCCATGTTTAGAAGAGCTTTCTCTACTAATGTGTATTAGGAAAACCTATTCATCTTCCTAATTAAAAAAAAAAATCCATACTTCTTCCCTTTAGCTTTCACTGAACCTTAGCCAAGAAGAATTCCACCGTATGCTACGTTCTCGTTGCATTTACAAATTCCACCGTTACAGTGTTTATACTGTGTCATGGTCATTTGCTTGTGAACCTACTTCCCCATCATTTTATGACCCATTGGGGGCACCATGACTCTCTCATCTCTGAAGTCCCTTGATCCCGCTACCATCATGGAGATAGTGGCCCATGAGTGCTCCTAAAAAAAGTTCAACAACTCAGGTTAGGAAGTATGTACAACACATATAAAATTAGGAGAAAGACCAGCTTTGCTAAGAAATACAAAAGAGTATCCACATGTAGAATCAGCATATTACTCACCCTATTCAGGACTTAGGACTTTTGCACAGTAAAATGTCCAGGAGGTATCATGGAGAATAGCATTATGCAAGACTGAAACATGCACTCTGAAATTCCTAACATACAGCCCCACCGACTACAATTTCAGATGATCTCTTCTTCAATTAGGTTTTGTGAAAGTAAAAGTTAACCTTTCACCTACCTGACAAGATTTTTGTTAAGATCGACACAGCCTGTGAAACCAAGCTGTTGATATTTGTATAAGAAGATGCCCTATTTGAAACTGGACTCTGAGATTCCTGGAGCTACAGAAATGTCTCAAGAAGTGGAAGCTTGGGGATGGCTCATTTGTTTGGGGAAAGTCTCTTGAATGTACCCTCCCAGTTCCACAGATGTAAAGTGAGTGCCTGCCCATTGTTCTAGGAGAAAATTGTGATGTGACCTGATACAAAACCAGATTACATATGATTGAGTTTGAACTGTGTCTTTGTTGACTTTTTATTGCAGGGTGGGGAGAAGGAGGAGATGAAAGAAGTGGTCCTTGGTTTGGTGGGAATAAGCTAAGGCTTGTTGAAGATAGATGTTCATCCTCCTCAATAACTCACTGAACACGCAACTTGGGACCTGGAGCTTCAGGAAAGTCGGGAAGATGTGGATCTTCCCCTAATGCTGGAATTTGGGCTATAAAAAGTAATAGACTTGACATGGCAAGACAAAAGCTGCACTGGGCTGTTAACGTGTGTGCTGGTATTATTTGCATGTACTCTCCTGGACCCTGGATGGTATCCTGATATTGAACTATCCTCTTCTGACAGGATCATTCTGGGAGCTCCTGGGGTGAGAGATGAGCAGTTACCCCTGGAGTGAGTGTAGATTACCAGAATCCATCCCCCTGGGAAAGGAAGGATATGGGAACACGGAATGCAGACTTAGAATTTGGACCTTAGTCTGGGTGAAGGGGACCACTGTCTTCTCTTTGACCTTGTAGTGATTAAACTCTGAATGTGTGGATATGATGGGTAGGCGGAGTGACTCCCTCTGAAGACCATGCCTCATAACAGTCGTAAACTATTCTTGGTGTTGTTCCTTCCCTTCTATTACCCGTAGACATGCAGTAGAACCTTACTGGTGCAGCCTGATTTCAACTCTGCAATTGACCTTAAATGGAAGGACTGGATTTATTTTGGAGACATAAAGGCAAAAGGGGGTCAGTAATGTCCCCTCCTATGGCCAGAATAGTGGTCTTTAGCCTTCACCAAAAGGGGGAGGATGTGTCCACCAGAGGAGACTCCCCATGAGGGCTATTGATAGCAGGGGCTGTGGGGTAGTGACAAGAAGAGGAGGCTGGAGATGAAGCTCATGAGAGAGCTGAACACATGAAGCCCAAATACACAGAAATACCCCAAAATACCCAAGGAATCATTGAAAGGGTGAGGCACCTGCAGGGGGAAGTTTAAGGTCATGTCAATTTGAGAATAAAGAAAATGTGATTTCAGCTGACCCCTGCAGGCTGATAAGAGATGGACACCTACTTACCATTTCGAAGCAGTTCTTTTTTATATAGGTGCTTCATTTTATTTTTCCATGCATTAAGTTGAGCTCCAACAATCAGGTTGCAGAAGAGCATAATCATCATTTCTTAGTTCGAAGTTTTCCTGGTTATGAAATACATTCTCAGTCTCAGGAGGAGACTCTGGAGAGTATGGTCCATACTGAACAAGTGTCAACTGTAGGGCTCATAACTCTTCGGCTGGCTTTTTCCAGTCTTGCCCATTTAAGAATTAAAAGATGTGTGTTTGTGTGTGTGTGTGTGTGTGTGTGTCTGTGTGTGTGTCTGTGTCTGTTTACAGTTTACATTGAAAGGTACTGTAGAAAAATGTACTATGTAAAAACTTTTTTTTGGCAGTTTCATATAACCAATGAAAAGTTATGTCTTTAAAATTTTTTAAGTCTTAAATTTGTTTGATAAAAATTAATGAACAAGTGAGAGAAGAACATAAACACTTGGAATTATTACCCAGAACATCTCATACTTATCAATTTGTGCAGGAAGACCAGCTCCCTCATTAAAGCTAAGAACTGGACTTTTGGCCCATAATTATTTATAGAAGACCAATCCTAGATGTCACTGACTAATTGGGTTAATTGGAAGAGGAAAATTGCACAAAATGTTCCTGCAACATATACAGTAATTTGCTTTTATTTTCAGCTAAGACTTTTGTATCTAATTGTATTGATTTGTAGCTCTGAACAAATGAAAACTCCTAAGGGAAAAACATTTATAAAGGGCAATTCTAAAAGAAAATAAAGATAAAGAAGAAGAAGGTCAAAAGTGCTATAAAACCTAAAATATTATTCTTTTGACAACCTGCTTTAAGATACTACAGCCACTTAAAACTCACTAACAGTATCATCTTGAACACTCTTAGGAACTGAGAACTGCATGTCCCAAATAATTGTCAACATGACTTAAAGCTTTTGCTCTGCTGTAAGGCAGTTCTCAGCTGACAAATGGGTTGAGCTCAGAAAGTTCTTTTGATGTTAATTGTTCAGAACTCAGGCCAGCTCACCAAAGAAAATTAACCCTAAATGCTCCTTGTTTTAGTTTCCTGGGGCTCCCATACAAAGTACCACAAACTGGGTAGCTTAAACACAGAAATTTATTGTCTCACAGTTCTAGAGGCTGGAAGTCCAAGATTGAGGTGTTAGCAGGACTTGTTCCTATCCCGGTCTGTGAAGGAGCCTCTCTCCTAGTTTCTGGGAGTTTGCTGGACATCTTTGGCATACCATCTCTGCTTTCATCTTCACATTGTGTTCTCTCTAGGTGTATGTCTGTGTCCAAATTCCCCTTTTCATAGGACAACAGTCATGCTGAATGAGGGACCCACCCTGTTCCAGTAGGACCTCCTCTTGACCAATTACATCTGCAATGACTTTATCTCCAAATAAGGTCACTTTCTAAGGTGATGGTTCAACATATGTTTGGTGGGGCACAATGCAGCCCACAGCCCTCCCAAAGTGTCCTTGAGAAGCTGAGGGCACTGCTTCTCTGGGCTCACAGCTCTTCCACACCTAGAACAGCGGGAGGGAGAGGGCAGGGATGAACCCTTGGCACCAGGAAAGTGTGAGTCTGCACAGGGCACCGGAACACCGTCCTGGAGGAGAATGTGAGTTCCCTGTGAAGGCACTTAGCTCCACAGCAGAGGTTCTCCAACTTGAGACACCCAAGATGCCCTATTGGAACACAGGCTGCTGGGCCACAGCGCCCCTTCCTGATCCAGCAGGCGTGGGTCCCGGAAACTGCATTTCTAACAAGATCCCAGGGCAAGCCCATGCTGCTAGTCCTGGGCCACAGTTTGAGAACCAGCGTCCTGAAGGATACGTTATTGAAAACATTTGCTTTTCAAGTAAAGGAAAATACTTATAAAGCAGGTAAAATTCACCTCATCAGGAAATACCTCTGCAGGAAGAGAGGCTGCGGAGGGTTGAATGCTGGTCTCCCCAGAAGTCATCCCCCTGCGTGGTTTTGGGCATCTCAATAAATAAATACATGTGCAACCACATAGATCATAAATGATATAGTATAGATGATATATTTGTGTTATTAACATTGTATTATGTCTGTATTCATGTAATATACAACATATTAATATATTACATATTGCATATATTATATATGTAATATAATAATACACATTACCTCTATATGTATTGCATATCTATTAAGATACTATAGATATTACATATATAATACAATATTATGCTATCTCATAAATTATTTATATATTTATATCTATGCCTACCCATCTATATCTATCTTGCTCCAGAATTCAGACCTAGCTATTCTCAACACATCCCTTGTCCACCTTCATAAAAGCCTGTGTGGGAGACCCTACCTGACTATTACAGGTGGAGTTTCCGAGTGTGCCTGGCAGGCACCATGTTGTGAGACTTAATTCAGCCTGGGTGCGTGATGTGACTCACAGCTCTGTACCCACAAACAGGAGAGAGACCCTTGTGGCTTCACTGATTGTTTCCAAGTTGAAAGCTCCTCTGTCCCCTTCAGTGAGCGTCCAGGGAAGTCAGCTGGTGGTCAGGAGAGTCCTGTCCACGCTGCCCAATTTCCAAATGGCTTTCTCCAGCCCTTCATCACACCAACCTTTTTCTCTTGCTCCAGTGCAGACAAGCCCTGGGGAGTAAGATGAGCTGGATGCTCCCTCACGGCCTTGATAGGACTTCATCTTCCCGATCCATTCCCTCCAGGTAGTGGGGGGCACACACAGGATAAACAGTGTCATAGGGGAGCTCTTTGGAGCAAATAAACTGCTAACGGCTTTCATCCTGGGAGCATCAGAATTCCTTCTGTTTTCTTCATGGCCCTCCAACCCGCATGGCCACACTTTGTAAGCCCCAGTGCAGCTACTGGGTCTAAACCAATTTCCAGTGAAAGGGGGAGAACAAGATCAATGACCACTGTGTCCGTACAAACTACATTATGTCTAGGTCAACACTCTAAGAGTTTATACCGTATGGCGCAGGGAACTATATTCAATATCTCCTAATAACCTACAATGGAAGATAATCTGAAATATATATATAACTGAAAATATATACCTAGAAATGTCAAGAGAATGATTTTTTCCTCTCCATCTCTATGACTGAGTTCTAATAGTGGTTTCTCTTGCACATCTCTTTTCCAAGTAATTAAAATTGATGGCATAGTATGTAAATGGCCTAAAGTTTCAGTGCTAGAGAGGGTGTTTATGTCTCTTGTCTAGTAAATGCTATCAGAGTTTCCTGGCACTGAAGAAACTCAATTTACTAAAACCAACAGAAAGCCCTTATATGATAAACCGGCAGTACCATTTTCCCTTGGAAATATTTGTAATCTACTGTAGCAGGGATGGAGAGTTTCTATTAAAAATATATCAACACCCTCATAAAGACTATTTTTCCCTTACAATTTATTCTGAGTAATAACATCCAAGCCACAGACTTGTTGACAATCAATTTTTGCTTTTCCATGAGATTCAGCTGAAGAGTATCTGTTTCTTAATAACAGAAATGGCTCAAACACAAAGTAACATTCAATTACCAGGTGTGATGACATTGCAAACCCCATGATGCTTCTTCTTTTGTGGTGACATATCAGCCATCGGCCCTATGGGCTTGCTGCTGTATTTGCATTTTAGTTCCCAAATGGGTTTAATTGACTCCAAACATGGGTAATATAAATATTGAAGCTCAGCTAAATCATGAAGGATGTCTCCTGAGTATAGATATGTAAAAGTCACTTAGATGTTGATGAGGGGCACCCTCTTGATCCTGTTTCTCATCAGAGAAAATATTGGAAGGCAGGAAACTGTGAGGCTGATGGCTTGAGTAAATAAGGGCAGTGTCTCCTGCTTTTTCTGGAAGCTGGTTGGGGTGGGCTGTTGTAATTAGAATTTTTATCTTCCTAATTTCCTTCCCTCCCCTTCTTCTAGTAACAGAAGCCCTCATGGGGAACTCCTTCTGATAGATGAATTTGGAGCCGACCTCTTCCCCTGCCCGAGGGGAAGGAACGTGACTCAAGCTTGGTCTCCCAGAGAAACCCAAGCCCCAGGCCAGAGCGATTACTGCAGGGACCAACACCCACTGGAGCCAGGCAGGCAGCCCTTCTCCCCACAGGCACTTTGCTGGAATCATCAGAAAAGAGACACTCTCTGTGGATTGCTAGCTTCATCACTGGGAAGATGTATACCCAGGTGTGTCAGCAGCCACTCTGCCACCACGTGGAGAACCTGATTGAGAATGTAGCAACTCAGGGGGAAGCAGATTCAAAAGGTAGGGAGGCAGCTTCCTGATGTCACTGAGTGTGACCCTCAAGCCTAGGCAGCCCTGGTCTTCCCTGATACAGGAAACATATGTTACATTATACTGAGTTTCTGTGCCCTACAGCTAAAAATATCCTAATACAGACACTGAGGGGGGAAAAGCATCACCTACATCTAGGCTAAAAGAAAACACTTGTTTCTTCTACTCACAATACTTCTGACAACAAATGTTTTCCACATTTGGTTTGCTTGGGTTTTCCACACCAAGCAATTCTGATACTAAGTATCCGAATCAGCACAGACTCCACAGGTCAAAGGCTCAGGACCACAAGACTGCCACTCACTGCAGACACCAGTCCCAAGTCTGGGCCTCTGGGACTTTTGACCAGCTAACTGCCTGTAAATGAAGGCTTCCCATGACACCCTTCTCGGGTTCCATAATTTGCTAGAACAGCTCACAGAACTCAGGAAAACACTCTACTCACTATTATTGGGTTTATTATAAAGGATACAACTCAGGAAAAGCCAAATGGAAGACCTGCATAAGGCAGGGTACTGGGGAGAATGGGGAAGAGATTTCCATGCTCTCTCTGGGTGCACAGCCCTCCCAGCACCTAGGTGTGTTCACCAACCCAGAGACTTTCTTTATCCTGTTGTTTAGGGGTTTGCAGAGGTTCCATTACCTTGGCATGATTATTTAAATCATTGGCCATTGGTAATTAGCTCAATCTTTAACCCCTCTCTATTCCCCGGAGGCCAGGGAGTGAGGATGAAAATCCTAACCCTCTAACCATAGGTTGGCTCCCCTGGCAACCAGCCTCCATCTTCCTCCGAGAGCCCCCTTATTAGACAAAGTCAAGTATGGTTGAAAGGCTTTGATATGAACAACAGAAGATGCCCCTATCAACCATGTTGGGAAATTCCAAGGGTTTTAGGAGCTCTGTGCCAAAGACCAGGGATAAAGACCAAATACATATTTTTTACTATGTCACAATTTCACATAGAAAAATCTTGCTTTATTTTTAAAGATGAAGTCTTTTTGAGCTTAGGTTGTCAGCTAAACTTTAATGTATGTAGTAAGGAAAACAAAGTTTTTTACTCATTTTTTATTTTTGTTTTTATCTTGTTTTATTGGTGTCCTAGGAACGTTAAGATACAATAGGACAAGGGACATAAAGGGACATAAGTTGTCTTAAATGGCATTTCTTTAATCAAGTGTTAAGGAGGCAAGGGTTCCCAGGGATAGTGCTGCTTAATAGGACTGTGCCTCCCATGTCTGGACATTTCCGTCCTTGGCCACAAAATAGCCCTCTCTCTGCTGTTATCACCCAAGGGCCTGAAATCCATGAAGAATCGAGATGTTGGCCCATCGTTAGAATCTGACCTGCTCGGATTAGAAAAGTTGGCCACCCCGTGGCAGAATAGCAGTTCCTGATATGTGAACCATGGCTCATGGGTTATCTGGAGGCTGGTTTCTCCAGACGCTGCTATTAATAAGATAATTGCTACATTTTCCTCCCTGACTTGAATACATTGTGGCAACCCTCCCTGCAATCCCCTAAGAAAGTATAACAACTCTTTTGCTTTAAGAAAGTTATTTGGGGGGATTCTTTTGGGTTTTGGGGGGAGCAGCAAAAAATAAACTAAGAGGAATCAAGTGTTGTAGGGCATGTCCATTCAACAAATGTGGATTCAGAGTCTCTTTCAAGAAAAAAGTTACTCTAGGGAGGGTGGGAGGGGGAAAGAGACATAGAAGTGAGCCATCAGCCTGTCCCCGCTGAGTTTGCAGTCTAGTTGGAGGTGGAGAAGAGACATTAGGCAAGGAAGATAAGACAAACACACACATCTGAAAAAGAGAGCAAAAATATGCCATAAGAAGACAAAAAGACATCAAAAATATGAAGGTAATATTCAATAGGCAGAAGAGAGAGATTTTTCTTAAAGGCTGTTCTCCATCTCAAAGCAGTAAGGTAGCTGCTCTGAGATGCATTTATTTAAGTGTTTCCCAAAGTTTGTCCTATAAAACACTAGTCCTATGAGATGCACCTTGGGAAAAAAAGGTTCTATGAGAAATACATTTAGGAAATGGTGATTTCCATTTTGCCACTATTATCTCAACTTAGAAATTCATAGCATACCTTAGCTTACTAAAGCCTCTGATTAGTCCTGCTATAAAGAAATCTATTTAACTTTAATTAACCCACTATTTCCCAAACTTATCTGACCACAGTCTCGGGGAATTTTCCATGGAAAACACTCTGAAACGTGGTAATATATGTCACCTAAGGAAAGAGCCGTACAAACCCAGACATTCTTCAAAATCTCTCAGATTGTTGCCTCAATTGTTGGCTTCAAATTATTTGGTAGAGTAAACTTTGTTTTTTCTGCCAGAAAAAAGAAAGAAAGAAAGAAAGAAAGAAAGAAAGAAGGAAAGAAAGAGACAAAAAATGTCATGAAATTTCTAAAGAGAGAGTCCACATTCTACTAAAATTTCAGAAGTATTTAAAATTTGACATGAGCTGTAAATAGTGGAGAGTGGATATCTTCAAATTTCTGTTTAAAAATAGATTGTGCACATCTGTGTGTATGTATATATACACAAACACATATATATATATATACACACACATATGTATGTATATATCTCCTTTATATACTGATCACTAATAAGCACTTTCACATTTATGTAGTTTTAAAATATATTTATATTAAGATACAACTTAATCTGTTGTTCTCACTGTGAATGACTAAGCTCTCATTTAAAAAGACGAGAAAGGTGGATGGAAAGGAAAGAGAAGGGGAAGGATCAAATGGGAGAGATCAGGATCTCTAAGAACCTGGCCTGGGTTGATTTTGAGAACCAGAGGAAGGCCAAACATTGACATGACACAAAAGAATGTGTTTATCATCACTTGACAATTGCTCTACATCTGTCTGATGATGCCATTCTCACCTCTGAGCTTCTCTGACCCCCTTGGTGTCTGCACTCATTCAAGCTCTTCCTACAGTACCGTCTTCAACAAAGACTCTCTCCCATCGCATTACCTGGAGATGGGATTACTCAGAATAACCAAGTGCAGATGTTGTTCCCCTTGGGATCGTCAGTCAATAAACTTATAATTTGGAGCCTGGGATGGGTAGGGAGTCCTAAGATTCACTCTTTCTCACCTGTAGGTTATAAGCACAGGTGGAAACTGACACAAGGAGCTGGTGGCCAAAAAGAATCAAGGACCATAGGCTCCTCACTTGGGCCAAGGCTTCCCCCTAAAACAGGATGAGAAAACACAGCTTGGGCTGAGGCTGCAGTGGAGCTTTTCCTTTTCTGATTCTAGATCTTGAGACTTGTCCAGAGCACTGCAGGACCACAGGCCTAGCCCGGACACCTATTACTACATGGAGAGAGTGCAAGGGTGGGAGAGAAAGCACCTCCTCCTGGGAAGCCCTGAGCAGTAGGTTTACTGATTGGTAATGACAAGTGGGAGAGCTGGTGCCAGCCACCTCACCAGGGCCAGAGAACTTTCCAGACTCAAGTAGAGCCCTTGAACCCTGGCCCCACCCAGTGGCACAGGCCTGGACAGTGGCTATTCAGCTCTCATCCTGGGCATACGGCCAGGAGCCCATCAGCAGGGAGAAGGAACTCACACTACTCTCTTGAACATCCACCCCCTGTGGGAGGGGAGCAGAGATCTTTCTAGAAACTCACACAAGGAAAAAAGTTCCCCCTTATGTACACCATGAGTACAAACACATATAACCTGTACCCTGCAGAATTCTGTATTAAAAAGGACCATAATAAGGTCATTGAGGCTTGATCTTAATTTATGGAACCATAGGCCCTGCTCTTTGTGAGGCCTCCAGTGGTGTGACAGGTGGCTTCTCTGCCTATGAATACTCCCAAAACCCTTCCAATCTGCATCGCTGGGCTACCCCCATTCTGAAGGGGGGCCATGAGGTGGCATCATTTGACCTACCCAGCTCTACCCTAACTGGCAAGAAAACAATTCTTTTGATATCTTTCATTTGGAGAGGACCAGATGGATGGATTGGGGTTACTTCTCAAGAATTGTGTTTCTCTAGGCTTGGCACCTAAGGTAAGTACTAAGAAGATGGGTTTTTACTGTAAGCACCCAGAGGTCAGGGTCTGTACTCAGTTTTGTAGAACACACAATGGTATTTGAACGCTACATTTAATGAAAAGCTATTGTGAGGTCAAGAATTGTTGATAGAGTCTCTGTCGTCAAACAATCTGATGTTTGACTTACCTGATATTCTTTACATTTTATCCCTTTTCAAGTTAGCAGGTGCTCTTTGCCCTACATGCCTCTTTTTTCTACCACCAAATAATTCCTTTTCTTTTGGGGTTGCTTCAGATCCCATATTTGAGACTCATTCAAAATAATTCAACTTCGTTCCTGGGTCTCATGGAATTCATATAGAGTATCTAAAAAACATGACAGGTAGGAGTTGTTAACTTTCTCTGGACAACTTTAAGGGAAGACTTAATGGAGGACAATTAACTGGATCTAAATACTTTATCGATGAATTGGTGTGATAAACAAGAATAAAGCAAGAGCACAACCCAGAAGTCCATGCCAAGGAAAACCTAAACCTATTGATAAAACAGATAGAAATTGTAAATATTTTTAATCAATACTGACTTTGGCATATGAATAAATGCTTGACTAATGCATCTTACTACTTATAATTCAGTTTTGAACTTCCATAAGATGTCCTAAGACCATCTAAGAGGAAATTGGGGTAAAATGCCTAAATCAAAAAAATCATCATCTTTATGGCATGTGTACTGGAATTATTTCTAGAATAATGCATCTTCACAGCTATAATTCAAATTAAGTTTTAGTCTATTGGTTTAACTGCAGCATATCTGAAATTTAGAAGTTTTTATAGTCCTCAATCCCACATAATGGTGGTTAAAAACCTTAGAGAAAATTTAATTATAGTAGAAGAGAGTTTTGTTCCTTTTTTTCTTCTTAAAAATAGACTTCATTTGGAGACCAGCTAAATATATAGCAGCTTCAAAATTTCCAGCCCAATGTCTATAAAAATGGAGTGGGTTACTAATGCAGAAATGCTATAGAGGGACACCTAGATTGTTAAATATGGCATAAGAACATTAAAAGAGAATTTAATTCTCTAAGAGTAATTCTTGCTCAGGTAAAATACATCTGTCAAAGCTTTAAATATATCACATGACAAAATGATTATACAAATTTCTTTAAGTACATGTGGCATCAGAAAGAATCCAGAAAGGGCCCAGTAATGCTGAGGGCTAGAGGTCTCACCTTTCATCTTAAAGAACCTAGAAAAGGGAAGAAGCACTAAGCCTCCAGGATGCTGGCACATGGTCTACCAAGGACAGCTCCATGCCTGGCAGCTGTTTAAGGGGCTCCTGCTGCCCTAGAGAAGGGCTCTGGCTGCCCCGTGATTTAGCCACCTCTTATCTTCCTCTCCACACCCACCTACCTAACTCAGCCTACAGATTCTGAGTCTCTGGCAGCTTCTTCTACACAAGAGCCTGCATGCCCTGTTCTCCTGGGATGGGCATCCCTTTATCATGACCTTCTCTCCTCCAGGCAGTAGATGTCTTGGACCGGCTGAACTGACCGGAGTCACAAAAGGGCCTGGCCTTGATATCTGAAGGATGACCATGAGCTTTCGGGCTGGATTTTCACTCAGTTGTAGAATAAATCTTTATCTATAGGATTTCACTGAAAGCAAGTTCAAGTGTGTCAAATTTATTAATGTCAGTCTTAGAGCTTCTGCACACAGTGCTTTATCGATATACCATTATGCAACACGTCTGGGCTGCGAGCCGGTGTGCAGGGAAAAACCAAGGGCTACAGCAACCCCACAGGTGTCTCAGTCACTGGGAAGCCCCCAGGTAATGACTTGTAGCCTCCAACTACAGTTTTGTTGTTCCTCCAGTGGGACAGCATTAAATGGATCGGAAGATAGCACCACAGCTATCACCCCTTCTACAGCCTTGACGAAAACAGTTCTGAGAATTCATTGACTGGAACAGGCTGTCAGGAAGGGAAGCTTCCTGGAGAAGTCTGGATGTGAGCTGGGCCTCAAAACGTGAAGAAAATGACCTTGCTTAACATAGATCAGTGTTTCTCAACTTTTTTTCATCATCCCTCCCCCACAAAGAGCCTTTTTAGACTTTTCCTAATCACCCCTTTTAAAACCAAATATTTAAGAAAGGATACAGCAAATATGAAATATACAATAGATTTGTTTACCCCAATAACAAAGCCAACTTTCCATTTTGGAGTTACGGTTGTGGGGAAAACTGAACATTTAGGCATATTAGCATTGTGCCAAGAGCCTTGATTTATTGCAAAACCATGAAGATTCCATTTCTCTAAGCAAATTTTGGAGATTTTATTTAAGAGAATCATTTGTTTGCTATTCTATTGAATGATGCTTTATCTCCTTTGTGTGTATGTGTGTGTGTGTGTGTGTGTGTTTCAGTCTTATAGCTTCTCATCCCCTTTATTTATTTTTATTAGTTTCATATGTATTCAAAGAGATTTGCAGAGTAAGTCAAATCCATTTGTATTTTTAAGGATGCTGCATTTTTTCAGAATTAATGTATTTTTTAATGAATTTTTAAAACATACACTAGAAATTGTATTAACATTTTAAAGGGGAGAGTAATAATAACAAATTTGTTTGCATTCCATTTAAATCATGTATGTGAAATGAACTATATCCTACAGCTATCTCTTGCAGAATACTGAAGGATGGAGCAGGAAGAGCTCCCTGTGGTCCTGTGAGATTTCCACTGGCTTTCTCATAATCCCCAAACAGTGCCGGTTTCCTTTCAAATTCTGAGGACTGCCTGGTGGATCAGGCATGGTTATGGCTGCCACCAGAAGCAGACCCAGTTCTTATCCCATCTGTGCTCACTCACAACTACAGAATTGGGACCATGCTTTCTTTAATTGCAAACAGCATTCTTTCTCCTTGGTCAGAAAAGTTTGTCCATGACGGGTCAGTACCTCAAGCACTCCCCTTTTTATGTCCTTGGCTATCACTGATTCCCAGTTATTGGGATCAGGGCACTGAGGAGTTAGCTTTGTCAAACTACTGGTTATAAAATATATGGGAATCGGGCAATAGCTGCTAGTCATCCTAGGAGGACAGAATTTCATAAAGATGATATTAGGCATCCGACTTTGCCTTCTGTTTTTGACTCCTAATCAGAGAAGGCTAAAATCTTGCTGCTGGACACAGTGCATGATGAACTGAATTAATGACTCAAGCTACACATTTTTATTAAGCATCTTCTGAGCACTAGCACTTCTCTGAAGACCTGATCTGAAATGATTAGGAATAGTATGTGTCATCATAAAGTAGTATTGATGTCTGCTAAGTATTTGTTGAGAAGATTTCCAAAATATTCTGATTAGCATCTGTACCTTTATGGTGAAGACCCTGTGCCTTTAGGAGTTTTTCTAGTAAAAAACACTTTCTTGATCTTAAGTGGCTGCCCTCTCCCTGATTCTTTCTCTCATCTTCCCTGTCAGAGGATTGAGGAGGAGAAGACCACCTCAACATCCTTGAGGAAAACAGTTCTGAGAATGAGTTGACTGGGACAGGTTGTAATTTCCTACCATTGCTAAGGAGCTGCTAAGCAAATATTATAAAACAAACAGAAAGGGGGATACATTCATTTCACTTCCAACAAAGGAAAACAAAAAGTTAGCTCCCTGGATATGAGAAATAAAGGAAAGAGGGGGAGTTATCCTCTCCATGTTTGTTTTCTAAATAGGATTTGAGTCTCATTTGCCTTTTTTGGTTTGGTTTGGTTTGGTTTTTGCTTCAGATGAGAAAAAATAAGGAGGTGTGGTCAAGAAGAAAGGCATGGAACACACCAAGTCGCTGTCCTCTGTTAACTCTCCAGGGCAGAGGCGGAGGTGGAGGCTTAAGGCAGCCTCTTATAGGTGAGAAGGAAGCCACAGTGGCCTGGGCCTCACACAGAGCCAGAGCAAAGGACCCTCCCTGGTTTCATAGTGAGAAAAAGAAGTCAGGTTTCTCTCTGAATAGTAGTACAAGATGAAAGATCACCCGCATGTCACTGAGATTCCCACGTGTACTGTGAAAGACACAAAGAATAACAGATCTGGCTGCTAACTGGGGGAATCTATCATCTCCTCTGGTACACACATAAGCTATTCCCCACAGGAAAGCAAGGCAAGGACACAGGTAGAATATATGCCAAATTTGCCGTGAGTGGTTCTTAACACAGGTAGTGTAGGGTGCCTTTCTCTCTCATGTCCTTGGCTATGGCTCAGGTTTCCTAAATTTTTATCCGCATCCTTGATCTCTCCACTGGACTCTTGATTTGTGTATTTAACTGCTTATTTGACATCTCCACTTGTATATAAATAAGAATACCAAACTTTTCTTCCTAGACCTCTTCCTCCCCCTGTCCTCCCCATTTTAGCAGTGATTTTTTCCCCCGTACATAGCATCTTGAGTCTAAAGCCTGGGAATCATCTCTGATGTCTTTTTTTTTTTTTGCACCCCAGATCCAGTCCATCAGACCCTCCTGGCTCTACCTCCAAAGCTTAACCTGAATCCATCCATCTCTCACCATGGCCACATCATCACTATTTCTGGCTTTTACAACCACAAAGGCCTCCTTCACTCACTCCAGTCCCTCTATGATCTGTTATCCATAATGTAGCCAGAGGTCATTTCCCATCCCCTCTCAGGACATTTGCAGGAATATTTCTTGGTCAAGAATGTACTTCTCTCAGCCCTAACCCTGCTGGCATCATCCTCATCCTTCAGGGGCCCTCGACTCAGAGTGGTCCGTCCCGATCTCCTCATCTGAGGAGCACTCGGTCATTCTCTGTCCCTCCACCCAGTTTTATTGAAGAATTTTATTACAAATGGCTATGTTATTTCTTGTTTGTGTTGATTGTCTGACTTCCTCTCAAGGATTAAGCTCCAGAGAGGAAAGACTGGGTCCTTCTATTCAGTTGCTATGTATGTAGGAACCAGAATAATGCCTGGCACAGAGTAAGTACTTAATAAGTGGTGATTGAGTAAGTAGCCAGATAAATAAATGAATGTCCCAATCCTCTACATTGAAGCCAACCAACACAGCAGCATGAAGGCAATGAAAACCCCCAAAGGTGTCTGTAGGAAGGCCCTCCTTGCCCTCTCACAGTTCATATATGCTCCCTCATCGCAGGCTCTATCTCTCATTTATGAACCTGCTCCTGCCCTTTGGGCTGGTGTTGTCACGAGACCCCACTAACTCCCACCTCTGCTTATTCTAGAATGGGGAGCACACACGTGGGATGGCCCAGGGGGTGTCCTGCAGCAGGCGAGACCCTCTGGAACCCACAGCCCACCCTCCAGTCCCCACGCTTGTACTGGTGCTTCTGCTCTTCCTCAGGGGGCTTCAGAGAAAGTCACAAGATAGCACCACAGCTATCACCCCTTGTACAGCCTTGACGAAAACAGTTCTGAGAATTCGTTGACTGGGACAGGCTGGAAGGAAGGAAAGCTTCCTGGAGAAGTCTGGATATGAGCTGGGCCTCAAAACATGGTGAAGAAAATGACCTCGCTTAACATAGATTAGTGTTTCTCAACTTATTTTCATCATCATCCCTCCCCCACAAAGAGCCTTTTTAGACTTTTCCTAATCGCCCCTTCCCATAAAATCTAAATGACACCAACACACTGTATATCTGTCTATGTCCTATGACATTTTAGAAGTCCACAAATCATCATAATATCTAAGATTTTTCTCACCCATGCTCCCCACCTCTGAGAACCAATTTTTGACTCCTTGGGGGAAGCATCACTCTGTAGAGAATTCATGTCACACATATGTGTTTCTCTTGTATAAATGATGATGTTCCTCTGATAGCTTATTCTATGTTGCTGGACAAATTTCTTCTTTAAGAAAGATCTTTTCCAGTGTGGGTTACTTAAGGAAATGTTTAGATCCTCTTGGGGGAAAAAAATTGAACCCCTCAAAAAATGAGCCTAGGTTGGCAGAAGAGGAGACGCTTCATCTCTCCTGTGGCTTTGCTCTTGGCTTTAGACTTCAAGGAGTTCAGATGTTAGAAGGGTGAGAGGTGGCTCCTGAGTCATGTCAAGCTGGACACTGGGAAGGCTGCCTTTCTTGGAGCAGATATTACCTAGAAATTAGAAAGAATGTTTGGTGAGCTAAATTATTTTTTCATGTTATTCTATGTTTATACACATTTGCTATGTCTGTGACTTAATGTGTCAGCAAGAGTAGGAAAGAAAATGGGAAGTAAGATGGGAAAATGGACATGCTATGGGTCATTTAGTTGGATCAGTGAGGGCCGTGGACCCCTTTTCCTGAAGATGTAAGGACAGCTTCATAAAAGAGATGAAAACAGATCATTGCCTATGTCTCAGTTTTGCATAGAACTAACAAGTGCTTGTAGCCTTGACCTTAACTGTACGAAACTGGCCTGCCTCCTTCCTTCTTTCACTCATTCTTTCAACAAATATTTGAGTGTCAAGCATTTGTGAATAATATAAAAAAGCAAAGGTCAAGATCAATTGACTTTTCCCCCAAAGAGCATACAGCCCATGAGGAAATCACACAAATGATGAGATTCATGGAGTGACTGTGATGTTCCCCAGCTCCAGGCTCCATACTGAGACCCACCGAGGACATTCACTGTTTGCTGTTTTTCAAGGATGAACTTACCCTTTGGGAACTTAATGTTGCTTATACTTCCGAATTCAATGTTTTTGAAGAGCATAATCAAGTGGCATAATGTCAAGCTGCTACCTAAATTAAGGTCTCTTCTCTCATTTCCCTCTCCCCACAAAATCAGTGATTACAATCAAAGAAACAATTACCTTTGTTTAACAATTAAAACATAGGTTTTAATTAACCTATGTTTGTTCCCCATTGAAAATACCTCTACTAAGGGAACGTCTAATGAGTCCTTCTGCTCTGGTGCCTGGAAGAATAGACAGGCAATAAGCCAATGGCCTGATGCCCCACAGTTGCTTCATTCTTAAGACCTTAAATCTCAAGGAAATCAAGTCTGTACATGGGATCCCAGGAGCTGGGGCTTGCTCCAGACAGCTTTTGAGCACACAAGATTGTCCAGAGTACAAGACAGAGGAGGTTGGCCCTGAAAGATGGGAGACCGAGACTTTTTTCCTGGCTATTTCTTAAAGGAATTATGTCAGTTTCAGAAGGTGTTGTAATGACATGCTCCTCATCTGTTGACTTTTTGCATCCTTAGGACCAACCTGGGTCTGTAGATCTCCTTGACCACCAGCCAGTTCTCACAGCCAACTGCAGCCAGGCAGCTGCTGTGCCGGAGACTGCTGAATCTTCTGGTTCTGTTCAGAAGTTGCAGAGGCCAATACAGCAGCTAGCCTGCTGAATGAGTCCTCAAGAAACCCAATTCTAAAAATGCATTTCTTATCCTATGTGAGCTTACCTGCTGAGCCTGCTATGCAGTTAACCCTTCCCTCTAGCAGGAGAGCTGTGTCCTAACACGTTGTGCTAAAGCTCCCACTTCACAGCCTCCTCTAAGTGGCCATCACCATGTCTCAATCCTCTGTTGTAGAATTCTTACAAAAATCCTTATCTTGTCCATAGAAGAGCAGAAGTGTGTAGGGCAGGGAGACTTTGGGCTGCAAGCGTGTTTCAGTGGTATGGTTCTCAGGTCTGATATGTCTGTGCTTCTACATTGCAGGCAACTATCACGGGGAAATGACCTTGAAGACTCACCGTGAACTGTCCTTTACCCTTAGCTGATCTAACACTGTTTATCAAGCTGACCTTTAGCATTGGAGATCAAATTGTTCTCCAGGCAGGAAGAGAAAATTCCTTTTGAACATTATGAATTCTTACCTTGGGCTTCCCAGGTCAGCTGCTAAGTTTCAGAAGGACTTGAGGACTTTGAGGCTGCTACACACCTTCAAAGTCCCCCTGGCCACTGCCTCTCCACCTTCTGGCCACTTGATGCTTTTCTCCACTGCATTCACAAGTAGGCCACTGCCATGGTAGAGAAAATAACCAACTAAAAGATATCTTCCATTAGTCCCTTTCAGAAAGTTCCAGAAACCCATCAGATTCCCAAATTCCATCAGTTCAAACAAACAAACAAAACATGTATCGACACATAAATGAATCACCTCTCAAAAACACAGTACAGATTGACTGCTTTTCTCTGATAAATTTCCGCATCATCTTCGATTTTCCAAAGATGAGAAAAAGTCTGCATTACATTTCTCTCTTGCTTCATTTAATTTGAGCTCAAATTTAAATGCAGTGTTTCCTTTAGAAACGATTGCAGCCTGAGTCTTTTATGGCCAGTTTCTAGCTACAAACTCAAGCTTGTTTATGAACATAAGTTTTAAAATAATATTGAAATGGAACTTAAAAACTGAGGTTCTAGTGGGTTTTTTTTAAAGAAGAACTTAGTAAAGAAATGAAAAAGATAAGGAAATAAAGTTTGGTGTATGAAACTGAGTATGCTGGTTCATAAAAGCCATACCTCTGAAATGCATTACGTGAATAGCTAAAACTGCTGATGGCTTTTGAAATTTGCTGAGAATAAATTTGAAATCATATTTCCATGGAAGTAATTGCCTATCCTCTAGAACAATGGTTCCTAACTTTTACAAAGATCCTTTTTGAGTACCAAGAAATTTAGTGAGAACTCTCTCGTGGTTGGAGAAACGTAGAACACATGCAGAGGCAGACTCACAGGCCTTTGTATTAATTCCACAACCCCTCAGGAATCTGGGTCCCACTGGCTGGCTTCCACTGATTCTGTGCTGGGAGAGCCATAAAATTATCCAGAAATGATGACCCCTATGCAGACATCCTAGAACACGTTCACTGTTGGCCTTAAAACTTCAGATTACTGTGTGTCCACCAGATTTGCCTATGTCAGGAAACAAATCTCTTCCATTTTTTTCTTTTAGTCTTAACACATAGGCTACTATGGATGCTTTATACCCTCTCAATTTACCTTTCTAGTACTCTCTAATTAAATCTAACAACTGTTCACCTTCTTCTCAAGCATAAGGTTGAATTGTGAGAACCCAGAGAATTCATGAAAGACCTTTCTATATGCAAATAATAAATGTGATAAATTATCATTCCCACCATTGGGATGATTGTCCACATAAATCTTAACTGTGCTATTGAGAGCCACATTAAATCATTCCACTAGTCCATTGCATTATGGGTGATAAGCCAGTATTTTTACATACTTAACATGATGACACTTTCACAGGAAATTCACACCTCAGCCTGTCTGCAAGAATCTCTGAAAGAAATTCAGGCCAAAAATGACCCATGCCAATCCTTGCCTACTTCATGGGCATAAGAACACAATGTCATACTGCTTCTCAATACTTTATGCCTCTACAATGAATAGTTTGCCATTTTGAGAGGGATTTTCTCATTTCCACCCTCTCTAGAAGACCTTCCCATGGACAGATCAGAAATATTGCAGCTCTTGTTTAGACATTCTTCTTTCCCAGCCTCTGGCATGCCTCCCAACCTGTACATCATTATGCATCTGCCTTTGGGTAATAGAATCATAGACATTATTGGGGTTGCATGAATTAGGGAATCTATAAACTTGGATGGGAAAAAGATTACATCTTTATTTTCACTAACCTCTAACTGAAATTGAGCATTTCCTTCAAATGTGAAAGCAGGCAGGAAACCACAGTAGTTTCGGGAACTTTATCACCAAGAGAAATCACAGGTATTTTCACATCACATTAAGGTTGTGCAGATGTCTGAAAATATTTACTCTCATCACTATTTCAAACTTTAGTAGCTGTAGACCTACCATGAGTAGGAGCTTGCTGGAGCTGGAGCTTGCTATTTAATATGGTAATAAAGAAGCCCATATATTACTAAATCACCAAATATATATATATATATAGGGGGTATATATATTTGGTAATTATATTTTACCACAATTGGTATTCTTTGTAATCCTATGTAGTTCATGTATTTAAAAACATGATTTGGAAAAAGGGTACATGGGCCTCATCAGGTGGCCAAAGGGGTCCAGGGGACAAAGAAAGGTAAGAATTCTTTCCTTGAAGGTGTGTGTCTTTGAATCATCACTGCTTCTTCCACATCCTTGAAGACCTGTGATTGGTTCCATTGCTCTTAATACCCCACTTCAAGGAGCCCTGGTTTACAATCTGTGAGCCCAGGCTTCCTTGGATGGGGCTAGTTCTGCCTCCACAAGCAAGAGACATTCTGAGCAGAAGGCCTGACCAGGTGGGCTGATCTCAGTAGACACCCTTTGTGGCTTTTCACCCTTTGTGGAAATGCCAAGGACCTCAGGCAGCACAGAAACATGCCCTGGCCCCTCATTCATTCCAACGAATGCTTAAGAGGCCCTTGGAGAACATGTCATCTGCCTCCTAATTTCACAGTCAAATCAATAGAATCAAAGAGCAAAATGCCCTGCCTCAAAATCCACAGTTAGCTAATAGCCCTGACTCCCAGGAAAGCTCTCTTCTCTATACTACACACGGGCACAGAGCAACAATCATTTACATTGACACTGTGCTCATTATATACTATGTACTGTTTCAAGTGCTTTTCGTGTGTAATTTCTTTAATTATCACAATGACCTTGTTGGTAACTTCAGTGATGATCCTCATCTTACAGATGGGGAAACTGAGGCCAAGAGTGGTTAAGGAGCTTAACTACTGGTTACACAACCAGTAGATGATGCAGCCAAGATCCCAATCAGGCAAGCAGACTCCTCTCAGACCTTTGACCATCCTGCCTCTCCAGCCAGGCAGCTATGGAAGCTGATGACAAAACCCCAAGTCAAACTGAGCAGAAGTAATCTCACAAAGCTCCAGTTTCCTCACCTTGTCAATTAGGGATAGAAAGACCTACCTTGCAGGGCTGCTCTGAAAATTAAGTTAAACATATATAGCAAGCGTTAAGTGTGTCTGCTACATAAGCTCTTAAAAATGGTAGTTATTATCATTTTTGCTATTACTTTTACCAAGCTGGGCACAAAAGATTGCAGACAAAGATGAAGCAGATGGTGAAAACCAAAACTTTGAGAGTAAGGGCATAAGCAGAAAACCATGGCCCCCAAGTGGAACAGAGGTCAAGCAATCCAGCCCACATTTGCATCAACCTATTGATACTGAGAAGGGCCTTTTGGGGCTCTTGGGCACAAAAGCCTTTCTGTGTCCCCCATTTCTTTGATTACAGGAAATAGGCTTCATTCAGCCTCCATGACCTCCCCTAAGTTCCAGCAGGCAGATTCAAGCTGTTGTTAATTAAGGAAGGGAGGGGATGTGAGACAAGGAAGAAACGGTCAAGAGAAACAATAGTGCAGCCTTGGGGCAAGGTCTTGGCTCCCCATCAAGGGATACACATAATAATATATTTGAGCTGTTCTGCAGATACTGAAATCTGCACCAGGTGGGAGAAGTTAATGCTTGACAAGGGTGTGCTGTCCACAAGCACATAGGCCCCAGACCGGTTAGAACCAAAAGGTTGATGATGCTGATTCCCAATTACCTCACCACCAACCAATCAGAAGAATGCTCACGAGCTGGTCACATCCTCTTTGAACCATTACTATAAAACTTCTCACTACCCTTTTCAAGTTGGGACACAGTTTTGAGGGCATTAGCCAGCCCTCTGTGGCCCTTTACCTGGCAAAGCAATAAAGCTATTATTTTTTACTTCACCCAAAACTCTGTCTCCAAGATTTAATTTGGTGTCGGGATACAGAGGCCAGTTTCAGCTTCACTACGAGTTTCCTCCAAACCCATAAGGTTTAAAACTCTACCCATTGTCACTCTTTTCACCAGAATTTGTTCATGTATTCCCTTACTTGGAGAATGTTGCTATATTCAACTTCCTTTACCTTCTTTCTTGCCCCTCTCTTCCTATCCCACCCACAAACCCTGCCAACCTGTGCCAGAAATATCTCCTATGGTTCAAAATATGATTCAAGCACTAAATTTAATCCCTTCTCAAAATTAGCATCAGATGACAAGAGAATCTATATCAATGCTGGAAAATTGGTAAGGTTGAAAACGACACTGAAATGATACTCAAGGGTTTTCCACGCAATATAGTGAAGTGAGGCCAGCCAGGGAACAGGCTACTCTGGCCCACAACTGCCAAATGCAAGGGGAAACCCACATGGGAAACAAGAGACAACAAGGGCAGGGAGCCCTGGCTAAGCTCCACCAGCAGCTCCTGGCTTGTGGAGCATAAGAAATGAATGTTTGTTTCACCTACCTTAACTTTTCCTTTGGAGGAGCTATCCTACCCTACTGTGTCCCCAACCACAAGACCTGCCACACCCTAACCCCAGGGTTGAGTGTGTGACCATGCTAGGTCAAACAGACTTTTCTTCCTGGGAGTTTGAGGGAGACACACAGGAGAGAAGGCATTTGGAGTTGAATCATTGGGTTGACAGCCACAACCTAGAGACATGATCCAGAAGCCCTTGTTTCTAAGAATCCAGAACTACAGCATGTCCTGTCCTCCGGAGGCCCAGAGGTTCGTTCTTCCTTTGATTCTATAAGGTATTCCAGTATCCTGAGTGTTTATCGTATTACTATGCTTCACAATATACACGTACACTACATAGTTCTTCTACATGGGTCAATATTTCATAATCGAGGTTAAAGAATAAAACAGAAAAATAAAGAGAATTTCTAAAAGAGATTCGCTTCAAGACAGTGGGGTGGGACTCATTGTGGATGTAAATAAGAGGAAAGAATTATGTGTTAATTCTGTGAAGGAAAATGGAAACCATTAAAATTATTTGAGAGAGCTAAAGAAATGTAAAATCTAACCAAGTAAGGGAGGAAGTTAGTGAGATCTCAGTGAGACTGAGGGCTTCATTCAACTCACAGTTAATTTGGTAACTGGTGAGAGTTAACTTGAACTGAGAGGACATGGGCTGCAAGCCCATCTCATTTGAAGGGTGTGGTCTAGGAGTCCCTATAGTCTCCCTACAGATGATTATTAAAAGACCCCACACATCCATCTGAAGCACAAGAAGACCTGGGCATCCAGGGCATGGATCCCAGACAAAATTCTCTTAAAGAGAAGTGACATCCTTCTGCTCAGGATGAGAATCCCAATATTCCTGAAATGGTGTATCAGTCAGTTCAGGCTCTCTTAACAAAACACCACAGACTCAATGGACTAAAAAAACAGAAAATTATTTCTCATATTTCTGGAGGATAAAAGTCCAAGATGAAGGTGCCCACATGGTCAGGTACTGGCGACGACCCTCTTCCTGGCTTGCAGGTGATGCCTTTGTCCTCACATGGAGGTGAGAGGGGAAGGGAGGAAGCTCTCTGCTATCTCTCCTTATAAAGACACTAATCCCATCTTGAGGGCCCCACCCTCATGACCTCACCTAAACCTAATTACCTCCCAGAGGCCTCACCCCCTAATACCATTGCATTGGAGATCATAGGGCTTCAGCGTATGAATTTGAGGGGTGGCGGGCTGGGGTGGGAGACTGACAAAATTCAGTCCCTAACAAACTCTAAAACTTCCAAGGGCATCATTTACCCTTGGAAGGTGTTAAGATGTGTATAATCTATCTTAAAATACTTAGCATAGGCAGTGCTATATATCAGTTTAAGTTATACCTTAGGTATAGTCAGTGGCCTTATGAAGAACCCCAGCCTGTGGTTGGCATTCTCACCAACAAGCCTACTGTAACCAAAAAGGCTACACCAAGAGCTTCAGCCACCCAAATCTCCATCAACGCCCAAGGTTTTTCTAATTAATATAAAAAGAGTCTGAAAAGGGTTTTTGTTAGTAAAATTAGTGGTATGCAAGTTATGTGATTAAGTAAAATATGTTAGTTACAATCCCCACACTTCATGAATAGGATAGAAGAACCCAGTAAAGGATGTCACCAACATTTGATGTCTTAAAACTCCCATGTCTAGCCATCAAGTTGGGAGAAGTCTGGCCTGTGGATAATGTCATATCTTCCTCAGATGAACC
The DNA here is from genome assembly GCF_949774975.1 of Lagenorhynchus albirostris. Classification (NCBI taxonomy): domain Eukaryota; kingdom Metazoa; phylum Chordata; class Mammalia; order Artiodactyla; family Delphinidae; genus Lagenorhynchus; species Lagenorhynchus albirostris. The sequence continues at coordinate 8,379,882 of NC_083097.1, forward strand.
TTCCTGCATTGCAGTAGACCACCGACAAGACAGAGAAATGGGACTTCACTGAGCTCACACACTTAATAATAAGAGTTTGTTTAATAAATATCCATGTGGAAGGCAGAGTTTGGTTTGAGATCTGCTCCTCTCACCTGGTTGGGCCATCACCATCTGCCTAAAAGAACCTGAGAGCTTCTGACAATCAGAGAACTAGCCAGCTCCCAAAAGAAGGTTAGAAGATAAATGCTTGTATGTTACAATGTGTATGTTTGGTATTTAAAGTGTTTGGGGATAATCTCCTCTATCAGAACCAACGAATTTGCTTGGTGATTCCATTAAAATGTGCATTTTATTTTAGGCTTGAGATTTTAAGCTGAAAGGTTTAAGAGAATTTGGCTAGGTTTGTAAACAGTGCTGGAATGCTTAAGAGAAGTTGAGATTTACTATATCCATAAGTTTAATTTATTGTATCAACTACAGAGGAGAAATCAAATACATTATATTTATAAATGCAGTAAAAATGTTTAAAATAATTTAATTAACCAAGTTGTAAAAGGGGCTGATTATTTAAGATAGTTCTGTCTGTTCACTGGAACACTAGTAAAAGCACCCTTGAATAGGATTGTTAAAATCCACTGGATTTATAAAAAGAACAATAAGACTTACAAGTGGAATTTACAGGCTTAAGGAAAACAAAACTTGGATGTTTTTTAATTTGAATAAATTGAATGTTAATCTAAAACCCCCAATAAATGTAAGTCATCCCTTCTAGGGGGAAAAAGCCACCCTAATGACCAAAAAACTCATATCAACAAATGAGAACTTATGAGTTATTATTAGTTGAGGTATTGGCATTTTTTTCCCACAAAAAAAAATCAGCTTTCAAGTTGGTGGTTAGCCAACTTTTTGATTATACAACCCTAATAGTAGAACACTCTGGAGAATGCATCTTTACTACATGTATATTTACTGATGCACCGTGGTGGGCACTACAAGGCAGTGCCAGGAGCCCCCTTAGATGAAAGATGTGATGCCCAGCTACTCAGAGTGCTGGGGGCAGACAGCCCTTGGTGGCCAGTACTTTCAGGGATACCTCTGCTGCAGAGAGCCACCTGGCTGACCTCATGTGCCCTCTTCACATAGCCCCCATCCAGAGAGTCTGCTGAGCAGGTGCATAAAGGCCTGGCCAGCCAGGTCCAGCTCTGGACAATTCCGTAGACTCATCTAGCATCGAGCTCCACACAGGGTCATTGAGGCCACCATGGCTAGACCTCTCCCTCTGCCCCATCCTGCTTCCTTCTGCTTCTCCCACAGAGGCCGATGCCTGGGACACCCCCAAATAAACATCCTGCAGGCTCTACTCCTTCTGGGACACCAAAACTGTGCCACAAACTATGTGCACAAACCTCTCAATGGCTTTGTTAAACATTTGCCAAGTTTAATATCCTTCTGCTATTAAATACCTTCAAACTGGCAAACAGAAGTGAGGAGACCAGAATTCTGGTGAGCTTTAAAGTATGGATAATTGAGAGATTACCTGCTATATGGTCTATAACTTACAGGAAAATACTCATCACAGGCTACATAATATACGGTATTGCATTCTAAGAATTTTTCATCTGTTACCGCCTCTGACTTAGCTCCTGGTGAGGCAGCTGTTGTTATGTCATTGTCATTGCCTGCACAGGAACAAACGTCAAAACTACCAGCATCAAAGCCTGCAGCGTAGACTTCTGCTTCCAAGAAGGGAATAGATGTCCTTTCCCAATTCCTTTCAATATGTACAACTGAAAACCTTGAACATTATATTTAAAACAAATATAAGGAGACTCTGAATTGTGAGAGAAGAAGACAGACAACTTGGATGAATATCCAGAGAATTATGCTGAGTAGAAAAAAAAATCTTAAAAAAGGTTACATACTATATGATCCATTTACAGTGGTCCCCCTTATCCGTGAAGGATATGTTTCAAGGCCCCCAGTGGATGCCTAAAGTAGCAGATTTCAAACCAAAACCCATACATACCATGTTTTTTCCTATATTAGCAGGTAGCTAGTATATACAACACGGATACACTGGACGAAGTGATGATTCACATCCTGGGCAGGATAGAACAGGTCAGCAAGAGCTTTCATCATGCTCCTCAAAAGAGCACACAATTTAAGACTTATGAATTGTTTATTTCTGGGATTTTCCATTTAATATTTTCAGACCACAAGTAACTGTAGCTGAAACCACAGAGAGCAAAACCACACATAAGGGGGGACTACTGTATACAACATTCTCAAAATGACAACATTTTAGAAATGGAGAACAGATTAGCGGATGTGAGAGATCAAGGAGAGGATGGAGGTGGGAGGGAAGTGGGTGTGGCTACAGAAGTTCGACAGGAAGGGTTCTGACAGTGATGGAAAGTTTCTGTGTCTTGACCGTATCTGTGTCCCTATCTGGGTTGTGATGTTGTACCATCGTTTTGCAAGATGCTACCATTGGGGAAAACTGAGTAGAAGGGGCACAGGGTCTTTCTATATTATTGCCCACAACTGCATGTGAATCTACAATGTCTTAAAATAAAAGGTCTAATTGGAAAAAAAAAAAACCTTTCAGGTTGGATGTTAGCAATTTAGAAGAAAATCCTGTAGATGAAGTAAAATACTTTTTAATCCCTAGGAGTCAAATAGTTGCAGGGAGGGGTTGGAGAATGGTGAAATCACATGCGTTTGGGGATTTTCCCACAGGTGGCATCAAAGTTAAGTTAGTTCTCAGAGATGGATTTACCACAAAACTAATAAAATTTTAACCTTCTGGTGGGGTCACTTGCACAGGACTATACCAAGGCCCTGAGATGCACCCTAACGGTGTAATTGCATGAGTTAAACCTGCAAAGTTAAGATATTCAACCAGTACTGGTGAGGACCATGGTGTCCTTCTACTCTGAACTGTCCCCACCTCCATTCTCCTCAGGTTGGGTAGGGACCTTGTTAAGGGGAAGTTGAACAGGAGAAACGGGTCATTTGGTTGGTAGTTGAGGTTCGATGAGGTTTACATGGCTCACAGACACTTGGAAGTTTAACTAACTCATCTCATTATAACTAGTCATCTCATTATAAGAATGCTTCTGGCTTTTGCCCCACCACCCACTATGTCTCCTCACCCAGCAATTTGGCACAAAGGTATAGTCCCAGAAGTGTCCCCCTACCCCCACCCCAAATTCATAGATTGAAGCACTACCCCCAATGTGACTATACTTGAAGATGGGGCCTTTAAGGAGGTGATTAGGTTAAATGAGGTCATAAGGATGGGGCCCTAATCCAATAGGACTTGTGTCCTTATAAGAAAAGGAAGAGACACCAGGGATACCCGTGCAAAAAGAAAAGGACCTGTGAGGATGCAGTGAGAAGGCAGTGGTCTACGAGCCAAGGAGAGAGGCTGCAGAAGAAACCAAACCTGCAGACACCTTGACCTTGGACTTCCTGTCTCCAGAACTGTGAGAAAACACATTTCTGTTGTTTCAGCTGCCCTGTCTGTGGTGTTTTGTTATGGCAGCCAAAGCAGACGAATACAGCTCTAACACCTCAAGCATGGGGGTAGTGAAGGGAAAATAAGGTTCAAAATGTACAGAGCCAAAAGCTAGCCTATGCAAATTTATTCCAGTCATTAAAGGTGTAACACTGCAAGCAGAGGGCTCAGTTGTCATCAATCCAAATCCACATGGAAGTGCCCTTCTGTAGAGAAACTCAACAATGACATGTTTACAAATGGAAACAAACCATACTTTTTTATGAAAATCACACAATTTATTAGAAGTCCTCTGTTTTAAGAGGACAAACATGGAACTGTGCCTCAAACTGTAAGTACTACAGACATCTCCGTGGGTGAAGTTTCATACATTCCAATACATGAGATGGCTTTTTTTAGTGTAACTATAGCATCTTGTCCTGATGGAATCTGGCAGTCTCATATGAAATGGCATGAAAAATCAAATCGAAGTGGTGAAATGGTCTGAAGAATTGAGTGTTCCAATGACAAAAACTGCTTCTCATGTTAAAGTCAATTTGGTAACTATTACATAGCTCAATATGACGCAGCAATCACTGAGTTTGCAGCCAAAAAAAATGTAGGAAAAAGAGCATTGTTGAGGCAGGCCAAGTAGTCAGTTAATGAAAGGATTTTTTTTTTTTTTTGCTATTTTGGACTGTTTGTGGTATTTGACAACTCCTGATTGCAAAATTTGACTTCACAAATTTATAGTATTTTGTAATATTTGTTTTTCTCATTCTGAGTAAATAATCATGATCATACCTAATTTTGTATCTGTGATTTTGTGTTCTTTTTTTGAAAGCCTCCCTCCCCAAATTTTATAAACTTCAGTCCCCACACCACCTAGCTCCATCCCTACTGCATCTCCACGAGGACAGAGCCACGTAAGAGCCAGCACCAACGGCTTTAGTTATTCTAAGAAAAGCTGCATGCATCATCGCAGTCTTTAATAACACAAAGAAGAGCACTGGGTTTAAAAAAAAAAAAAGACTTTCTTAGTCAAGAAAGTGATTGAAAAAAGTCAACCTTGGAATAGAAAGATTTTTTTTAGGAAAACCATAAGCAATTCTTCATATATTTTTTTCTTCTTAATCTGTGAACATGCTCAACCTACGGTAAAAGTTTAAGTCTAATCTAAAAGTTTCTTTCAAAAAATACAAAATAAAAAAATTTAAGTGATTAAGAAGTATTGTATCAGTTTTATTGGCAGCATTTTTTTTCTTAGTGATATATAAAATAGTGACATGTCTTACAAGTGATGACATCTTAGATTCAGTAACATACACAAGTGTGTGTGAAGCAGTTTTCATCTACAACCCAGGAGTGGTTCACAAACATTTTAAATACCCCAATCAGGAATCTACACTCCAGGGGCAGTTTCTTCATATTTGAAAGACCCCTTTCAGAAGCCCACAATGCAGAGTCTTCAACTATATCACCCTGACTAGCAGAGGGTTTGTTAATTAGCACAAAGGGTAGTAGAAAGAATTTTTTTGTTGGTAAAATAAGTGGTGTTCAAGGTCTGTGAATCAGGAGCTAGAAATATTTTCCGGGTACCTCTGCCCAGGTATGAGCAAGGTCCAAGAATCCAGCTAGCAGACTGACACTACACCTACAACCCTAAGAAGTCTTGGATTCCAGGAAATTGCTATGGATTCTGCCGCATGGTCTGACCTTCAGAGAGGCTAAGGACAAACAGCTGAGCCTCCCCTGAGCTTCCAAGGACAGGTTTCATTCTCTTTGCTCAACAAAGCTTGTTTGGTGGCTGAATGCATTCTGAGACTTGCTTTCATTGTCAACACTTGGTAGTGAGGTTATGGAGAGCATAAACTAGAACCTTCACCCATCTCTGCTCTTGGGAGGCAACCCGTATCCACAAAAAGCCCCAGATAACTGTGAAGACCCAGCTGACCATCTACAGCTGGGAACCCCCACAGTTCCCCACCTCCCTTCACCATCATCACCCTCCCAGACCAAAGCCACTTCTCCGAGCCACTGAGTGTGTAACTGATTCAAGAGCCACAACCCAAGTCATGAACCCTCATAATCACGAAAATCTCTCTCCTTGGCACAATTATGTGAATAAAATGACATTGGCATAGGTTCAGCTTTTGGAAATTCGTTTAATTTTGCCTCAGGTAATTAGCTTATTTATTCTCCCAGCATGACCTAAAACTTATCCATTTGGAGTCTCTGTTACTAACAGACATATAGTGGTTGCTTAGCAACACCATGCATTGTTATTTCTTCATCTAATTTAAAATACTCAATGCACCATAAAGGTCTTCAGAGAGAAGTTATTGTTCAGGGTGGGCCAGATACCATTTTTCACTGTAGCCCATTCAATTTAGAAAAGAAATTTCAGTGTACTGTTTAATCAACATAAAATGATTTGTACAAAACATTTAACATCTCCTTGAAATGTAGCTGTCTTCTTTCACTAATCAGATCTACTTAATTTATTCTGAACTTTCCCAGGGAGATTTCCTTTCTCCTTCCATCCTTGCTCAGTCTTCTCATCCAACTTCCAAGGTGATTTATGGATACCCTTCAGACGGGAAGTGGCAGATCTGGGAAGGAAGTTTGGAAATATAAGATACGCTTTTATTGTCCTGCAATTAGTCATGGAAAGGAGCATCAAGTAGTCATTCCAATGAGTCACTTACCCCAAATTCCAACTTCATTAGAATATACATTTAACATCAAAGTTTTCTGATAAGAATGCTGCAAAATGGATCAATTGTTTGCTCTAATAATAGTCTTCAAGTACTAAGGGAGAGTGTCGTTGAAGTGCCCTCCCACAGGACAGCACGTCATATTTTTTTTTTCACCAAACAATATTCCTTGACGTTAAGATGAACCTCTTGCCAGAACTCATTGGAAAGGACTCATTTTCATAAAGCAGGCAAAGGCATTTCTGCAGGGACCCTTTCATTATGTGTTGAGTGTATTGAAACAGCAAGTGAATCAAAATGGATTTTAAAAGACTCGATTATCATGATTGCTTGGAATCTGGAACAATCTGGAATAAAAACTCACAAATTTAGACTAATGGGGGGAAAAGAACCATAAGAGTGAATAAATGGGCAAAAACAAATGGAATGTTTTAAAGGAAGTGCAATTTTGTCCCTATAACAATATGGAGAAAATCTGACGTTCGTAGCAGTAAAATCTCTCCGAGGACAGACAAGATTGACTTTTGTTGGCTTAAAACCTCATTACCCCTCTTGGTTTGTGTGTGTGTGGTGGGACGAGACTCCCCAGAGAGGATGCTTAAGTTACAGTAAAATAGATGGTCGATAAGTCACTGGGGTGGGGGTCAGTTTATTCTTGGCTTTGGGATTTGTTTTCATAATGGAGACTGTGATCTTAGGGCCTAAGAGGAGGGGCAGCTAGCAACACCAGAAAAGAAACTTGGGAAGAAGAGTCCAGCCAGCCAACTGAGGGGCTTTACTGAAGGTTTGCTGTAGGTGTGAAGCCAGTACTCTCCTCCCTAGAGAGGCAGCAGAGGGCGCTGCTTAAGGGCTCATGTTGGAACCAACAATACCTATGTTCCAATCTCAGCTGTGCTGTGGTTTAACCCTGTGACATTACACTGATCACACTTACCCATCTGGACCTCAGCATTCCCATCTGTAAAATGGGGGCAGTAATTCCTCAAAATGTTGTTATGAGCATTAAAGAGTGAATACACAACAGAGGAGGCTTCATGGGCTTGTGACATGAGCAGACACACAGGGCCCTCCCCATCACCCTCCCCCATGCATAGAAGGGTCCCTGTGCTTGGTTTAGTGATCTCCTGTCACTGTCTTGAAATTCCTAATCATTATTGAAGAAGGGCCCGGTATTTTCATTTTGACCTGAGCCACACAAATTCTGTATCAGTGCCCTATACACATTACATTAAGTATTTAGAACAAGTCCTTGCCCATAGTCAGTGCTGACTGTTATCATTATTCCCCTTCTCCCAACACAAAATTTTTAGGAAAATTCCCAAGATAGCAGTGAAGCTAGAAGTTGGGTGGGAAAGAGGGAACTGGGAGTTGACAGAGGAGCCAGCCTTGGTGCCTAACGTACTAATTCCTGCAATACCCCACCAACAGAGCAGGATGAGAACAGAGCTGCACAAGGGCATCCAGTCTGTTTTATTGGGGACTATTTTACTTTCAAGTCTGGATAGAAACTATACAGGCTGATGAAACCTGCATTGACAGAGAGGCCCTCAAGAACCAAATTTAGTGCCTAGCTACTGGCACTTGTGATGAACACACCGATTGTTTACACGCAAACCAGAACTTTAAAGGCACGAAAGATCATCTGAAGATCCTTCATCCTTTTACAGATGTTGAATACCAGCACCCACGCCCTGCCTCTCCCAGCCCCACTCCCACCCCACCCACCCCTGCCATCATTCTCAGGGCCCAAGGCAAAAATACAGTGGAGGCCCATGTGCCTTATGTCTAAATATGAACAAGTAATTCATCAAGCCAACAAACTTTTAAATAAGTTATTTTCTATTCTACTACCTTGTCAAATACACCTTTAAGTGACCTGGAAGGCCAAGTTCCCATTTAAAATTCCTTTCACTTCTTGAAGTTGTTTGTGTGTATGTGTGTGGACAACCCTGCTCTCACAACCAGGCTCCACCCCTTATTCCTGAAACCATTCAAGATTCAGCCACTCTTGGGACCTTGGGACAGATGCTCCAGTGGGTGGACCCCTCCCCATAGGACAAACCTGAGGAGGACACCAGCACAGAATCAGAATCTTGGATCCAGTAGCTGGTTTCAAGACCCACAGCCCAATGACCGTGTCTGTGACATCCAGTTACAATTATGAAAAAGAACATCTGATTGGTCACTCCTAAGCCAATGGGGTTACCACTCTTTGGGCCAATCCACAACGTCCACGGGTAGAAGGTCACTGGATGAAAAAAAGGCTACCTAGGCACACTTTCTGTGAAGGTGGCATAGACCCATTTGGTAATCTGAACAGGACTGTCAAACATTTACACACATACTCCAAACTAGTTTGTTTCCTGGGCAGGATTCTCTGGCAAACCAGTGATGTGGTGGATAAGCCAGTCAGTATTACAGTACAGAGGGAGGGTTATCTAAACAGTAACTGATGCTGAAGTGTGCAAGTCACTCACTGATGCTCTTTACATCCATCCCTGGTGGACAACACTAGCCATCACCAATATCCCATTCTCTTTCTGTTCTGGTCAATGGAAGATTGCACATCTCAGGCCTGTGCACTGGGGAGCTGATGGACCATAAGACTAGCTTCTGGCCGATGGGTTGACTGAGGTAACAAAGAGTGTCTCTCTTCCCCTGCTGCTGCCATCTAGAAGTCCATGTGTTCCAGATGGCACAGCCAAAAGGTGGTGGAGCCTCCATCATCCAGGGCCCCTGATGACTGGGTTGGGCCCAGCCATCTGCCCTCTGTGCTGGATACGAAGTGCAAGTGAGAAGAAACTCTTGTGTTACTCCATTGAGCTGTTGGTGTTCTCTCTTACTGCAGCAAAACCCAGCCTGTTCCAACTAATACACTCAATCCACTCAATTAAGTTCCTGATGAATCAAACTCAGACATAAAGCCAAAAAAGAAAGCTTACAGATGACCTTTGATATTTAGAGCCACCTTTCATGATTAGCAGGATTTCTGGTTCTTTTATAAGTGGGAAAGAGAAAGTACCATGAACTTTAAAATTGTGGAAACCGAATTCAAAGGGAGTTGAATGTACAAAAGCACTTAAGACCCTGACAATTAATTCAGGGCTGGATGAACCAACCATGGCTGATCAGAGTACACAAGACCACTGCTTTGGACCTTCATGAGAAACATCGTCACTGTCAGAGCAGTGGTTTGTGCAGTCCAATAACTTGTCTCAATGACACAAAATTGTGCCTCCACCTTTCTGCCTTCAACTGCACATGGTTTTAACCTAATTTCCTATCATCTTGTTTCTCGCCACTTTTTACCCTCAAATAACCTTTAGTTGTGATAATTAGGAGCATTAGAGCAGACAGAAGTTTGTAAGGGGAAGTCAGATCCATTCAGGGTCTTGCCCTACCCAGTTAAGGTAATTATCTTAAAATTCCAATGCCGAGACCAGAATTCAGAGCATCCTACTCCCAGCAGAGTCACACCCAGTCACGTCCATTGTGTTGCCCGTTACTAACAATAGCCATCACAGACTCAAACTCACTGCTTCATCAGACAAGGCAGGAGGAAGTCCAGGGCTCTCTTTAACTCACGTCCACACAGACGTGATGACCAGGCCACCTTAAAACCCAGCAGTTGTCTTGGTCAGTCTCTCTGCTATACTTGACCTTGACGACTCTCCTCGAAACTCTCTATTCCCTTGTCCCAATAACAAGGCTGGCTCATGGCCCTCCTCCTACCCCTGTGACCACTCCTTAGTGGACCCTGACTCTTCTCCCTCTCCTTAATTGCTGGCATTCCTCAAGGATTCACTCTTAGTCACTGCTTCCCTTGTGGGCCATGCTCTCCTTGAAAGAGCTTAGCTATTCTCATCTACCCAACGTAGACAATGATACCCAAGCCCATCTCCTCAACTCCCAGTTCATATACTTTTTGCACATCTCCACCTGGACGTCCCACAGACACTTCAATGTGCCCCAAACTAAAACTTGCCACTTTCCCCCCAACTCCTTTCTCTTCAGTGTTCTCTGTTTTGTTCAGATGATACAGTGGGTTGAATGGTGTGCCCTCACAAAGAGACGTCTATCTTGACATCAGTATGTAACCTTATTTGGAATAAGCATCTTTGAAGATGTAATTAAGTTAGGGACCTCAAGATGAGATTATCTTGAATTTAGGGTGGGCCCTAAATCCAATGACTGATGTCCTTCTAAGAGAAAGACAGAGGGAGATTTGAGGCAGACACACACAGTGGGAAAGCCGCATGAAAACAGAGGCAGAGACTGGAGGGATGTCTCTACCAGCCCAGGAACACCAAGGATTGCCCACAACACCAGAAGTGAAGAAAGAAAAAGCCATGGAAGGGATTCTCCATCAGAGCCTCCAGAGGAACCAGTCCTGCTGACACTCTGACTGTGGACTTTTGGCCTCCAAAATTTTAGCACAATAAGTTTATGTTGCTTTAAGCCACCAGGTCTGTAGTCTTTGTTACCTGGCCCCAGGACACCAATACAGATGGCATAGCTCCCACCTTCTGAAACCTGGCAGTGACCTTGGACTCCTTCCTCCTCTCTCTCTTCCCATTCCCAAACAGTTGCCAAACGCTGTTGACTCCTCCTCCAAAATATCTCCCAGATCTGCCTCGACCTTGCCTCTCTCAAATCCAGCCATTGTATGTCTAGACCACATTTTGTTTATCTTTTCATCTGTCAATGGACATTTGGATTGTTCCCACCTTTTGGCTCTTATGAATAATGAACAATGCTGCTGTGAACATTGGTGTACAAACATCAGTTCAAGGTCCTTATTTCAATTCTTTTAGGGGTTTTCTTGGTGAAATTAGTGACATTTAAGATTACTTGTTGGTGGGACTTTCCTGGCAGTCCAGTGGTTAAGACTCCACTCTTCCAGTGCGGGGGGCAAGGGTTCAATCCCTGGTCAGGGAACTAAGAACTCACATGCTGCGCGGTGCAGCTAAAAAAAAAGATTAGTGGTTGGTGGGACACGTGCAGGAAGGGGGCATAGGGATTAAGCAGGGCCGGCAGCCTGTACCAGAGGAGCAGGCGGTTGGTCCCGAGCCCCGTGGACTCATGGCCATGTGCTGAGCTGCTACAAGAAGGCAAGTCCTGCCCCCCATGGCCCCAGTGAGAGCCTTACCTGCAAGGCAAGGCTTGCAGCCTGAGGAAAGAAAAACGGACAATACCTTCCTCCCTACCTGGTTACCTGCTGCAAACCTCCAGGGCCTCCCCATATTTACCCAGATTAGCTCAGGCCAGCTCACAACACAGGGAGACCCTGGTATCAGCGCAAGGCAGGTTAAACAAGATGGTGAGTGACTACACACACAGCACCTGGAATGTGCCAGGTTCTCAGCTGAGTGCTCGCCAGTGTGAGCTAGGATGAGCTAGCACCGTGGGGAGTGGCAGGTTTGATCCAGGCAGGTGGTCAGAGTGGGCAGGTACAGAAGATGCTGGGCCAGAGAGCTGGGCAGTGAGAAGAAGTGTATGAGTTTCCTATTGCTACTGTAACAAGTTATCATGAATGGAGTGGCTTAAAACAATACAGATTTACTATTACAATTGTAATTTACAATTAGTTTAATATAATTGCAATTTACAATTACCCATTTACTCCCAATTCTGAAGGTCATAAGTCTAGAGTGGGTCTCGCTGAGCCAAAATCAAGGTGTCAGCAGGGCTGCATTCCTTTCTGGAGGCTCTAAGGAGAAAGCCCATTCCTCACCTTTTCCAGCCTTGAGGCTGCCTGCATTCCTTGACCTGTAGCCCCTTCCTCTGTCCTCAAAGCCAGCAACCAATGGCAGGTCTAGAATCTCACATAGCATCCCTCTGCCCTCCTCTTCCACCTCCTTTCCCACTTTTAAGGACCCTTGTGATAACATTGGGCCCACCCAGTGAATCCCAGATCAGCTCCCCATCTGCTGATCAGCAACCTTAATTCCATCTGCAACCAGAATTCCCCTTTACCATGTGACCTGACATATTTACAGGTCCCAAGGATTCGAACATGGACATCTTTGGGGGACTGTGGTTATGTTGCTCACCATACATGATCTGGGGAAGGCAGTATGGGGAGATAGAGGGGAAAACAGAATCAGGGAGGAGGGGTAGTTGGTAGCAGCACCTCAAAGACCAGGGAGAAGTTTAAGAATCTCGAATGGCTTTCCAAAAGCAAAGCAGGGTGTCAGACTCGGGAGACGGGGCTTAACGGGTGTGTTATCATAGCAAAAATGGAGGTCTAACGAACAAAGCCAGGGCTGATGGGTGAGACTGGGGTACCGGTGGGGACTTGGCCTCAAGAACAAGGTGGAAGTACATTCACAGTCACTGGGGCAGTATCAGAGCAGCCCTGTCAACAAGGCTTATGGAACGTGGAGTCGTCTGAGAATTTAACCAATTCTCAGGGGATTCGCAAGTCCCCTGACTTTGTAGCAAGCCAGATCGCATCCTGAAGTTAGAAGGCGAGTGTTGGCAGGAAACATCCAGGGCATCCGGGTTCTAACCCACATTCAGGAATGCTGAATGCTGTTGGAGTGTGAAACACAACCAACAGGACAACAGGAGGAGGAGTTCTTCCACTCGGGACACAGACTCAGCCAAGCAAGGAGATGAATGCAGACACCAGGGGCGAGCCGAGGGGCAGGAACAGATGGCACTGCTCAGGTCCCCTGCGCCAGCTTTGCTGACTGAGCCGGCAGGCTGACAGCCAAAGCCAAAACGGACCCAGAAGATGGAAGGGAACTTTCGAGGGTGCGCTTGGATTGGAAGGCAAAGAAGAATGTTGACAGGGATCAGAGCTGTCCATCGGGAATTTGATTCCATTTCAGCTGGGCGATGAGTCTCCGCCATTTCTACAGAAAATAGGAAGCCAAGAATCCCTTTCTCATTCGTGTACAGTCAAATCAGTTATGTTTGGGGGACGCTTAGAAACACCAAGTCCTGCCTCGAGGTGGCTTGGGCATGAATGTAGTTGCCCCACAGGTCCTGTGTCACCAAAGGAAGACAATTATAAGGAATTCAACAGTCTTGCAACAGAATTCTCACTTCAGGTGTCAAATAAGCACAGGGCATAAAAAGGACCTCTCCCCGTGTTGATTTCTCCCTTTGCTCTTAGATTCTATTTGATTTCCTAGGAGACCTTAGGGCATTGCTTTGTTTAAGATGCTGAAAGCCCAGCGATCCCGAGCTGTAATTAGTTTTCTCCATCAGCAGAAAGCACCTTTGTCTTATTTCTCAAAAGTCAAAGCCAATCAATACACACTACATTTTATACCTCCCCTGGCTAATCAGAAGGTCAACTGGCAAGAAACTCTCCACCCTGGGCACGTCAGAAATGCTTAGGACTACAACAAGAGCAAAACTCACACCGTCTCCCCCTGCCTTTCTCTGAGAAGTCATCAAAGGTGAATCCAAGCGTGCTGGCCAAGCAGGGCAATAAGGTGCCAGGTTAACCTCAAAATGCAGGCGCTAGGACTCAGACAGAACCCACATGCATTTCTGAGTTAGCGCCTTTTCCTAGCCTGGGGCCCACCTATTAAAAATGAATATATTAATTGGATCACAGCTAACACTTTTAACCGAGACTCCGATTTGCAATTTGATAAACTCCTGCTACAGTGACTAGTTGATGAAAACTAGAACATTAAGACCTCATTCAACCACCTCCTCACCAGCCTTGTCGGGCTGGTTATCGATAGCATCCAGTTTTCAACATCAAGCCTTTCATTTTGGAAAGCCTCAAGATCACACACGGTGTGCCACGCAAGAGTTTTTACTACAAAATCATGTTAAGTCTGCTTAAAACATACAGTCCTGGTTAGGTCCAAAATGGAATATGATTTTCATATTACTGCTTCCAGAGGAAAGTCTCAGCACCCAGGCGTTTCCCATCAGATAAAACAATAGCCCAACCCAAGTGATTTAAAAGTAGAGCAGGGCTTCCCTGGTGGTGCAGTGGTTAAGAATCTGCCTGCCAATGCAGAGGACATGAGTTCGAGCCCTGGTCCAGGAAGATCCCACATGCCCATGGAGCAACGGGGCCTGTGCGCCACAACTACTGAGCGTGCACTCTAGAGCCCGCGAGCCACAACTACTGAGCCCACGTGCCACAACTACTGAAGCCCACGCACCTACAGCCCATGCTCCGCAACAGGGGAAGCCACCGCAATGAGAAGCCCGCGCACCGCAACAAAGAGTAGCCCCCACTCGCCGCAACTAGGGAAAGCCCGCACACAGCAGTGAAGACACAACACAGCCAAAAATAAATAAATACATTTAAAAAAACAAAAGTAGAGCAGGGTGTTGGGTGGCTGTCAGGGAGCTTTCAAGGAAACTTCTCTTTCTGCCATCTTTGTGTAATCACTAGGAAAGAAGAAGAACAGTAGATAAGGAAGAAGAAGCAGGTCACACCCAAGCATTAATTTCAGGAAATCGAACACAGGCTTTAGTCTCCATTCAGCTGCCACTCATTCCTGGTTAGAGGAGAACAGGTCAAGGTCCAGAATAAATGGGGGCCCATAGCCTTCCCGAGCAAATTCTAAGGGCTTGGAGCTGTTTGGTGGCAAACCCATCCCTGTGGAATCACTCCCCATAGTGCCTGGGCGGTTTCATATTCCTCCCCAACTGTTACCCCAAAACGGGGTAAAGCAAGACTGACCCACCTCCCCACTGCATTGTTTGGAACCCCCGTTAATCAAGGCCAGCAGGTTCGGCAGGCAGGAATTTGTGCTAACACTTCTCAGGTGACTGACCATGGTAAGGTTGATATGACTTAATAGTATGGATGAATGAACACCTTCCATCTTGTCCAGAAGTCCTTCACCTGACTTTCAAGGTTCTGCATGAGCTGGTCCAAGCCTACTTAGTGACCTTTACTTCTAGTAAACATCAATCTTCCAGCTGTCCTCTGCAAATTTCCTCTTTCTTCTCCCCTCTCCTAGACCCCATCCCTCTTGTGTTCGCCATGGTTCTCAGACCCCAGGGCATCCCAGGACTGAGGCCTGGGGAAGCTGCATTTTTACAGACTCTTCGGGAGACATGGCTCAAGGCTCCAAATCCAACCGTCCTCCAAGCCTCCCCCTCGTTATCTACACCAGCGTGTCCCAAGCTGCAGGATGTGGCCCCCAGCACAGGGGTTGAAGTCAGCTTAGGGAGTTCAGAGTGAGACAAGCATTTTTTATGAACCAGAATAGAATCTGTAAAAGAATATACATCTATATAAATATATATATGTATACAGATCTGAATCACTCTCCTGTACACCTGAAACTAGCACAACATTGTAAATCAACTCTACTCCAATTAAAAAACATTTTTTTAAAAAAAGTCACAACAACATAAGATGAAAAGTGCTGGAACACCAAAGACAGCACAAGGTAGCTGTAGAGGAGAGAGCGCATCATTGTTCCCGCAAGAGGCAGGGAGGAGTCACCAAGACTGTGGAGGCTGTGTGGCGGAGGCTGGGTGTGATGAGGAGGAATGACTCTCTGGACAAAACGACCCCACACGATCGGCTCTTCCTGCCCTTAGCAATCACCTGGGCACTTGTTTAAAATTTCCCAAACTCCTCCTCCCAGAGTCCAACTCGGTAGCTCTGGGGCAGGGAGGGCCCAGCTTTTGCACAGGGCTTCCATCTCCTCTATTCTGTGACCCTGCAACAAGAGGGCAGAGGGCTGTCCAGTGGACCTGCAGCATTAACTACACATGGATTAAAAAATCCAAGATTCTCAGTGTACGAGAATAGTGTACGTACATACAGGAGCCAGCAAGGCACTCATGCAAACTTCTTTTTTACATTGATATAGTTCAGCCTTGCACCACTTACACTCAATGAGAAAAGGCTTCATACCCCCAAACGCTGTTCAGCCAGATATCCTTTGTAGAAATTGCTTGCTAACTGTTTCTCCATCTACCAGCCATGATGCCTCCTCTCTCCTCCTTTTAGGAAACCACATCTCACACATTCTGGGGTTCTCACTCTGGCTCCAGGATGGAGGATATGACCAAGCCTAAGGGAATCATCAGCAACCCTCAATTGATTTGGGGGGTAGAAATCCACACAGAAAATTAGAACTAAGGGGATATAAGGAAACCCTGGCTGGGATTGTTCTTGGAGAGACACATACTCTTTCCCTCTCCATCCCCACCTGAACCTAGGATGAAGTGATGCTCAGGCTGCAGCAGCCAGCTAACCACCATAGGATGGGCGAGTGGCCATTCTGAGAAAGAATTCACACAGAGAAAGTAGAGCTCATACCTAGAGAGAGAAGCCAGGTTCTGGTAACAATGTGGGAGCCCTGGAGCCTGGTCCACCTTTTCCATTATATGAATAAAAACCTTCCCATTTTTGTTTAGGCCAGTTAGAGTAGCATTTTTTATTACTTGCAACTGCAAGGGTCCAACTGATACATCTTCCACCTCCTAGACACACTGTAAGGTGGTTAGAGGCTCCCAAGTCCTTGAGCTTCTACACACCTTCTACACAAAAGGTGGGCACTTGGTAAATTTTTATTAACTATATGAACAGACAGTTCTTTTCCAAAGACAAGCTACAACAGAAAACTTCATTTTTCCAAAGAGCAGTTTTGGACATGACTATTGTACACCCTCCATGATCATATATCAAAATAAGGCCACTTTCTTAAACATCTAAAAGAGAAACTATAAAATATATATGCCCAAAATTCATTTGACCTGTGTTATGCAATATGCATGATACACTGTGGCTATAAGATGTTCCCCTGATCCTTAATAATCTGATTCTATAATTTCCTAAGATTCTCTTCCAAAACCCAAATGTAAAATTAAGATTAAAGGATCATTACAACTGAGTTAAGTTCAATTAAACATGCATCCATTCAACAGTAAATCAGTTAACAGGGGCAGCATGCCTTTATGTACCACCAGATGTGAGATGCCTTATAAGCTATGATGAAACTGGGCTTGATAACTAGAGGGAAAGAGTGAAATATACCAAGTGGTTTTCAGGCATTTTGTAGAAAGGAATTCTGTCCTATCTGCAAGATTAGCTTTTGGATCCTCTAAGAAACTCTAATTACTATTAAAAATGTTTCTACTCTTTATTTTGTAAGTTTTGTAAGACTGGAGAAAATTATAACTAAAAGGATTAAAAGTTAGAAACCCCTGACTTGTCTAGGAGCAAACATATTGTATTAGGATTATTTGCTTGGCAATTGTCAGAAACCCAATTAGAAAAGTGTGGGCAAAAGCTGGAGATCCATTGGATCACATTAAACATGTTGTCCTTGTCAACAAGGGAGAGATGGAACCAAAAACTCAAGTGGTTTTGGGACTTTGTTTCTATCTCATTCTCCACAAAGAGACTTTATTATCTCAGACAAGTTTAGTCCTGGGATTGAAAGCAGAACTTGCCAGCGACTCTTCACTTACATCTTCACAGTTTTGTGGCCAGAAAGAGAAAGACTTCATTTCTAGTCCAAATCTCCCAGGTCCAAATCTCCCTGGGAAGAACGCTGATTGGCCAATTTCGGTTAAATGTTGGATGACCATCTGTCCCAGTTTGCCTGAGACTGAAGAGGTTCCCCGGACATGGGACTTTCAATTTTGAAATTGGGGAAGTCTGAGCAAATATAACCCTAGTAATGGTACCCCCAGACCAATTATTGTAGCTATCGAGGTGAGTTACCAATGCTCGAATTTAGGTCAAATGTCTGCCCTTTAATGGATCACAGTTGGGACCCATACAGGACCCATGCAGACCTCAAAGTGGGACAAGGGGAAAGAGCCAAGAAGGGTTGTTTAGAAATGACCACCAAAAATGACTGTAAGGGGGGCACCTGCCCCAATCTGTTTCTATCATACATACCTAATAATCTGGTTAACTGATTCCTGGAATCATTCCAATAAAAGAAACTTACCTGGGAATTTTAATTCTCTAAACTCCCTAGAATGAGTCTTAGTCCATTATTGCTTCAATTTGACAAATGCTACCCTGGTGAACCAAAATAGTCAATACATGCCTTCAACCACTTCCATATCCAAGAAAACGAATTCATTTCTTAGAAACTATCCCACTAAGTACTACATTAATCACTTGTCTTCAAAATTACTGTGCTCTGTCAAAACACATCTACAGTTTGATGTTAAACAATCTGAAGCATTTATAACAATATAATGTATGCACACTGTCAAATTGCATATTTCACTTTCTAGCAATTTTCTCTTCTTGAGAGCTTAGTTTCTCCTTCATGTGCTTTAGGATTGCTTGAATTCTTCAGCTCATTGTTTCAGGAAACAGAATTAATATTTAAAAACAGTAACAGTGTTATTTCAAGAATGTCTCAGTAATAACCAGAGTTATTTATAACATAAATTACCTTCTCCTTTTAGTAGTCTTATTTCCTTTACCAAGTCACACAATCAACACAAGCCAAGGGAGAAAACATGTTTGAATTATACTACATCTCCCAGGAAGACTTAAGTTTGCTCTACCAAGATGCACAGTCGACAAAGACGCACAGACATTCTGGGCGACCTTCAGTTGCTTATGCTTTTAAGAAAATAGATTAAGTACCATGTGTGCAAACTAGCAGCGTGTAAGGAATCATCCTGGGTTATAAAAGCACAAAAAGTCACAACTGTCCCACTCTCAGAATTGCTTCTCACTACCTTTGACCCCTTTGCCAACAGACTATTTGAGTTTTCCAGGTAGACGGTGGTCCCTCTGGGACCACGTATGGTCTCTAGGAACATCCTGACCACTACAGCATGAAGGATCTCTTTTGCCTTGATTCAGCTGGTTCAAGTTGGATATTTCCCCAAAGGATATTTAATAGAAAAATAAGGACAAATAAAGCAGTAGAAAATACCAAAGGACAGGCGTGCATTATGTTTGCTGAGCGAAGGTGCTTTGTTCTGAGGTTCCTGAAATAAGATAGGTCTTGTTCCCTCCTTCACTAAAGCAGGGCCTCCTGGTGCTCAGCTCTAGATGACCCGGAAAGTAAGCAAAGCACTCGCATCCTAGTAGGAGACCCAAGTTCCAAGTGTTCCCTAATCCCACTTCATCTCACTCTCAGCACCTTTGCAAAAATTGCACAATGTTAGGTATAGAGGAAGCCGGAAGAAAGATTGGGGGGAAAGTACATCCTGGAGACTGGACAGGAAAGTTCAGAAAGAAGGGGAAAGTGCTGGAAAGGAAGGAAAGGGGAGGTATCTGTATAAAAGAGAGTAGAACAAAAATGTCTTGGTGAGCACATTGATGGGACCAAAGGAGCCCCACAGCCTTGCGGAGGTGGACACCCACTGAGTCCAGGACGGAGAGGTTCTGTCTCATATCCCAGGCCCAGCTGCCCTCAACAAGACTTTGCTGAGGTCAGTTCCCAATTTAGGAACTGGTGAAAGACGGCTTGAATCATGAACTATATCCCCTAAATTTAAAATGGCTACTTTTGTTGGAGTCCTTGAAATTGAAGGCAAACTGAGACAAACGAACTTAAACACGGAGAAAGGATTTTTCTCAAGTAAGTTTGCAACACAGCACTTTGAATTCACCTTAGAATTAAACCTTAGAATTAAAGGTTTAATTCTACAGACCAAAAAATTGACATATTAAAGTTAAACTTCACGTAGTACTTTTATTTTTAGTAATAATATGTGCACAGATATCTTACAGCTGCTCACTTTGCATTGTATGATCAATTTATAAGTAACTATACATGCACGATTTTTGTAGGTTGAATAATGACATTCCAAGAGAGAACTGCAACTTAATCCCTGGAACCTGTGAATATCACCTTAAAAGGGAAAAAATTACTTTGCAGAGGTGATAGAGTTAAGGATCTTGAGAAGGCCAGAACTGCGAGAGAATGAGTTTCTATTGTTTTATGTTACCAAGTTGTGGTAAGTTGTTATCGCAGCCACAGGAAACTCATACAAGGAGGTTAGGAATCCATATTTCTCGGGTAAGAGGAAAGATGTACCATTATGAAAATCACAGAAACTAAGTCTACATACTGTTATTAACATAAGTTGAAACCATCAGTACGAACTCATGGGTTTTTTTCATTGACACACAACATTATATCAGTTTCAGGTATATAACATAACGATTTGTTATTTGCATACATTGAAAAATGATCACCACAATAGATCTAGTTAACATCCATCGTCATACATAGATACAGAATTTTTTTCTTGTGATGAAAACTTATAAAATCTGCTTTCTTAGCAACTTTCAAATACTGTATTTATTTCAGTATTATTAACTATAGTCACCATGCTGTATGTTTTAAAATAGAATATCGCATTGAATCTAAGATACCTTTTTTTTTTTTTTTTTGCGGTATGCAGGCCTCTCACTGTTGTGGCCTCTCCCGTTGCGGAGCACAGGCTCCGGACGCGCAGGCTCAGCGGCCATGGCTCACGGGCCCAGCCGCTCCGCAACATGTGGGATCTTCTCAGACCAGGGCACGAACTCGTGTCCCCTGCATCGGCAGGTGGACTTTCAACCACTGCACCACCAGGGAAGCCCTAAGATTCACCTTTTTTGTTACATTTTAACGTCTCTGAAATCAGGAGTTATCTTACAATTAACGACAACTTATACGAAAATTGGTTGTGAACTAATTTTTCAATGTTACCTAAAATAATGTTGCAACATACAATGAACGAAGCCTTGGTTTTGATGAAATGTAGAATATACTTCCTAGTTTTAAGCATTGACATGGCCTAGAAGCTTCCACATCCAAATCTGTGACAATTTGAGCAACAAAAAGAATCTCAGTTATAGTGGATTGAAACACAATGAATCAGTGAAAATAGGTGAGTCCACAGTGATACTAAAAAAGAGAGAGATTAGGAAAAATTTCTTGTCACAATATGCTGTAAATTACTTTGAAAGTTGGTAATTAAAATGAAATAATTAAGCATTTTTCAAGCCTTCCCAGTAAAAATAGCATTTCAGAGAAATCAATTATCTGGTTGATGAAGGAAAGCTCTGCTTTACAGAAGAATGCCAGATAATAGTGAGAAGAAATAATGGAATTCAAAAATCATCATTCTGCAAATTTTATGAAGCCATTGACCCAGGCAAATATATTCAGATGATGTTAAAACTATTGGGTATGAGTGGATGTATGTATATGTATAAGTGATACACTTTGCTGTAGAGCAGAAGCTAACACAACATTGTAAATCAACTATATTCCAATAAAAATTAATTCAAAAATAAAAAATGGGTAAAAAATTTAAATAAAAATTTTTTTAAAACTATTGGGTATGACTGATGGAAATTGGATATTCATATTGCACCCAAGTAGCAACACACAGATTATTTCCTTATGTCAAGGAGAAAAATCAATAATTTTACCATGGAGGAATCAAGCCACTATCATCGTAATCTAGTGGCCAAACTCACTAATGGTGTCCTAAGATATGACGTGTCCCAATGCAAAATGAGGTTGCAACATCACCTACGATGGTTTCTAATCAAAAATGTGTGAATTGAATCCATTAATCCTATAACACTAACTCCTAGTTTATAGGAAATAGAAGGGAGAAAGCTCAAGTCCAATGGCACCATGAGAGACAAAACTGACAAATGCAGAAAGTGGACAGCTTGCAGGAAAGATGCCTGGCCAGCTCAACAAGTCGAGGTCATGGAAACAAAGAGGGAAGTTGTGTCTGAGTAGAGAAGACGTGGGGATTCAACAACCAGATTCGCTGAGGGCTCCTGGGTTGGGGTTGAGGGTGAAGAAATCAACCGAACTGGACATTTGGGCACAGTTGGAAAAACCGGAATAGGGACAGTGTATAGGACAAAATAAAAATGTATGGACATGCAAAGGCGGACGTTACTAACTGGAAAAGCACCTTACTACTTAGCATGAGTAGTATGATATTATGTTGGCTTTTAAAAGCATACAAAGATATATATCATGTCACACACACACACACACGTGGAACAATATACCCTAAGGTATTAAAAGTGATCATCTGTGAGTGACAGGAATAAGGTGTTTTTATTTGGTTATTCCTATTCCCCTGTATTTTCTAACTTCCTAGAATATTCATTTATTGCATTTTAAATAATGAAAATTATAGTTTAAATAGAAAATAAAATCCATTCAGGACTTCCATTTCGGTCAGTGTAAAAGACTAGATACCCTGGTTGACTGTCTCACTGACACAACTAAAAATCCTGAATAAATAGAAAAACATCATTTAAATCTATTAATGAAATAGAGTAGACTTCTCCAAAGCCAAAAAAAGGAAAAGAAGGAGCCAGAAAATTAACTTCAATGTGCAAATTAAAATTTCAAAGATAGACACTAAAAGAATTGAGGAAGAGTATTATTAGTCACTAAATTATTAATTTATTAATAAATTATTAAATTATTAATCACTAAATTATTAGTGAGAATATGGGGAAAGAAGACAGAAAAAAGGATAAACAAATAACAAGAATAAAAGCTTATGGTAAATATTAACTCAAATATATGTTATGACAATAATGTAAATTGATTAAATGTTTCAGTTTAAAGACAAAGATGTTCAGATTGGACTAAAACACCCAACTGCATATAGTTTGCAAAAGGCAAATATATAATGAAAGGACACATGAAGGTTAAAAGAAAAAGGTTATGAGAAGATAGGCCAGGAAAATAGTAACAAAAGAGAGTTGGTGTCACTCTGCTAGGTATTCTATAGATAGATATGTAGATAGATAGATACAGTAGATATAAAGAAATAGGTAAATGATCGATAGATGGATGGATAGATAAATAGATGGAGAGATAGATAGATAAATGATAGATAAGTTATAAAGAAATAGGTGGATGATGGATAGAGAGATAGATAGATAGGTAGAGTGACACATATATAGATACATACATATAGATACACACACACATGAATTTATATTATTAGATATATAAACCTTAAGGCAAAAAGCATTTCTTAACATGAAGTTAAAATAAAAATTTTAATTTACTAGGAAGATATAATAATTTGTAACTTGTACACAACTCATAAAATAGACTCCAAAGAGAAAAAGCCAAACTGACAGAATCATGGAAGAAAATTCAAATCAATAATCATATGGGAAATTTTCACATACCCTTTTTAGCAATTGATAGGTCAAATTAATTTGCTTAATTAGACAAATGATTAGCCTAATTAAGGCTATAATATAACTAAGGCCATAACAGACTTGACTATAATCACTAAGATTTATTTAAGGCACTATAAAGTTAAGACTGCATCCAAAAAATAGAAAATACAAATTCTTCTCAAGCACATACAAAACATTTACAAAAATCGACCATATATTGGGCTACAAAGCAAGTTTGAACACATTTTAAAGGATTTGAGCTGTACAGGCCACTATGCAATTATTAGAAATCAGTAACAGAGATAAGAAAAATATTTTATTTGTATAACCATCGAGTTACAATAAATTTGGTTACAGCAGATTTACAAAACAATACAATACAATAATTTTGGTTATAGCAAAATAATGTGCCTGACAGGGTAAGCTGGCTTTACCGATTCTCTTTAGGATTCTAACAGAAGAATATGTTCATTCATAAGAATGAATAACCACCATTCATCCAGGGATGAAATTAATATTTGCATCTGTACGTAAGGGGTTAATTTGGACTTAATGGCAACTTTTATTTTTGGAAGGTGGGAAATCACTTGCATCTAAGCAATACACCGTGTTTTCTGTTTCAGCCCTTGTGCTTTTCCAAGCCAAAAATCTTCCTTCCCACTGTCCAGCAAGATAAAGGATTTAGGACAGTTGGATTTTACAAACACTCTTGTGAGTTGGGTCTTTATTAGGATAAGAACCCCCAAAATCACTAAATTTAGTTCTTCTTTCATATTTTATATACTTGGGATCGAGTTCTAAGTACTAGCACCAGAAAACACAAACTGGGCACATGGACATTGCACATTTAATTCATGCTAAAAAGAGGAAAGTTGTTAGACAAACTGCAATCGAACTTCTTGATAAAGGCCAAAGAAGCGCTGTGTGGTCATTTTATGTTTGATGTGATCTGTGGTTCTCTCTTCTTTTATTTGGAAGATATTCTGGAGCTTAGAAAAGATGAGTGTGAATTTAGTTAACAGTAATGGGAAAATTCCAGAATGCCATTAGAATGCTCGGCAGACCCTTCCAATTGTAACTAGAACCTTGAATCATCATTCTGGGCACAATGGGGTTTTCAGGTCTGTTTCTATTCTATGTATATGGCATATATAGAATAAACATGTATGTGTATATTCTATATGTGTATGTCCTATGTACAACACTCTAGAAGAAATTGTGAACTCAGAGATCTAGTCTACCTTGGATAGTTTCATCTCCCAGTGAGAACAGATCAGAATCCCAGGCAACTGTTAAAAGACTTCACAGTAAAATATTGAAGAAAAGGAAGAGGTGCATCAGAGAAGTGATCACAGGAGGACAGAGAAGGAGGGGAAAGGAGAGTGAATTTCAAAGTGATATCAATGCAGCTGTGTGTGTGTGCCTCATTGCCACATACGAGCAGACTACAACGTATCCAAGGGATAATTAAGACCCTGAAATGTCTTTTTGTTTCTGGTCCAATTGCTCCCTCCTGCCCCCAGCCCCCATCATCCCTTGCCTGGTCTCCCTGCTTCCACTGTCACCCCCTCTCTTCCTCAACAATCTATTTTCAGCACAGGGATCCAAGTCACTCTTTGAAAACCAACTGAAATCACATCCCCTTTTCTCACTCTCTATTGACGTCCCATCTCACCCAAAGCAAAGGTCAAAGTCCATCCAATGGCCAAAAAGGCATCCCATGGTCTGGTTCTCCAGGTATCACTCCAACCTCACAGCCCATTCCTTACTCTTCCTCATCCCCTTCATGGTCCCCACTCAGAGTTTTGGCACCTGTTGCTCCCTCTGCTTTGAACATTCACTCCCAAATATCCACGTGGCTGCTTCCCCCATCTCCCTCAGGTCCCATCCTCTCATGGAGGCCTTCCCTGACCTTTCCACACGGAGCCGTGGCACTCCTTCCCACCCTGGCTGCTAGGCCCTAGGCTTCTCTGTAGCCCTGAGAACAGGGCTTCGGTGTGGCAGTCCCTCAATGAATACTTGCTGTACCATTGAAGAAATGATGCTTCTCAATGCCCACGACCTCCTGCTCAGACCCAGAGGAACAGCTCTCCATCTGTCCCGTGATGCCAACACAGTCTCACACTGGGGAGTAGCGTCTGCCTGAGAGGTGGGGAATCTCAGCCAGGAAAGAAAGAGAACTGTAGCTTGGACCATCCTAATCTACTAAAGGCCAGGACAGTGTGGTTTAATGGGAAATGTCAAAGAGTTTGATAAGATAGCCAAATAAGAAGAAAAAAAGAGAAAGAGAATCACCCATGAAACTACCTGTGACAAAGAAAAAGAAAAATAACATCAGAGAAGAAAACCTATATGCGGAAAGATAGGTTTGAATGTGTGGGGTTCATAGAGACACCAGGTTCATACAATATATTTTGGACCCATTATTTTTTTTAAAAAAAAGAGCTGTGGTACTATTGTTATAACTTCCCAAAAAAGCATAATGTCTTTATCATGCATATGATTATTTCATTGTATTGAGGAAGAGAGAATGAACAGGGGATTTGCAAAATACATTAACAGGCAATACGAAAAAAGAAACAGAAGAAAGAGCAAAAAGCCAATAAACATTGTGTCTTTTGAAAAAGTGCGTTTAACCTCACAAGTCATCAAAGAAGCACTCATTAGAACAATCACAAAAACATTTCCCTATATGCTGGGTAGGATTATTAAATGATAAATCTGATGAATTTCAGAACAAGCATGGTGGCAGTGTAAAACTGGCATAACCCTTCTAAAGGAAAAAGTGGCATTACATGTCAAAAGGTTTTTAAAATTAATATTTTATGATTCAATGACAGCACCTATAATCTACTCCAATTCACCCACAATGCTTTCTGTACTTAAAAAACCATTGCTCCCGGGAAGTGCCAGAGATGGGATTGGAACTGAGGTCTTCTAGCTCCAAAGCTCAGGAACCTACCAGGCTTTCAGCTTCCCACATAAAGGAAAGTGGGTCCACAGAACTAGAAACAGAATTTATATGCAGAGCTACTTTCAATCTGTCAGCAAATGGGATGGAAAACGTTTAAGTAGCTCTAAGTCATACTTTGACCTGCAGAACATCTAAACCCAGATCATGAGCAGCCAAACGAGACAGTACACTTGAGCATTTAAAAACCCGAGCACAGATGACTTCTGACTATAGGAACACATTACCAATTCACATCACCGTGATATACTTAAGAAGGTTATCTTCACAAGAAATTTCCTGACACTCACATGAATAAATGCATGTACACATCTGAATAGATTTAAGATGCTCGCTCTAGAACGCTTTGCTAAAAAAGAGGTTTAACTTGAGACACAAAACACCGGTTACTTTGCAGGCTCAAGCTTAACCAATTTAGCGTGATTTTGAACGCCCTTGTCATAAACGCAAACCAAAGACAAGGGAAGCTCTGCAGCATCTCAGGCTCTCCCTCCAGTCAGCCCACTGCTGTGGGATTTTACAGGGTTAGCTGCAAACGTGAACGGGACAACTCCAAGCTAGCTGTTCTCTCAGTATTAATACATTTTGAAGTGGAGAGCCATGCAATGGCTAATCAAGCAAGTGACAGCATTAATCTCCTTTGGCTCAGCTCGAAATAGGCTTTGCCACAGGTGACCCGGAGTCCTTCCCTCCCCTTCTCAAGCCATTAGCCAAACATCGTATTTCTTTCTGCTGCCAGTGCTGGCGCCACCAGCAGCACGATTCAAATGGGAGAAAAGAACACACATGATGAGAACAGCTTTTTAACTCCGTCTGGGAATTGCTCACCTATGGCTGGTTCTAAGGAATTCTTCTGATTTGCCAAAAATAATGAGAAAACAGCTCACAACCAATTATCTTCTCCGTGGTACAGGAGGATGAACAACTAAGAACATTAGGATTTAAATGTAAATTGAGTGTTATAATGACCAAAGAGAGGCTTATGCCACAGGAAACTTCAGGAAGTGATTTCAGTACGAATGAATTCTCAGAAAAATATAGGTGTTCCTCTTCCATTGCAGGATCTCAACCATGACCAGGGGCCACAAATGAACTAGACCTGAAGTATGACAAGGTACTTGATCTCCTGAAACCTGGACTAGCTCTGCCCAGAAGGGATGGTTTAAAGAACAAACCGGATAAGAATGTATCAATCATTCTCCATAAACAAGGGTTCTATAAAGAACCTAGCAAACTAAAACATAGTCCTGTAATCGTCTACACCAATGAGAAGTGCCCTCGACTTTAATTTCCACCCCTTAAAATTCCAAATGCCCCTGAATTTAAGGGCCAAATGGCTGGCAATTTCTCTTTTAAATGTCCTTTACTATTTTATGCAGATGCCCCTGTGCCCTTCTCTCCAGGTTTATTGAATCCAGAATTCTGTCGCTGTGGCCTTTCCTCTGATCTCCTTACAGACAACAGGAGGCTGGTGCAGAAGGACATCAGCTCTGCTGCCTTTGCCAGCTTTCAACTCTTGTCAAGCACAGAACCTGAATTTTCACTGCTGATTTCCAGACCTGAAATGCATCCTTATTTGTCTTCTCCCTCCTGGAGCACGTGTTCTTCAGGATGATGCAGTGTCCTTCCCTACTGAATTGCAGAGTCTAGCAGAAGTGTCTGGATCGATTCCCTTTGGAGGAGGCAGTTAGGGAAGAAACTACCTTGAACGTACTTTCCTGTATCCCTCCGCTGTGAATAACTCGATCAGGCCAGTGAGTACCTGGCCCAAGGATAGCCAATCAGCAGGCTGGCAAGTGACTTGAGACAGAAGCTCAGTGGTAGGGGACTTGGGGAGGACATGCACTTTGATAAAGGACAGTAAGGTGCAATTTAGAGTTTGGAATGTACGGCCGAAAAAAGTAACACCTGCTGTTTTCATAATACACTCTATAGAACATAACGTTTGACAAGATTTTCTGGGCCTGTGGAGGAGCTAATGATGCGAGATTTCAAAGGTGGAAGGAATATTGAATAAGCCCCAAAGAGAGTGAGCATGGCCCAATGAGTGGAAGAAAGAGGGAAGGACCAGCAGGGTCACTGTCAGGGTAGAGTGGTCTTTTCAAGGCTCCAGGGTACATGTATCCTGCAAGAAAATCCTAAATACTTAAAGTAACACAAGTGGGTCACTCTTCTATTAAATGGCATTGAAATTAATACCTAAAGAGCTAAAGGGGTGTTGGAATTAACCTATGACTGAAATATCATTACAAAATTATTTGTCCATTAGTAACTTAAACTACTTTCCCTTAAAAAAATTCCATTTCTAAGAATGATGATTATAGTTTATATATGGTGATATCTATTCCTTTAACATGCAATTTCAGTCATGGGACTCATTTCCAGTGTTTACCAACCAGCTTATATCCTGTATGTGAATTTCTGTGGATGGTATTTCACTGAAGATAGATCTAAAATGGTTTGATGAGCAAAGGAAAGATATTATGTTCAACTGCATTTTAACGAAGTTAATCGACACAACTAGTGCTCATGATTGCCTTCGAGAGACTGAATATACACATGGGCAGTGGCCAGATTATATATGGAAACAGAGCTCTGACCTACAACCTGCAACCACCAGCCCAGGAAACCAGCCCCTTCTCTACAGTAACCAGCCCAGGAAGCCAGCCTGCTCTTTAAGTCAGACTTGCAGGAAGTCAGACCACATCTCTAGTGACTGATCCCAGAAGCCAGCCAATAGCCCCTGTAACCATTGGCCCACAAAGGCCAGGACTTGGTTAATAACTGACAGCTTCCCTCATTTTTGTCTCCACCTCCAATCTAGGACCAACCAGAGAAAGCCAAATGTGCACCCCTTAACCAATCACACAGGATGCCCTGCTTCTAGTTAGCCCACCTCCCGCTTCCCCATAACAACAGCCTCCAATCAGAGCCCACCTGAAGCCCTCCGGTTTTTTCCCCTGTAAACCTTCCCCAATCCCCTGCCTGCCTTTGAGTGTCTGCCAAAACACAGCGAAGGTGGTTGACTCCCTTGCTAGGGTGAGTAAAGAATAAACAGCCTGTGCTCCTTCTCATTTGGTTGGTCTTCATCAATTTCCACATTTTTATGGCCATTTCTAAAAAGAATTCTTTTTCTTTAATTAATTAATTGCTTTTTGTTTGTTTGTTTGTTTGTTTATGGCCGCATTGAGTCTTCGTTGCTGCGTGCAGGCTTTCTCTAGCTGCAGCGAGGGGGGTCTGCTCTTTGTAGCAGTGCGCGGGCTTCTCATTACAGTGGCTTCTCTTGTTGTAGAGCACAGGGTCTAGGCACACGGGCTTCATTAGTTGTGACACGTGGGCTCAGTAGTTGTGGCTCACAGGCTCTAGAGCGCAGGCTCAGTAGTTGTGGCGCACGGGCTTAGTTGCTCCGCGGCATGTGGGATCTTCCCGGACCAGGGCTAGAACCCATGTCCCCTGCATTGGCAGGTGGATTCTTAACCACTGCGCCACCAGGGAAGTCCCAAGAATTCTTATATCGATAAAGATAAGCAAGACAGTAAAGCAAGGAAGGTAAAGGTGAAGTGACCTGTCATTATAGCACCTGGGCACAAGAATCTTTTTTTTTTTTATGATGTATCTGAGATTTTATTGTTGATACCGGTTCAGCCATTTTCTTCTTCAATTTTTTTTAAATAATTCTTTATTTATTTATTTATTTTTGGCTGTGTTGGATCTTCATTTCTGTGCAAGGACTTTCTCCAGTTATGGCAAGCGGGGGACACTCTTCATCGCGGTGCGCGGGCCTCTCATTATCGCGGCCTCTCTTGTTGCAGAGCACAGGCTCCAGACACGCAGGCTCAGTAGTTGTGGCTCAAGGGCCTAATTGCTCCGCGGCATGTGGGATCTTCCCAGACCAGGGCTCACACCCGTGTCCCCTGCATTGGCAGGCAGATTCTCAACCACTGTGCCACCAGGGAAGCCCTACAAGAATCTTGAGTGCTGTTTTTTGTGCCACCTTGTCTGAAACAATGGCCTGAGTCCAAATCCATCCTGCACATGGATACATTTATGGGTCCATTTCTGTAAAGCATTGTTTCCACAGTATGTACACTTCACAGTCAAAACAAGAGTACTTTTTCGGCAGGCTTCCAAAGGATACAATAAAAAGATTTATAAAAGAAAGCTGGGCCAATAGAGAGCTCCCAAGTCATCATAAAAATTAGAAATTGAAGAGTATGGAAGACATCCTTAAGTTTTTAAGAGTCTATTAAGAAATATGAAACCAATGATCTGATGAAAGAGGTAAAAAGAAAAGCCAGAAGCTAGATGTCAACAACTCTCCATTTCTCACTGAAGCTCAAGCCATGTGTCTTAAGGCCTCCACTGTGGGGTTTAAAGTTCTCCTCCCAGTAGATGCCGAGAGGTAACAGCACTTCCAGAAATAGGGGAATAGTGATGGACGAGAGCAAGGGAGGGAAAGTTCTAAAGTATCAAAAGCAAAACGATTTCCTCCCAGCAACTGTGACTCATGGAAGGAATGATTCCATGTACTTGACTACACAGAAACTCAGACTCAGAAATTAGCAAAACAAACAAAAGCCCCACAAGGGGAAAGTGAGGAAGGAGCAAGCTCACTGCCGACCTTGGTGCCCCATGAACTAGTTAACCAAGGAACAGCAGGTGTTAAGACCCAAGCACACTACCCACCAACATTCTGCGAGATCTGGTTCTGCTGAGAACCATGCTTTCACAACAGGACTCAAACCTGTCTGCAATAATTACCCGAGGAGAGAAAGGTAGCATTTTAAATTTTAGTGACACATTAATGAACGAGGTAGTACTCTTGACAGATGCAGAGAAAGATTCATTCCACGAAGCTAAGCAACGGCTCCTCAGATCAAAACACAAGCCAAGTAGCTGGCCTTGGTAGGTCCCGTTGTGCTTCAGAGCTGCCCCTCAGGTAACTGTGTCCCCTTCAGACACCTGGCAGCTACTGACAGATCTACTGCTCTTATTGTCCCTGGCAACCTTTGGCAGATATCTCATCTCAGAAGATTCAAGCCTCTGTCTCGGAGTCGGGGGTTAATAGGACCCCTCAACTGCAGTTATAACAAGGTCCTGCCTTTTTTAAAGCAATGCTTCTTCAAGCTTAGGAATTGATCTTCCAGTCTGAGATGGTATCATCTCAAAGCTCAGCAGTTCAAAGGACAATGCTAGGACATGAAGAGAAGTAGATTTTCCACATAGTAGGATACTTTATGGTCATGCACATGTACCCAGATACGTTCTGTGGCATCTTTGGCCAGTCACCAGAGCCAGTGAGGAAAGGGGTGGGTGTCACAGCTCCTGGGTGGCTCTCCTGAGGCCCCTGAAGGCTCCTCATGGTGGTGGGTCTCCTGCAGACAGTTTGAACAAGAACTAAGCTCAGGGTCACTGTCAGGGGTTGAAATGTGCCCCTCAAATATCCATGTGTTGAAGTCCTAGCCCCCAGGCCCTATGCCTCCGAATGTGGCCTTATTTGGAAATAGGATCATTGCAGATGTAAATAGTTACGGTGAGGTCCTTAGGGTGGATGCTAATCCAATAGGACTGGTGTCCTTATAAAAAGGGGAATTTGGGGCTTCCCTGGTGGTGCAGTGGTTGAGAGTCTGCCTGCCGATGCAGGGGACGCAGGTTCGTGCTCCAGTCCTGGAAGATCCCACATTCCGCGGAGCGTCTGGGCCCGTGAGCCATGGCCGCTGAGCCTGCGTGTCCGAAGCCTGTGCTCCGCAACGGGAGAGGCCACAACAGTGAGAGGCTCGCGTACCACAAAAAAAAGGGGGGGGTGGGAATTTGGACACAAAGATTGTCCCTCACAGCCTCAGAAGGAACACCTTGATCTCATACTTCTGGCCTCCAGAACTGTGAGACAGTACCTTTCCATTGCTTAAACCACCCGGTTTGTAGTACTTTGTTAGGGCAGCTCCAGGAAACACTCACCCTTTGTCACTCTTGTAATGATCATCTCAACTTCCAATAACCAGCCACATCATCATTGGTAGAAACCCTTGACCTGGAGTGAAAACTGGGACTTTTCCTAAATTCCCAGCACATTCTTCTTTGATTTACTCTTCAACCTACCAGCTCTTCTTATATTCTGAAACTGCCCATTTCATATTCTAAAACATTCACTTACCTTCCAGCTAAGGTACTATAGTCATTGGAATGTCAAGAATTGAATGTCCCAGACTATGACATTTTCTTGACTTAAGGTCATAGGTTTGTAAAGCCGCTAATTAAGGGATCAAAAGGAAGAACTACAGAGAACAAGGAAGGGAGAGAAAATGTAAGGGAATTCTAAACGGTTGCTCTCTTCACCAATCTAATCCTCATTAAAGTGGAAAACTGAGCTGCTGTCTGTTGGTTGTTCTAAAATCCAAGATGGTGGTCCTCAAAATGTTCTCCCCATCAAGCAGCATCCACAGCACATCTATGCCCCCCACCCTCCACCAGGGCTATTAAATCAGAGGGAGTGGGGTCCAGTTCCTGTGTTGGAACAAGTCTTTCAGGGGTTTCTGATGCCCGCTCAAGTGTAAGAACCACTCTTACTACATTCAAAGCCAGGAGGCAAGTTGGTTCCACCTGACTGCAAATTCAGTTGGGAGTGACCGTGCAAGAGCACTGTGTTCAGAAGGATTCTGAAGCACACTCTGAGCTCTGATTTTAAAATGGGGAATCTCCTGGGAAGAAGAAGAAGGGGACGGCAGCTAGTAAGCCACTTAACAACCACCCCATGAGTTTCAGACTCAGGCCATCACCACTATATCTTTCTTCATGTCAATGTTTCTAATTTAAAAAGGTCCCAAATTTCTGAAGTGATTTGGACCCTAAATATACTGACATAAAAATGAAAAGAAGAAATGAAAACCTTTTTCTCAGTTCTGAGACAAAACTCAAAATAAGCGCTTGATGGCATTGCTCTGTCTTCTACTAGATATTTATTTCCCCCTTTTCTCTCCACACCATGCTTCTCTTTCAGGATGGCATTACTTTGGTGGTGGGATAAAAGAAATGAGGTTGTACTTCACTTAATTCAGGAAAACAAGCGATACACAAAATTTAAACTTGTAATTGAATTTGAAAGTTACCATTTTCACTACATTTACATGATGAAGGATTCACTTCATTTTTAAAAGGATTTACAAAAGAGTTCTTTAGAAGATTGTTTTCCTCTGAGGTATTTCATATCTGATTTGATTTACCTTAAAAATCACCTACTGCTTCCTGTTGCCTTCAAATCTGAACTCCTGGGGCTTCCCTGGTGGCGCAGTGGTTGAGAGTCCGCCTGTCGATGCAGGGGACGCGGGTTCGTGCCCCGGGTCGGGAAGATCCCACATGCCGCGGAGCGGCTGGGCCCGTGAGCCATGGCCGCTGAGCCTGCGCATCCGGAGTCTGTGCTCCGCAACGGGAGAGGCCGCAACAGTGAGAGGCCCGCGTACCGCAAAATAAAAAGCAAAAACAAATCTGAACTCCTGGGGATGAAGGGCTACAGCCTGAGTGCAGCTCACCTGGCAACATTCTCTTCCCTCCTGCTCCTCCCTGGGTCAGATGGAGCCACTCTAGCGTCTCCCAAAGTGCTTTCCTTTCTCCTGCTGCCTCTCCTGTTGCCATGGATACCACGCCCTCACGGATACCACACCCAGGTAACATCCTCCCTTCCTCTGGAGCCCTGTTCTGCCCCTTTGCCTCCCCCCAGCCTTCCCTGGCCAACCCAGACTTGGGTGCCTCTTCCCTCCCTAAGGTCACATACTTTGTGCCATGGTTCCTGCATATTCCACCCTTCCCCAACCATTCCCTGAGGGAAGCCATTTCCATCATATCTCTCAGAGCAGCAATACAATGATTGAATAGACTCATTGCATGCATAGATTCCTTGCTGGGACATTGCCTATGACAGGCTCCAAATGGAAGGACTGGATTTCTTGCCTGTCAAGGGTTGTTCCCAGCCTCTGGGAAGCCTTCGGAGCGATCTAGTTACCAGATCATGAACAGTTGGGGAGATTGTGTGACATACCTAGACTGGAAAACCAGGAAGTTGGATTCTTTCACTCAGTGGCCCCTAATGAAGTGTGTGGCCTGGGCTTTGTCTCTGGCCCACGCTTTGGCCATAGGATCTCTCTTGTCCATTCTTAAGAGTAATTCACTTGAGGATCAGCTAAAATGGCTTAAAGCATCAACCAACCTCTGCGTAACCTGAACAGTATTATGAATCATTTGCCTGACCTCCTAAGATATTCCTTTAATCCTTATATTTTCTAGCACAAATGACGGGAGGCATCTTTATCTTATTTATAGCTTTAAATAAATTGGTATGAGCATCTACCAAACATATTTATTTTATTTCCCAAGAAATATACCCCCAGAAAATGTCAAGGAAATGATCTTTGAAAAATGCACATCCGAATGCAGTATAAAATATTTAAGGGAATGACTGTGCTGGTGGTTTCCATTTTCTGTTAGATAATTCTGCCGGCTCCTATAAAAGTCAAGTCAGTGCTTTTAAAGGTGGAAAATGGCCACGAGTTAAGAGAAACCTTCAAAGCCCCGGGGTTCTCCTTGATTTTGCTTTTACTTTCAGCAGTGTGCCTTGAATGAACCGCCTCAAATAACTTAGATATTCAAAACTTGTTGGATAGTACTTAGCAAAGTAAAACTCAAATAAAGATGGTAAGAACTAAGCCAGTCACTAATGGCTTAAAAATTCCCAACTGCGTTTAGTGTTTCCTCATAAGGCATCTCTTCACACGACACCTTCAGTGGGTTCTCCCCCATCCATCCACCTTCCCTCAAAATCCTCCACTATTAAGGAACATTTCCCACATTCACCTGCGATGTCAAAGTACAGATCATGTTGTCAAAAAAAAAAAAAAAGGATTCTAGAAAAGAAGACTATTATTTAAATCTTAACATAAAGCCATTCAATTGAGTTGGCTGGGGAGCAAATCCTCACATAGATTAACTCGTTTAATCCTCCAAAAACCCTGTGAGGCACATACCATTTTATCCCCATTCTAAGAGGAAGAAACTGAAGCACAGAGATGTCAAATCAATTGCTCGACAGTTGCACAGCCAGGAAGTGGCCAAGCCAGAGTTTGACCATGCTACATGCCCCGACCAATACAATCATTCCATGTGTGCTGACATTAGTCTCATAAATGATGCATTAAATGAAAATTTTTAATGAACTGAAGTTCATCGAATTCATCAGTAAATTTCATTGGTACAAACAGCTGTTTCAGCGAAGAAAGGTGAAGCCTATAAAAAATGAAGACTTCCTCAGGATCCATGAGAGTGACCCGGGGAGGATGAGAACCCCCAAGAGGACATGCCAAGATCAACTGCTATGGTCCAGGCAGGCAAGGAAGATACCAGCACGCAGTGTAGCTCCCTGCCCACACCTCCTGGATGGCTGGTCCATGGTGGGGCTCATCTGGGGGGAACAGCTAGAGGACAAGCCTGTACCACAGTTTTGGGCAGCTGCAAGGTGACCTAAATCCAACACTCATCTACCCACCCTCCAGATACCTGGGCAGTTGAGACTCCTATATCAACATATTCTGCACTGGCCTCTTATCACTGTCTATGAGGTCTAGCCATCACCCTCAGGACACCCTCAGCCAGTTCCTGAAATCTGCCGTGCTGGCCACAGCTCTCACCGGCTGATCGGCCATTTGCTTTGGGTCCAACCCAGTAGGTGACAGAGGTGTTCTGAGCTCAGGCGCTGGGGTCAATATCTCTGCACTTACTAGCTGGTGACCTTGGGAAAATTGAGAAGTTCTTGGAGTCTCAGTGTCCTTACCTGTAAGATGGGGATAATAAGACCACTCTGCCAGGTTATCGTGAGGATGACACGAGAAGATGAACATAAGATACAGGGAATAGTGAAGCGCCCCAACATGTCAGCTGCTACTCTTACTTTTGGTGTCACCTATAATGGCAAAGGGAGCTGGAAGCACAGGCTCAGTTCACCTGATGGCATCTGTTGACCATCTCCATGTCCGGACTTCCCTTTAAGATACTCCAGATGTACCATGCAATGTGAAGTGTGCTGCCAGTATCTTTGACAAGAGAGCAGAGCTCAGGGTGGACCTCTGGTGGTCTGCTCAGGAAGCCCATACACAGGGCAGCTATGGCCAGCACTTCTGTTGTCATCAAACAAGGCTTGACAGAATATCAAAAATGGTTCCTATAAGTGCAATTAGTGTCCTATCAATTGTCATGATGGCTGCTAGAAATGAGCTCTCTGTGGTGACATTAAAGATATTCAAGATATGTGGAGTGGCTGAAACATTTAAGAAAATATCCGCCCCCCTTGCAGGAAGAGAGTGCGTGAATCCAGTGATGCCTGGACCCTTTCTCGTGGGAAGAGGTATAACAACAGCCCTTAGCCCCACGCCCAGGGAACCTGAAACTTGGAGGTCTTAGCTTGTCTGATGCCGGCTATCAGGGTGACAGCATTTGCCTCTGCAGCCTTGGCATTAGCCTCGAGGCTCATTCTGCCCAGGGGCGGTCAGAGCATCTGAGGGGCAAGGAGCTGGCACTTCACTAAGCTCACAGAACAGGCTGATGAGCACTTGGGCCTGCCAGCAAATTCATGCTTCCTCAGTAAATGTCTTGTGTGCAGCTGAGCTGCTCTGAGAGTTTCTGTCACAAACACCCAGGAGCAAAATGTCAAAGGACAAACCGGCCCTCACCTGCCTCAGACTTCTATAGCTGCTACCCAAGTGGACCAAAAAGAGCCCGAGAGATGCGCATGACTACACTGGCTTAGGTCTCTTTTCACAGTACTTGTGTCTGTAGGCTTCACGGGGGAAGATCTAGGGCAAGTTTCCTCAGCTCCGACGAAGCCACTCAAGCTAAGGACAGCTACAGCCACCCCCATGAAGTCAACAGGGGAAGCCCAGCAAAGCCAGGAGATCATGTCCAAGGTCACGCACAAGGAGATGAGCTGGACAAGAAAACAGTTGCAGTCAGGAACTGCTTCTCCCTGGTTGTTCCTATACATGAAGCAGGCAACCCTAAATAAAACTCTTTTCCCCCAAGGTAAGTATAACCCAGAATCCCTAGTAAAGGCAAATAGTAGTCTTGGAATTTGGGGTCCCCAAATTGGGGAAGAGAAGAGTAGGTAGTCATCAAGCCAAGCCTCAGGACTTCCTGTCCTTCAAGGATGTCTGTCCCCTGGGCAGACCATTTATATCAAAGAACCTGCCTCAAGCTCCATCCTGACCTGCTTTCGCTCTACTGAGAAATGTGTATATAAACAGAGTGCGTCAGTAAAAAAGGCAAATGGCAAATGAGGGTCTGATCAATGGCTCAAAGGAAACACAAGCTGCTTTTCCACTGAGCTTCTATAAAGCGCCCAGCACGACCACAGTTGCTGAAGCCCATGTCACAGGGGACACAGGCAAGGACATCATGGTCAGGCAGGCAGATATCCAAATCCTGAGCTGCATTATGGAGCTGAATGTGTGAATCAGATGATCACAGAGCAATGCACTTGCCCCGTTTAGATCCCCTAAAAAGACCTTGAAAGTGAGGAGCTTGGTGCTAAGCAATGCCACACCTTGGAAAGCCCAGACTTTCTGGGGTAGCTTAACACCATGAAGATGTTTTTCTTCATGGGATCTGGTGTGAGTCGGCCATCAGATCATGCATCCAGCAAGGTGGCCACCGCCAGGGAGGGTCACACGGGATGGCTTAATTGCTTCTGCCCACACCCCGCGCCAGTCCCATGGCCATCGTGCCTGCAGGGAAGCCTGGATAAGTGGGGCCAGCCTCTGCCCTGGGGAGGAAGAGCTCTGGATGTGACATGCATACGGGACTTGTCACACAGCCTATGCCCCCGAGCCCTCCCCCGCTCCTCACCCCCACTCGCACACTTGAATCCCCAGAGATTCCTTCTTTGCAGGATTACAGACGCTTTGGCATTCATGACGCTCCTTCTGGACTATACATACCATTCGGAAGGGATGAAACACGGTTTTATCATGAATGCTCTTTCGAGGCACTGACATGTGAGAAGCAATTATCCAAATGTAGATGTCATTCCTAGCCAAGGTCAGGGTCCAGGAGGTACAGGTGGGTAACAACAGCCAAGAAGGGGTAGAATGAGATTGGGACATGAATATGAGCCCAAGTTGGGGTCAAGACAGAATATGAGCTGCTACACCCACCGCAGGGGCAGGACTCAAGAGGCCCTGTGAGGCTGGGGTGAGGGTGGGGTTTTGGGGAGTCGGTGAAGGAGCAGCAGAAGGGGCTGGAGGTGCAGGGAAGACGGGCTGCCTGCTCCCTGAGCTCAGGTCTTTGGGCAACCTATTAAGGACCCGATTCAGGGAGGAGGGGGTTACTCGTGTCTCTAACTGGAAATCCAGAGACCTCCGTGACATGAGTTCAGCCCTAACTACCCTGACCCCCAGCATCCCGAGCCCTGTGCCTGCCCCACCTCCCCGCCTGAACTGGCCTCCAGGAATTTGGCCCTTTGTTTGCCCAAAAGGAAAGAAATCATCTGCCAGCGCCTTTCCTCTTAGTTGCTTCCTGGGTCCCTAGCTCTGTCCTGGTCGCCCTGTTCTGGTGTCGTCCACCACCTAACATGAGAGTGAGATTTATCTTTTTTTTTTTTAATTGCTTAAAGTATGGGTCTTAAACTTGCCCTTTCAAAAGAGTTCCTTTCCTCAGCCTGAGATCTTGAATTTTTCTTCAGCCCCTTCAAGAAAGTGTTCTGCTTCCTGTTCTGCCTGTGCTATCAGAGAAAACCTTGATTCTCAGCGTGAGAACATTTATCTCAATGGGTCACTTTTTGGAAAAGACTAAAGCAACTGAAAGAAGGCTTTTCCTTGATATCAAAGCCATAGACTTGGATCATTTTTTAAGGCCAAAAGAAACCCGCTGTAAAAAATAAAATAAAAATAGGCATTTCCTAAAAAGAAAAATGCCTGCTGCTTTTTCTTAGCCCAGAAAATTATTAGTTCACAAGGTGAATCTCCCATGAATAAACTCAATATGGATGGGGAAATAAATCATATGACTGTCTACCTTTTTTCTTTTTGACAGTCATCTTGTTGAAAAAGGCCATTATTTTTCTGTGCTAATGGAAGTGTCTTGCTAGCTGAGACTTATAGGTTATCTAAAATATATAGTAAGCTTCATCTTTTCGGTGCACTTTATTCCCTTTAGCTAACCATTTTCTGTAGAAGCGCTACAAATTAAGTTGCAGATGTAAATATCTGCATTTCAGAGATGTGACTATTGAGAAACCTTACTTGAGATCACTTTCAAATGACCTTGACATTATCCTGGACTCTTACCCCTTCATACACTGTACCAAATGAATCAATGAATCACCATCCCTCCAGGGTAGGGCCATTGCTTAACAACCACATGCTCCAGAACTTCCATCTTTTTTTGCCAGACTGTATGTCCAAACAAGCTATCCCACCTTTTTATTTGGAAAGTATGTCCATCAGAACTACAGTCAGGTCTGAGATCAGTCAGAATGTTTTGGTTCTATACCAGCCTGCAGCTATTCCGATGGGTCAGCACATGTGCTACACCAGTTGTTAAGTAGCTTGAATAGACCCTGGGCTACAGCTCATCTATCTCCCATTTCCGTAGATGCT
The DNA here is from genome assembly GCF_949774975.1 of Lagenorhynchus albirostris. Lineage (NCBI taxonomy): Eukaryota > Metazoa > Chordata > Mammalia > Artiodactyla > Delphinidae > Lagenorhynchus > Lagenorhynchus albirostris. The sequence goes on from NC_083097.1 coordinate 8,419,783, forward strand.
CTCTGCTCCTTTCTCCTTGATCCATCCAACCTAACTTCCTCCTGCGAGGCTCCATCTGGACTGCTCTTTCAAGATCACCAGGGACCTGCATGTTCCCAAAGGCGTGGGTGGTTTGAGCAACAGTTAGCAGCAGTACAGCACAGATTACTCCTTTCTCCTGGTTACTTTGTCTTATTTTCTCCACCACCACACTCCTCCGGTTTTGCTTCTACCATTCTGATCCCTTTTGGGGAGGCCATGCAAGTTCCTCATCTTCCGCTCATTCTTAAATGTGGCCATGTCTCCGAGCACTTTTCTGTCCTTGCTGTACAAAGTCTCATCAACTATTTGACTCTAAATGATGAGCTCCAGCCCAGATTTCTCTAGGCCAATTGGCATATCTAGTAGAACATCACTCAGGAACTCAAACTCTACGTATCCAAAACTGGACTCCACATCATTCCACAATTCCAATAATTCACAGTATTTCAACTACTACCAAAGGAGAATTCACTCACTCCAGTGCACCCTGGAAATGGCACCTCAAAATACCTGCTCGTCCCCGTCAGAAACCTGGATATCTTCCTTAATTCCTCCCTCTCACTTTCCATCGAGTGCCTTTTATTCTACCTCCTCAACAGCCCTCCAATCTGTCAATCTGTCTGCTTTTGACTTTCCCATTGTCGTCATCCTCGGAGCCGACATCCTTCCTTGTCCATCCCAGCCCATCATTCTTGATGGCATCCTTGCACCATCTTGCTCTCCTCCACTCTCACCTCCACACTGCAACCATAGTGAACTTTCCAAAACTTAAATCTGATCCCATCACTCCATTGCTTTAAGACTTTAAAACTCTTAAATATTTTCCATTGGCTTTAGGATGACACCTGAACTCCTGGTATGAATCAAGGTTCTCCTAGACACAGGTACTGCTGCGTCTCTAGCTTTATCTGCTGCTCTTCTCTTTGCATCTTCGACATGCAGAACCACTTATATGCCACCCTCTCACTCACCTGCAAACATCTGAACAAGCCGCTCTGCCTGTGCCTCCAAAGCCACTCCCTCTCTACACTCCAACTCCTGATACACACTCACTCACACCTTATTCATGGGCCAACTCCCACTTAACCCTTCTCGTTGTATTTTAAAGGATAATTCTCTTTGGCAGGAGTTTCCTGGCCTTCTAACTAAGATGTGTCTCTTTGTGGTGGGTTCCCTTAGCACCCTGTATTCTCCATCACAATAATTACTATACATGATTTTCATTTTTTTTCTAAATCTTTTTTTCCCTTTAAACTGTAAGACCTATGCCCACAGAACTACTTTGGTTATTCCCTATCATAGTCTCCATGACAAAACTGGTACTGGAAAATAGTAGGCACCAAACAAATATTGAACAAATATGAGAATGAATGAAAGAAAAAGTAAATTAAATGTCACCTCCTCCTTAAAGCCTATACCAGGGTTTCTCCAACTTAGAGCTATTGCTATTTTTTTTTTTTTTTTTTTTTTTTTTTTTGCGGTACGCGGGCCTCTCCCGTTGCGGAGCACAGGCTCTGGACGCGCAGGATCAGTGACCGTGGCTCACGGGCCCAGCCGCTCCGCGGCATGTGGGATCTTCCCGGATTGGGGCACGAACCCGCGTCCCCTGCATCGGCAGGCGGACTCTCAACCACTGTGCCACCAGGGAAGCCCGCTATTGCTATTTTGAGCCAGACAGTCTTTTTATGGAGTGTTCTCCTGTGCACCGTAGAATGTTTAACAGCATCCTTAAATACCTTAAATAGTACCCTGACCATCTGTGACAATCAGAAATGTCTTCAGACACTGAGAGGTGCAATGTGAGAACCACAGACCCACACTGGCCTCTGTCCCTTCTCATAACTTCTTTACTGCCACTTGTTATCCCCTAATTGTTCTTCACCCCAAAAGAACTGAAAACTCCTTGGAATCAGGGCCCTGTCCCCTAGTGTCCTCATGGCATCTTATCCTGGACTGAATGTAACAAATGGAATCCACATATGTGTCCATAAGTGGAAAGGCATGGAAAACCAAGATCTCCATTCTCATTGGCAGGTAGAATTCTGACTCTCCATCCTAACACTATCCTACCTGCCCAAACCTTTCAATATTGGAAAATTCAGCATTATCAGAAAGCCTTTAATGAACTATTAATTTTATTCAGTGCTAGTGATGGTTACTTTTATGTGTCAACTTGACTGGACCACAGAGTAACCAGACATTTGTCAAACATTGTTCTGGATGTGTCTGAAAGGGTGTTACTGAATGAGATTAACATTGGAATTGGTAGACTGACTAAAGAAGATTGCTCTCCCTAATGTGGGTGGGTCTCATCCAATCAGTTGAAGGTCTGAACAGAGCAAAAAAGCTGAACTTCCCTAAAATAATGGAAAGTCTTCCTGCCTGATTGCCTTCAAGCTGTGACATCAGTCTTTCCCTACCTTCAGGCTCGAGCTGAAACAGCTGCTCTCTTTGCGTCTCAAGCATGCCAGCCTTCAGACCAGAACAACACTAGCAACTCTCCTTTGTCTCCAGCTTGCCGCCTGCAGCTCTTGGAAACTGTTAGCTTCCAAAATCGTGTAAGCCAATTCCTTATATTAAATCTCTTTCTGTATATACATACATCCTATTAATTCTGTTTCTCCAAAGAACGAACCCAAATACAGTGCTGTTCCACATGCTCTGCAAAGAAGATTGGAAACATTGCAGATCTAACAATCTCCCCATCTGGAATTCATTAAACTCTCATTTTCTAAAAATTCAACAAAGTTAACTGAACCATGGGCAGCTTGCTATGCGTTCACTGGTCACTCCCTTGGAACGCTTCTTTCTCTGGATAACTCAGCTCTACATACCTTCTGGCGCATTTGGGCCATAATCAAAGGGAATGGAACCAGCTTGCCCTTGACCTTCTATAATGACATTTGACTTCTCCTAAACTATCCTAGATGTCTCTAATGCTCTTTAAATAAATAATGATGATAATTAATATCAGCCAAAAAATATGGTTAAAATTAACCATTTATATTAAATATTTAGCAAATGTTTATGTATGATTTTAACACTGTAGTAGTCCTGCTTAAAAAGAACCCCAACATGCCATTTCCTAAGATTAGAAAAACACTATTCTATCTAGGAAATCATCTCAATTAATACATGTACATGTAGTAAAAAGAGACAATAAAAATTGCATCTTTCCTTTATTATGTGCTCATGCTCAAACACACAATAAACAGGCAGGTCAAACCAAAGCCTCTTCTGTGAGTGCAGCCATGTGGTATGGTGGGAAGAACAGTTCTTAAAGTCATCCCGCCATGTTCTGAGCCAAATTCTGCCACCAGTCACCCCGTGAGCTTGGGAGCATTCCCTGTACATCTCTTGGGCCCTCAGTTTACTCATCTGTAAAATGCGGAAAAAGATTCCATTCAATGGCCAAGGTCCCTTCTAGAGCTAAAATTTCAGTTTTGAGTATGTCTGTGACACAATTCTTCAACCTGAAAATGATTTTTCTACTCCTTTTTCAATTGGCAAATGACAAAAGTAAAATTGGTTTTAAAAAAAAAAGCATTTACAGTTCCCTGGAATGAAATGGCACAAGAGAAAGCTCCCCTGCCAGAAGATGGGAGGGTCAGAAGCAGTAGAGAATAAGGAGTGAGAGCAGGATAAGAAGAAGACTCAGAACTCAAGCTGTAAATGGCAAACTTGTGCTATGACACAGTCCTACCTCCACGACATACGCTTATAACCATGGTGAGTATTACCAGAGTAGTGGTGGCAACACAAGACCACATAGAAATGGACAAGTAGAATTATGGGTTCCAAGAACCAAATGCTGATGGCCATGGTTGGTACTAAAGAACTTTGACCAGTAAAATAACTCATTCCTCGAATGCAACATGGAAACCCCCAAGTCCAGAAGCCAACAACATTGCCACGGCTGCCCCGTGACTTCCCTGTGTAAAGAAAGAGCCAACCCATCCCAGGGCCCTCAACCCAAAATCTGGGTGTCACAGATGTGCTTCCCATTAGTCATTTCTCCCAGCCTGGTCTACCTCCAATAAAGTTAGGCTTCACTTTTAAGTCAAAATTTCCGACTATTTTCTTATGTTTGTTAGCTATAACCGGAATGCTTGTCCCCAGGTAACATCCTGTGCACTCAGGATGCTTTGGTGCCAAAGACTTGGCCCAAATCTTCAGAAACATTCCCCTGGAGTGGAAATCCTAATAGGTTTAGAGTGAGTGAAAAGCATTTGACAACAACCTGAAACTTGACTATATAGAGATAGCTCCATCCTTGACAACAAGGGACACAGAGAGAGACAAGGGGGACTCATCTTGAGTGGCATGTGTCAAAGATTGTGCAAAGATTGTGCACAGCCTCAAATTTCTCCTACAGCCGCTTGTGCTAGAAACTGTAAAGGGGGATGAACAGCAAGCAGCCAAAGCACTTTGAGTTTGTTTTTCAAAATAAGCAGATAAAAGGCCCAATGGGCATTGATATCAGAAAAGAATAAAGATAGTTAAACCTAACAAGGAGTCTAATGCAGCCCATCTTACCTAAAGTCTCCTATATTTTTACCATTTTGCAAATTGTAGGTGGATACGTAAATCGTTTAAAATCATTTCTGTCTTTTCTCTCTAAATTTCCAATTATAACACCCACAATACCAAATAGAGGGGGAATTGTAATCAATTTCTTAAATAAATTCATGTAAAATAAATTTAGTGGGCCTAGAGTCTGTCATACAGAGTGAAGTAAGTCAGAAAGAGAAAAACAAATACTGTATGCTAACACATATATATGGAATCTAAGGAAAAAAAAAGGTCATGAAGTACCTAGTGGTAAGATGGGAATAAAGACACAGACCTACTAGAGCATGGACTTGAGGATATGGGGAGGGGGAAGGGTAAGCTGTGACAAAGTGAGAGAGTGGCATGGACATATATACACTACCAAATGTAAAATAGATAGCTAGTGGGAAGCAGCTATCTAACAGAGAGATCAGCTAGGTGGTTTGTGACCACCTAGAGGGGTGGGATAGGGAGGGTGGGAGAGAGGGAGATGCAAGAGGGAAGAGATATGGGAACATATGTATATGTATAACTGATTCACTTTGTTATAAAGCAGAAACTAACACACCATTGTAAAACAATTATACTCCAATAAGGATGTTAAAAAAATATTAATAAATAAAAAAATAAATTTAGACCCAAAGGATCTGAAAAACAGAGCCAATTCATTCAACCAGGAAATCAGATTTTGACAGCCAGACTTTTTTAAAACTTGAATTTATTTTCCAGAGAACTTATTCAAGTGCTCACTGCCACCAGGCACTGTAACAGAACCATAAACAACACACTGTTCCAATATGGGTCCCATTTGTAATTTAAGGACACATTAGATAGATGGGTGACATGGATTTTACCCCAGCTTGACCACCAAGGAGCTGTAGACCCTGAGGAAATCACTTCCTCTCAGCCTTGTTTCAGTATTTGTAAAATGGGGCACAATAGTTGATGTACTAATGCCCAATTCTTCACCCCTTTTGTATCTTCACCCTTTGCCAAGTAAGTTGGTAATACTCTCCCAGTCTGACTCTAGATTTGGCCATTGACATTGGTCAATAGAATATAATAGAAATAAAAGTGCAGCAGTTCCGGGCGTCCCTGGTGGTGCAGTGGTTAAGAATCCGCCTGCCAGTGCAGGGGACACGGGTTTGAGCCCTGGTCCGGGAAGATTCCCACATGCTGTGGAGCAACTGAGCCCATGAGCCACAGCTACTGAGCCTGTGCTCTAGAGCCCGCAAGCCACAACTACTGAGCCCACATGCCACAGCTACTGAAGCTCGTGCTTCTAGAGCCCGTGCTCCACAACAATAGAAGCCACAGCAATGAGAAGCCCGCACACCGCAACAAAGACCCAACACAGCCAAAAATAAATAAAATAAATAAATTTATTTTTAAAAAGAGTGCATCAGTTCCAAGCCTAGGCCAAGAGGCCTTGCACATTTCCACCTGCTTTCTTGAGCGTCTGCCATCACCATGGGAAAGACATGCTGGGCGTCTAGCCCCCTGAAGAGGGTGGGAGACGTGTGGAGCAGAGCCAAGTGTGCCCTGCCACGTCTCTCCTGCCAAGTCAAGCTGACGCCCATTCCACAGCAGCAAATGTAACTGAGATGAGCAAAGCCATCCATGAGAATAAATAACTCAGAGTGGATGTTACACAGCCAAAGCTAACTAGTACGGAGACAACGCCACCTGCCCCTCACTGGCATGTTGGGAAGATCAATTGAAATCATATATGTAAGAGCACTTGAAAAACTGTAAAGCTGCCTCCCGCCCATGGGTAGGACCACATGCTCTGTAGCCCATTATGTTCTCTGCACCTCGGGCACATCCAGGTGGATGCTCCATTCTGAACTTGGTTTTCCTAGCCTGGTGACACAGTTTCTATACCACGTTTCATGCATATCTTCTGCCTTTCTATCCAATCCCTTTGGATTCTGGTGGACAGTGTGCTCACTCATTACTCTAATTCCCTCCATCCCCCAAATAGAAAGTTTCCTCTAAAATCTCCATTCGTTCCATGTTCTGCAGAATCCAGGGCCAGACCTTCCTCCTCCCATTGACCTACCCTATTTCCCGTACCGCTATCTGATATTTCCTAGTCATGACTTAATCTGAAAGGGTGCTCAAACATATGATATATCATTACTACAAAGCATCGTGGCAAAATTAACTTTGTCCCTGAGAAATTGTGTGTACTACTAATTGTCACTTGAAAGGCTTGTTGAATATTGGGTAGGTGGGTAGACAAGCCCTTTCCCAAGGTTACTTAAGCGTATGTTTCTTCTCGTTTTTGTGCTAGAGTGAATGTTACCATACTTAGAATTACTTCTCTTAGGGTGGGCTAAGAACATTCTTGGAATTCCCCATTCCCCATCACCCAGCTAGGAGACAGGCAACGGAAGGTTGCTGGCCATCCTAGGGCAAACCCTGTGCTTCATCAGTAAATTGTGGGAGTCTATGCCATGCTTAGTGAGGGTTGCCTGAAGAAAATTGTATATCCAAGAGCATGGTCACTAGGATGAGGCCACCAAGGCTGTTGTGAGATGAGGAGGGGTGGAGAGGGCAGCAATTCTTATCATGGTTAGTGACCAAAGCCAACTGATGCATGGAAGAAAGGCAATGTCCAAACAGAACCGTGCACAGCTCACCATTGGGCCCATCAGCAGGACACCAGAGACAGACAGAGCTGTGGTCAGTAGGCAGCCTGAAGAAGAGGTGCTCTCTGTCCTCAGTGCACCTCAGTGTTGGCTGCTACAGCCGACTGTGGACCACTCCAAAGATGGGTGCTCAAGCCCACGTAAAAGAAGGCCAGTGATGCCTGTGAAAAGTCTGGATGCCATCAGATGATATGGAGACCGAGATATGGACCTTGAAGCAAGAAGGAATCCAAAGGAAACAGTTGAGAAACTTATGACCAAAGACCCAGCACCCACAAGAAAGGCAGAGTTTCTTTGAGCAAAGAAAAGTGCTTTTAGTCATTAGACTAGCTACCCGTTAGCATTTAGCATCTAAGAGCCTGTTACAGGCCCGTTACAGTGAAATGAAGGATAAAAGGAAAATCAAGATGTATCACCTGCCCACAGGGGATTGTAAAACCGGTTTAGAATTCATTGCTAAAACATAAGAAACAATAGTCAAGAGTAACACAACAAAATATAATTAAGTGCAAACACATTATACACCAGTTGTTCTCAAGTTCCAGTGTACTTCAGGATCACCTAGGAGGTTTGTTTAAAAAGACAGAAGCCCTAGCCCATCCCACATACAGCAGGATCTACAGGAGAGGGTCCAGGCAGTGGCGATGCACACCTGATTGGAGACAGGAGACACACCCAAGAGCTCTGAGAGCTCAGAGGATGCAGGATCAGAGGCATCCTGGACCACAGGAAAGAGAGCTGCCCTTGACCCAGAGGAGCCTGACCCCCAAATCAGGCAAAGAAATGTTGGATCATGGGCCTGGCAGGCTCAGTGTTACTTTTTAAGACACTGTTAAAAATACTTAGCTCCTGTTTTTATCAGATTGGCCTTGAGCCTTTCTGAATACGATGTTTGCTCAATTCAACCATGACTTAAACCACCAAGAAGAAAGTGATCTGAAAACTCCGTATCGGCTCTAAAAGAGCTACATGCCTTAAAAGTATCCAACCATTTCAAACAATGGTTAAGACAGGTCAGTGGACTTTGTGTTATCAAGTTCCCATCCACCTCAAATAGAAAGCTTCCCCAAATCTATTTCTATTTTAGCAAATTATGATCAATAGGAGAGACCTGAGCATATTGATGTCTTTCTGCCTTGGTACAGTCACAGTAAGGAAATGCAAATTAAACAAAGGAGGCGGGTTTATATGGGATGATACATTGGATCCTCTGTGAGTCAGCTTGGGCTGACATGACAAAATACCACAGACTGGGGGGTTTACACATTAGGAATTTATTTTTGCACAGTTCTGGAGGCTGGAAGTCCAAGGACAAGGTGCCGTCAGGGGTAGTGTCTGGTGGGGCCTCTCTTCCTGGCTTGCAAATGGCCCCCTTCTCGCTGTGTCCTCACCTGGTCTGTCCTCTGTGCACGTGTGCAGAGAGTAAGAGAGAGACCTCTGGGTGTCTCTTCCTCTTCTTATAAAGACACCAGCCCTATCGGATTAGGGCCTCACCCTTACAACATCATTTAACCTTAATGACCTCCCCAAAGGCTCTATCTCCAAACACAGTCACATTGAGAATCAGAGCTTTAGCATATTAATTGGGGGAGAAGGAGGGAGGGACACAATTCAGTCCAAAACAGATCCCAAAGGAGTACTCATACAATGCAGTTATACACTGGCAAGTCCATACCTTCCTGCCCTAGAGGAGACAAGTCCCTCGGTTTTAATGGATTTTTTAAAACATGCTTTTATTTACCAAACCCATACAAAGTGTCCATCTCTGGCAAGCTTTGTACAAGGTGCAGGGGACGCAATGGTGGGAAAATGAGACGTGGTCCCCGCCTCTCAGATCTTACAGTCTAGTAGAATGAACTCTGCTCATCACCCAAGTACAGAATGAGGATAGAGGGGCGAAAGTGGATGTGATGATAATCCCACAGAGCTAGATCTTTCCAATCCAGAACGCATTCACCACTTCACTCTGTCTATGCCCATTTCACTTACTCCTTCCAAATTAATCTCCCAAATAGCTGTCCCAGTCTACACACTCTCACCAGCAGGATGCAAAGTGTTCCCCATGTTCAAGTCAATGCTTGATATTTTCCAACTCTATAGCTTTGGACAGTTGCATGGATATCTTGATTTAATTTGCATTTCTTTGATTACTAATGAGATTTCTTACAAGCCGTTAGCTTTTTCCGCTCTGAATTGCCTCTTCTTGCCCTTTGCCATATTTCTATTCATTTCCTGACTTTTTCTTGTTGATTTACAGGTGTTCCTTACATACACTAGAAACTAATCATTCACTGACTGTGTGTTTTAGAAATGTCTTCTCAGTCTGTCAACACTGGCTATGAGGTCAGGGTAGACATGTGTTGCCCTTCCCTGAGGGAGGATTACACACGCCTGACCCATTGATAACAAGCTTGGCCATGTGACTTCCTCTGGCAAAAAAATGTGAACAGAGGTGACGTGACCTTTTCAAGCCAAAGATTTAAGATTCATGGCATGAAACTGCCATGTACTTTGCTCTCAGAGAGGGGCCACCCCTTTGGCCTGGATCCTGGAACAAAGGAGACACATGGAGTAGACCCCCAGCCAGCCCATAGTCACCTCTGCAGACAGAAACTTTTGCTATTATAAGCTATAGGTTTGGTTGTCTGGTTTTGGTGTTGATTGTTTTGGCAGAAGAGCTGAACCATTCCCAGACTGACACCAGAAGTAAAGTGCTACTGTAATAAACACAAAATGTGTGCATGGGCCTTGGTGTTGAGTGGCAGGTGACAAAAACAAAAAACTGATATTAAAGGCTTTTTATGCAGTGCCATAGCATTTGATAAAACTATCGCCTGTGATAATCTGGAAGGCAGAGTGTCACTAATGAACTCGTGGTTTTGGGGAGAAAGCAGAATGTTGGTAACACTGGATATTTGCTAATGACTGTTTTTGACAGTGCACAATAAAAGAGAAATAAGCTCATAGAAGAAATGGCCATTTTGCAAGCAGAATTGAAAGATAGTTTGGAGAGACCATAAATTCCAGGATTTGCAGGTTAAAAAATAGGGCTGTTTCTCATCTCCAACCCATAAAAGATAAAACTGAGAAGGCCTTGAGCTACAAAACCCAATTAAGGCTCATCCCTGGGGCAAAGATGAAATCAAGTAGCCTGAGTAGCCCACTGTTCAAACTCTAATGGGGTAGAAATGGGGGGAGGGGATCAAGCCTTGTAAGTGAGCTACTCTTCACCCATCAGAGAACAAAGTGATACAGGATGCCAAAAATGAACGATTCCGTAAATGGCAACAAAAGCCCTTTTGTTTAGAAATACAGAGGTGTAGTTGCTTTCTATCTCTGTAAAAAGTGCCACAAACCCTGTTGCTTAAAAGGACTTACTATCTCACAGTTTCCATGGGTCAAGAGTCAGTGTGAGTTAGCTAGGTGCTACACTCAGCCTCACATCAGGTTAAACCAAGGTGTCAGCCAGGGCTGTGGTCTCATCTGAGGCTGTGGGTGCTTCTCCAAACTCACTGGTTATTGTCAGAATTCAGTTCCTTGTGGTTAAATGACTGAGACCCTCAGCTCTCAGACACTATCTACCACAAAGTTCACGTGCATTCATCACCAAAAAAAAAAAAAAAGGAAAGGTAACTTACATGAGGAGATGACATGTTAATTAGCTTGACTGTAGTTTTTATTTCAGTATGTGTATATATATAGCAAATCATCATGTTCTACAGCTTAGCTATACATAAAAATATATAATTTAAAAAGAAAGCAAAACAGTATGGTTAAAATAGAATACATGCGTAGATTTGTCATTGGACAAAGAGGGTCATTATATGTTAAAGGAAGGCAAAATTCACAGGGAACACGTTAGTCTTTGCTATGTGGCCAACCATGGCAGAACTTAGTGGCCTAAAGCAACGATTTTTTATTTATCTCACTATTCTGTGAGTTGGTGATCTCGGTGGGGCTCAGCTAGGCATTTCTTCTGATGGTCTCTGCTGGGCTCAGTCTGCATTTGTGGTCAGCTGCCATGGTCAGCAGCTGGGGTTGGCTGACTGTCTGCAGGGCCAGCAGGAGCAACGCTGAGGATGGGGCCATGTGTACCTCCACACCCAGCAGGCTAGCCGGGAATGGTCATATGGCAGGAGTCCCCAGAGCAGCAAAAGAGCAAGCTCCAGTGGGCCAGTGCTTTTCAGTCAGTGCTTCTGCCATGTTTGCTCTTATGCATGTTTATAAATAACTTAGCATCAAAATAAGCCAAACTAGAGCTCTCAGAAATAGAAGAAGAATCAAAAACACCACAGCCATAGCTTTATCTTGAGTTCTCAATCTTTATACAGACAAAAGAATTAGGATTCAAATAGTATAATGAATAAGGTCACCAAATATCAGAGTCTGTTTTCCACAGAGAATATGCATCCTTTTTTCAATGTCTTTGGAACATTTATAAAATCTGGCCATACGTTGAGGTGATAAAAGAAACCTCAGTAAATCAAAAATAAAGAAAAGAAAAAAGAAGACACTGTGTAGGCAATATTCGCTGACCAAATGCAGTAAAACTAGAAGTCAACAAAACTATAAACAAGAAAATTCAAACCACATGGAAATTAAAACACTTTCCTGGATAACTTGTTGGGTCTATAATTATAGACTGCTTAGAAAAAAGTGATAAAACTATATACCAACAACTATGGAATGCTTTACATTGGGGACAGCAAACTTTTTCTGTAAAGGGCCACACAGTAAGTATTTTAGGTTTTGCGGGCCATAGGTCTCTCTGTAACTACTTAATTCTGCCACAGTGGTGTGAAGCAGCCATACACAACACACAAATGAAGGGGTGTGGATGTGTTCCAGTAAAATTTTATTTATAGGAACCGGCAGCAGGCTGGACTTGGCCCATAACCTTGGTTTACCAACTCCTGCTTCATATTAATTAAATGTTAAGCACTTAGAGAGAAATTCCTAACTTCACATGTTTTTATTGCTAAACAAGAAAAAATAGAAATCAATGAAATAAGTAATGTACTCTAGAAGCTAGAAAAATATCAACAACAGCAAAACAGAAAAAGCAAGAATAAAAATATAACACTAAAAACAGAAATTAATGAAAGAGAAGACAGAAAAACAATACCATTGGTAAATAAATCCAATATTAGAGAATACCAATAAAACATACAAACCCCAAACAAAGCTAATCAAGAAAAATGAGGGGAAAAGCACAAACACATATTATTAAGAATTAGAAAGGAACCACAACCACAGATGTAGAAAATGCTTTTTAAAATCATAAGCAAATACTATGAATGACCGTATGGTAATAAATATTTAACTCTCAATGAAATGGTTAATTGTCTAGAAATAGTCTATTTACTATAATTGACTCTTTAAAGGGGAGCAAGTCTGAACAGATCAAGAATAAGAAAACAGCTAACAGGCATCCCTGGTGGCACAGTGGTTAAGAATGCACCTGCTAATGCAGGGGACACAGGTTCGAGCCCTTGTCCGGGAAGATCCCACATGCCATGGAACAACTAAGCCCACGAGCCACAACTACTGAACCTGTGCTCTAGAGCCCTCAAGCCACAACTGCTGAGCCCATGCACCTAGAGCCCGAGCTCTGCAACAAGAGAAGCCACCTCAATGTGAAGCCTGTGCACTGCAACGAAGAGTAGCCCCCGCTCACTGCAACTAGGGAAAGCCCGCGTGCAGCAGTGAAGACCCAATACAGCCAAAGATAGATAAATATTTTTAAAAAAGATGTTTAGGAGAGACCTTCAAGATGGCGGAGGAGTAAGACGTGGAGATCACCATTCTCCCCACAAATACATCAGAAATACATCTACATGTGGAACAACTCTTACAGAACACTTATTGAAAGCAGGCAGAAGACCTCAGACTTCCCAAAAGGCAAGAAACTCCCCCATGTACCTGGGTAGGGCAAAAGAAAAAAGGAAAAACAGAGACGAACAGGGACGGGACCTGCACCTCGGGGAGGGAGCTGTGAAGGAGGGAAACTTTCCACACACTAGGAAGCCCCTTCACTGGTGGAGATGGGGGATGGCGGGGGGGAAGCTTCAGAGCCATGGAAAAGAGCACAGCAACAGAGGTGCAGAGGGCAAGGTGGAGAGATTCCCGCACAGAGGATTGGTGCCAACCAGCACTCACCAGCCGGAAAGGCTTGTCTGCTCACCCGCCAGGGCGGATGGGGGTTGGGAGCTGAGGTTTGGGCTTTGGAGGTCAGACACCAGGGAGAGGACTGAGGTTGGCTGCGTGAACACGGCCTGAAGGGGGCTACTGCACCACAGCTAGCTGCGAGGGAGTCTGGGAAAAAGTCTGGACCTGCCTAAGAGGCAAGAAACCATTGTTTCAGGTGCACAAGGAGAGGGGATTCAGAGCACCACCTAAAGGAGCTCCAGAGACGGGCGTAGCCGCGGCTATCAACACAGACACAAGAGATGAGCATGAGATGCTAAGGCTGCTGCTGCAGGCACCAAGAAGCCTGTGTGCGAGCACAGGTCACTATCCACACCACCCCTCCCAGGAGCCTGTGCAGCCCACCACTGCCAGGGTCCCGTGATCCAGGGACAACTTCCCCGGGAGAACACATGGTATGCCACAGGCTGGTGCAACGTCACGCAGGCCTCTACCACCACAGGCTCACCCCGCATCCGTACCCCTCTCTCCCCCGAGTCTGAGTGAGCCAGAGCCCCCAAAGCAGCTGCTCCTTTAACCTTGTCCTGTCCGGGCGGGAACAGATGCCCTCTGGCGACCTACACGCAGAAGCGGGGCCAAATCCAAAGCTGGGCCCCTGGGAGCTGTGCGAACAAAGAAGAGAAAGGGAAATCTCTCCCAGCAGCCTCAGGAGCAGCAGATTAAATCTCCACAGTCAACTTGATGTACCCTGCATCTGTGGAATACCTGAATAGACAACGAGTCATCCCAAATTGAGGCGGTGGACTTTGGGAACAACTGTAGACTTGGGGTTTGCTTTCTGCGTCTAATTTGTTTCTGGTTTTATGTTTATTTTAGCTTAGTATTTAAAGTTTATTATCATTGGTAGATTTTTTATTGATTAGGTTGCTCTCTTCCCCCCCTTTTTTTAAAAATATATAGATATATATTTTTTTCCCATTTTTTCTTTTTGTGAGTTGTGTATGTGTATGTTTCTTTGTGTGACTTTGTCTGTATAGCTTTGCTTTTACCATTTGTCCTAGGGTTCTGTCTGTCCATTTTTTGTTTTCTTGTTTTTTTTACTTTAAAATTTTTTTTATTTTTAATAATTTTTTTATTTTTTATTTTAATAACTTTTTATTTGCTTTCTTTCTTTCTTTTTTTTTCCTCCCTTTTCTTCTGAGCCATGTGGCTGACAGGGTCTTTGTGCTCTGGCCAGGTGTCAGGCCTGTGCCTCTGAGGTGGGAGAGCTGAGTTCAGGACATTGGTCCACCAGAGACCTCCCAGCTCTACGTAATATCAAATGGCAAAAGCTCTCCCAGAGAGCTCCATCTCAAGGCTAAGACCCAGCTCCACTCAACGACCAGCAAGCTATAGTGCTGGACACACCCTATACCAAACAACTAGCAAGACAGGAACACAACCCCACCCATGAACAGAGAGGCTGCCTAAAATCATAATAAGGTCACAGACACCCCAAAACACACCACCAGACACAGTCCTGCCCACCAGAAAGACAAGACCCAGCCTCATCCACCAGAAAACAGGCACCACTCACTTCCACCAGGAAGTCTACACAACCCACTGAACCAACATTACCCACTGGGGGCAGACATCAAAAACAACGGGAACTATGAACCTGCAGTCTGCGAAAAGGAGACCCCAAACACAGTAGGTTAAGCAAAATAAGAAGACAGAGAAACACACAGCAGATGAAGGAGCAAGGCAAAACCCCACCAGACCAAATAAAGAAATAGGAAATAGGCAGTCTACCTGAAAAAGAATTCAGAATAATGATAGTAAAGATGATCCAAAATCTTGGAAAGAGAATGGAGAA
Organism: Lagenorhynchus albirostris; assembly: GCF_949774975.1. Taxonomy (NCBI): domain Eukaryota; kingdom Metazoa; phylum Chordata; class Mammalia; order Artiodactyla; family Delphinidae; genus Lagenorhynchus; species Lagenorhynchus albirostris. Next base: position 8,435,011 of record NC_083097.1, read on the forward strand.
AATACAAGAAACTTTTAACAAAGACCTCGAAGAACTAAAGAGTAAACAAACAATGATGAACAACACAATAAGTGAAATTTAAAATGCTCTAGAAGGAATCAATAGCAGAAAAACTGAGGCAGAAGAATGGATAAGTGACCTGGAAGATAAAATAGTGGGAATAAATACCACAGAGCAGAATAAAGAAAAAGGAATGAAAAGAATTGAGGACAGTCTCAGAGACCTCTGGGAGAATATTAAAAGCACCAACATTCAAATTATAGGCATCCCAGAAGAAGAACAGAAAAAGGAACGGAGAAAATATTTGAAGAGATTATAGTTGAAATCTTCCCTAAAATGGGAAAGGAAATAGTTGATCAAGTCCAGGAAGTGCAGAGAGTCCCATACAGGATAAATCCAAGGAGAAACACACCAAGACACATGTTAATCAAACTATCAAAAATTATATACAAAGAAAAAATATTAAAAGCAGCAAGGGAAAAGCAACAAATAACATACAGGGGAATCCGCATAAGATTAACAGTTGATCTTTCAGCAGAAACTCTGCAAGCCAGAAGGGAGTGCAAGGACATATTTAGAGTGATGAAAGGGAAAAACCTACAACCGAGATTACCCAGCAAGGATCTCATTCAGATTCAACAGAGATATTAAAACCTTTACAGGAAAGCAAAAGCTAAGCGAATGCAGCATCACCAAACCAGCTTTACAACAAATGTAAAGGAACTTTTCTAGGCAGGAAACACAAGAGAATGAAAAGACCTACAATAACAAACCCAAAACAATTAAGAAAATGGTAATAGAAACATACATATTGATAATTACCTTAAATGTAAATGGATTAAGTGCTCCAACCAAAAGACCTAGACTGGTTGAATGAATACAAAAACAAGACCTATATATATGCTGTCTACAAGAGACGCACTTCACACCTAGGGACACATACAGACTGAAAGTGAGAGGAAAGAAAAAGATATTCCATGCAAAAGGAAATCAAAAGAAAGCTGGAGTAGCAATTCTCATATCAGGCAAAATAGACTTTAAAATAAAGACTATTAGAAGAGACAAAGAAGGGCACTACATAATGATCAAGAGATCAACCCAAGAAGCAGATATAAAAATTGTAAATATTTATGCACCTAACATAGGAGCACCTCAATACATAAGGCAAATGTTAACAGCCATAAAAGGGGAAATTGACAGTAACACAATCATAGTAGGGGACTTTAACACCCCACTTTCACCAATGAACAAATCATCCAAAATGAAAATAAATAAGGAAACACAAGCTTTAAATGATACATTAAACAAGACAGACTTAACTGATATTTATAGGACATTCCATCCAAAAACAACAGAATACAATTTATTCTCAAGTGCTCATGGAACATTCTCCAGGATAGATCATATCTTGGGTCACAAATCAAGCCTTGGTAAATTTAAGAAAATTGAAGTCTTATCAAGTATCTTTTCCGACCACAACACTATGAGACTAGATATCAATTATAGGAAAAAATCTGTAAAATATTCAATCACATGGAGGCTAAAGAATACACTACTTAATAACCAAGAGATCACTGAAGAAATCAAAGAATAAATTAAAAATTTCCTAGAAACAAGTGACAATGAAAACACAACGACCCAAAACCTATGGGATGCAGCAAAAGCTGTTCTAAGAGGAAGGTTTATAGCAATACAATCTTACCTCAAGGAACAAGAAACATCTCAAATAAACAACCTAAACTTACATCTAAAGCAATTAGAGAAAGAAGAACAAAAAACCCCCCAACGTTAGTATAAGGAAAGAAATCATAAAGATCAGATAAGAAATAAATGAAAAAGAAATTATTGAAACGATAGGAAAGATCAATAAAACTAAAAGCTGGTTCTTTGAGAAGATAAACAAAATTGATAAACCATTAGCCAGATTCATCAAGAAAAAACGGGAGAAGACTCAAATCAATAGAATAAGAAATGAAAAAGGAGAAGTAACAACTGACACTGCAGAAATACAAAGGATCATGAGAGATTACTACAAGCAACTATATGCCAATAACATCGACAATCTGAAAGAAATGGACAAATTCTTAGAAAAGCACAACTTTCCGAGACTGACCAGGAAGAAAGAGAAAATATAAACCGACCAATCACAAGCACTTAAATTGAGACTGTGATTAAAAGTCTTCCAAAAAACAAAATCCCAGGACCAGATGGCTTACAGGCGAATTCTCTCAAACATTTAGAGAAGAGCTAACACCTATCTTTCTCAAACTCTTCCAAAATATAGCAGAGGGAAGAACATTCCCAAACTCATTCTACAATTCACATTCATCACACTATACCAAAACCAGACAAAGATGTCACAAAGAAAGAAAACTCCAGACCAATATCACTGATGAGCATAGACGCAAAAATCCTCAACAAAATACTAGCAAACAGAATCCAACAGCACATTCAAAGTATCATACACCATGTTCAAGTGGGGTTTATCTCAGGAATGCAAGGATTCTTCAATATACGCAAATCAATGAATGTTAACAAATTAACATATTAAAAAATTGAAGGAGAAAAACCATATGATCATCTCAATAGATGCAGAGAAAGCTTTCAACACAATTCAATACCCATTTATGATAAAAACTCTCCAGAAATTAGGTATAGAAGGAACTTATCTCAACATAATAAAGGCCATGTATGACAAACCCACAGCCAACATCATTCTCAATGGTGAAAAACTGAAACGATTTCCACTAAGATCAGGAACAAGACAAGGTTGCCCACTCTCACCACTATTATGAACGTAGTTTTGGAAGTTTTAGCATAGTTTTGGAAGTTTTACCCACAGGAATCAGAGAAGAAAAAGAAATAAAAGGAATCCAAATCAGAAAAGAAGTAAAGCTATCACTATTTGCAGATGACGTGATACTATATGTAGAGAAGCCTAAAGATGCTACCAGAAAGCTACTAGAGCTAATCAATGAATTTGGTAGAGTTTCAGGATACAAAACTAATGCACAGAAATCTCTTGCATTCCTATACACTAATGATGAAAAATCTGAAAGAGAAATTAAGGAAACACTCCCATTTACCACTGCAAAAAAAAGAATAAAATACCTAGCAATAAACTTACCTAAGGAGACAAAAGACCTGTATGCAGAAATATAAGACAGTGGTGAAAGACATTAAAAATGATACAGATGGAGAGATATACCATGTTTTTGGATTGGAAGAATCAACATTGTGAAAGTGACTATACTACCTAAAGCAATCTACAAATTTAATGCAATCCCTATCAAACTACCAATGACATTTCTCACAGAACTAGAACAAAAAATTTCACAATATGTATGGAAACACAGAAGAGCCTGAATAGACAAAGTAATATTGAGAAAGAAAAACAGAGCTGGAAGAATCAGGCTCCCTGACTTCAGACTATGCTATAAAGCTACAGTAATCAAGACAGTACGATACTGGCATAAAAACAGAAATATAGATCAATGGAACAGGATAGATAGCCCAGAGATAAACCTACACACATATGGTCACCTTATCTTTGATAAAGGAGGTAAGAATACACAATGGAGAAAAGACAGCCTCTTCAATAAGTGGTGCTGGGAAAACTGGACAGCTACGTGTAAAACAATGAAATTAGAACACTTCCCAACACCATAGACAAAAATAAACTCAAAATGGATTAAATGTAAGGCCAGACACTGTAAAACTCTTAGAGGAAAACATAGGCACAACAGTCTATGACATTAATCACAGCAAGATCCTTTTTGACCCACCTACTAGAGAAATGGATATAAAAACAAAAATAAACAAATGGGACCTAATGAAACATAAAAGATTTTGCACAGCAAAGAAAAACATAAACAAGATGAAAAGGCAACCCTCAGAATGGGAGAAAATATTTACAAATGAAGCAACTGACCAAGGATTAATCTCCAAAATTTACAAGCAGTTCATGCAGCTCCATATCAAAAAAACAAACAATCCAATCCAAAAATGGGCAGAAGACTTAAATAGATATTTCTCCAAAGAAGATATACAGATTGCTAACAAATACATGAAAGGATGCTCAACATCACTAATCATTAGAGCAATGCAAATCAAAACTACAATGAGGTATCACCTTATACCAGTCAGAATGTCCATCATCAAAAAATCTACAAACAATAAATGCTGGAGAGGGTGTGAAGAAAAGGGAACCCTCTTGCACTGCTGGTGGGAAGGTCAATTGATACAGCCACTATGGAGTACAGTATGGAGGTTCCTTAAAAAACTAAAACTAGAATTACCATGTGACTCAGCAATCCCACTACTTGGCATATACCCTTAGAAAACCATAATTCAAAAAGAGGCATGTACCACAATGTTCATTGCAGCTCTGTTTACAATATCCAGGACATGGAAGCAAGTTAAGTGTCCATTGACAGATGAATTGATAAAGAAGATGTGGCACATATATATAATGGAATATTAGTCAGCCATAAAAAGAAATGAAATTGCGTTATTTGTAGTGAGGTGGATGAACGTAGTGTCTGTCATACAGAGTGAGGTAAGTCAGAAAGATGAAAACAAATACCGCATGCTAACACATATATATGAAATCTAAAAAAATAAATAAAGGTTCTGAAGAACTTAGGGGCAGGACAGGAATAAAGATGCAGATGTAGAGAATGGACTTGAGGTCACAGGGAGGGGGAAGAGTAAGCTGGGACGAAGTGAGAGACTGGCCTGGACATATATACACTACCAAATATAAAATAGATAGCTAGTGGGAAGCAGCCGCATAGCACAGAGAGATCAGCTCGGTAGTTTGTGTCTACCTAGAGGGTGGGATAGGGAGGGTGGGAGGGAGAAGCAAGAGGGAGGAGATATGGGGATATATGCATATGTATAGCTGATTCACTTTGTTATTAAGCAGAAACTAACACACCATTGTAAAACAATTATACTCCAGTAAAGACGTTAAAAAACTTTTTTTTAATAAAAAAAGATGTTTAAAAAGAAAAAAGGAAGGAAACAGCTAACATTTATCCAGCATTTGCTGGTGTCAGATACTCATTGGCTGTCTCAATTTGTACTGTCTCAATTAATCTGCCCATCAACCTTATGGTGTAGGTCCTATCATTATGCCTGTTTGCTCAGATGAAGACAGAGAAGTTAAGTAAAATTAAGAAGCTTCCTACCCTCTAATAACTGGAATTAAAGCACCTTGACTCTGGCATTTCGATGGCTGGCACCATTGTTACCTTTGCAGTGCAGAAGATATTGAACGTTATGTCATAGGGCAGCCCCCCAAGGACTGAAGGGGGGCAACATGATTTCCCCAGCAGGCTACTTCAAACTCTTGAGCAACTGATAATGTCTATGGAATTAAACTGTTTCAGAAAATAGCAAAAAAGGAAGTGTTCTATTTTATTTTAAGAAGCATGAGTCGCCTTAAATCAAGACATGACAAAGATAACTGCAAACTAAATCTCACAAATATAGATGCAAAAATCCTGTTATATCAAATCTAGAAATATATTAAAATAATAACATGCCCTGAACACATACCATTTATAATAGGAATATATAAATGGTTCATAGTGAGAACTAAATTCCAGACATAATACATCATATTAACAGGTCAAGGAAGGAAAATGATTCTTCTCAATAGGTACTAAATTTAACCTCCTTTCTGATTTTTTTTTTAATTTAGAAGAATAGGAGTAGACTAATACTTCTTTAACATTTTAAATGACTTCTTTTTGAACAACAGCCAGCGTGATGTTTACTGTTAAAATAGTAGTGTAGCATTTCTCAAACTATGTTTTATACAATATTAGCTTCAAATGAGAGAAATTCTTATTGTACTATTGAAAGAATTCCATATTTCAATGAACACAGAATATAATACATATTGTATCTCCATTTTGGAGATTCAAAATATACCTTACTGGATTAACTTTAGAAGAATAGAAAAAATAGCAAATAGATTCTGAAAAGGTAGACACAGAAAGCAGATTATAAATACTCAGTATTAAAATACTGTGGCAATAGTAACTGAAGGCATAGGCATAATAACACATTCCACAGAGAGTAAATATAAGATTGCAGCATGTGATAAACATACCATTTCAAAACAGGAACGAAGATCAGATTATACAATAAAAAATACTGGGACAACTAGAAAAGATATATATCAGACCTCAAGTTCATATTTTACCAAAAGAAAAAAGAAAATGCCTGATGGCTTAGTTATATGTCAAAATGAAATCATAAAGATTAAAGAAAACGTAGATGGGCTTCAAGCGTAAACATGGTTAAGTCTACATTTCTCTTTCTCCTCCTCAAAATCATAAAACAACAAGAAGCATTACCAAAACAATGCAGAAACTTCATTCTCTGTGAAATTTGGAAAACAGTATAATCAACAGACTTTAAAATATATGTAAATACTGACAAATGCAGCTGAAATGAGCAGAAGCCACATAGAGGAAGGAAAAGGAAAAGCATAGAGAATGGAGAGAGGACATAGTGTGGCCAGAGGTCAGAAAATGCCACCAGGACACAACTCCTGAAGATGAAGGGCCGATACTCTTATAACAGGTGTGTCTCTCATCTACAGCAGTTGTGAAAGATGGAAGGTGGGCAGAGCCAGTGGCAAAAGCCTTCCTTGAAAGGCTTTGGTTGAAAGAAGCAGAGGGGGAGGGTGGATATAAAGAATCACATAAAAAGTCATATTTGCAAGAAGCAGACTGTCTCTGAAAAGTTACCTTAGCCTCGATACCTGGTCCCCAAAGAGGAACCACTTACCAGCTGGTCAAGGAAAATACGACCATCCAATGATAAGTAATGAAAAAGGAATTAGCTCAGTATTAATACAAAGATGACTAGGAGATAATGGGGAAAGAGCAACAAAATGTGTCAAAGATGAAAAATGCTCATCAGAAACATGTTGCCACGGAGCAGATAAAGATTTTAACTAAGTATCTCACCATAAATTTTAAAATATTCAGTGTGGCCATTATTTCTACAAAGGAAGATCAGAAACACAAGAACCTAGAACAGATGTGGCTACTCAACAGAAAGAAATAAAACATAAGCTAGTACACTCCAAGAAAGAATAAATGAATAAATACTGCAAGGAGCAGAAATGAGTCTAGATACTCTGGAAACTCAATAAGAAACATAAAGAAGAAGAATGAGAAACATGAACATTAGAAAAAAATTTTATAGAAAAGATTTTTTTGTTGTTGTTAAACAGAAAATGATAGATCTGGAAGAGAGGTAAAGGAGATTCAACAGATACCTAACTGGAATCCTAAAGAAACCCCAAGCAAATATTTAATGACATGATCCACGAAATGTTCATGAAATTAAAAAAGAAGAATGTAATCTGCACAATTGAAACGGTACACTGTGTACCAGGGAAAAAAATGTTGACCTAGGATGCTTAATACCAAAACTTAATCATAGTCTTAATCATGTACTTTTAAAATAAAAGAAAGAAAAGAAATTCTGGACTAAGAAATCAGTCTGGCTTCATATTTATCCACCATTAAAACCAAAAGATAAAGAAGCAGCATTTATAAGATACTGATAGGGAAAATTCGACTTGTCCTTCGAGTATAAAGGGTATGTTTGTTTTTAATTGCAAGAAGTTAGGGAATATTGTTATCATGAACCATTCTTGAGAAGCTACTAGAGGACATACTTCTGCCAACCAGAAGATGATCAAAAAAACCACAGGCACAGAACCTGGTAGTGAGCATTGGATATATTTAATTGTAAAATAAGACCAAAACAAATGTATAGACTGGGGTCACAGAGCAGAAGTAAATGCTATATGTCACTACAATGTAGAAATGATACAAAAACAAGACTCAGCAGAAGGGGATGAGAAGGTAAAAGGCAGGGTGAGTTTGCCAATCGCCTCATTTAAAAAAGCTGAAAGATCACAAAAGTCATTACAGCTGACAAATGGTAGAAGTATAAACATATCTACCTTACAAGGATAAATACTAAGACAGATGGGTATTATTGACTAAAACTGGGTATGTGGGAGGGGTAAAAAACTAAACATATTAATTTATTGTTACAGTCTGCCCTCCGTATCCGTGGGTTTTGCATCCAGGGGTTCAACCAATCGTGAATGGATACTGACGCCAAACCTGCAGATGCTGACACCGACCGTGTTCATCGTACTCGCCCATTTTACATAAGCAACTTGACCATTGGCAGATTCTGGTATCTTCCGAGGCTTCTGGAACCAATGCCCCATGGATACAGAGGGAGAACTGTACTTTATTCAGAGTAACATACATACACTGTGTGAAAATAGAGGACCAAGGGTGCTCATTTTCAATGAAAATTTTAAAACAACCATTAGAATAAAATTACAAACCTTCCTAAACCTCAGGAAGATTTTTCAAAGAAAACAGACCACATAGTGGATGACTTTATATAAAGCCATAAAACTGAAAACAATATGAAAAACTAAGATCAAATCCATCTATCATTATAGAGGTAAACAAGCTTAACTCATCTGTGATGGAAGGAAGGAAAGAAGGAAGGGAGGAAGGAAGGAAGAAAAGAAGGAGGGTGGGGGGAGGGAGGGAGGAATAAAGGGATCAGGGGAAGAAACTGGATGCCAAAAGCAAAACCCAACTCTAAGCTGTAAACAAGAGCCATTCCAAACACAAAATACTTCATAAAGACTAAAAAGTCTTTTGACTTTTGAATAAAATATTTTCAAATATGAACAAAAAGGAGCAAGAGTTGTGATCTTAACAGCAACAAAGACAGATTGAAGACCATGAAGCATTTTTTAAAAGACAAAAATGAGCACTTTATTAAATTAAATGGTGCAATTTCACAGTAAAGGTATAATAGCCCTAAACATCTATGCACATGCATCTGTTCTTGATACATAAAGTAGACAGACAAAGAAATAAATTACAGAAGACCAATATAGCACAACTAATAAAGTAATTAAGTAAATAATTAATAAAGTAAGTCTGGTTTATGTATGCACAAATATATTCACCCTAAAAATAAAGAAAATATCTTCAGTTCAAGTGTTATCATAAAAACTGGACTCAGATCAAAAAAGAAAATCTCCAGAAAGCAAAAACAAGGCAGAAAACTTTCTATGATCACAATGCAAGAAAACCAGAAACTGAAAATCAAAACAAAACACACAAAATATCTCTCGACCTAGAAGGAAAAAAAATGCCCTTAAATTCTCCTTGAGTCAGAGAGAATGGACAAACAGAAATACATAACATTTGGAAAACAATAATGAAATGGTCACAGGTAAGAATCCATAGGAAAGAGCTAAGCAAAGCTCAGCAGAAAACACTTCCATTCTATCCACTGAGAAGAAAAATGAAGAATTAAAGGAAACAATTAAACACCCAACTCACAAAGGCAGATGAATGCAATGCAAACTAAAGGAAAGTTGAATGAAGAATTATTAAAGAACAAAGTAGAAAAGAATAAGTTAGAAGACAGAAAAACAATAGAAAAGATAAATCTGAAAGCCACTTTTGCTCAGAGAACAGCTTCTTTTGGCTGAGCCATTTTTTATAGTGGTGGCTGGACTTAAATGCCTGCAGATGTTAAATGACCCTGCAGTACAGCAGGGAGGAGAAAGAGAATTTCCAATAGAGGGATTTGACTATTCAGGAAAGTAAAGGGGAAGTTCCCAGAGAGTAACCGGGGCAGGCCAGGGAGACAAAGAGACGACTGGATTGCTTTGTATAATAAAGTGAGGGGGCTTGGTGGGGACCCTCAGATGAGGGGTGAGTGCTCTAAAGAGGAGAGGAAACAGGAAATATAAGAAGGGGAGAGAGAGATGGAGGCAGAGATGAAGAGACAGACAGAGCAATAATGACATAACAAGAGGGCTGAGCAATAGTAAACCTCTGGGGGGGGGACTCCACCTCCTCCTACTTTGTTGCTTGCTTGCTTGTGACTCTTAGAGCACATCCTTCAGTAACCCCTAACACGGGAAAGTACACTGTGTTCTTGAGTGTCTGAAAATGCCTCCGAGTGTCTCTCAACCTTGATGGATGTTTTCCGCATACAATGCCGTTGCCATTCTAGTGGGAACTCTCTTTCCCTCAGGATTTTCAAGGTGCAGCCCTATTTGTCTTCATATCCTGCATGGAGCAGTTAGAAAGAAAGCAACAGATCAGTATGTACTAAAATGGATAGCTCTCCAAGGCACCATGCTGAATGAAAACTACAAGTCTCCAAGTCATTTATAAGGTGTGCACCTTTTATATCAAAAAATCTGGAAAGGGATCCGCCAGTGGCTCCAGGAGGTACCAGAACTGTGGGACTCTGGTCAAAATGGGAGTTTATGTATTGCCTGCATATTTCTCAATTTATCTTACAATTTCCTCACTCATCGAAAAATTTCAAAAAAAAAGAAAGTAATATTCTAGAGCTCTTAGAACCAACACTAATCCAAAAACGGTTTGAACAAAAATAAGAAAGTAATGTTCTAGAGCTCTTAGAATCAACACTAATCCAAAAACAGTTTCAACAAAAATAAGAAAGTAATATTCTAGAGCACTTAGAACCAACATTAATCCAAAAAAGGTTTGAACAAAAGTAAGAAAGTAATATTCTAGAGCTCTTTATAGACTACAGTATAGTGTAATAGACTATAGACTATTGACTACAGTATAGTGTAAACATAATAGACTACAGTATAGTGTAGTCTATAGACTACACTATAGACTACAGTATAGTGTAATAGACTACAGTATAGTGTAAACATAACGTTTATATGCACTGAGACACCAAAAAATTCATGTGACTCACTTTATTGAAATATTTGCTCTACTGTGGTGGTCTGGAATCAAACCTGTAATATCTCCGAGGTACACCTGTCCTGATACATGCTGCAACATGGAGGAACCTCAAAAATGTTATGCCGAGAGAAAGAAGACTGACACAAAATGTTATATGATTCCAATTACCTGAAATGTCCTGAACAGGTAAATCCATAGAGAAAGAAAGCAGATTGGTGGGCGCTAGGGGGCGGGGGAAGGGAGAGGTGGAGCCACAGCTTAGCATACTGCGCGTTTCCTTTTAGGGTGCTGAAATTGTTTTGGAACTAGATAGAGGTGATGGTTGCACAATACTGTGAATATACTAAATGCCACGGAATTGTTCGCTTTTAAAACGATTAACTTTACGGTATGTGAATTTTACATCAATTTTTTAAAAAGGAAAAAAAGAAAAGAACTCTAAACAACAACAAAAATTGTTGAGGCACCTGGCCCTGAGCATAGTACCAGTAAATGGTAACAGCCACAGCACGGTCCCCACGCAGGACCCAGCCCCACGGAATTCAAGTTTGTCTTTCCACACCTCTGCACCTTTCTCTGACTGCAGAATCTTTGCCGAGTCTGATTTCTGCACAATACCACAACTTATACGCATACGACACTACTACACTCCTTGTCACTTCTGAGGGGCTCATGGATGCAGGAAATTTGTCCTCAGAGAGAGCACTGGAAAGGAAATGGACAAGAAAAAACAAACCAGGATCCGTACTTCCACACAGAGGATCTCATGCTTGTGTTCAAAAAAAAAAGTGAAACTTATTTATCGTCAGATATTCAGAGAAAGGCCAGTGGAAAGCTTTGCAGCAGGAAGATGCTGCCAGGCTGGTGGGATCGTGGGACCCACCATTTATCATTTCTGGATAATTTACATTTCTAGCCTGCTTTACCATCATTTATGTGCCACTTGAAACTGGACACAACAGTCAGTGATTTATTATTTTTAGGAAGGAAATGAAGGCACAAAAAGGTCAGCGTGACTTGCTGAAACCACAGACCAAGAATTAGAACTCGGAACCCTGAGTGGCAAGGTTCTGGGCCCCGTTTGCCTTTCAGCAGCCAGGACCATGTTGCTGGGGAGATTTTCCAGACCTGACACAGCTCTGTCACAGCACAGAAGTTGGGGACATCAGCAGTCCACAGGGATTTCTCTTTCTCCTTGTCTCCTTGTCCCCTCATCTGACCCATCCCGCAAACAGAAGCTAAGACAATTCTTCAGTACCTCTTGTGGCAAGTCAGACACCCACAGGGACTCCCCAGGCCCTCTGCTCTCTATCCTGGCCTCCCTTAGCCGACGGTACTTCCCCTCCTCCGAACATGGAGCGTCCCTGCTCACCTCTACATCCCGTACCTCTGCTCTATACCCTTTACACGTCTCTGCCCATCTAAATCCTCCTCTCCCGAAAGTAGGGAACCAGCCCTCACGGCCCCAGACACGGAGCCAAGAACTTCATTAAGTACTTGAGTAGCTGCTTCTCTCATATGATTGAGAAAACATTTGAGTCAGCTCCAGTGAGCCCTCAGACAACAGAAAGACAAAGTAACCCACCATCTCTGAAATGAATCTGAGTTCAGTAGCCTTAATCCTCAAACCAGCCTGTGGTCTGATACACAGTTCACCTGTGAGTGCAAACAGGGCCAAGCTGAGACACACACACACACACACACACACACACACACACACACACACACACACACACACACACACACCGGACGACCCAAGAAGAAAAAGAAGTTTCTGATCTTTTAAACTATCCCCAAACACCTCTTCTAAGAGGATGTATTAGTTTCCTAGGGCTGCCAAAAAAATGACTACCACCTGAGTGGCTGGAAACAACAGAAGAATTTTTCTCTCAGAGTCTTGGAGGCCAGAAGTCCAAAATTAAGGTGTCAGCAGGGTCTTGTGCTAGCTAGAGGTTCGGGAGAGAATCCTTCTTGCCTCTTCCTGGCATCTGATGATGTTGCCGACAGCCCTAGCATTCCTTGTCTTATAAATGCATCACTCCAATCTCTGCCCTGTCATCACATGGCCTTCTCCTGCCTGTCTGCTTTCTCTTCTTATAAGGACACCAGTGTCCTTACTCCAACCCCGCTCCTGTATAACCTCATCATAACTAATTACATCTGCAAAGACTCTATTTCCTAATAAGGTCACCTTCTGAGGCTCCAGGTAGACATGAGCTGGGCCGGGTGGGAGCGCAAAGGGGAGGGAACCTATTCAATCCAATACAGATGAGAAGGTGAGGTAAAGGAAGAGAAGGTTTGGAATTAGGATCGACAGAAGGGTGATTCCAGGTTTTTTTATTATTATTATTATCATGATTTTTTATATTTTGGCCGTGCCACGTGGCTTGCAAGATCTTAGTCCCCTGACCAGGGATTGAACCCACGCCCCCTGCAGTGGAAGAGCAGAGTCCTAACCACTGGACCGCCAGGGAAGTCCCTGATTCCAGTTTCTATAACTTCATTTCCTCAGCTGACAAGAGCACCCAAGGAGGACCCCCCTGAAATCCCAAGTGACACCTCGGCCTTGGCTGTATTGTCCCTTTGTTCTTTGCTGTCCATGGATGAGTGGCTGCCTTGGGTTGGTGGCTTCCTTCTCCATCCTGAAGGAATTCCCCAGCCCTTGCCTTCCTCACCTCACTGTTCAGTTTGCAGAGATGGATATTAAATCAGATTTTCACCTGTTTCATTACATTCTGATGATTTTGAGCTACTGGGATTTTCAATTTGAAAGAAAATATTTTGATCCAGCAATGCCCACAGGACAGTTCTAGGATGAGGACGCTTGGAGCATTCTGGGGAGCTGTGGAGTGTGAGTCTGTGTACAGACACATCACCTAAAACCCACTGGTTGACTTGCTAGTTGGCCCATGGGGAGATGTCGTTGTGTGGAAGAGTTTTCATCAGAATTCTGGTATAAAATGAAAAGCCTCAAAGGAAAGAAAGCCTTTCAAAACCTGTGTTGCATTCCTCTGATTTGGTGCAGCTTGTTTTCATGCAAAGTTTGCTAAGAGAGAAGAGGCAACCCAGTGGCGTCATGTGCAAATCATAGGATTTACCAACATGATTCAAGGTGAGATCTTTGACTGGGCTGGCCCATGCTGTTTCAGAGGCTCCAGCTCTGTTTTTCACTAATTGTTATTAATAGGATAGGCCACTGCATCTTTCATTCTAAGGACACATCTGGAGCAGACCCTCACCACTGCTGATATGATGTTGTATCTGCACTCACACCTTTTCCCTAGTCCTCCATCTTCTCTATGCCTGATGCTGTCCTGAGTCTGATTCCTTTTTTGTCTCTTACAGCCCTTAACAGAGTTCCTGCCATGGTGCCTTACCCCCAGCAGGGGTTTAGCAAATGGGGTGCAACGAACAGAAGGAATATGATGTGCTGGTGGGATTGTATTCATAAACAGAAAACAACATTTGGCATACACTGTATTCACAAATAGTAACAAGTGATGGATGTCGGGCAGCAGAGAGGATGCTAAGAAAAATGAGATGCCATTGAGATGCAGGCTTCATTTCTCTCTCCTGACTCTGGCCACCAGCTGAGCTGTGCAGCCCTCAGCTCTTTCTCAGCATGCAGGGCCTCTTTACCAGTGGTTCTGGGGGTGACTACCAGAAGCGAATGCCTGGTGAGAGCCAGGAGAACAAGCCCCAAGCCAAGCTGCCAATGAGAGCAGAGCTAGATGAAAAAGAAGCTAAGATATGCAGCCAAAAGAGATGGAGCCCAGACACAGGGCTCAAAGCAGGTGGGAGGTAAGCCTGGAAAACCTCAGGAATTGCTCCAGAGCACATAGACCCCTGCTGTTATGGGTGGAATTGTGTCCACCCCCTTCCAATTCGTATGTTAGAGTTCCAAGCTCCAGTACCTCAGAATGTGACCTTATTTGGAGATAGGGTCTTTAGAGAGCTAATCAAGTTAAAGTAACATCATTAGAGTGGCACCAATCCAATATGACTGGTGTCCCCATAAGAAGGGGAAATTTGGACACAGAAGCACACAGAGGGGAGATGATGTGAATAGACAGGGAGAAGACGGCCATCTACAAGCCCAGGAGAAAGGTCTGGAACAGATCCTTCCCTCATGGCCTCAGAAGAAACCAACCCTGCAGATACCTGGGTCTCGGAGTTTGGCCTCCAAAACTGTGGAACAATAAATTTCTGTTGTTTAAGCCACCCAGTCTGTGGTAGTTTGTTACAGCAACCCAAGCAGACTAATACACCTATGATGACTATTCCTGTGATTCCTGCCCTACTTATAAGGCACATGGAGCATTTAAAGGGCCTTTGAAAATGGGACCCATGCCCAACAAGCCTGCAACACGCCCATTTGGTGGTGGTATTGTCAGTCGCTATCAGTGATGCCCATTTCGATCACTCTCTATCTTGAGATACAGTGCAGCAAAAATGGCCTGACAATTTGACATCAACCAAATTTTTTTTAATGTGACTATTTTTGATCCAGCAATTCCATGTCCAAGAATGTAGAGCATTTCCCCAAAAATGCTGATACAAGGGCTCAAAGACATGTATAAGGATGTTTCCTGCAGCCTTTTTCTGTACCTTGCACATTTTTTCTTACTTTTTATTTGCAAATAATTCAAACTTACTGAAAATTGGCAAGAATGAAAATAGTACATAAAATGCTCATGCACCATTTATGCTGAATCTCTTACTGTTAACATTTTGCTTCATTTGTTTTATCATCTTTAACTGTCTCTCTGTCAGCCTCTCTCAACCCTGTGAACAAAGACTACTTACATCATAGCCCTTTAATCCTAACTACTTCAGTGTGTGTTTCCTAAATGTAAATATAATGTCTTACATAATCACAACAGTTATCAACCTCCAGAAGTTTATCATGGAAACAGTACTTTTATCCAATCTGCCTTTCTTATTCCAGTTTTATCAACTGACTCAAAAATGTCCTCTGAGAATTTTTTTCTTCCATTACAAAGTCCAACCCAGCTCAGGTACTGTACTTAGTTACCATCATTCTTTAATATCTATCAGTCTGTAACATTTCCCACAGCCTTTCTTTGTCTTTTATGACATTGACACTGTTATGGAAGGAATATTTGTGTCCTCCCAAAATTCATATGTTGAAATCCTAACCCCCAAGGTGATGGTATTAGGGAGGGCATTAGGTCATGAAGGTGGAGCCTTCGTGAATGGGATTAGTGCCCTGATAAAGAGACCCCAGAGAGCTCTCTCACCCTCTTTCCACCATGTGAGGAGGACACAATGAGAAGTCTGCAGTCTGCAACTTGGAAAAGGGTTCCCACCAGAACCCAGCCAAGCTGACACCCTGGTCTCAGACTTCCAGCCTCCAGAGCTGTGGGAAATAAATGTCTGTTGTTTAAGCCACCCAGTTTATGGCATTTTGTTATAGAAGTCCAGATAGACTAAGACACACTATTAAAGAATACAATTTATTTTTAATAGACTCTTCCTCATTTGGGGTTTGTTCCATGGTCCCTCATAGCCAGATTCAGATTATGCTCTTCCAGGACAGAAAATGCCATGAGTGATGCCTATCCTTCTCAGGGAATCATATCTGGAGGCCCTGGATATTCATCTACTCCTCACAGGTTAATTTTTACCTCCTGGTTAAATTAGTGTCCAATTTCTCCACTGTGTAGTTGCTTTTTTTCCCCTTGTAAGCAACAAGCAGTCTGCGGGGAGATGCAGTGAAACCATACAAAGATCTTCCTCTTCAAAGTTTCCCTCTTGGTTTAGCACCCACTAACTTTTGCCTGACCAACCTTTAATGGTCATAAGATGATAATTTTCCAACTCCAGCACGCCCTCCACATTGATCTTGGCACTCAGCAAGCCTTAGTCCTCACAAGTGTGCCACAAGGTAGAGATACACCTGGGAGAATTCAGGAGCCTGCCGCATCAAGGAAGATTCTAGGGCTTCGGCGGTCAGGATACCTCCTCTGTAATGAGAGACAAGTTACTGCCCTTGCACTGATAACCACGAAGAAAGAGGCACAATCTTTATAGATTTCTTTGGATTGGGGAAGTAAGACAAACCATGTTTGAAAATGCTTCTCTAGCCATGTCGCCCATAAAGTAACCCTGTCAACCCGGATGGTGCCAGTTTCAAGCAGAGTCTGGAGCAAGGAAAGGCTCCACGGAGAGCTGAGACTGCAGTGAACACTGCCCTGGACTTTGACTTTGGGGCCATTTGACCCAATGATACTGGAAGTGTCTGCAGCCAGGGGAGGCTGTGTGGAGCCTCTGAGGGCTCCAAAAAGAGTTCACAGCACAGACCCTGAAGGTGCAGGAGTAGGTCACTGCCTCCCTCTGCCAAGGACCTTCGCCATTGCGCAAGCAGCTCCTTTCTTACCCGCCCTGGTAGAAGAAGAAAGACTAACCACGAGGCACAGGCACAATGTGAGCTGAACTGCCCACCGAGAACTGGATGTCTGATCTACCAAACCACCATGAAGAGCAACTGCATGTGCACAAAAGCATGCCATTATAAAATGGAAACGGTATGTGGAGATCTGGTCCAAGCAGGTGTAGGCAACATAATTGACCTGCAAAAGGAGGTGGTTTCAGCCTCCAAGATGCCTCCTCAGAGTGTCTGTTTCAACCCTCTGCCACCCTGCACTATGGCCTCGTGGGGATTCCCTATGGCCAGTTAATGAAGGAGGAAAGAGTACAAGCTTGACTCATGGATTAATTGCGTGGTCACCTGAACACCCTGGAAGAGGGTACCTGCTGCACTCAGGACCATTTCTGAAAGACAATGGATAGGAAATCTTCCCCCAAGACAGAACTTCAGGAGGCACATCTGGTTTTCATGGGAAGGATAAATGGTTGAAGATGTGAATATACCCTGAGTGATCAGCGGGGGTCAATGAGTTGACCAACTAGTCAGGGCCTTTGAGAAAACAAAATTGAAAAACTCATAGTAAGGAGGTTGGGGGAGAGCTGCGTGGAAGGACTTCTGAGAATGTGGACACATTTGTGTTCATGCAAATGCCCACCAGAGGGCAGCCACAGTGGAAGAGGCACTCTATAACAGGTGGACAAGAAGACCCGGGCATGGGGTCAGGATGGATGCCACACATGGACTCAACAGCCTAACTGCATGGCTGCCTTCGCCAAGATATATGTGGCCACCGTTGCTGCTGAGCGCCCAAACTTCCAACAACGGAGGAATATACTGAGCCTCCACTCTGGAACCATCCCTGGGAGGACCAGCTGGTTCCTTGGTAGCGGGTGAATTACATTGGACCCCTCGCTTTATAGAGGAGACAAGTTTTTGTCTTCATAGGGTAGCACAAATTCCAAGTGTGAGTTTTCTTTTCCTGCCCTCAGCACTTCTGCCAGTCTCACCATTAATGGATTTACAGAATGCCAGAATCCCTGAACAAGCACCCTGGTGTCCCACATAACATCAACTAGGGGACACTTAAAGGAAGTGACTCAGTGGGATCATGCCTATAGAATCCCCTGGGTTTACCTATTGCCCAGAATCAGCTGGCTCGAGAGATGATGGGATGGTCTGCTCAAAGCCCAATTACAGTACCAGTTGGAAGCAAACATCCTATAAGGTTGTAGGGTAGAACGTCTGCCTTAAAGTTTAAGGATTAAACCAATGATCAACATATGGTGCAACCTTCCCCCACAGCCAGGAGCACAGGCCAAAGAAACAAGGGGTGGAGGTACAAGTGTTTACTGTTCTAGCTCTTTTTTTTTTTTTTTTGGTACGCGGGGCTCTCACTGTTGTGGCCTCTCCCGTTGCGGAGCACAGGCTCTGGACGCGCAGGCTCAGCGGCCATGGCTCACGGACCTAGCCGCTCCGCGGCATGTGGGATCTTCCCAGACCGGGGCACGAACCCGTGTCCCCTCCATCGGCAGGCGGACTCTCAACCACTGTGCCACCAGGGAAGCCCCCTGTTCTAGCTCTTAACACACCAGAAGTTTTACTTCCCATGCCCATGACCTTGGGTTTAGTGGATTTGGAGGTCCATGACCAAAGCAGAAAACAATCATGTTTCTGATCCACTGGAAGCTGAGACACCTTCCCCTTTCCCTCCTCCACCTTCCAGTGAACAAACAGCCAGGTAGGGGTCCAGTGGAAAAGAGGATATCAAGTATTTACAGCCTACAGGATTTCTTGGGGTACTTCTTTGTTCTCCCTTGTCCCACATTCCTGGCCAAGAAAAAAAAAACTGCAGAAAAGTCACCAAGATCTCACACCCTGCAAGAATGAAAGTGGGGGTCATCTCACCAGTAAAGAATCCATCCAGCATGGGCTTGTACCTGGCAGGGAGACTAAAGTATGGGTGGTGGGAAAAGATGTCTCTCTAGGCCCCGTGACCTACCAAGCTGGGAAGCACAGCAGCTGCGGTGATAAACCAAGCTGCTGATCCCTGCCCCATGTCTATTTCCTTAAATGAAGGACACAGGCTTGGCTGACAATTTAGATTTCACATGGAAACATGACCAAATTAATATCACTTTGCAGTGAGAGTAGCTGGTGGGACTTCACACATTCCCTCTGCTGGAGACATGAGCTCTTCATGCAAAGGACAGGAATGGATGCTGAGGGCAAAGGAGTCACCTGTCTCAGATCCTTCCATTTGCTTTTCTGGGTCTGTCTCCACCCTTCTCCACCCTGGTCCCTGCCCCAGGACTCTGGACTGATTAAACTCTACAAGAGGCTCCCAAAGAAATTGGCTTCCAGTTGGGTTCAGCTAGCAAGAGCCCCAGCAGGAGAGGGAGGGAGGGAGGAGAGTAAATCAGGGTGTTTATTCTCTGGTTCCTCCATGGAGGTGACACCGGTCTGCTAAGTCCATCCAAAGACTGTCACTGTTCCTCTCAAGGTGGCTTGTTCCAGCCACTCTCTCTTCTTCTGGGTTTCAGTAACCTGTCCCTTCCCTCTTCCTAGGATGGCAACTGCTCCACCATTGCTAGCCCTGGTTCCCGCGCTATGCCATGGTTTCCCGATACCTGTCATACCTTTGTAATGAGTTCCTTTAAAACTAAGACCTCCTCGGGCTTCCCTGGTGGCGCAGTGGTTGAGAGTCCGCCTGCCGGTGCAGAGGACGCAGGTTCGTGCCCCGGCCCGGGAAGATCCCACACGCCACGGAGCGGCTGGTCCCGTGAGCCATGGCCGCTGAGCCTGCGCGTCCGGAGCCTGTGCTCCGCAACGGGAGAGGCCACAGCAGTGAGAGGCCCACGTCCCGCAAAAAATAAAGAAATAAATAAGACCTCCTCAATTTATCCTAACAGAACATGCCATGTGTTACCCCTGGGGACTCTAATAAGCACAAAAGTTTAAATACCATGCCCAGGATCATTTATCTGGGAGATGGTAGGAAGAGGCAATGTCTTGAGAGTAGACTCTGTACAGCCTTGCGGGAAGTGCACTTGGGTCATGTCTGCGCCCCTCACCCCTCCAGAACTGTGAGATAATAAATGCTGAGCATGGGGTCATCTGTTATGGCAGCAAAAGAACACATAGGATGCTGAAAATTTCTCTCCCATGCACCCTTTCTTAGAAAACTACCCAAAGATGTGCTCTAGCAAAATTAGGGAGTAAACAAAGAAAGGGGGAGGATAGACTCCAGGAAATAGAGTCTTCCACCAAGGACAGTGGAGAGGGAAAGGCCCCGGGGACCGTTGGTGGCACACCTGGAGAGGAAGGCATGGTTGGAGCAGGGGGTCAGAGCCTCCAGGAGGGCAACGGGCAAGGGAGGCTGAGCTCGCTGCCCAGGAGGGAACCATCAGCCATGAGCCTCTGGCAGCCATAAGTGCAGGACACGCCCAAAGCTGGGAGTGTCTGGAGAGGGGCCCTGAAAGTGGAAAGAAATAAGGCCCCAAAATACCAAGCTGGGAGGAAAACCCCAGGAAAGCAGAGGCTGCCTTCCTATTACAGCTGGTGGCCAGGGGCACCTCCACTGTAAATCACAGTGGAAGGAGTGACACTAGGCAGGGGTCCTTGTAGAGGAGTTTGTACATAGACAGTTTTGATCTTCCTTTTGAATCCAGATAATGAAACATCGGTGTGGGGAAAGAAAAAGAGAGAAAGGGAGGGAGAGACAGTGTGTGTTTTTCTCAAGCTGAAGTAACAAGAATTAGATGTTTAAATATATTATGTAGAGTTACACAGTTAAACAAAGGCGCAATGAAATAAGTGATGTAGCTATTGGGATGGGGAAGGAAGGAGGGGGTTGGGGGCCGAAGCCTCATCTCTCTCAGCAGGAAGCCAGTAGATGGTGTTTGGAGTTGATAAATCAGGAGAGAGCCAGGTAAGAGCTTTAGCTTAGAGACATGGAGGAACGGCCAGGAGATGGAAACACAGAAACCCTTCAAAGCAGGTCTGTCTGAAGCCCTCAGCTGGGCTGAGGGCGCAGAGCAAAGCACTGTCCCTTTTCATTATATGGCCCCCTGTACTATTTGGTTTCCTAATCCTGTGCTTGAAACCTTTTTTATACACCAGAGCAGATGGGGGGAGAGAGGGTGGGGAAGGAGGGAGGCATAGAAGGAAGGGAGGGGGGGAAGGGAAAGACGGAGGAATGGAAGAAGGGAGGGATGGAGGCGGGAGCGGGGTTGGGGGAAGGCCCCCTGGACCTGCAGTCACTAAAGCCGGAACCTGCGGCTTCTACTCCAGGCCGTCGCAAGGAGCCCCTGGCACTGCTGCACCACCAGGTGTGCAGGAGAGGCTCAGGGACAATCCACCCCCCAACAGGGATGGAAACATGTGACACTGGGCAGTCCCCCAGACACTCCAGTGGGCCCCAGCTCCAGCTTCCCCGGGGGTGACCTGCCCATGGACACACCCTTCACTTGCTTCCCCACTTCCCCGCCCCTCCTCACCCCTTCCTGTCCCTGGGTCACCTCCCAATAACCCATCATACCCAAACCCTTGTCTGAGCTTCTGAGGAGACCCCAGCTGACATCGGCACCATGGCCTGCAGCGTTCTCCATGCCTGCAGCACAGAGGATGGATCCAGGCTCCGTACCCCGTGCAGCATCTCCCTGCCCTAGGCTCAGGGTAAGCTCTCCAGCCACCGGAGAAAGGCCTAGGCGGAGGACATGGGGCTGGAGGCAGCAGGTGTGGGCCTGTGTGGGACTGTCCTCCAAGCTGCAGGGGCCTCCTGGGCCGGATGAGGGGCGGGGGTGGGAGCCCAGTGCACTCCCTGCAGGGCTGTACGCAGCCTGACCCCATGTCACCACCTGTTCCTAGATCCACAATCCTGGGCATGGCATTTAAGCTCTGCCTGTTGGTCAGGCTGGATCCAGGCCCCAGCAGTGCCAGCAGGCCTCCCTGTGTGTCACCCCGCTATCCCACCGCATGCTTTGCCCTCTTGCCGGTGGTCGTCTTCCCTGGGCAACCTCTGGAAGCTCCAGGCAAATATCCCACTAGCCTTCCACCTGGTAGAAAGAGCAGGGCATGGAGAAGAGTCGGGGTGGGATCTCGTGGACTGACTTGGGTCACCAGCCCACCTTGATTCAAACACTGTGTCACGAGATGGAGATGCCCTGGGAGCTGGCTGGGGGGGAGGGGGGGTCAGGCCCTTCTAACTAAACACAGGACCTGAGAGTGGGGAGCCTATGTGGTTCCCAGAGGAAAATTGAGATGCTATTTCCGAAGAACAGAGAAGCTCTATGTCCGCCCCAGGTGTCACAGGACGGCAATGCAGAACTCACCTCCACCAGCCGGGGCCCAGCTGATTTCTAAGCACCACCAGTACACGCCAGCTACCAGGACACGCTCGGTCACAGACACTGACGCAGACACTCGAACAGACCAGTCCCACGTTTGATGAGACGTGTGGTTGTGACACTCAGACACTCAGCCAAGAGGATGTTGAGACAAAGAACCAATTTTGTCATGAATATAATCCACATGTTTGTGGGCTGGGTGACCCAGGAGCTCGCTTTTCCTTTAATATGTAACTAGAATGGTTTAAGCCTCTTTACCCCAAAGTAGACAGACCCCACCCTCCCTCTATGTTTCGGGGTTCTCTGGGGCCCATAGGTCCTCCAGTCCCCTTTTCCTCTTTCTTCCTTCACAGATTCCATAATCTCCATGCAGATAACCCTGGACTTGAATCTTCTAGCTCCCCTTGCTATAAACCACCCACAAAATGCAGATCTTTTCCTTTATTTCTCCAAACACATCTCCCTCAACGTAGCAGACTTTTACTAAAGACTCAGGGTGATGATGAGGGGTTATATCACGGAAAATAAATAGCAGACATTTCTGGTTTTAAAAGGAGAGCCATTATTTGAGGAACTAACTTGAAAGCCAAATTTCTTCCCCGATCCCCCAGGTCATCCATTGCAATTCTGTCCCTGTCTCTTTTGAGGCCTTTTCCTGTCACTATTGCTATGCAACAAACCACCCCAAACTAAAAAGTGAAAAACATTTTCCACTACGCACCTACTAGAAAGGCAATCCAGAACACTGACAACACTAAATGCTGGTGAGGGTGTGGAGAAACGGGAACCCTCATTCACTGCTGGTGAGAATGCAAAATGGTGCAGCCACTTGGGAAGACAGTTTGATGGGTTCTTTCAGAATTCAGTATAATCTTACTGTACCATTCAGCAATCATGCTCCTTGGTATTTACCCAGAGGAGTTGAAAACTTATGTCCACACAAAAACCTGCACACAGATGTTTATGGAAGCCTTATTCATAATTGCCCAAACTTGGAAGCAACCAAGATTCCTTCAGTAGCTGAATGGATAAATATATCATGGTGCATGCAGACAATGCAGTATCATTCAGCACTAAAAAGAAATGAGCTGACAAGCCATGAAAAGACATAGAGGACTGTCTAGACATAGAGGAAAGAAGCCAATCTGAAAAGGCTAAATACTGTATGATTCCAACTATATAACATTCTGAAAAAATCAAGTAAAAAGTGGTTTCCAGGGGTTGGGTGGGGGTGAGAGGGGTGGGAAGGGATGAGTAGGTGGACCGCAGAGGATTTTTCAGGCAGTGAAAATATGGGATATCTCTTTACCCTCCTATCAATTTTTTTTTTTGGCTGCAGTGTGCTGCATTGCATGCAGGATCTTAGTTTCCCAACCAGGAATCGAACCCATGCCCCCTGCATGGGGAGCTCAGAGTCTTAACCACTGAATCACCAGGGAAGGCCCTACCTTCCTCTCAATTTTGCCACAAACCTAGATCCGTTCTTCAAATCTTTAAAAATATTTTTAATGTATTATGCTGACACATTCTAGGGATCAGGAATTAGACAGGGCACAAAAGGAACAACTTACTTCTGCTCCATGATTTCTGGGACCTCCTCTGGGAGGACTCAAAGGCTGAGTGTGATTTAATAGCTGGGGGCTGAAATTTTCTTCTCTCATATGTCTGGTGGTTAAGGCCAATTGTTGGCTGAGAACTTGAGCAGACTGTGGACCATAATGTCCACACATGTGGTCTCTCCACCTGGGCTCTCTTGGGCTTCCTCACAACATGGCCGCCAGGCCCCAAAAGCAAACATCCCAGGAGAACAGGGTAGAAGTTCACAGAACTTTTATGACCTAAGCTTGGAAGTCATATGGTGCAACTTCTGCTGTATTCCATTGATTGAGGCAATCACAAAGGCCTACCCAGGGTCCAGGGGAAGAGGACATGGCCTCCACCTCTTGATGGAAGAGACTGTGGGATGGGAGATGTTTCCATCTTTGGAAAATACAATCTCCCATAAAACCTCTTCACATTTCTGATATCCTCTCTTCCATACTCCTCAGCATCTCAGAAACCTCAAAATCCCTCTCACTTGATTACACAAAGCAATTCATTGCTCCCTTTGTCTCTCCTGGCTATGCCCTGGGAAACTTCCCCTTTTACACCAGAGTATTTTCCTAAATGCCAGAGTATTTTCCTAAACAGTCAGCACTATTTAACAGCATGCAGGTGCTCAGATTTAGATATTATCATGAAATACCTAGCCAAAAAGAATATCTTCCAAAAGATCGATTGTGTGTTACTCAGGCATAGAAATACTGTTTCACCGTAATGTATGGAAGCCACATCTGCAAAGCTGTATTAATATAGTTTACCCATAGTAGGGGGGCAAAAATATTTAGTGAGTAGATAAATAAATGAATGAATCAAATATGATCAGCCAAGACATGGAAATAACCTCATTACTTGGAATTGAGTGTTTTAATGTAATTCATTAAAATAGACACTGTCTGTATTTGTGATATATGTGTGCTTAAAATTCATGGAGAGAATGAGCATTTTAATTACAAAATGCTAAAAATCATTAACAATTTAAAGATCATCAAGTAAGCAAGTCTGCTACGCCCTTATAAACAAACCAGACAAGTGCAAGGGCACAGCTAAAGGGCAGGTGCAAGAGGAGGGAGGAAGGGGCAGGACCAGTTGCCCCCTACTCATGGACCCAGAAGAATTTAACCCAACCTACCAAAATGTAAGAGGCCCAGGGATGCTGTGGGAGAAGGGGAAGGACCAGGGGTTGCATGGGGACTATGACCCCCTGGGGGATCTCAGCCTCTGCTGAGAGACCAGGGCCACATCCACCCCTCCCCCACTACGACCCCCCAGTCTAGACAGCCTCCCACGTCCCACTGCCAAAGGCAGCCTGCCTTCTCCACCTTGATTCCTTCGTCTGCTTTCCCTCCACTTCCAGGAAGTCACCTCTCCTCAATTCCTATCAACTAAATCAAGCCCACCCTTTAGCACCCAGTCAAATGCCACGGTCCCCAAGAAGCAAAAACATCCCCATCACCCAGCCCAGTGCTGATTTCATACCCTCTGCGCCCCCCTGTTCTCTGTGTTCTCTGCTACTGTACTTACCTTACACGAAGGCCCAGCATTCAGGCTGCACTCACTTGATGAGCTGACTCCATGTTGGCTCCATTTCATCCACTCAGCAGCCCCAGGAAGTACTGTGACTGACTGTCCTCATTTTATGGAACTGAGGCCAGAGAGTAAGTGACTTGTTCAAGGTCACATGACCAGTTTGAAATACAGATGAACCCTGGGGTGCCTACGGGGTCCATGTGATGGCCAATCCCAAGGTCTCCTGGAGTGAGGGGAGGGGGATGGACATGCTGGGGAGTTCATGATGGTGCCCTCACGTCAGGGTTCCTGTTCAGGGTCTGGTGGTACAATGCAGTCACATCTGCCTAGTTAGAGACCTGCAGATGACACTCCTTGTAAGAGCAGAATATGCAATGAAATAAGGAACCATGAGTATCTCTTATTACCTCACAAAGATTTATTAGTGAAGGCAAAGTGCTTATAACAGTTGTCAAATATAAAGAGGTTAGTTGCACCGAAAAAAATAAGTTTTCCCAACTGGCTTGACTTTTGTTTAAGACAACTAGTAAGTATTCAGTTATCATAAAAATACTTTTGAAAAAACAGACACACTCCATCTGTCCCTTCAAAGTAAAAGTAACATTTTAAAATGAGTATGCAAGAAAGAGTAATGTTATACAGAGAGCTTCTGAATACGGATATATGGAAATGTTTTCATTATTATATGACTTTGCTGGCCCAAACAAGATAATACGTCATCCACTAAACTCTCTTATCTGCACACTTAAAACAGAATTTTCTAAGCTGTTTAAAAGGTTTCCAAATGAATATTTTGAATGGATTTTGATTCCAAATGTTTTAAATTGCATAACTGGTGGCTGTGATTTTTAAAATGAGTTTCATCGAAGACGTGAACTCAATTTCCAGAATTTATTGTAAAATGAGATTTTTATGAATCTTGCCAAACTTATCCATTAACACCTTAATCATGACTGTTCCATCTTCACGTGATTAAATGATAAGGAGGTATTCTTCAACTACAAATGAAAATAGATGAACAAAGCTGCCTATATTGGGAATTGCATATAAATACGACAAGATCAGATTTTGAAAACATCATTGACAAATTTGCAGAAAATACAGCTTAAGAACAGAAAATTTAATACTATTTGCCACTGCAAAAATAAAAACTAGTAGGTACATACAAGCTTTTATTTCTTTTTCCTACAAGTATATTAATGGGAATTTTAAAATATGAATCTATAACTTTTTCCTTTTTATTGTAATTTTTTAATTTTCATTTTTTAACAAAGGTCCTGGTTGGGCTTTCCTGGTGGCACAGTGGTTGAGAGTCTGCCTGCTGATGCAGGGGACACGGGTTCGCGCCCTGGTCCAGGAAGATCCCACATGCCGTGGAGCGGCTGGGCCTGTGAGCCATGGCCGCTGAGCCTGCACGTCCGGAGCCTGTTCTCCGCAGCGGGAGAGGCCACAACAGTGAGAGGCCCGCATACCGCAAAAAAAAAAAAAAAAAAAAAAAGGTCTTGGTATGATTATATAGACAAAATTCAATAAAGGAAAAATTTCACTGTCAAGAAAAAAAATGAATTTTGGTAAGCACAGCCATTTGAATCTACATATATTTGCAAAGTCTCACTCTCAGTTAAGATGATATTAAAACACATATCAAAGGAAACTGAACTTAAAATCTGGCCTTCAGATCACTGTATCACAATAAAATAAACAAGATTTTTTAATAATGCTATTTGATTATATTACTATTATTAAAAGTGCTTAATGTACTCTAAAGAGAACAGAAAGAAATGGTATAGAAAATTTCAGTACCATTAATGAACAGGAATAAGTTATTATTTAAATATTACATACTTTAGCTCATTTAAAAATTCTGTTTCATATATTTTATCTATGTGTATTGTCAACGCCCTCCAGCCAAAGCCACCAGAAGTACACTGGTGAATTTCTGGTGAACAAGTTGCAGTTATTACTCATTGTGAGGAGAGAGACTTCGCACCATGGGAAACTTGGGGGGGGATGGTGGTCAGTAAGATGGTGTTAGATAGTGGTGATTGGTGATTTGGATGAGGATCTAAGGGAGGGGTTCTCTCTAGATTGGATGCTATCAGAGAGAGGGGGCAATCCTATGAGGGGGTATCTCAGTACATCTTATCCCTGGGGACAGCCGACTAGAGCAAAGATGAAGCTGTAACTGGTGAAACAGGGATCACTCTTGTTGGCCAGCAGGGGCGTGTTAGGTGTTCTGTGGGTGGCACTGTGATCTTGTTTTCATCTGTGCTTAGACAAATTGATGAGGGGGCTTTGCTTGGTCTCACTTTATCATGGGCTCAGAGTAACCTTATCTGAGGTAGGTGTTCTGTGAGATTGTCTACGTCCAACAGATTAACGTGCCTGTCTGTGAATGCCCAGCCACTGCTGGATGTCAGGACTGCTCTTTCCACTTTCCTGGCATAGTATTACAAAACTATAGACACACCTCACAGATATGGTAGGATCGGTTCCAGACCACCGCAATAAAGTGAATATCGCCGTAAATTGAGTCACACGCATTTTTTGGTTTCCCAATGCATATAAAAGTTATGTTTACACTATACTGTAGTCAGTTAAGGGTTCAATAGCATTACATCTAAAAAAGCAATGTACATACCTTAATTAAAAAATACTTTGTTGCTAAAAAATGCTAACCATCATCTGACAATGCAGGGTTGCCACAAACCTCCAATTTGTAAAAAAAAAAAAAAGCAATACCTGTGAAACTCAATAAAACAAAGTGTTATAAAACAAGGTATGCCTGTACACTGTACAGTAGTATTGTAGTTCACATGTCAGCACCCAAAAAGAACCTGTACCCCATTCGCAATCACTCCACATCCCTTCTCTCCCCAGCCCATGGCAACCACTCAAAATTTGCCAATTCTGGACATTTCATATAAGTGGCTGCAATAGTTAATTTTATGTGTCAGCTTGGGTAGGTCATGGTACCCAAATATTTGGTCAAATATTATTCTAAATGTTTCTGTAAAGGGATTTTTAGATGAGATTAACATTTAAATCAGTAGACTTTGAATAAAACGGATCGCTCTCCATAATGTGGGTGTGACTCATCCAATCAGTTGAAGCCCTTAATGGAAAAAGACCAACCTCCTCAAGCAAGAAGGAATTCTCCCAGCAGATTGCCTTTGCACTCAAAGTGCGACTCTCTCCCGGCTCACCAGCCTACCTGGACAATTTTGGACTAGTCAAGATGCTACAATCATGTGCACTAAATCCATGAAATAAATAAACTTATATGTATACAGTTGACCCTTGAACAATACAAGGGTTAAGGGTGCTAACCCTTTACACAGTCCAAAATCCAAATATAATAAATATAACCTAGAGTCGGCCCTTTGTATATACTCATTTCTTCCATGTCCTCCACTCTGCATCTGTGGATTCAGCCAAACTTGGACACAGAGCCATACAGGACTGTGGTATTTACTATTGAAAAACATGCACAAATAAGTGGACCTGCACAGTTCAAACCTTTGTTATTCAAGGGTCAGCTGTGTACAGACACACACACACACACACACACTCACACTCACATCCCATTGGTTCTGTCCCTCTGGAGAACCCTAACACAATGGTATTATAGAATATGTGAGATTTTCTGACTGACTCCTTTCACTCACCATATTTATATGACTTCTCATTTAATCCTCAAACCCGACCATGTGAGAAGCATCTACATCAGCGGTAAAGTGGAGTGGATCCTTCTAGCCAGAATGATTATAGCAGGAATAATGGGCATACGATTCTGGCTTCATGGTGACCATCTTAACACTCAGAATGCACCATTCTGATGTTTGAGAATCCCTCCTGCGAACTCAGTGGAGAAGGCCCCTCTTGCAGGAAGCCTTCCTGGATCTGTCCTCCACTCCAGGCCAGCATCTCTCCATCACATCCCTCTGCTCTGCTTGTCAGACTATAACAGTCTGTGAACTCAAATGGCTTCTTGCTAAGACTGAAAACCTTGAATGCTAAGGGCTATGTCTATCCACCACTAAACTCCCATCCCCCATCTCATCCTAGTTCCCAGACTTTCCATACAGAAGCCTTACCCTAGAGCTCGCCTCTCCTCTGTCCCCGAGGGAAGGTTCTGCTCCTAGTCCCTCAACCCCACCAGAAACTCTGGCCTGGTTGAACCCATGGACTGCAACCCAATGGGCCTCATCCGCAACCAGCAGCCAGGCCTGTCACCGACCCTCAGCATCTTATTTTCTATCAAATAAAATGAGTTTTAAGTACACAGACTTCTGTTGTGTCCAGCTTCTAACTGACAGGCCCGCCCGCCAGGAGCTGCTGCCTCCTGGCTTCCCTCAGCATGAAGTGGGGCAAGCCCTTCCAGAACTTTCCCTCCAGCGGCTTGCTTGCCTTTTGGCTACATGCTTCTCTTTCTGCTCTGTGACAGGGACCACCTTCCCCACCCCCAAAGCTTCCCCACCCACACACACCCAGAGACTAGCCTTAGCTCTGAGTGTTTTTTAATAAAACTTTCTGAATTCCTGTAGGGTAAATTGGAAACTCCCTTTTGAACCAAAATCCATTATCTACCATAAACATGGTCCCAGCAGCCCATAAAGAATGGAAATTTGTCAGTATTACCCCCAGAGTGACCCAATCTTCCTTCACTTTTGGACATTATTATCCAAGGGCGAGGGACCCTTTCAGTAGCAGAGAATGAGGCAAAAGTCAGCATTCTTTTATCTAGGGCCTGACTTTGAGCTCGTCCCTTGGGCAGTTTGCAAGAAGTTCCTGGTACCTCAACAGAGCACTGGCCCATCTGTTCAGTCTTCAACAGCTCTGTGGAGAACAGTCCACAGTACAAGCCAGAGCCCGGCTGCAGAAGACAGTGGAACACAATCTCCTGAAGCCCCCAGCCCACCAGGGAGCAGGCTGCAGCCATGACAGCTGAGCATTATCATGCTGGCTGGAAAGACACAGATTCTTCCCAAATCAGAGAAGTGACTCATAATCTGAAGAATCCATACTGCTGTGTTGAATTGCATCCTCCAAGAGAGATACATTCAAGTCCTAACCCCTGTACCTGTGAATGAGACCTTATATGAAAATAGGGTCCAGGACTTCCCTGGTGGTGCAGTGGGTTATAATCCGGGTTTGAGCCCTGGTCCAGAAGATCCCACATACTGCGGAGCAACCAAGCCCGTGTGCCACAACTACTAAGCCTGCGCTCTAGAGCCCGCGAGCCACAACTACCTAGCCCACGTGCCACAACTACTGAAGCCCCTGCACCTAGAGCCCATGCTCTGCAACGAGAGAAACCACCGCAATGAGAAGCCCGCGCACCTCAACGAAGAGTAGGCCCGCTTGCAGCAACTAGAGAAAGCCCGCGTGAAAGACCCAACGCAGCAAAAAAAATTAATTAATTAAATCTTAAAAAAAAATTTAGCCAAATTTTCCATTAAAAAAAAAGAAAGAAAGAAAGAAAATAGCGTCCTTGCAGGTGATCAAGTTAAGATGAGGTCATTAGGGTGGGCCTTAGTCCAACATGACCGGGTCCTTATCTAAAGTGGAAATTTGACCACAGACATGTCACAGGCAGAGAGAAGACAATGTGAAGAAGGCCAGGTGATGACAGAGGCAGAGATTGAAGTGATGGAGCTACAAGCCAGGGACACCAAAGACTGTTGGTCCCGCCAGCAGCTGGAAGAGGCCAGGAAGTGTTCTCCCAGTGTCAGAGGGAGATGGCCCGGCTAACACCCTGATTCCTGACTTCCAGGCTCCAGAACTGTGAGACAGTAACTACCTGTTGTTTTCACTGCCCAGTATGCGGTGCTTTGTCACAACAACACGGAGAAACCAATACACTTACCTCAAAGCAGAAGTGTTTTATCTATTCATTATTGGGTTAGCCATTGCTAGGTACTTTCTACACATCAAGAAAACTTTTCTAAACACCAAGTCATATGCAGGAGATAGATAATGAACAAAGAAATATATAAGAAAATGTTAACGCTACACAGAGAATTAGTAGGGAAAGTGTCCAGTGGCTGCACTGGGTGGTCAGAGACTGGTCCCTGAGGAAGGGAGGCTGAGAGGTGAACAGCTGAGCAAAGCCCTGAAGTGGAAACGGCAGTGGCATTTCTGAGGAGCAGAGGGGACAAGTCAGGGTCAGAGAGATGGGGCAGAACTGGAACCAGAGTGTCTTGATTCTAAAAGTCTTGTGTGCAGGGACATCTCCAAACACTACCTGTATCAGTTCCCTGTGGCTTCAGTAAAAAAGACCACATACTAGGTACCCAAATACAGGGAAATTTATTTCCGCAGTTCAAGAGGCCAGATGTCCAAAATCTAGGTGTTTAAGCAGGGTTTGTTCCTTTTAGAGACTCTGAAGGAGGGTCTGTTCCTTGCTTCTTCTGCCTTCTGGTGGTGGTTGGTGCTCTTTGACGCCCCTCACCTTGCAGATGCAGGACTCCAATCTCTGTCTCCATCTTCATCTGTGTCCAGATTTCCTTCTCACAAGAACACCAGTCATCTGGGCTTCCCTGGTGGTGCAGTGGTTGAGAGTCCGCCTGCCGATGCAGGGGACACTGGTTTGTGCTCCAGTCCGGGAAGATCCCACATGCCGTGGAGCAGCTGGGCCCGTGAGCCATGGCCGCTGAGCCTGCGCGTCCGGAGCCTGTGCTCCGCAACGGGAGAGGCCACAACAGTGAGAGGCCCGCATACCGCAAAAAAAAAAAGGAACACCAGTCATCAGATTAAGGCCTCCCCCCATCCCAGTATGACCTCAATTTAACTCAATTACATCTGCAAAGACCCTGTTTCCAAACAAGTTCCCTGGTACCTGGGGTTAGGACTTGAACTTGTCTCTGGGAGCACAACCCAACCCATACCAGTACCAAAGGCTTACTGTCTCTGTCAGGGGATGGGAACAGCTGGACGCCCTGACACATGGCTAAGGGTAGCCCAGTTTTGGCCCAGACACAGTGCCAACATGGCCCAGATGGCCTACAGATATAAAGATACTTCATGTGCAGGGAGAAGAGTGAAACTAGACACACAGCAGCTGGCGATGAAGACCTGGCAAGAGGAAGGATGCTCAAGTGGGTGCCAGGAGGAAGATGGCTGATAATTTATCCCCCACCCAGCGCCCCCCAACACACACACACATGCACACACATCCATGGTGCCTCAGCACAATGCACGTCCCCTGGAACTGACACACAGCCCCAGAGAAAGGGGAGGAAGACCCCAAACCTACTGGAATCACACACCTGGCACCTGGCAGAGGGGGGACCTGGAACAGACATTAGAGGTGGCCCCGCTCTGCACACCTGGACTTGGGGGAGGTTTTGGTCCACGTCATAGGAAACCTTCTGCAGCCACCAGGCCCAGGCCACAGCCTTCTGGGAGTAAGGCTTGTCCAGGCTGTCCAGTGCTGGGGTGGACACTCCTGTGTGGTGGTCCACCTTAGGGACCAGAGGGCCAAGCAGACAAGCCTGGTCCAGTGATACAGACCAGTATAACAGCCCCATCCCAGATTGCACCAGGTTCCAGATCCCCAAGGCATGATGGAGGAGAGGCCTGAGGGGGGAGCACAGAGCTCTGCTATTAAAACCTGTGGGGGACACAGAAGCAGAAGCACCACAGCCCTGCTCCCTGTGACCAAGGGGATGCAGGGGAGAGAGGCTTTCTCCCAACCTGGGACCTCAGGAGCGCGGAGCCTTGTGGGCACCCCAAGAGCTCTGGCATTTCCATGGCAGTGAGGCCCCCGGGGGTGGCAGTGCCTAAGGGGTGGTGATGCTGCAGCAGCATCAGCCCTGAGGACCCTCCACATGGTCAGTGCATGAAGTCAGCAGCTCCGGGGGCTCCAGCAGGACAGGGGGAGCGGGCCACAGGGAAGATGATGGGATCACTTCATGAGGACCCATGAGACCAGCCCTGGGGACTCTCAGCACCAGAGGGACCCTCAGAGCCCTCTGGCACAGCAGGAGAGGACATGGTCAGAAAGCAGCAGTCTTCACTGTGAAGACATAGCCTGGGGAAGCTCTTGTTCTCAAAGCATAGGGTGGCCCATGGGAGTTTGTCTGTTTTTAGGATGGTGAAGTAGCCAATTTCCAAACTCCTACCTACCTGTTCTGTGATTCCCAACAGTATTGTGAAAAATTAAACAGTACTCAGCCACTTGGCTGTCATTCTGTGCTGACGAAGATGCCAACAAGGTCTGTGGTTAGAAACTGAGTGTATGTGTCCCCCCAGGATTCATATGTTGAAGCCCTAACTCCCAGTGTGGCTGTATTTGAATATAGGCTCTCTGAGCAAGTAATTAAGGTTAAATGAGGTCATAAGGGTGGGGTCCTGACCCAAAAGGATTCATGTCCTTATAAGAGAAAACTCCAGAGAGCTCATTCTCTCTCTCCCTCCCCACGCACACACTGAGAATAGCCATGTGAGGACACAGCAGGAAGGTGGCCATCTACAAGCTGGGAAGAGAGCCCCAAATGAACTTTTTGGCCAACCCAATAGTACCGCACTCCTTTCATTTAGGCTATCTTTTATATTCTACTATGAAATTTTATAGATTTCTTCATTTAGGTTTTAACATTTCTTTGTTAGGTTTTCCATCAGTTAAAGATGTGTTCACTTGTGAGCTAGAGAAAATCTAAACAGCAGTGACTGTAACAAGTAAGGTTCTCCCTCCCTTCCTCCCTCTTCCTCCCTCTCTCCCCTCCCCTTGCCTCCCCTTCCTCCTTTTCCCCTCTCTCCAAGAAGCCCAAGGTAAGGCAGTCCAGGGCCAGAGATCATCTGGGAACAGAGCATCTTCTAGTCGTTTCTTCCACCATCCCCAGCAGGAAGCTTTCACGCTGTGATCACAAGAAGACTGCTATACCTCCTGGCATCTTGTCTGTATCCTAGGCAGGAAGAAGGTAGCGTTCTCTTCTTATCTGGTGAGGAATGCCCTCCCATGGAATTCTGCCTATGTTTCCTGAAGCATGTGACCTTCATCACATGGCCAACCGTAGCTGCAAAGGATGCTGGGAGATCATGTATTTTTAGGTGAGTATATTGCCAACACAAACAAAATTTCAGGGTCTTTTAGTAAAGAAGAAAAGAGAGTGGC
Source organism: Lagenorhynchus albirostris (assembly GCF_949774975.1). Lineage (NCBI taxonomy): Eukaryota > Metazoa > Chordata > Mammalia > Artiodactyla > Delphinidae > Lagenorhynchus > Lagenorhynchus albirostris. Next base: position 8,469,808 of record NC_083097.1, read on the forward strand.
TATGCTCCTGGCATGGTGGCCACAGGTGTGCTCTCAAGTACCTAACAGATTTTGTTGCTATTATGAAGGGGATTGGTTTTTTTTCTATTGCAATCTCTAATTAGTTATTGGTAGCTAAAGAAAAATTAAAGATCTTTCTATGTTCAACTTACATTCAGCACTCCTGTTAAACTAATTTATTGGTTCTAGTCATTCAGCAGGTGATTCCTTTGGTTTTTCAAACTGAACATCTAAAACATCTGAACATAATCACAGTTTTATTTCTTCCTTTAAATTTTTTATTTCTTTCCTTGAAATGTGGCTAAGATGTATAATATAGGAGCAGTGAGTAGACTTTAATTTTGTTACATCATTAAGTAAGTCGGCCCCTATGGTTTTCTGGTATATATTCTTTATTAGTTCAAGGAGCTTCCTTCTATTCCATTTTCTCCATGTTTATGTGGTGAATGAACATCTATTGTGGGTTGGGGGAGAGAGGTTAGCATCTATTATGAAAACCATGGAGGTTTGGGTTTTTTTTTTTTTCATTTAATTTCAGGCAGTTAACCACATCAGTAAATATTCTTTGTTGAAGCAACCCTAACTGGCTCAAGATGTACTACCCTATTAATAAACTAAAATACAATTTGCTAATTTTTTTTTTTGGTTTTTGCATGCACATTCATAATGAGCCTTTAGAGTTTTTTTTATTCTTTCCTTGTGTGGTTTTGATAATGTGTTTTCTACTAACTTCATAAAATGGGTTGGTTAGCATTCCATCTTTTTCTACACTCTAGAATAGTTTCCCCAAATCTAAGTTGTCTTCTTGACTATTTGGTAGAACTCATCTATTAAACTGTATGGCATTGGTGGCGCTTGCTTATTGATCTTTGTCTATCATTTCCATTGACTTTATGATTGTTTCTCTACTTGTTCTTGGGTCTATCTTGATTATGTGTATCTTAGGAACATTTCAATATCACCTACTTTCTGAATATATTAGTATAAAGATATTTAATTCTTTAAAATTTTTTAAAGGTCAAATATAGCTACAGCTCTGGATCCTTTTTTGTTTCCTCATGATATTTATTTATGCTTTCTTTTTTTTATTGATTATATTGGGTTGGCCCAAAAGTTCATTTGGGGTTTCCTGAATGAACTTTTTGGCCGACCCAATACCTGCATAAAGCTTGCCAATTTTATTTGTCACTTTAAAGAACTTGCTTTTGGTTTTGTTGATTAACTCTACTGGACTTTCTGGCTTTCTATTTCATTATTTTCTGCTCTAATCTTTATTATTTCCTTCCTTCCACTTTCTTCAGGTTTGTTTAGTTGTCCTTTTTTTTAAGTTTTTCTTTTTACAGCTAAGAAAACTTAGCTCATTTCTTTCTTGTTTTCTAATAAACACATTTCTGGCTCTAAATTCTCCTTTGAGTAATACTGTGGCTTCATCTCACAACTTTATATGCACAACTTTTAGAGTCATTTGGTTTTAAGTAGTATAACTTCCATTTTGATTTTCTTGTTAAAACATGAATTTTTTAGAAGGTATTTTTTTAATCTCCCAATGCATGCAGGGGATATTCTGTCTATCTTTTTGCTGGTGATTGCTGTTTTCATTGCACCGCCTCCAAAGAATAAGGACTCGTGACTTCAATCTTGGGAAATTGCACATTTTCTTTGTAGCCTAGGACATGGTTAATATTAATAACTTTTCCTGTATATTTTTTAAATGAGCGCACTCAGTTGGGTGCAGAGTTAATTTTTTCAAATCCTTGATAGTCTTATTAATTATTCCTTTACTTGATCGATCCATTTTTGAGAACTGTTATTTGCTTCCTATGGCTGCCATAACAAATTGCTACAAACTTAGTGGCCTAAAAACAACAGAAATTTATTTTCTCACAGTGCTGGAGATCAGAAGTCTGAAATCAAGGTGTCAGCAGGGCCGTGCTCCCTCCTGAGACCCTAAGAGATAATCCATTGTCTGCCTCTTCTAGCTTCTGGGGGCCGCCCACACTCCTTGACTGGAGGCCACCTCACTCCAATCTCTCCCTCCATCTTCATAAGTCTCCTCCTCTGTGTGTGTCTAATTGCCCTCTGCTTCTTTCTTATAAGAACACTTGTGATGGCATTTGGAGCCCACCTGGGTAATCCAGGATGATCTCATCTCAAGATTCTTAAGTAATTACATTTGCAAAGACTCTTTACAAGCAAGGTAGTATTTAGAGGTTCTAGGGATTAGTATGTAAACATATCTTAGGGCCACAATTCAGCCCAGTGCAACAGGGCTGTGTTAAAATCTCTTCAATTCTAAGTTGGTCAATTTCTCCTTACAATTCAAAGAAATTTAGCTGTAAATATTTCAAAGATGTGGTCTTAGGTATAAACAATGTCAAAACTATTGTATCTCCTTGATGCATTTTCACTTTTATTAATATGAAATATCTGTCTCTGTCCTTCTTAAACTTCTCATTTCAAGTTCTAATTTATCTGTATGAATATTGCTACATTTTCTTTTTTAGTTAATTCTAAAACTTTCAGAGTCATTTTGTTTCAGCCTGATTTTTATTTCATCTTTATATCATCACAGCTGATAAATGTGGGCTTATCTTTGCCATTACAACATATTTTTTCCCTTCACCCTGCTTTCTCTAGGCTCCTTTTGACCCTATGCTCCCAAATCTGACTTCTCTTTACCCCTCTGCACACCTGAAACCTTAGCCTCAGCTGTTTTCAAGTTCAATTACAACTTCTGGGGTAAGTTTAGGTTCTATGAAGAATGCCATAACTGCCCCCAAAGTGCACAGGTCACACTTCTTTCAAGCACAAGTTCTGAGAACTGTGTGAGTGACCAGTTACTTTTCCACTTTGCCAGAACTCCACCAATATTTCCACGCTCCCAGCAAAGAAACCTCTGGCTCTATATTTCAAGTGCACTCGCTATTTTAAAATGCATCCGGTCACACTGTTCTTTAGTTGAGAAATAATGGGTTTCAAAGCATCCTGTAGACACAGCCAAAGCACACACTTTGAGAGTTACTTAGGAAAGGGGCTCCGTTTTAAGGGCAGCTAATGAAAGGTGAACAAACCCCGTCATTTGTCATTCACTGACTTTTTTTTTAAACCAAGCTCCGGCAGAGTTGATTCTGAAAAGGACAGAGTTACATAAGGGCACCAGTGTGCCAGGGAGAGCAGGACCACGGGGGGAAGAGGGAGTGCACCTCTTCGCCACCCAGAGCAAACATTCTTGGCTCAACTGAGCTGCAGCTGCTGAGCTAGTAAAATCCCAGGAAAGAAGGAACACAGTGAATCAAGAGACAGAAGTGAAAGAAGAAAGCGCAGCCAAGAGAACCTCCAGATAAGGCAGAGGCATTAGAGAGGAAAGGAATTTATAACCCAGAGAATACACTTAGCTGAGGCTTCTCACGTTTCTACTATCTGTGTTAGAATCCTCTGGGTTCAAGTAAAAGAATGCTCTGTCCCAGTCATCATTCATGTTTCTTTTAAAGGCACAAATTCCAGCATAGGCAATTTCGATGAGAACTGAACTATTTATTTACTGGAGTCTTACTTATGACTGTTGTATTCAGGCAAGAGAAAAGATCCGGCTCACACAGAAAGCGGGACTGGCTTCCTCTCTCCTACGACTCCAGAGGGGGCTTCCGTCTGACCCAGAACGAGAGCCAGTTATAGAATCTCGGCAAGGCCAAGGGCAGCACCGCTCAGCGAGGGAAGCCATAAACCAGATGGAAAGACATCCTCGCCCCGTACTTTCCCAGAACGTATCCTCAGGTCTGGGGTTTAAATCACTCTATGAACCAGTTTCCACGTCTGTAAACAGGTGACCGGGCATCCACAAATTCAGAACTGCCAGGAGGAAATATTGGTAAGGTGATTAGACACACTGGCCACAGGAAGTGCTGGGTAGGAACCTAACAGCCCGCACACAGAGGCCAGGTGTCTCTGCCAGGGATGAGAAGGGCCCCGGGGAGAGGACGGGGCCTGGGAGAACTCTGGTCCCCACCTGTCACCCCAGCTCCATGAACAGCCTGGGCAGGACCTTTCTCAGGATCAGTATCTCCGGCTGTGAGAGCTGTGAGACCAAGGGGCAGCCCACCTGTGTCATCAGACCACGGGGAGCAGAGCAAGTGCTTCTTGCCATGGACTGTCCATCTCACCCCGGAAACTGTCAGCAAGGGACAGAAGGGGAGCCAGGTAAGGGCTTCTAGCCGCCTCCACCTTCAAGGAGCTGGGAGCTAAAGCCGCTGCTCCCTCCAGGGCACTAGGTCCTTCCCGCATGTTCTCCAAACCTCTGTGGGAGGTGAGGCTGTCTCTGGGGTCTCCTATTCCTTCTACATGTCCACACCCTTCTCCTCCCCTAACCCCAGCCAGGCAGTCGGGCCCTAGGTGTGGTCACCTGCTGCCCCGAGTAGCCCTCTGGCTCTGCCTATCCAGGGAAGCCATGCCCTTCCATGCCCAGGAACTTATCATCTACCTCCTTCCACCAGGACTCACGTCCAGGGACCCTGGAAGGAACACGTGTCATTGGAACCAACTAAGCATTCATCCCCTTTCTAACAGAACTCAGGTCTGCTTCCGAGGAAGGGCTTCTCCCACCCCCAGCCTCACCGTGTGCGGTACTGGTGGGACAGTAAACACACGTGCTGGCAGGTCCCTGGCACCTCCTCCAGGAGGGCACTCCCCCAGGGCCCTGGGGACCCTGGGGAGGGCAAGGGGCCTCGTTCTGGCCAGCCATGCGGGAGCTAAGAGGCCCTTCTCATTCCTTTTGCCCTCCCGGCCCCCGTCTGGATGCAAATGCAGCCGAGCCCTTGGACCCCACAAAGGGAGGAGCCTGGGCTCCTGAATCGCCACGTGGACCTTGCTCAGCAGCCAGGACACCCTCACTGGACTTTTACAAGAAAGCAGCTTCCACGGGGCTCAGTCACTGAAATGTGAGGTCTTGCTACACGAGCTAAAGCCTCCCTGAGGACCGAGGTAAATGGCAAAGACACTGAAACATCGCACATGGAAGGGTGGATAGTTCCAAAAGACAAGACTTGTCTGACATCATGTTCTGTTTCGCTCTGAGTGTCCACACTGATCCGTCTCCCAGCCCCCAACCTGAAACCCAGTCCTAGTTTTATTTGAAGTCACAAACCCCCTACGACTGTGTCCTGCAGTCCTGGACTGCAGTCTCCAGGACTCAATCCTCGCCCTCGGGCTTCCCTTCCTGCTGGCCCTCATCCCGCCTCTTCCCAGGCTTCAGGCTTCGTGACACCTGCACTGACTTTTTCTCAAAAGGCCCTGGGGGCGGGGGGAACCTTGGGGAAGTTTGGGGAGGAACTCTATGGAGAGGCGCCCAGACAGCTGGGTGGGCTGATTCACTGCAGAGAATCATCAAGGGCGGAAGCGTCACCCATCGCCCCCAGAGCCAGCAGGACTGGTTGGCTGTCTTCTTCCCTCCAGGTTTCATGACGCTTAAAAGTCTAGCATTGCTCAGGTCCGTTTCTTTGTGAACATCGCTTTGCGGGTGCTTTCCCCCGTGAACTCTGAGTGTCAGTGCTACCCTTCAGCTCAGCTAAGCCTCTCTCCCGGGTCCTCCAGGTGAGCGGGCGGCACCGCCTTCCTGCCCCCCGGGCGTGTGGGAAGGCTACTCCCTGCCCTCCTGCACTCCCTCTCCAGCTGGCCCTGCGTCCCGTCTCTTCTCTGAGGGACTCCTCCGGCCCCACGTCCATGCAGACCAAGAGGACGGATGTGTGGCGCTTCCAGAAACCTCCCTGCTCTCAACGGCAGATCTGCCGGGTTCTGCCATCCCCCTCCCCCAGTCTCACGGTTCTCAGCACGTCCTCCACGCTCACAGGACCTGATACCCTAACACAGGCGGCGGGCACGGCACTGGAAGGCAGATCAGTGTGTCCAGTGGCCCTTCAGTCCACGTTCACTGAGCACCTGCTGTGAGCCCAGTAGAGAGCAGGGACCCAGCCTCAAGGATGGGGAAGCAGGCTGCGCCCTGCCCTGGGGGAGCCACTGTCACCAAGGTGGCAGTCATGGCATGAGGCAGCCGGGGTCTTCCAGAGCCTCACATGGGGTGGGAAAGGGCTGGAAGGGGTCAACTGTAGTGGGGAGGGAGCCCAAGACTCCCACATACAAAGCCAGTCCCTCCTCGAGTCCAGGGTGCCCTGGGCTGGCCAGCTGTCAGCCTTCTGCCCTGCTTTGCAAGGTGGATTCAGTCCAGCAATACACCACTTGATGTGACGCAACCCTTGGCTTGGCCAGGGTCCGTGGATGAGGCCTCTAGGTCCTTTCCAAACTCAGCCACCTCAGGTCCCCAAATGGAGACCCTTCCACTCCTGGGCCACCCAAAGGGCTGGGTCTCCCCAGGCCCCTCACTCTCTGGGGCTCCCTATGGTAAGCAGCGCCTCCTTACGTAGGAGGGTGTCTTGCCCAGACCAAAGTCTCTCAAACCCTCTGTGGGCAAAGGCCACGTTTTTATTTCGATTCTGCCGCCCAGGGACACTTGTGTAAAATTAACAGTAAGAAGTTCCTAGAAAAGTGGAAGGAAGAGAAAGACATACAAAATATACACCTAAATTTTTCATAATTAGCCTCAATAGACATAAAATTACTCTATGAAATTGCCATGGAAGTCTGTAAACACCCTCCATCTATCCTTCTCTCACTGCAGAGGGTAACACATAGTTGTGTCTGACACGATCCACAAAGCACCCTGGAGCGATGCTGCCCCAGACCAGGGGTGAGCACACGACCCCCCAGGCCGGCCAAATCATCTCATCATCTACGTGCTCTCTGTGACTGCCCTCATGCTCGGGAAGCAGAGCTGAGTAACTGAGATGAGCACTGCCTATCTGGCCTTTTACAGAGAAATGTTTGCCGACCCCGCCCTAGACCATTTCAGGGGACGCCGTCCATCCATCCATCTCAACACCGCTGGTCTGCTCGAATCTATGACTACTCACCTTCTCTTTTCTTATTTTCCATGAGAAAATTACATCGGTAATAACGATGAGATGATATTCACTGAGGATATTAGTCTCCCAGGGCTGCTCTAACTAATTACCACAAACTGGGTGGCTTAAAAGCACAGGAGTGGATTCTCTCACAGTCCTGAAAGCTGGAAGTCTGAAATCAAGGTGCCTCCAGGGCCAGGCTCCCTCCAGAGGCCCTAGGAGAGGATCCTTCCTTGTCTCTTCCAGCCTCCGCCAGCCTCTCGGGGCTGCCGGCGTTCCTTGGCTTCTGGCTACGTCACTCCAGCCTCTGTCTCCTCTCTGTCTCCTCACGGCTTTCTTCCCTATGCATCTACCTTTTCCTGTTCTGCCTTTTTCAGGGGCATCTGTCACTGGACTTAGGGACTATCCGCATATCCGGATGATCTTGTCTCAAGATCTGCAACTTAATGACATCTGTCATGACCCTTTTTCCAAATAACCCTGGGGTTCAGTCACAGTCACCGGTCCCTGGAGTTACAACCTGGATTATCTTTACCTTTCGGGGAGGCCACCATTCAGCCCACGACACCCAGTGTTTGTGCCAGGCGGTTCTCAATTGAATATCATCCTCCCAACAGGTTTATGACCTAGGGACTGTTGTCCCATTTAATAAATGAGTAAATCACATCCCCAAGGGAGCACAGAAGGGGCAGACCCAGGATTCAGGTCCAAGCAGCCTGGTCCGGAGCCCACACCTGTAACCACTGAGAACACCCCAGCCCCGGGCATCACGGGGGCCACTCACTGAGGGCCTTTGTTCCCCGCACTGTGTGTGTGTCGTGCCCTTTATTTCTCACAACAACCGTGGAGGGGGTGGACCGCAGGCCAAGCCCTGCAGCTGGGCCTCCCCCAGGCCTCGGAGTCTCGGGCATCTGCCCCAGATGGGAAGTGGGGCGGGAGCGGCACCCACCTCTCAACTGCGTGGCCCGGAGCGGCACTTTCTGTTCACAGCCCGCGGGTCAGCACCAGACACACCCAAGGGGGCCTGGACCACCTCCCCACAGGTACTGAAACTACTTACAAAACGTTCAAAATGCTCAGGGTTTCGGCACACAGTTAGCATTGAGTCATTTTCAATGAGTAAATGAATGTATGAATGAATGAACAAATGAATGAAGTTAACCAGGGGAAAACGAAGTGCCTGCACAGCTTGGTCAGCTGAGGGAGCGGACAGGTGTAGCCCAAGGCACCGCTAGCCCATATTGGTGATTTCCTGCACATTCTTAAAAGGCACCCCCTTCTTCAAGACTTCCATTTATCAAAAAATCATCGTAATAGACCAATCTTTGTTAGAACAAGACAGTTTACTGCCATCTACTGTAGTAAAATATACAAAGCTGCACCCTCTGTGATGTCAGTGGTGCCCCCTGGATACGGGCACCACTGTGCAATGCACAACCTGCACAACTGTACAGAGCAGCTCTGAGTGTTGATGGTGAGACCAGATGAGCAGCAGTGGCCAGGCCAGTCAGCAAAGTGGAGTCCAAAGGTGTGAGGGGATCTCAGGAAGGACCTAATGCTGCTGGTATTCGCCCCCCATATTTTAACTGCTGGTGGAGAAAAGATATGGGGAGTGAAGCACAGGCTTCTTGCACCCCCAAAGGGCAAACATGTCTAATTTCCAGACCCCGTGGTCCGGAAATGGGTCAACCAGATGCCCCAAGGAGCAATCAGACGCATGCCTGTGGGGCTGTCTTGAGCCCTGGCTGGGCTCTGGTTTTGGAAGGGCAGCCTGGCCAGTGGATGACTCCAACCGATGGCAGTGTCATATTGGTTTCAAAGGTCTGTGTGACACCAGGCTGCCAGAATGGAGCTGACATGCTGATTTTGGAGATTCTCACTCATGTCAGACACAGGACAATTTCAGGGTTCTGAGCTCCTGAAAAGCCACTGCTGACCCGTGGACCTGAGCCAAGTGTGCAGGTCTGTGGATTGGCTCTTGCGCATCTGTGTTCCACCCACAGTGCTGCCTCTGGTCCCCAGCACCCAGGGACAGCTGGCGTGTTAGCAGGTGTCCTTTACCCTGGCAGGCGGGGTGGGGGGGTCACCCCAACTCTTCTGCAGTCTCCACGCCACATGGCAGGCGGTCCTAAGGCGGCTGCACCCATCTCCTCTTAAGACTTCCCCGACCATTGCCTCACAACACCGTGGGGCTTTGGAGACATCCTCTTCCAGCTCCAATCAACATGGTGACATCACACTCTTCCAGGCCAGCCTTTTTTATTTGATGTTTTTTTCCTGTTAAACAGGGTGTGTTGTTTTAGCAGTTTTAGGTTCACAGCAAAATTGAGCTAAAAGTACAGAGCATTCCCACATACTCCCTGCCCCCCACACACAGCCTCCCTCACCATCAACATCCTTTCGAAAATTTTTATGTCTATTATTATACTTTTTCACAAAGGAAAAATAAAATCAACATCAAGGCACACTTCACAAATGGGTGCAGAAAATTATGAGAACCACTGAGCACTTATAAGAGTTCACGTGCACACACACACACGATGGCCAGGACATACAGAATGCTATCTTTACAAACTCTTCAGCTCTTGGATAATTCAGGATTTGTCAGGCTTCCTGGTTATCTGAGAATACCTCGTGCATTGTCTCTGGGATCACTCAAGAGACTGTCTGCAAACCTTCAGGTTGACATTTTTACAGAAATAACCGTAAATCTAGTGGGACTCCTTTATGGTTGTACTTCCCTAGGTACAGGATGAGGGAGGAATACTCCCTGAACCAATGGACCACTCTTCTCACCCCGCCCTACCCCTGGGTTGTGGAGTGTAAAGCTGTGATCAACACTGAGAGAGAGCACATCTTAAGAATGCAGTAATGAGCATCTAAAGAGTTAAAAGACACAGTTGGAAGATGTGCTGTTCTACCTTTACGCTATAAAATTAGTATATTTAACATGACCACAAAGAAGTTATCATCCAAGTGTTACTGCATTCTCTGGGGCAGGGTTGCATTTGTAATCATCACTGACAAAGCACAGTAACACCCTAGAGATTGTCCCTGGAAGCTAGTGTTCCTGGACAGCTCGAGGGACGATGTACATCGTGAATAATATAGTGTAACCAGCCCTCAGTAAGTGGTCCGGGGAGCTGCACAGGCAAGATGAGCTGTACTGTTTCAACACAAGCAGGTTCCAAAGAGCCATGTGTTGTGAGTGACCACAAGGTGAAGGATGTGGAATAATCAGGTACTGATGCCTTTGGCCATAAACACAACGAAGAGATGGTGCCTAGACTTGAACAGGAAGAGAGGGTGCCTGAAGAGGAGGAAGCACCTTCACACACACTGGTTGGAGAATAAGTAAGTACGTAAGTATCTCTTCTCTACCGTGATTCCAAATCTTCGCTGATAAATCAATACACCTCAATGGGCCCAAGCATTTTTAACATGTTTCAGTCAAATTGTTAATATGGCCAGAGGCCCCACGAAAGAATATTTGCCCAGGATCCCACACAACCTATGGGAGGCCCTGGTAAACACCATAGTAAACACTTCTTGATGGGCCTAAGGAAAAGGAACTAATGGGCTCACAGATGAGAGCTGGGAGAAGCCAAGAGTACATCAGAGGAAAATGGAGAATGTGATAATAGGAAGGAGATTTTTAACAATAATAATAATAAAGGATTGATAGTATGGTTTGCATTTAAGAACAGTTATGTTGTCCCTACGTCTCATACTTTGGACAGAAGAGAAGAAAATCAGCTCTACACCTTGTCAGAAAATAAATACATTGAGATTTAGAAAGTATACACGCAACCCGGGACATTTTCTTCTCCAATAATATATCACTAACCTAGCCAACAGAACCAATAGAGACATTAATATAGGTTTAAACAAGTATATCTCCTAGGCAGATCCTTAAATTCCTTTAATGTTACATTAGGATATAAAATCGCTCATTTTAATGGGTTAGTAAATGCATAGTCCTTCAGAAGCCCCATTGACAAAAACACAACATAGGCAGAGGGAAATATACTGTTATTTCTGCTCTGGCTGTATTTCCATTTCCTAATAGCAATAATGAACTTGAAGCATTGCATTTGCATACAGATAGGCCTAGATTCCTGTTTCGCTGCGGCTGTACAGTTAAGCACGTCATTAATGTGCACTTCCCAGCCTCAAAACACAATTTAAAGGCCATTTTATGAAGAGCCAAATTACAGCAATGTACTTAAAGCATTAGGGCTGAGGCTTTTCCCAAAATTGTTGCCAACAGGGCAAGGTTCTATGGCACATAAAAGTCAATCACAAAGTTTTGAGCTGTTACAGCTCATGGATCCTGGCTGTTCTCTACATTTCTTAATGCCCACCCCCCATCCATGGCATACTGCCACCCATTCCATTTCCCAAGCTTTGCCACTGTCCCTTCCTCCATCCCCCCTCCTTGCTCAAGGACCACTGGGGCCATGCACAGCACTGAGCACCTGTGCAAATACAGTAATGCACAGGACTTACCCTCCAGCAGCTCAGAGGCCACTTAGGCCACCTGGGAGGCAAGCAAGCGCAACACAATGTGAGTATCACTGCATTCCTGTCACCGTGAAGACAGAGAGAAAAGAACGTCTGCCAGTGCCCCTTTGAACCAAGCCTTGGTGAACATGAGTTCAACAAGCAAATGAAGGGACGGGGTGTGAGAAGTGGCATCCCCAGCAAGTGTCAAAGCACAAAGGTACGTTTAAAAACAAAACAAACTCACAAATGCACAGCTTTCTCAGGAAACAGAGGCACAGTGGCAGGTGGTGTGGCTGAATTGTAACACAGGGGAAGGGGTTGGAAAGTCAGGGCCAAGTGATGAACATCCTTTACTGTGAATCCAGTTCACGCTGCCGGCAACTGAGGGCCACCAAGGAGGTTTTACGTGTTTTGCTGGTTGCTTGCTTGCTGCTGCTACTGTGTCCTTGCGTAGGAAGAAGAGATGATAAGTATTCTGTAGAGCAGCAGTGTGGAGCATGACTGTGATGGCGTTAGAAAAGAGGAAGAACAGAGGCAGGGAGACCAGCTAAAGGCCATCCCTGTACTTGGGCACCAACCCAAGTTCTGAGTGGAACTGATGGACAGAGATCCGGGGCTGTGAGTGATATTTAAGAAGAGGATTCACCTCCGGCTTGGTGTCCAAAAAGAAGAGAGGGACAAGTTTCTACCTTGAGTAAACAGACAAAAGCTAACGCCATTTTTAAAACTTCAAGAACGTCAAAGAAAACACAGATTTGAGGAGTCAATAATTCTGACTTTGGCCATGACTTTTGTCTATCCACATGGAGAGGTCCAAAGGTCAAACTGAGGCAATTTGCAGGTGTGGAATTTGCATGGGTCCCAAGGGAGGGGTGAGGAGGACACAAGAATGGGGCAGTGGTCTTGCCAAAGGAAGCCAAAGCTGAGACCCTTCCCCCCAAAGGGGGAGACTGGTTTAAAGACCTTAAGGAACACCTAGAGATAAAGTCTATGAAAGTCAAGTGCTGTTGGCAAGGGCTGAACCCAGGAGAAAGCATCAGGGGTCACAGGCCTTGGAGGAACTGGACTTTCTGCCAGGTCACAGAGCAGGGTCATAAGTGAAGGGAGGAGGTGCTGGGGGCTGTCACACGTGGAGAGGAAGGGCCAGGGGTTGGTCTTATCAAGTCAGGTGTGGGTGGGACCAGTTCAACTGAAGATGCATCCACAAGGTGGACCCCTAAAGGGCAAATGGAAACGTGGGTCTAGAACTCAGGAGAAAAGTCATAGACACAGGGATGACTCCAGTAGTTCACACAGTAACTCACCATGTACAGCTGGGCCCCCAGGAAAGCCCGTGGGTGGCATTTACCTTGGTGAATTCTCTGCGGTCTGGGGCTGGCCTCCAGCTGGGCAGCCCAGATCTGTGCAGTGTCAGAGGGTGCAGGGCTGGGATGCTGACTCACACTAACGAAGCAATGCCATGTTCAACTACACCCAGACTTACCAGTTCACAGCGTGAAACATAACTGTCGCGTGGCCTAAAGCCCCTGTTTAGTGTAGCCATTGCGTTCTCTGTCTGTGAGTAACCTGGAGAGAAGAGCTATGAGCGGTCACTTGGTGAGCAGGGAGTCAGGCCCTGTGAGCTACGTGGTCTCCCATGTGGTGGGAACAGCCTGGTGGCCTGATGTGCCAAAGGCCCCCAGGTGCCCCTACCTGGGTGTGCCTGACAGGCACGGGGAGCATTAGTCCCGCTCTTGTCTCCTTTCTCTTTGTTCCCCTCCTCCAGACAAGGTCTCTGTTGTGTCTCCATCAAATCACTCCCTAAATCCTACCCTATCACTCCAGCCTCAAGAACCTTCCATGCTCCCTAGTACCAAAGAATGGAGCCCAAACGCTGTCCCAAGGCTGCCCAGGGTCGGGCCACATCCCGCCTTTCCAGACTCACCGCCTCCTATATGATCGCACACATCCATTCACTACAGAAGGCAGTTAGTTGCTGCATCCCTGTCTCCTGCTCGCTCCGGGAGCCCCGAGTCCTCCTTTCGGTGGTACTAGTGATGACAGTCCACATCAGCTGAGCCTCTTCTCTGCTCCAGGCACTGTGCGAAGGCCGGCTGAATACCTCTGGGTCCATCTAGTCCTCCACCCTGGGACATTACACAAGCCTTTGAACCCAGCCCTGAGCCTGGAGTCTACACTCTCAAAGATTCCACCACATGTAACTTACATGTCTGCACGGCACTTACGTGGTCCACACGGCACGATGTTTGTTTAATCAACAAGCGAATAGTTTAGATTTGTACTACGAGAAACCATGGATTAGAATCACGAAAGTAAGACACTTAAAATTAAATGCTTTGTTATTTTAAAACCAAATATTTTCCTTTACAATAAAATGAGATTGTCAAGACTGCTTCCCTAATTTTATTTATTTACTGAATTTTTTGGCCATGCCACGCAGCTTGCGGGATCTTAGTTCCCCAACCAGGGATTGAACCTGAGCCCACAGCAGTGAAAGAGCTGAGTCCTAACCACTGGACAACCAGGGAACTCCCTGCTTGCCTAATTTTAAAACCCATATTAATTTATTCTGTACACATCTCCTTAGAGGTGTAAGATTGCATTTTTTTTCACACATTCTGTCATTCAGACAGCTCCTCCCCCAGATCTCCAATGTAATCTGAAGTGACGAGGTTTTACTGTGGGAAGTGATCTCCTGCTGTCATGCGGCATCGTATAGGGGTTAAGCATCTTGACTTGAGACTTTGCCTTCTTGAGTGTAAAAGTTGGCTCTACCACAAAATTTCTGGGTGATCTTAGGCAAGTTAATTAACCTCTCTGACCCACATTTCTGCATCAGTCAAATGGGGGTATTCATCATGACCCATCCACCCCTCACTAGTGAGGTCCGCAGATAACCTGGGTATGGGATGGCATAGAGTAATCACTCAATAAACACCAGCAGTTGCTATTCTACACTATGTTCTAAAGACCTTGTTGAATATTTTATTTGTATTTTAAAATGGGATGAAAAGCTGTCTTTGCTCAATTCTATTCAAGAAACTCTTGGGAAAATTATTTAAATAAATAAATAAATAAATAAATATAAAATTAAATTGGGGGTGGTGGTGGTGTGATGAACTGGGAGATTGGGATTGACATATCTGCACTAATATGTGCAAAGCAGATAACTAATAAGAACCTGCTGTATAAAAAATAAACAAATAAAATATAATTTTATAAAAAGTTAATTGTAAAATTACTTGGTGATTATAGGCTGTGCACTACACCATTTTTCAACTTTTCTTTAGGTTACACAGTCTTATCAAAAAAATGTTAAAAATATTTAAAATATTAAAGTGTGTTAAAAAGCAAAAAATTAAAGTAAAATAAAATAAGATAAAATCACACACTTATTTTGGACCGATGGCCAATCTCTTTGTTTTCTCCTGCGTGGCCCTGTTGGAAGAGGGAGCACCGTGCATCTGTGCCATAATCAGCAGCACTGACTCATTGCTAAATGAGAGGAAAGCTCAGGACTCTAAATTCTCAATCTTTCAGACAGTCTCACCATTTTCTAAGCATTGCACCAACATCATGAAATACTTTAAAATCAATAAAAACAGATCTGGCTGCAGAAGGCAATTATTCATACATTATCTAAAAACAATAAGGTAAAATATACTTTCCACTCAACTTTCAGGATTATATGTGTTACAGGTGAGTTTTTATTTTTAGCTAACTTTCCCCCCTTTCTTCTCTTTTTGCTCCAGTTGTTAGTTTCAGAGGGTCAGAGAGAGTTCAGTTGTAGAGAGAAAGTATTAAGTGCTGAATGGTTCTGTCAGGCTCCTGTATTTAAGGAGACAGAATTGCATATTACAAGAAAATGATTGTTCAGCTACCTTTTCATTAACAATTTGTCTAAAAGGAGACAGAGTTAACTGCTTCTATTGAAGTTGGGAAGCAACAAATTGAATGTGTTCCATAAGGATTATGTCATACTTCAAACATACGGTGAGCTACAAACACCATGACAGCACATTTGGAAATAGTGGTGGGTTCCAGGTTGTTTGGTGGCTGTTTAACTGAATAGCCATAAATTCTTCCAAAAAAAAAAAAAAGGAACTTATCATTATCTGCACAATCTCAAGTGAAATACTGTAATGATTTTCTTTTATATATATTTTTGGTCCCTGACACATCACAGAAAAATTTCTTTTTTCTGTGATGGACCTATACGGAAGTTTACTAAGGAAACATTAGCTACAAAATACATCCCAGGTCAGTCCTTGTAACTGGTTTCCACGTTAGAGCACAGAGGAGACCACCAAAGGTGAGGCGGGGAAAACTTCTGAATGAGCCCAGGGTTAATGCATAAAAGGCTTCATAAAGTACACCTCGAGACTGAGGTCCTGGGGCAAACAGTCCAACCAAGTTGCTTCCACATCCGTCTATAGAACAGGATGTCCATTTATTACCCATCTTTACCCCATAATGTTCTAAATGAAATACTCTACCTTTCAACACTCCCAATGATAACATTAACTTGCATTGTCATAACTTATATGGCCAACAAGTATACAGCAGGTGAAAACCCCAGAACCCCAACTGCGGTTTATTCTGTTGTGTCTCTGAGACATGTTTCCACCAGGAAATCCACGCTTGGTCAGTCATGGAAACATTACTCATTAATGTTGTATGTAAGTTCAAGTGCTCCATGCCAAAACAGCAATTCTGGTTTCCTACTTAATAGAAAGAGATCACTAATTACTGCAGAGGGGGAAAAAACATACTGAAAAATGCCTAATTCCGCACAAAACAAAGGAAAACCACAGAGGCCACACTAGACCAAGCTGGTGCCAAGGGTCAGCTATGGGAAAAGAAGAGCATCATTAGAGAGGAGGAAGGGATAGTTGTTTTCTAACGAATTTTCAAAGATACTGTTGTAGGTTAACAAGACTGTTGTCTTGTCATGCAGAAAAACACTAGAGCAGCTGTCCTCAAACCCTTTTGATAGCAAGCATTTTTTAACTACCCCTTTACTATCTTAAAATAGAATACATATAAAATATAGTCTATAAAAACACTCATTAAGGTGGCTCCTATCAAAAAAAAAAAGACCAGAAAATATTAAGTGCTGGCGAGGGTGTGGAGAAATTGGAACCCTTGTGCACTGTTGGTGGGAAT
This sequence comes from Lagenorhynchus albirostris, assembly GCF_949774975.1. NCBI lineage: Eukaryota > Metazoa > Chordata > Mammalia > Artiodactyla > Delphinidae > Lagenorhynchus > Lagenorhynchus albirostris. The sequence continues at coordinate 8,486,430 of NC_083097.1, forward strand.
GTAAAATGGTGCAGCCACTATGAAAGATAGCATGGAGGTTCCTCAAAAAACTTAAGTATAATTACCATATTATGCAGCAATCCCACCCTGGATATACATCCAAGGGAAATGAAAGCAGGAGCTCGTGTTCATAGCAGCGTTATTCACAATAGGCAAGAGGTGGAAATAACCCAAACGTCCATTGATGATGAATGGAAAAACAAAATGTGGTCTGTACATACTGTGGAATATTATTCTGCCTTAAAAAGGAAGGATGTCCTGTCACATGTTACAACACAGATGACCCTTGAGGACACTAAGTGAAATAAAAAACTCACAAAAAGACAAATTCCGCCTGATTCCTCTTATAGGAGGTACATAAAGTAGTCAAATTCATAGAAACAGAAAGCAGAATGGTGGTTAACAGGGGGTGTTTTTTAATGGGTATAGAGTTTCAGTTTTGCAAGGTGACAAAGTTTCAAAGATGATATAAAATATATATAATATATATACATCCTAACACAAACTTAATTTTAAAAATAATCGTCACAGCGCCCTAAAACTGTAATAAAAAGGGGAAAATAAATTTGCAATAAAATGTACATATATTTCAACACAGAAAATCTCAGAGAAGGCAATACTGGAGGATGTAATGCAGTAGTCAGATGCTTGCCCCTGTCCTTAGAGACTTCATGAACACGAAAGCCATAGAGGTGAGTGGACAAGGTGACTACACTGGTAAGTCAAACCCCACAAGTGACTTTCCAGCTCTAACTCAGTCAAGTTCCAAGCAAAATGATTTATATGGTGGCTGCCTTCAGAAAATTTAGAGTAGCTCACACCCGTGCACGTGGAAAACAGAGAGTATTTTCACCCGTATGAAAGTCCCATGGCAGGAAACAACACGAGACTACGAATGTGCATCGCTCACCAGCTCTGAGTGTCGACATGGCATGTGTGATACAATTCAATAATTATTTTGTTTCATGAACAAGTAAATGAACGAAAAGGAATCTGGGATTTCTACTCTCTGTTTCCTTGCTTTTCATAATCCCAATGCACTCCATGCAAAGGAAAACCCTTCCAATTGTAAAAGACAAGATGTAATCTTTGTCCTTCTTATGCAGCTTCTTAGAGACTGTCATTGAACACACAGGCGGGCATGGAGAAACTCCTCGGGAATGAATGGCATGCTAAATGCTGTGGTTTAACCCAAAGTATCATGGGTTAGAATTCTCTTCCTGTGGATGACATGTTCAAAGGATGGTGATGACAAAAAGGATATTAGGAAGCTCTTTCTGCAGAACATATGGCCTAGTTTTGCCACATTCTTTCCCCTTGAACAGGGCAATGGTGTCCTTGGTCAGTAACTCTGTGTGTTTCCTTAAGCAGTGCTGGGCATGGCCTTTGTCAATGTTCACTGGTAGAAACTATGTAGTGTGTGGTTGTAATTGCTCAAATTGTAAGTATTATAAACGCAAACATCTACTGCATTATTTTTGTTGTTTTTAGGTCATTCTTCCCAAGATTTCAAGGCTTATGTAAATTTCGAGATGAACCATTACATTCCCTGCGTGTAAATTTTGAAATTCTGGAGGCTGCTTGGGTTGCGGTGTCTACTTGGCTGTACACTTGCAAAGGCATCAGTGAAAAGACCCCAGGAGCACCAAACATAATTAGAAACCTGATCTATGCTCAAAAAGGAAAGAAATAGTCACAGTAACTTAAATATTCAGGGTAATCACCTTTTAGTAAATAAATATTTAATTTTAAAAATTAAAACAAACAAACGAAAAAGAAAGTCCCATGGGACATTTGAAAGTCCGGCAGGACCCAGGGCAATCCATCCATGGGCAGTACTACCTCATGCACTGCAGGATGCAGGGTCCCTAGGCCATGCTCATTAAATGCCAGCAGAGCCCCCTGAACCTTGTCACAAGCAAAAATGCCCCTCCAGTTTCCATAATGTAGCACCCCCCAGGGAAAACCACCCCAACAGGAAGCAGTGAGAATTGCCTGACTAAACCATGAGACCCAGAGAGAAAATCAAGGGGGGGCCTCTTACCCCAGATTCTGTACTCTGCCAATCAAGCAGCTCAGGCCCCACCCCTAGGCCCTTGCCCAGGGGAGAGCCACACAAGTCCCAGAATGCAAGCAAAGGATCCTCTCTGCAGAGCCATCTCAGGACAAAATTCAGATTTCGTGTTTTAATTTCTTTGACACACAGTTTATGCCCTCTCCACACAAGTCCCTGACGTGGAGTTTTATTTTACTTAAGACTCTTGAAAAAAAAAGGTTTCAGCCTCAAAGGAGCAAAGCACTAATGGTGAAAACCTATGTGTTGTTAGACCACTGAGGGAAGCATCCTTGATCTTCCTGATGGTCCCCAAATAATCCCCTGCTTGGAGACACCCAATCTGCCAACAACTGGCACTGATCCTGTATGGAACCTGGGTGTCCTTGCATTTTCACTTTGTGATTGGCATCTTCCTTCCTGCTTTGTGGAATTGTGTGGCCGCCTGGAGACTGAACAGAACTGGCATGGCCGCAATGGTACAACCAGCCTCTGCAGCTTCCTCTAGCCCCAGCATCTACCAGTGTTTAGAGGAAACAGAGACAAAGGGCATAATGAGGAGTTACATCAAGGAGAAAACTATACTCAAACGCCAATCAGACACAAGTTAGCATCTTACCCACGTGCCGTACACAGAAGGAGAGGGGCAATGGGCTTCCTTCCAGGGCTAAGTCCACGTGAGAAGGATCTTTAGAGGTTCTAATGCCAGCCAGTTCTCCCTGCCCTCATGCATTTAACATACATTTATCACACAATGATGTGTGCTGCTACTAATACTAAACACTTACTGCAAAAATGAGACCTAGTCCCTACACCCAAGCAGTTACAACTGAGGGTGCTGATACTGTAACAGAGATAAACACAGCATCCTCAAGAATACTGTGGGGTAGGGCAGGGATAGGAGTTGGCAGTAAAAAGTGATAACTTCCCCCTCAGTAAAATGCCTGAGATCCTGAAATGATTAGGGCAAACGGGTTTCACATGCCTGAATGACTGAGAACATTAAAAACTGGAAGCAAGCTTTGTATCTAGACACAGCTGAGTCCAGGAACCTATTTGATATGCAATTTTCTACTTAGCAGAGCAGGTACGCAGAATTCAATTTGGGGGTGATCTGTATTCTATTCAGTTTCCACAATATCATTCAAATGTAGGCAGGGACGGGGAATTTATCTTCCTGCAAATTCACTCCCTAGGGGTCCGCTGGCTCACAGCGTGTTTCAGTGCAAGCTAGGTGGGAGGCAGAACAGACAACAGCAAGAAATTACAGCCACAAATCGCCCTGCGGGAGCCTCAGTGCTAAAACCACTGGCTTTTGCCCGCTCCTATAATTGCAGACCAAAAACCACTGCCAGAAAAGGGATAACTAACCTGGAAAAAAGGAAGCGTTTCCAGCTACCCAAGGAGCTGGTTTTGCTGTAGAGTCTGGAGCAGAAACATATTCTTTTCTAACATATTTCCTTGAGCTAAAATATGACCATTTTATCACGTTTTATCATTTCTAAATTTTGGAATGTGTTTTGCAGTCAAACTGCACATTTTAAACAGTAGGATTTTGTTCTCCTCCTCAACACACCAAAAATACTGCTATTAAATTGATAGTGTTTTACAATCAGTGATATCTTAGAATCTAGGAAATTCAGTAATTACCATGATGTAAGAATTATAGAACAACTAGAGACATAATACAGAGAGGCTAAGCATTGCTTTCCACACATATCCATTTCATCAAATGTTTTTTGTTTGCATCCCAGCGACCCAGAGGTTCAACTTTTGGAATTTCCAGAGAGATGTTAGACCTACCTCACACCTAAGGCCTTGCAAGGTGAACCTCCTGACCAAGCTCTCCCTGGGCAGGAGCCACCCACCTCTCACCAGTCTGAGGGTACACCAAGCCAAGACAGAGGAGTGGATTAAACCTCTGAGCTCAGCCCAATGTCAAGCCCTCAATTTTAAGAAAGGAGTGGCCCTGGCCACCATTGCCTTCTGCCTCTGGTGGGGCCAGTGTGGGTAGTGAGTCAAATCTGCAATGGCCAGTGTTTGTCCCAGAGTCCCTGCACTGCGGCAGGGCGCCTCTTCATTCAGCAGTCAAGTTTTGTGAATAACCAAGCAAAATGGTACATTTCTTGGAAGCACGTGACTAACAATGATGGTCTTGGAGAAAAGGTATCCAGAGAATAAATATGATGCTGACACAGTCCTGGGATAAAGCTAATTGGCAGGGAATAGCTCACTACATAGTGGGGTTACCTTTAACCTTTCATCCTCTTGTTCATTCATCCTCCCTGGCTATCAAATCTCAAGCCCCTCATCTTGGGCACCAGAGTAACACACTAAGAAAGAATCAAAAATGATACACTATAGACATTTCCTTTCAAATTCTTGATCCCAGGACTAGGGAGAAATTTTTTTTTCCCCTAACCAGTCTAGGGTTTTCATAAGAAACAGCTAAATGTGGAACAAGGTTCAGAGAGCTTTAGGAAGGGCTAGAAATACCCCCACCTGTGGCTGACAAACTTGAAAAGGCCAGTGGTGACTTGAAAGCTGACTGTGGTGAATCCATTTAAGGAGCTGTTAATAGCCTGAACAGTAACACACAAGAGCCAAAGAAATATCCATTCTCCATGGGAGCCTGTTTGAGCCAGGCATCTGTCAAAACGCTTACAGAAGCAACCCTTGAGGTGGGAAACGCGAAGGGGAGCGATGCAAAAAAAATCCCAGACATTGTCAAGAAATGCAGTTTTGCTGAAAAAAAAGCTAAAGGGAAATATGAGGCTAATATTTGAGAGTGAGAAAAATATATGGCTTCTCTACTATTGTTTGGAAATTAAAAACTGGGAGGCAAAAAAAGCCTACATTAAGGTGTACAAACTTTGTTTTTAAAATGCTGGTAATGGCATAGTTTACCAAGACAACACAAAAATATAAAAGTCACCAAATGCGAGTGTATGTGTGACACTGTATATTCATGAGAAAAGACGGGATTCCAGAATAATGAAAAGACCTGAGTTTGGGTGGAAGCCAGCTGGATGCTGAGTGCTCCAAGGTCCCAGAGAATAGCAGAACCACAAGACAGAAGGAGCCAGGAGGGGGACTTCCCTGGTGGTCCAGTGGGTAAGACTCTGCACTCCCAATACTGGGGGCCCAGGTTCAATCCCTGGTTGGGGAACTAGATCCCGCATGCATGCCACAAGTAAGAAGCCCACATGCTGCAGCTAAGAGTCCATATGCTGCAACTAAGACCAGGTGCAGCCAAAATAAATAAATAAATATTAAAAAAAAAAAAAGAAGGAGCCAGGGGACAAAAGTCACCCACCACCTGGGAACCCCCAGTTGGGCTATCCCATGAGTAAGAAACAAATGTCTGAAATTTAGAGGTTTGCTTGTTCAGTAACTGGTGTGACCCTAACAAACACACAGCTTTATCTCTACTGATGCACGATCTTGACGTTTCCTAAGTTCTCCGTGTCCATGTCTGTAAAATGGAAATATTAACAGCCCTTTACAGGTTTGTTGTGGTAATTAAGTTGGGAGGGGGATGGAAATCTGAACCAACAACATTATAAATCTCCAGTACAAGCTTGGATTTGTTTTGTTCCAAGGAATAGAGACAAAGAATGACCAGGAACTGCAATGAGGTAAATAAAATTTAACATCATCACTAACAATAAGAAATAACTGGGCTTCCCTGGTGGCGCAGTGGTTGAGAGTCCGCCTGCCGATGCAGGGGACGTGGGTTTGTGCCCCGCTCCGGGAGGATCCCACATGCCATGGAGCGGCTGGGCCCGTGAGCCATGGCCACTGAGCCTGCACGTCCAGAGCCTGTGCTCCACAATGGCAGAGACCACAATGGTGAGAGGCCCGCGTACTGAAAAAAAAAAAAAGAAATAACTAATTAGAAACAGATATAAGGGGGAAATAAAAATTTTAAAATATGACCTTGTTGCATGTGTTAGGCTGCAATGGGTTTCCATCTTAGAGTTCTTCCCTTTTGAGTCGTTCCTAACGTTGGGACAATTTGGAATTGTAAAATGTAGGATGTGAGGTAGAAAACTACTGCTTAAGACCTGCTCTTCCTCTGCCTTTGATTCACATGCTGATCTTCCCCATTAAATTAAGTGTGTCCTCATAGGGCAGGTAGGAACTTTCCAGAAGAAAGGAATGTGAGCAGAAGTGATGAGAGCTATTTCCAAGCCTGGTTCCTGTATTCCACCCCAACCCCCAGCCCCCACCAACATTCTTTCCCCTCTTCCTGCTGGCTGGAGTGCCAAGGATGAGGGTGACCTTGAAAGCCATGTGTTGAAAACTGCAAAGCCCAGCATCAGCCAAAGTCCCTGAATGAGCAGAGCCACCTGCCAACCTGCAGGGCGCCCCTCAGAACTCTCACAAATGGCTGATACATTCGGCTTCTCTGACTTGAGGTCTTGTGTTACAGCAGCTCGTGTTACCCCAATTAATAGAGACTTTCCCTTCTCTGTATCTCCGGTGCTTACAGCAGAACATGGCTCAGCTATTCACTGAATAAGCCAAATGAAACATCTATACCTGTGAGCAGAGCTATCCACAATTGCTCCCAGGTCTCAGAAAAACAAAATAAGACTTATACTTCCCAACACCTATCCTTCTCAAACTCTTCCAAAATATAGCAGAGGGAGGAACACTCCTAAACACATTCTAGGAGGCCACTATCACCCTGATATCAAAACCTTACAAAGACGTCACAAACAGAGAAAGCTACAGGCCAATATCATTGATGAACATAGATGCAAAAATCCTCAACAAAATACTAGCAAACAGAATCCAACAGCACATTAAAAGGATCATACACCATGATCAAGTGGAGTTTATCCCAGGAATGCAAGGATTCTTCAATATATGCAAATCAATCAATGTGATAAACCATATTAAAAAATTGAAGGAGAAAAACCATATGATTATCTCAATAGATGCAGAAAAAGCTTTTGACAAAATTCAACACCCATTTATGATAAAAACCCTCCAGAAAGGAGGCATAGAGGGAACTTACCTCAACATTATAAAGGCCATATATGAAAAAACCCACAGCCAACATCATTCTCAATGGTGAAAAGCTGAAACCATTTCCACTAAGATCAGGAACAAGACAAGGTTGTCCACTCTCACCACTATTATTTAACATAGTTTTGGAAGTTTTAGCCACAGCAATCAGAGAAGAAAAAGAAATAAAAGGAATCCAAATTGGAAAAGAAGAAGTAAAGCTGTCACTGTTTGCAGATGACATGATCCTATACATAGAGAATCCTAAAGATGCTACCAGAAAACTACTAGAGCTAATACATGAATTTGGTAAAGTTGCAGGATACAAAATTAATACACAGAAATCTCTTGCATTCCTATACACTAATGATGAAAAATCTGAAAGTGAAATCAAGAAAACACTCCCATTTACCACTGCAAAAAAAAGAATAAAATATCTAGGAATAAACCTACCTAAGGAGACAAAAGACCTGTATGCAGAAAATTATAAGACACTGATGAAAGAAATTAAAGATGATACAAATAGATGGAGAGATATATCATGTTCTTGGATTGGAAGAATCAACATTGTGAAAATGACTCTACTACCCAAAGCAATCTACAGATTCAATGCAATCCCCATCAAACCACCAATGGCATCTCTCACAGAACTAGAACAAAATATTTCACAATTTGTATGGAAACAGAAAAGACCCCGAATAGCAAAAGCAATCTTGAGAATGAAAAACAGAGCTGGAGGAATCAGGATCCCTGACTTCAGACTATACTACAAAGTTACAGTAATCAAGACAGTATGGTACTGGCACAAAAACAGAAAGATAGATCAATGGAACAGGATAGAAAGCCCAGAGATACACCCACGCATATATGGTCACCTTATCTTTGATAAAGGAGGCAGGAATGTACAGTGGAGAAAGGACAGCCTCTTCAATAAGTGGTGCTGGGAAAATTGGACAGCTACATGTAAAACAATGAAATTAGAACAATTCCTAATGCCATGCACAAAAATAAACTCAAAATGGATTAAATGTAAGGCCAGACACTATAAAACTCTTAGAGGAAAACATAGGCACAACACTCTATGACATAAATCACAGCAAGATCTTTTTGACCCACCTCCTAGAGAAATGGATATAAAAACAAACAAATGGGACCTAATGAAACTTAAAAGTTTTTGCACAGCACAGGAAAACATAAACAAGACGAAAAGACAGCCCTCAAAATGGGAGAAAATATGTTCAAATGAAGTAACTGACAAAGGATTGATCTCCAAAATTTACAAGCAGCTCATGCAGCTCCATATCAAAAAAACAAACAACCCAATCCAATAATGGGCAGAAGACCTAAACAGGCATTTCTCCAAAGAAGATATACTGATTGTCAACAACACATGAAAGGATGCTCAACATCACTAATCATTAGAGAAATGCAAATCAAAACTACAATGAGGTATCACCTCACACCAGTCAGAATGGTCATCATCAAAAAATCTAGAAACAATAAATGCTGGAGAGGGTGTGGAGAAAAGGGAACCCTCCTGCACTGTTGGTGGGAATGGGAATTGGTACAGCCACTATGGAGAACAGTATGGAGGTTCCTTAAAAAACTAAAAATAGAACTACCATACAACCCAGCAATCTCACTGCTGGGCATATACCCTGAGAAAACCATAAATCCAAAAGAGTCATGTACCACAATGTTCATTGCAGCTCTCTTTACAATAGCCAGGACATGGAAGCAACCTAAGTGTCCATCAACAGATGAATGGATAAAGAAGATGTGGCACGTATATACAATGGTATGTTACTCAGCCATAAAAAGAAACAAAACTGAGTTATCTGTAGTGAGGTGGATGGACTTGGACACTGTCATACAGAGTGAAGTAAAGAGGAAAACAAATACCATATGCTAACACATATATATGGAATCTAAAAAAAAAAAAATGGTTCTCAAGAACCTAGGTGCAGGACAGGAATAAAGATGCAGACATAAAGAATGGACTTGAGGACACGGGGAGGGGGAAGGGTAAGCTGGGACGAAGTGAGAGAGTGGCATGGACATATATACACTACCGAATGTAAAATAGCTAGTGGGAAGCAGCCGCATAGCACAGGGAGATCAGCTCGGTGCTTTGTGACCACCTAGAGGGGTGGGATAGGGAGGGTGGGAGGGAGACGCAAGAGGGAAGAGATATGGGGATATACGTATATGTAGAGCTGACTCACTTTGTTATTAAGCAGAAACTAACACACCATTGTAAAGCAATTTTACTCCAATAAAGATGTTAAAAAAAAAAAAAGAACATGGAGGTACAGCAGCATAAAATAAAGGAAAAATGTTATTTGCCAGGAAAAAAAAAAAAGACTTATACTTCTCACTATGAAGAAAAAGGTCATCAAGAAATGGAAACACTGAAATCTGCGAGTATCTGGTCAGGGCATGTAAAGAGTACATACAATCTAGAAAACACCCATGAATGAAGTAGCCATCTGCTACTTCCTCCAGCATTACCTTCCTTTATTCAAGGCATAGAATTCCAAACGTCTTTACAAACTTCCCATACCACTCAGCTCTGTGGTTGAGAGACTGACTCCACCGTCCCCTCCTCACCCCATGGAAGGTTCAAGCCAGATGGGCTAAAATCAAATAGATTATTCCATCCCCCAGCCATGGAGATTGATTCGGGCACGGTTTTGGGAGTCGGGCCAGACCACAGAGTCTAAAACAGACTGGAATTAAAAGCGTGAATTCAGTCCCCTTCAGTATGCCACTGAGTAGCAAACAGTGCAAAAGATATTCCTGAGATAAGGTTAAACGTAAGGGAACAAAACACCCGTGGCTTTCCTATATGCTCAAAGAGGCAGGTCCAAAATTTAATAGTCAGTGCAGCCTTCATGGAGGAGTAATCCACCAGGTCAGAGAAGCTCAGAGCCGAGAATTCATCATTTTATACTACGAGGATGGGCTGGGGGCACATCAGCAGACAAGGGTCTAAGCAGTACTGTGTAAGGAAACTACAACTAAGTGACATGTTCCACGTTCCATGTCTCATGTCCTAGGAGTCATTGGGCCTGCGGTAGTTCCGGCCATGACCCACCACAATCCAGCCCCTTGTGGGGATATAGGTGGGCAACTGTCACAGCCCACCATGTCTAGTTACCCTCAGTGACACAACGAGTGTTCCCAGGACACAGCAGGGCATTACAATAACAACAACAATAATAATAACCCAACACTAAATTGGCATGTCCTATTAGCCGTAGTGTAAACCTCCGCTTTGAGCAGGTAAAAGGTGCAAATCCATCAGCTGAGCATTTCTACTCCTGTGCCTATTGGAGCCTGTGAGGTTGCAGCTCTGTGGCTTGACTTGCAAGACTGCTCTTTGAGTTTTCCAAGTCATATTTCTCTCGGTAGGACCCACTTTCCAAAGCGTTCTTTGGAAACCCATGGAGGCTGCGCTTCTAAGATGCCTGGGGTCAGCAATACATTCCGGGAGCAGTGGGCTCAAGTGCGTTTGGCTAGGCCAGCCCCTCCATCCCGACATCCTCTGTTTTCTGAGGACACAGCTGGTGGAACTCACTACCCCCATGACAAAAGGCTACCACGAGAACTCTACTTCATGATCCTGCCTTCTCTCTGCCATCCAGAATGCAGTGGGTTGACGGTGTCCCTCAAAACTCATGTCTACTCCAAAACTCAGAATGTGACCTTATTTGGAAATAAGGTCTTTGCCGATGTAGTTAGTTAAGGATCTCAGGATGAGATCATCCTGGATTGGGGGCAATCCCTAAATCCAATGACTGGTGTCCTTATGTGAAGAGAAGAGGACACAGAGAAGCACAAGGAAAAAACCATGTGAAGACGGAGGCAGAGGGCTTCCCTGGTGGCACAGTGGTTAAGAATCTGCCTGCCAACACAGGGGATGTGGGTTCGAGCCCTGGTCCAGGAAGATCCCACATGCCGCGGAGCAACTAAGCCCGCGAGCCACAACTATTGAAGCCCACACGCCTAGAGCCCGTGCTCTGCAACAAGAGAAGCCACCGCAATGAGAAGCCCGTGCATCGTGATGAAGAGTAGCCCCCCCCCCGCTCGCCGCAACTAGAGAAATGCCGCGAGCAGCAGCGAAGACCCAACGCAGCCAAAAATAAACAAATAAATTTATTAAAAAAAAAAAAAAACCAAAGATGGAGGCAGAGATTGGAGTGATGCAGCCACAGGCCAGCCACGCCCTGAAGGACAGGAGTGTCTCCTGAATGCTGTGGTGTCACTGGCCTGGGTGCTCGTCTGAGCGCGATGGAGCACGGTACCTTCTGGGTGATGACGAGTGATGCTGCTTCTGGTCCCAGAAGACAGATCTCACTGTCCAGGGGTGAGGGATGGTCCTAAAATCCGCCACTTCCAGGAAGTCTCTTCTTCCTCTATTGAAAGAGTGCACAAAGTCGTGGGAGCATACACCGCGATGCCCGAGGGCCCAGCTTGGAACTGGGAAACAAGAGCCTGCACTGGACGCTGAGGATCTGATGGGGGCAGGGTCTCAGGGAGACACCGCAGTGCCCCGCAGGCAGGCAGGGGCTCACTCCGGAAGCCTCGCACCCTCCCCTGTGCTGACATAGCAGCAGTCTCCAGCTAGGTGTCCAATTCTAGCCACCCTTAGTTGACCCCATGAATATAAACTCTCTTCTAGAAAATACACTCTATACATTTTTTTCTTAATTTCATGCCACATGTAACTGAGCCTGGAGCCCAGTGTGTGCTGGAGAGAAGACGGAATGTCTGGATTCCGGCACCAACTCCATCGCTGATTAGGTATAACTTTGGTTGAGTTGCCTAACATCTGTTCTGAGGTTTCCTCACTTGTAAAGTGGGAATAAAATCCTTCTCTCAGAGAGTCTTTATTAAAATAAAAGCAAAAATACACTTTTTGAAACACAGGAGAAAAAAATGGAATAAAACCACGTGTAAAGCTGAGGAGATGCTCAGTAAATGGTAGCTACTTCCAAGATGAAAGCACTTCCAGGGAAACCAGGCACAGGAGTGCAGGGGTCACAGATCTTCCAGGGGAGGCAGCCATGCAAGAAGGGAGGCACCTAGTGGCCTGAGGTGAGGGGGGTCCTCCAGAGCTGGCCAGCCCCGGGTTCAAGTCCCCTCCCTACAGCCCAGCCACTCCCCAGCTATGCAACCCTCAGCCAGCAGCTGAGCCTCTCCAAGCCTCGGGTCCCCATCTGTAAAAGGAATATTGACAGTACCCACCCCTAGGGTACCTACAGCAATTATATCAGGCTATGCATTTCAGTGGCTAAGAACAATTAGCAAAATGTTGATAATGATTGGAGCTGTGTGATATGCACATGGAGAATCATTTTAATGCTTTCCCTACTTTTGTACATTTGCAATTACCCATAATAATATTTTAACCGAGTGCTCAGGTCAGTTATTGCACATAATCATATACATTATTATTAATAATGTGCTTAATACCCATTGGCCCTTTTGTAATAGCCAAAATAATTTCTAAAATAGTCTTCGGTAAAAGAGAGAAGTTGTTACACTCCGTTCTTGGCATTTGGAAGATCATGGACCCCTTTAAGAATGTGATGAAAGATGTAGACCCACTTCCCATATATATACACATAACCCATGCCCTGCACCCTGTCCACAAAGCCAGCCCAGGGAACCCCGGGGACTCCAGGCATCCCAGGTCAGGAGCTGCTGCCTCTCAGTTATGGGGAAGGGGCAGAACTGCAGTGATTCTCTGCCATCCTACACATAGTTTCCTGACTCCCCTTGGGTGACAGTGTACTGTGGGAAATCACTGAAGGAAGACTCAAATGATGAAACAGCTCTCAGCAGGAGGGCAGCCAATCTAACACAGATAACAAGCAAGACTTGTTTCATCTGTATGGTTGGTATTTATTTTTCTACCTCAGGACATTTATCTGAACATATTTTCCTTTTCATTTCCAGTCAGCATATGAAAGTTTTAGCGTCATAATTTTAGAGGTTTGAAAATTTGGTATAACTGTATTAGCCATCCTACTCTTGGGTTGAATCTTCTCCACAGCAATAAATCTCAGAAAACAATAAAAGTAAGGTGACACAGTATATCATTTCTGATTCCAATACTATTCCTGGTTTAACGTATGACTTTTATGCCTTTGTTAACATTTTTATCTAGCTTTGTGAAAATAGATGGAAAAATATTTAACATGGTACAAAATGTAACCATGAAATAAAAGCTCTAGGTAAAGCCATAAGCAAGAATAATCAGCTACAAAAATACCTCTCAAGTTGAATAAAATAAAGTTTCAACTGAACTATGAATTTTGAATACAATTACAGCCCAGTAGTTAGCAAATCATTCAGAAATAGATATTTTAGTGTTCTACTTTTCAAATTACAATGTGGAACTTCAAGCAATAAAGGGCAGTTTGAAGAAGTGAAAAGTCATAAAATGGGAAATGTAACATATCTAGCATGAGCAGGGGGAAATGGGAAGTGTGCAGAGCATCAGATGGGACTGGAATCAGTGTAAAATCCTAGGAGTAGTAATACCACTGATCTGAAAGTCCCAAGAGAGTGTATAATAAGGAAGGCTAGATGAGTTATGTTTTTTAAAAAATAGAGTAAGTACTCTGAAATAAACGTTGAGGAAAAATATAGACAATATCTGCAAAAATTAAAATCAATGTTGTTAAATGGAATTATCAATAGTAAACTGCTATGGCAACAAATGCAACTCCAGGATTAATCACATTACCATGAAACGTGATTAAATACTCCAGAAAACGTCATTAAAGTGATTATTTATCTACAACTGGTAAACCTCCTGTCTAAATAGTACTCACTATGCTCCAAGAAAAAAAAAAAAGGCAAAGCTGGGCTCAAAACATCTCCCACAACAAACAGGAAAAAAATCTCAATGCACTAAGAAGAGCTGAAGACCCTGAGGAGAGGCTCTCTCAGCTCCCAAGGCTCTAAGCAAGTCTACCCCTTGTTCCAGAAGGAGACATCATCTCCACCTTCCGAGGCTGTTTGTTCTACAAACATCCTTAAAAAGATAGTCCAGAACAAAGGCTGCCAGTTCCTCCTTTACAAGACGGTCAGAAACACAAAGGGCAATTACAGTGACACAGACTTCTCTTCAACAACGTTAGATGTTGGAAGACAATGGAATAATATCATTGAGGTAATGACAAAAATAATAGTCTAGAATTTCATCCTCTCAAGAGGAAGGGCAAAATAAAAGATTCTCAGATGAATGTCATCATGAAGATGAACTTTCCAAAGTCTGGGATATAATCATAAAGCAACTGAAACTTATTAACATCCACTTTCGACTCACTTTCCCTTTAAAACTGCTAATGGACAAGTTCTTCTACTTCTGGATAAAAACTCATCCCCATGAATTTTCTGGTCACTGTTAAATTTAAAACTTTAAAAAGACCTAAATCACGAAACAGAAGTTCGATTCCACATTTTAAATATCCAGTCCCACGGAAGCATTCAAACTTCAAACCTTGATTCTAAGTTCATATTTCTTTCCTTCCCCAGGTCAGGCTTTTGCAGTTAGGAGGGGAGCTGCCTCTTCTCTTTTCCTTAGCTTATGTTTCTGCTCCTGTTTGCTAGATCCAGCTCTGACCCCTCCAGGTCAGGCAGGAAGCGGGAGGCAAGGAGATCAGGAAAGTTCTTACTGACAAGTACGAGAGGTAAGCCAGCATCAGTACTCTGTGGGTTCAGCAATATCCACACTTTATCTCATGATGTGTTATGGACTGAATGTTTGTGTCCCCCCAAAATTCATATGTTGAAATCCTAACCCCCAAGCGATGGTATTAGGAGGTGGAGCCTTTGGTAGATGATTTAGTCCTGAGGGTGGAGCCCTCATGAATGGGATTAGCATCCTTACAAGAAGAGACACAAGAGCTTTTGCACTCTCTCTCTGCCATATGAAGATATGCTAGGAAGATGTCCACCAGATTGCTGGAAGTAAGATGTATAAACTCCAGTCATGCGACAAGGACATCCCAGGAAAAGTGGTGGCACAATAGCAAGATGTGCAGACACTACATTTGGAGTCTCCCCATCAAACATCTACGTCCCCTCACAGTCACTATATAATCCACAAGCCCCATCTACACACACAGGGTCTTGGGCCCGTCTTCAGTGCTCCATTCTTAAAAGTGAGCCATCAGCCAAGGATCTCTAGACATATGAGGAAAGCCTCTTTATCATTCAGCTATTGCTATTTCCTGCATGGAAAAATAACCACAAAATCTCAAGACTGACAATTAGGCAAGAAAAAAGAAATAAAATACATCCAAATCAGGAAAGAAAAAGTAAAATTGTCTCTATTTTCGGATGATATGATCTTATATATAGATAATCCTAAAGACCACCAAAAAACTATTAGGATTAATAAATAAATTCAGTAAAGTCACAGGATACAAAATCAACAAATCAGTAATCAGTTGCATTTCTATATACTAACAACAAAATATCTGAAAAAGAATCAACAAAATAATATTATTTATAATAACATCAAAAACAATAAAACCATTAGGAATAAACTTAGCCAAGAAGGTGTACACTGAAAACTACAAGACTTTAATGGAAGAAATTGAAGGAGACACAAATAAATAGAAAGATATCCTGTGTTCATGGATTGGAATAATTAATACTGTTAAAATAGCCATACTACCCAAAGCAATCTACAGATTCAATGCAATCCCTATCAAAATGCCAATGATATTTTTCACAGAAATAGAAAAAGCAATCCTAAAGTTCATATGGAACCATGAAAGACCCCAAATAGCCAAAGCAATCTTGAAAAAGAAGAACAAAGCTGGAGGCTTCACACTTCCTAATTTGAAACTTTATTACAAAGCCATAGTAATCAAAACAGTGTGATGGTGGCATAAAAATACACACATATTTGGAACAGAATCAAGAGCCCAGAAATAAACCTGTACATATACAGTCAACTAATACTTGACAAGCGAGCCAAGAACACTCAGTGAGGAAAGGATAGTCTCTCCAATAAATGGTATTGGGAAAACTGGATAATCCCATGCAGAAGAGTGAAACCGGACCCCTATCTTTCACCGCTCACAAAAATTAACTCAAACTGGATTAAAGATTTAAACATAAAACTGAAACTGTAAGACTCCTAGAAGAGTGTTGGCGAGGGTGTGGAGGAAATGGGAACCCTTGTGCACTACTGGTAGTACTGTAAGTTGGTACAGCCATTATGTAAAACATTATGGAGTTTCCTCAATTAAAAACAGAACTACCAAGACTTCCCTGGTGGCTCAGTGGTTAAGACTCCGTGCTCCCAATGCAGGGTGCCCGGGTTTGATCCCTGGTCAGGGAGCTAGATCCCATATGCATGCCGCAACTAAGAGTGTGCATACCACAACTAAGGAGCCCACGAGCCGCAATAATAGATAAATAAATAAATATTTTAAAAAATAGAACTACCATATGATCCAGCAATCCGACTTCTCAGTGTATATACATAGAAAATGAAATCAATATCTTTTTTTTTTTTTTTTTTTTTTTTTGGCCATGCCGTGCAGCTTGCCGGATCCCAGTTCCCCGACCAGGGATCAAACCCGGGCCCCAGCAGTGAAAGCACCAAGTCCTAACCACTGGACTGCCAGGGAATTCCCTAAATCAGCATTTTAATGGGATAGGATATCTGCACCCCCATGTTCATTGCAGCATTATTCACAATAGCCAAGATACAGAAACAACCTAAGTGTCCATCTATGGATGAATAAAGAAGATGTGAGACAGATATATACACACACAATGGAATGTTATTCATCCGTTAAAAGAAAAGAAAAAAATTCCGCCTTTTGCTACAAAATTAATGGATGGGTGGATGGATGGACCTTGAGGGCATTATGAGAAATGAAATAAGTCAGACAGAGAAAGACAAATACTGTATGATCTCATATGTGGAATCTAAAAAAAAAAGCAGAACTCACAAACACAGAGAGTAGAATGGTGGTTGCCAGGGGGTGGGGTGAGAGAAATGAGGAGGTGTTGGTCAAAGGGTACAAACTTCCAGTTATAAGATGAGTAAGTTCTGGGGACCTAATGTACAGCATGATGACTATAGTCAACTACAGTTGATATTATATACTTGAAATTTGATAAGAAAGGAGATCTTAAACATTCTCACCACCAAAACAAATGGCAATTATGTGAGGTGATAGAGGTGTTAATGAACCCTCTTGTGGGAATCATTCTGCAACATATAAGTGTATCAAATCATCATATTGTGCACCTTAAACTTACACAATGTGATATGTCAATTGTAACTCAATAAAGCTGGGGAAAAAACATAAAATCTCAGTAGCTTATCCAAACAAATATCTGAGAAGTTATCTGAGAGGTTTGTTGGGAAAAAAAACTGGTTGAGAATGTGAAAAGATAATGTCAGAAAGAGATATGAAGAAAGACAGGATGGGGCGAAGAAGAAAACAATTCCCAATAGAAGGAACCAGAAAAAATGCACAGGAAATGAAATATAATCACTAAGATATAATTTGTCTCATTTGTAAGCAAGATTTACACAGATAAAATAACGAAAACACTAGATATATAAACCCACCCACCCCTGAATGTGGAGAAAAGGGAATTACACACACACACACACACACACACACACACAATATTTGTTCAGACTTTTAAGGGGAGATCTGAGAAAGGGAAATATCTTTGTGTGAGGGTTACGTAATCATGAAGCACAGCTAAATCCTGATTTTTCATAATATAAATTCAACACTAATAAAACTGTAATCTAAAACTAAAAGTCAAGAAATAGCAGTAAAAACATCATACTTAAAGTTATGGAGGGAAATACATGAGAAAACAACGAAAAGGTGTGGAAAGTGTTTGCTGACGGCAGTGGGGAAGGATGGGGAGAGGACTGCAAATTTCATTATAGCCTGTTATGCTTGGTTTTATGTATCGACCTGACTGGGCTAAGGGATGCCCAGAGAGCCAGGAAAACATTATTTCTGATGTGTCTGTGAGGGTATCTCCAGAACAGAGTAGCATTTGAATCAGTAGACAGAGTAAAGATCGCCCTGGCCACGGCGGGCGGGGTTCACCCAAGCCACTGAGATCCTGAATGAAACGAAAAGGTGGAGGAAAGGTGAATTCACTCTCTCTGCTTGAGCTGAGACATCAGTCTTCTCCTGCCCTTGGACAATGGCTCTCCTGGTGCTTGGGTTTTCGGACTCAGACTGAATTACACCATCAGCTTTCCTGGTTTTCCAGTTTGCAGAGGCAGACTGTGGAATTTCTTAATATACATGTATATATACCCTATTGGTTCTATTTCTCTGGAGAACCCTGACTGATAGAGCAAGCAAAACAGTCTCACATTTTCTACATCCCATTGGTCAAATCAAGTCACATGGCCAAGCCCAGCTTCAGAGTTGGGGGAGTTTAAAAGCTAGGGGGCTGGGGGTAGAGCCATTCATTGGGCCCATTCACATGATCAACCTACCCCAGTACCCTGCTTTCTGGGGTTGTTAGGAGAACTGAATGAAGCAATACAATGACAAGATTGAAAAAGTAGATACTCAGGAAGAACTGAGGAATCTATAGTGGGTGTCTAACCTGCAATGTCCAAGGACAGAGTCAGCCTGCTCTGGACTCTTCTCTCCATTTCCTTTGTTCAGCTGAACAGTGCCCTTGAACTATTTTAATATTTGGCAATACATTTTACCATAGAGAATTTTTCATTCTTCTTGTAATTTTTGTGTTCTGAGCTGGAATGCTTCAGATTGAAGTAAGCTTAGATTTTTGACAAACATTGGTAGGACCATACATGGATCTAGGCCAGGAGTTTGTAAACTTTTCTCTATAGCACTCTAGAGGTAAGAGGGAAGGTAGGTATGAAGAAGGAGATGCAGCAGTTGAGGCATCTCTGCTTCAACAAGCACAAGTTTATGTCTTATCTCCTGGACTTCTGCAAATGATTTAACATGAACCAGATTCAAAACCCACTCCCCTAAGTGCTCTCTTTGGTGCCAGGCTGTCAGGCGAAACAGGATCCACCTGGAAATTCTCTCAGTATTAATGGACAGGTACTATATATTACAAGGTACGAAGAGCCCCAGGCAGACAGGCTCACAGAATTCTTGGAGGATAAACAACTGAGAGTTTGGAGCAAAGGTCCTAGTTGCAAGCTTAGTTCTCCCATTTCTCTCAACAACAGCTCTGCTGCTTTAATTGTGGGTTGTGGATTGTTACAGCAAGGAAGAGGGCAGAAAGGTTACAGAGGTGCCTGTAGAAAGATGCCAGGTGGCATCCTACATAAAACCTTACCAAATTTGCTCCTTGCACCTGGGGCTCCCACATTTTATCACCTACCCTTAAGATGCAGGACGTCACTGGAGGTCAATAAAGTATTCTATCCCAAGTTTCTACAAGTGTCCCTAACCATGTTATTTCAGACAGGAACGTGTACCTAATTTGCAGGACCCAGTGCAAAAAGAAAATGCAAGGTCCCTTGTGCAAAAACTATTAAGAATTTTAAGACAGCGACCGTGGTGCATTAAACAAAACACAGAGCCCTTCTAAGCAGGCGACGCTGTACAACAGTCCAGGTGGTGGTGCCCCTGTAGGCAGCTGTGATTTCTGGACTACAGGAAGCCCACTGCTAGTGAAAGGGAGAGTCACAGCCTGCTGAGAAAGTGCTTAGAGACTGTTTGTTCCCTCCCTTTCACAGCAACATGGTCAATCCTATAACTTTGGTTTTCTTATCAAATAATTACACAAAAATAGCGAGTGAATGTGAAGGATAAACATTACTTTAAAAGCCACCTTTTCTCCTCCCTTATTCTAGAAAAAAATAATTAAATCTCTGCTTCAGGTGCCCTGCAGAGAATGTGAAGGGCACAGAGGAACAGACAGCAGCCCAGCCTTTAGTTTAAACCTTATCTCTCAGGAAAGCCCTTGTCTCCCTCTGAGGAACACCAGGCATCTGTGAGAAGCTGGGACAAGTAATTTGGGAAGAAGGGGATGTCTTCCCCAATGAAGTTCTTAAAATCTATGTAGGTATCTACCTGATCACACTAGAAGGTATGTCAACAATTCAGAATTACATTCTTGTACATCCCAATGTGTAAGTACATTTTTAATTACAATGGAAGAGTTTATATATGTACATGAATCTTTGCCCTTTGTTCATAACCAAGAGCAGAGAAAAGTTTTGCTGACCCTGAGTCACAGAGGTAACTTCAGAGCAATTAAGAGCTCAGTTCTGGAGTCAGAGAGACTCTTCTCAGGACCAGCGCCACCATTTTCAATCCCTGTGACCTTGAGTGAGTTAAGCCTCAGTTTCCCAATCTATAAAATGGGGATGGTAGCAGGTGAGGATTAAATGAGATGGTAGGTATAGAGCTCACCTACACCCTGGCACAGTGCAAACTCCTCACCATATCTATTAAGTCTCATTATTGAGCCATGGATCCCACAAGGACGCTTGGTCTGATGTGAAGCTCTCTGGGGTTGAGTCAGGAGCAGAAGCAGAACCCCAGGTCTCCAGGCCTCCTGGGGACCCTCCGATCTGACTCCAGGGATGCCCCTGAGAGTCCTGGTTTGAAACTTGCCCCTTGTCTGTAGGCAGGTCCTCTGCCTCAGCCGCCCACCCAGCCCTGGGGAATGAGCCCTGAGTGGGCTCAGCCTGGGGCTGGGACAGCACATCCACTCAGGTTCCCCTGCTGTGTCATCTGCCCTCCTTCCCACCAATCCTCAGCCAGCCCAGACTTCCCAAAATGCGGTGACTGCAGCTCTCTACTCACAGCTTTGTTCCTTATCACCTTGGCCTGATACTGAGGCGCATCCGTAGCATGGCTCCCTCCAGGTGGACCCATCTTCTCTCTTCTGCGTCACATCACCAGCCCATCCTAGGCTAGTCTCATTCCCAGCTGTGAAAGTGCCAAGCTCACGTCTGCCTCCAGCTTTGTCCCAGCCCGAAGTCTTTCCCAGTCCTCTGCCTGCTCAACCTGACCTGGGGTTGCTCGAGCCTACAGGTGGAATGTCTGCAATTTATAACTTCTAGAAGGAATACAGTTTAATCTAGAACTCTCTGCTTTCCTTTGATTCATGTGGAAAGTATCAAGTTGGATCCCTATGACACTCATCATATCAAAATAAATCACAAATGGGTCAAACATTTAAATTTTTAAAAATCCATAAATATTGTTGAAGAAACTAAGGGCAAATTCCCTGATGTTCTCAAAGTAGGGAAGGACTTTCATGTATAATACAAAATCCAAAAGCTATAAATAGAAGATTTTTCAAATCTGAATAAAGAGCATTAAAATTTTATGCATGGCAAAAAAAAGACCAGAACTGGTATATGTTTGTAGCACTATGACAAAGGGCTCCTATAAATCAATAAGAAAAAGTGCAGCAACATCATATAAAAATGGACAAAGGACATGAACAGACTAGTCACGGCGGGGTTGGGGGGGAATGGCTTTTAAAACTGAAAAACACTCAGTCTCATCATTTAAAAATACAAATTAGAAACTACAATAAAATATTATTTTCCATTACTGGTTTTGCAAAGTTAAAAATTTTTTATAATTCATTGTGTAGACAAGAGTGTAAGG
This sequence comes from Lagenorhynchus albirostris, assembly GCF_949774975.1. NCBI lineage: Eukaryota > Metazoa > Chordata > Mammalia > Artiodactyla > Delphinidae > Lagenorhynchus > Lagenorhynchus albirostris. Next base: position 8,508,138 of record NC_083097.1, read on the forward strand.
AAAGAGGCATTCTTATAAATACTCTTTTACACTCTTGGCTGGAGATGTAAACTGGTACAGCCTCTCTGAGCAGCAATTAGGAAGTATCAATTGAAATTTAAAGTTTACATACCCATCAACCCAGCACTTCTCTACACATTGCTTGCACTGGATTGTCTGCTGTCAACCCTTCATCACTACCCACCCCTTCTAAAGTCTCTGAATCAGAAAAGAAAAGGGAGGAGCTATATTCCCCAGAAGCCGGTCGCAGGTTTGTTCTGAGTTAGTCCTCCAATAAGAAGCCCTTGCAGATGAGAAACAGGAGAGGAGCCACCACTGTTTTGCATATAGAGGTGGAGCCAGGCATGGAAGCCGGGAGTCTGATGCTTGCTCCTGGTAAGCTCTTGAGAGCCACGACCTTGCACTGCACAGTGAGGTCCTTGGTGAGAGCTTCCTGGAGCTACAGCAATTTCGCAGTGAGCTTCTAAGGACCCCCGACTCAGAGGCTTCGACCTGAGATTGCCGTTTGCATCTTCCCTAACCTTTGCTGACCTGGATCTGACAAGGATGTGTAAGCCCTCACTGCCTTTATTCAAATCTTTAACACCAGAACTACATGGACTGGCTTCTGTTTTCCTGACTGACCCCTGTCTGACACATTTATCCTTGGGGAATGTACTCTACAGGTATACTTGCACCTGTATGAAATCATGTATATGCACAAAAAACTTCATTATTTCTAATAGCAAAAGGTTGTAAACGACTTAAAAGTATATCAATGGCGGACGATTAAAAATATCATGAACCGGGCTTCCCTGGTGGCGCAGTGGTTGAGAGTCCACCTGCCGATGCAGGGGATGCGGTTCATGCCCCGGTCCGGGAGGAACCCACGTGCCGCGGGGCAGCTGGGCCCGTGAGCCATGGCCGCTGAGCCTGCACGTCCGGAGCCTGTGCTCTGCAACGGGAGAGGCCACAGCAGTGAGAGGCCTGTGTACCGCAAAAAAAAAAAAAAAAAAAAAAATATATATATATATATATATATATATATATATATCTCTCATGAACCTAGAGATTGTCATGCTGAGTGAAGTCAGGGAAAGAGAAATATGATATTGCTTCAACTTGGAATCTAAAAAGAAATGATACAAATGAACTTACTTACAAAACAGAAACAGACTCACAGACTTAGAGAAGGAACTTATGGTTACCAGGGGGGAAGGATGGGGAGAAGGGATAGATAGGGAGTTTGGGTTGACATATACACACTGCTATATTTAAAATGGATAACCAACAAGGACCTACTGTATAGCACAGGGAGCTCTGCTCAATATTATGTAACAACCTAAACGGGAAAAGAATTTGAAAAAGAATAGATACATGTATTTATATAACAGAATCACTCTGCCGGACACCCGAAACTATCACAGCATTGTTAATCAACTATACCCCAATATAAAATAAAAAGTTTTTAAAAATTTTAAAAATTAATGTAATTCATCAGACAAATATAGCTGGTATTTTAACTCCTCCGGGAAACCTTTTCTATCTATTTCAGTAAAAAGCCTTCTTCTTTCTTTAGAAAAAAGAAAGAATGTTATGTATAGTTTAAGTAATTATTGTACAGTCACATTTAGTTTAAAAATTGGCCATTCAATAATGTATTCAAATACAGCTGGGTACTCATTTTTTTAATATTATTATTGGTATTATTAATTTTTAGACATAATAACAAGATATTTCCTGGCTCTTTTTGATATTTCCACGTAAAAGAGCAACAGTTATACTTTATTCTGCTTTATATATAACATCTCCTCTCTTCCCAGTTACGTGTCAGTAATTCCACCTCCCTTTTTTCTTTTTAATTAATTAATTTATTTATTTTGGGCTTGTTGGGTCTTCATTTCTGTGCGAGGGCTTTCTCTAGTTGCGGCGAGCGGGGGCCACTCTTCATCGCGGTGCGCGGGCCTCTCACTATCGTGGCCTCTTGTTGCGGAGCACAGGCTCCAGACGCGCAGGCTCAGTAGTTGTGGCTCACGGGCCTAGTTGCTCCACGGCATGTGGGATCCTCCCAGACCAGGGCCCGAACCCGTGTCCCTGCATTAGCAGGCAGATTCTCAACCACTGCGCCATCAGGGAAGCCACCCCTTTCTTTTTTTTTACTTAAGCAGTTTTGAGCTGGATTTCTGTCTTCCAAAGGCAAGAGTCCCAACGGCTCTAACCCTGGCTGTCCTCTCCTGAGCCAAGAGTCTATGCAGCCTCACACACCTCCCCTTTGAGTCATTCTATTAGTTCAGCTCCTAATCCAGTATCCCCTCCCAACACCGATGGATACTTGTACAGCTCTCTTCAGTGCTCCTTCCCTCACACCCACTCTGTCTTCAGGGCCTCAAGTTCTGCCTCAGGTGCCCTCCCCGCAAATCCAAGCGAAACTGCAAGAGACAGAGGTCATTTCCAGGAAGCTTAAGGGAAAAGATACATACAAGGTGTTATGGTTTGAATTATGTCCTCTGCAGAAGACGTGTTCAAGTTTTAACCCCAGCACCTATAAATGTGACCTTATTTGGAAATAGGGTCTTGGAAGGTGTGATCAAGTTAAGATGAGGTCATTACAGTGGCCCTCATCCAGTATGACTGGTGTCCTTGCAAAAAGAGGAGAAGAGACATAGAGACAGACACACAGAGAGAAGACAATGCAAAGAGAGATGGAGAGCATGCGTGTAACAGCAGAGGCACAGATTGGAGTGCCACATCTCCACATCAGGGAATGCCAGGAACAGCCACCTATCTCGAGGAGCAAGCAGAGGGCTCTGGACAGTTTCCCTCCCTCAGAGCCCTTGAAGGGAGCCAGCCATGCCAACACCTTGATCTTGGTCTTCTGGCCTCCAGAACTTTGAAAGAATACATTTCTGTTATTTTAAGCCCACCTAGGTTGTGGGAATTTGTTACAGCAGCCATAGGAAACTAATACATAAGGACACTGGGTTGTCTTGTGCTAGTCAAGGACAGGACAAGATGAAGCCAGGCCCTGGAACCCTGACAGGCTTGGTCTCCAGCCATCCCCTCTACAACCTGCTTTATTCTCCCGTCTCTCACCACAGGCCTTCTAGAGGGGCAAGACCACTCTGCCAGCAATTCCACTCTGTCAGCTTCATCTCTTATGACTTCTGTCACTAGAGCAACTCTAGGCTCTTGGTCAAAAAGCCCAGGGAAGGGCCCACTTTGGGTCAAGAGGCCCCTCGGGCAAATAGTTGTGAGGAGGGACCACACTGCACGGAATGACTGCTTGAGCAAATGTGGCAGAAGATAGTTTCTGGAAGACAGGGACGATGGTTTGATTGAAGACTAAAATTCTACCTTCTCCCTCATATGCAGTCTTTCCCAAAAGTTTACTCTTCAAGATTCCTCCCTTTCTCTTTCTCTCTCTCTCTCTCTCTCTCTCTCTCTCTCTCTCTCTCTCTCACATACACACACACACACACACACACACACACACCGTTGAGATTCTCTGCTTTCTGAAGCACTGTTAGGAGAATAAACAACAAACCACACAACAGACAACCATGCATTCTACTCCACAGAATGTTTTCAGCTTCTCTTAACTCCCTATTATAACAACGCACCAGCCTACATTCTTAGAATTTTATCGATGAGTTATTGGCATTGCACATGGTGAAACTTTTTGGCAAACTCATTATTCATGAAGGTATACAACAGTTGTTCCTCAGGTCACTATGCCTTGATCGTACAAATGTCTTTAATCTGTGGGTGGCCATTCCTTGTTCCTGGTTTGTGGTTCATGTTTAAGCTAAACTATGACCTGGAGATTCCCTGGTGACTCTGCCTTGCTGCTGTCAACTGTTCGTGCGCACTTATTGCAGCACAGAGTGAATGGAACTGACGTGGTGGGTTTGAGGCCCCGCCTGGCTCCGATTGTTGATTACATATAACCCTCGCCTTCCTAGAGGCAGCTGAGTGGAGAAGAGTGAATGGTTTTAAGAGAATCCATTACAACTGCTGACAAATTAACTTAAAACATGTTCTTCCGACAGTGATTCAATAGCATCACCTTTGAAGACAAAGGACAGTGCAGTGACTGATGGGTATCTTCCGATATCAGCTTTACTTCTTTATCTAATGAAGGACAAGCTCCAATATCTTGATTTAATCGTATTACACAATCAAATTTTCTATAAGAATTTTGGAAATTTTCCCAACCCATATTATTGATTAGATCCATTGAGGTAGACTAGGTTATGCCACATTTACAAACACCCCCCAAAATCTCAATGGCTGTAAACATTATTTCTCACCCTGCTCAATAGATTGGCTGGGACTACTCCGTGTAATCTGCAATCAGGGACACCGGTTGACAGACACTTTACCATCTGCAACATCACAAATGCTGTGGCAGAGGGGAGGGGAGATGACAAATGGTGCATTAGCTCTTAAAGGATTCTGCCTAGATAAACACCTGTCACTTCTGCTCACATCTCATTGGCCAAGGGAGCCACGTGACCATGCCGCTCTTCAAGGGGTCATGGAAATATAACATTAACAGCTGAAGAGTACTAATGATAAGCAGAATCCACCGCAATCCACCTCTCTCATGGAGAGTCAGCTCAGTTTTCTTCCTTTAAACAAAATTCACTTATTCCCTCCCCAGTCATTGATCCAGCACCTCTGGGTAATGTATGTTCGTCCTTTCATCCAGAGGTGTATTAGTCTCCTCAGGCTGGTGTAACAAATTCCAAAGACTGCAGGACTTAAACAACAGAAGTTTATTTCACGCAGTTCTGGAGGCTGGGAGTCCAAGATCAAGGTGTCGGCAAGGTTGGTTTCCCCTGAGACCTATCTTTTCGGCTTAGGACCTCACGTTATGACCTCACTTAACCCTAATTTCCTCCTTAAAGTTCCTGTCTCCAAGTGTCGTCTCCTGGGAGGTTAAGCCTTCAGTATTTGATTTGAGGGGACACAATTCAGTCCATGAAAGGAGGTGATACACAGCGACTAAACTGGTCCTGGATGTGCCTCTTCTTGTCCTGGAGACTCACAGAATAAAAAGACAAGTTATCTACCCCACACACACCCAATTTATGAAGATGAAATAAGGAAGAGAAAACTCCAACAAACATTTCTATTTGGAAAGAAGGAAAATGGGAGGTATATAACAGATAGTGGCCTTCAGCAATTCTGCAATCCCCTGGACAAATACTCTGAGGTCTATGCTGGGCGGGCGGGATATTAGTCCCCGAACGTGCTCCCTGCAAGAAGCCTCATATCCATCATCCTCCACAGGGCCTGGCCTCCTGTTACATGATGCTCCTTGACACATCCTGAAGTAGGCATCAGGGTGGATACTCTGCTCAGGGGCTGCACGGCTTGCTCAGCCTACTTCCAGACCTAAATGTTTGGGGCCCAAGGGCCGTTTTAGGTCTTTAATAGTTATAGTCTCTTTTAGTCCAACTCGATGATTCTTTTGGAAGTGTACCCCTTGCAAGTGTACCCCTTGTACCCCTTGCAACGATTTAGTCTTTTATCTATTTGATTCCAGAAAACTCCATCTGCCAACAGGCACAACCACAGTTACCTTCAAGACATGTCTTATTTGGATCTTTACTCTGGTGCACCTTAGCCCTTGCAGAGGTTTTAATAATGGTGTGATAGCCAAGGAAATATAATCATTTGAATGGTTTATAACAGTAGGCACAGAGGTCATGCCCTGTGCTGCAAGACTCAGATTTAATGTTTTTTACTACTAAAAGTTTCTCTCAATTTTATCTCCTGCTGCTTGGAATCTAAAATCAGTCAGCCTTTCCAATATTGCAAAGCCTCAAATCTCCCGTGACCTCCTGCTTGGAATCCAGCTAATTCTTTTCTGACCTTGTCTCTTACAATACTTTGTCAAGTGCAGCCAGCAGAAACCAACATGTTACTAATACAGGTGATCCTTGAACATGAATTTGAACTGTGCAGGTCCACTTATACACGGATTTTTTTTCCACAGTAAATACTATGGTACTACTTGATTCATGGTTGTTCAAGAGTCAACCCTATTGTTTTCCTGTCTCTTTCTCTAGAACTGCAGATTCAGTTCTAGAGAAGGCATATAATCTGCCTTCCAAATAACTGTGAACAACAGTTTCACCAAAATTTTTGCACCTGCATAACGAGGATTCTCATCTTTCCAGGCTTTATCACAGTTTCTTCACTGCCTACGACTTGTCCTTCAAGCCAATGACAAATTATAACTTTCTTGCTATGCTAGCATCCGACCCCTGGTAGCAATTTCTGTATCAGTCAGAATAAGCTAAACTATGCTGCAGTAAGTAACAGCCCTACAACTCCCATGGCTAGAAAAAATAAATAATTATTTTTCTCTCATGTTAACTGTTCATTATGCATCAGCCATAAGGGGGCACAGAGCGGGCTCTGCTCCCTGTCATCTTCACTAAGGGACAGAGGCTGACAACAACTCCACCATCTGGAACTGTTATGGCAGGAAGAAGTGAGTGCAGTAATTGATGCACTAAATCATAAAGACTCTGTCCACATCCTATTGACCGGATTAAGTCACATGGCCATGCCTAATTTCAAGGAGTTGGGGAATTCCAATCCTACCAGGCGTGTGAAAAGCAGACCTACCAAAATAATAATCAACAATCCTTACGATTATCACCCTCACTTGTTTAGATCAAGATACCTAAGAATAAGCTCCAATAAATTTTCCAAAAGAAGACACCAATCTTCAACTGTGTTTCTATATGCAGGAGAATATTTTAGGCCACCTCCCAGACTGATCTTTAAAATGTAGGTTCCACTGCCTCTTGCACTGTTGGTGCGAATGTAAATTGGTGCAGCCACTATGGAAAACAGTATGGAGCTTCCTCAAAAAACTAAAAATAGAACTACCATATGATCCAGCAATCCCACTCCTGGGCATATATCCAGACAAAACGCTAATTCAAAAGGATACAAGCATCCCTATGTTCATAGCAGCACAATTTACAATACATGGAAACAACCTAAATGTCCATTGACATATGAAAGGAAAAAGAAGATGTGAGATATATATAGATATATATAGATATACACAATGGAATACTACTCAGCCATAAAAAAGAATGAAATAATGCCATTTGCAGCAACATGGATGCAACTAGAGATTATCATACTAAGTGAAGTAAGTCAGAAAGAGAAAGACGAATACCATATGATATCATGTACATGTGGAATCTAAAATATGACACAAATGAACTTATCTACAAAACAGAAACAGACTCACAGACATAGAGAACAGACTTGTGGATGCCAAGGGGGAGTAGGGTGAGGGAGGGAAGGATTGGGAGTTTGGGATTAGCAGACGCAAACTAGTATATATAGGATGGATTAAACAACAGGTCCTACTGTAGAGCACAGGGAACTACATTCAGTATCCTGTAATAAACCATAATAGAAAAAAATATGAAAAAAACCTCTAAAAACATAAACCACAAAATCGAGGACAGCAGAAAAAAGTTAAAGTCCATGTTGAAAATTAAAAAAAAAAAAAAAAAAAAAAAAGGGCTTCCCTGGTGGCGCAGTGGTTGAGAGTCCGCCTGCCGATGCAGGGAACACGGGTTCGTGCCCCGGTCCAGGAAGATCCCACATGCCGCAGAGCGGCTGGGCCCGTGAGCCACGGCCGCTAAGCCTGCGCGTCAGGAGCCTGTGCTCCACGACAGGAGAGGCCACGGCAGAGAGAGGCCCGCATACCGCAAAAAAAAAAAAAAAATGCACGTTCCACTGGATCTTAAGAGATGCTACATGAAAAAAGAATTGTGTGTTCCAATAAAGTTGAAAAAAATGGATAAAACATTTAACGGGTTTCCTCACTGCAGAACTTCTCAGGACTATCCCATGGAACGAGGGGACCTTAAAATACATTTGGGTGGGAGACTGGCTTTCATTTCTAAGAATATAATTCAGTAAGTGAATTATCTGGGTTGTGTTTAAGTTTTGTTTCTCAGGTGAATTAATTCTAGGCTTGGTTATTTTCAAGGATATAAGCGAAGGAATCCAAAAAATTACCTGTAACTAGGAAAAGGTGTCTGTGTGTTATGGAACCAACTCTAGCATTCCAGAGTTTCATATTCTGTGCTTCAATGATTTCAGGAAGCTTCCGCCAGGTAGCATGGAAAGATGTTTTCATATAGATCATTCTCCTATCACAGATTCTCTCTGCTCTCTACTTCTGACCATTAATCAGGCAAGGGGATGGGGTGGGTCCTCTTCTCAAGTTGCCCTTTTTTAGGTGTTCCCTTCCCATAAAGACTACCTTGTCATTCATATTCATGCAATTTTACACACTTAACAGTAGAAGAAAGCTTTACCTAGATTCCATAAGCTTCATGGGCCTGACCCAAACCCACATGTGCAGCTTCATTGATCCCAACCTATTCCATACATCTTATGCAACTATTACTGGACATTACTTTTGACCACAGTGTAATTTCCATGCCCTGGTTTTCTATTTGCAGTACTAGGAGGCTGTGTACCTGTTTCTATCGTTACCATTGCATTTACTACTTTAGCAACGCAAGACTGATTTATCGGGACTTCCCTGGTGGTGCAGTGGTTAAGAATCCGTCTGCCAATGCAGGGGACAGGGGTTCAAGCCCTGGTCCAGGAAGATCCCACATGCCGCAGAGTTACTAAGCCCATGCAACACAACTACTGAAGCCCGCGCGCCTAGAGCCTGTGCTCCGCAACAAGAGAAGCCACCGCAATGAGAAGCCCGCGCACAGCAATGAAGAGTAGCCTCTGCTCGCCACAAGTAGAGAAAGCCCGCGCGCAGCAACGATGACCCGACGCAGCCATAAATAAATAAATAAATTTATGATTTAAAAAAAGACTGATTTATCTCCTGACACTAAACTGCATTATGAACAATTTAATGTTTGATACACTCTCAAGAATGAGTTGCTCTCTTGCTGTTCTCTTGCCTTATTTTCTTCAAGAAGGACATTGGGAGCCTGCTCAAGAAGGATGATGCTCCGTGGTGATGTCTTCTCTGGGAGTCGCAAAGAAGATGCCATCCACCTGCCAAGCATATGCAGGGGTGTTCCAATGTGAAACAGAAGCTTTGCTGATCAGTGAACAGAACAAACCACAGCTGCTAGTTTAGCTCTGGCTCCAATCAGAAGTTTCGACTTATCCCATCTCCAAGGGCTGTTTAAAGCTCTGATTCATGCATGAACTACCCAGCCCATATGGGGTGGGCCACTCAGCTCCAGCTGAAACTTTCTATTAGAATTTTATAGAGTTCAGGAAAACAGTGCTTCTGATACCAATCCATTGCTATTTTCCGTTCATTACTTGCATAATGCCATTTAAAGTCACACACTCTTCATCTCTGATGATACAATCCGACTTGCTCGTAGGTAAAATTTGTGGAGAGCTGCTAAAAGTGATCCTCCCAACCAGCGCGCCATCTCCATCTCTTTAAATGAAGGCATTCGTCTCTGGAAGCCCCCGCTCCTGGCATTAGTACACCCTCGGGAATAACTCCTCAAACCACTGCTTCTTAAACTTTCCTACTAAGGTACCCCTAAAGGAAGATAATGAAGGTGTCTGGAAGGGAATGCAGGAGGCATTTCTGAAGAGCTGTCAAATTCCTTTGAAGAAGTTCCTGTTTTTTCTTTTCTTTTCTTTGGCTGCATTGGGTCTTAGTTGCGGCACGCGGGATCTTCCTTGAGGCACGTGGGCTTCTCTCTAGTTGTGGCATGCGGGTTTTCTTTCTCTAGTTGTGGCACGTGGGCTCTGCAGTTTGCGGCACGCAGGCTCTCTCGTTCAGGCGTGCAAGCTCAATAGTTGTGGCACGCGGGCTTGGCCTGTAGCATGTGGGATCTTAGTTCCCCAACCAGGGATCGAACCCACATCCCTTGCATTGGAAGGTGGACTCTTTACCACTGGACCACCAGGGAAGTTACTGTTTTGTCTTTTAAATGTAATTAAATTCTGTGCTCTACTCCATAGATATTTATGATTATTTTAATATAATCGTAAATACGGATTGAAGTACTTCTATCAGTCAGAGTCTGGACAGGAAACAGAAACCACGCCCACGATTTTAACTGAGAATTTAACATATAAAGTTGATAACCAAGCACTGGTGACCTAAAAAATGGAAATAGGGGACCCCAAGGTTCACAGAGGTTGTAATGCAGAAAGCAACCCACCCCCCAGTGCTGGGAAACAAAAGGAAGCAGTTGGGATCCTTAAACCCTAGAAGCAGAGAGGCGGAGTCCCACAGGGGATGGAGCTCTCTGCGGGAGGAAACATAAACAGCAGTGCGGGTGTTTCTAAGGGGACCAATGAGATGGGTTCTGTACATGTGGGAAAAAGTGCAACCATTGCTACTGGAACATTGGATGCTGCGGGGTAAGAAACTGTCACTGGGCAGTCAGTCCCTGGGTGGTCACTAACAGGAAACAAACAGGAAGAAGGAGGTCCCTTCTTCCCCCTCCAGCCTAGCAGCCACCCTTTAGCGCCCCCTTTAGGCAGCACCCAAAAAGGAGCGGCTCCAAAGTAGAACCGTGTTTGCAGAGTCTCAGCTCAACACCACAACACTGAACACGGAAAGGTAGAGGAAGGTGAGAGACAATAGCTTAACACAGTCTTTCATTTTTTTCCCAATATCAGTTCTAGTTGAATTCATGCTCCAAGAAGATGTACCATACTGATTCATCCAATGGCTCCATATACTTCTGGAAAAAACACTTCAGAGACTTGACAATGTGCCAGCATTGGCTATTACCAGCCTGATGTGAATTAACTCATCAGGCATTTAGGAAGGTCCAAAGGCACGGTGTTCCCATTCCAGTCCAGCCACTTCTGTGTGATGGGGCGCACACCACTTTCTCAGTTACCTCTCAGTTATCTTTACTTCTTAAAGTCCATTCCAATTTTATAATTACTGGAGATTATTATGGGAAAGCTCATAAGCATGGGTTTTGTGTCTGGGGAGTTGAGAACAGTGAGATTTCTAAGACTCTGCTGGGCACTGTGGACAAAGAACGTGGCCTGCCATTTCAGTAAACAACAAACGTTGTGGCCATCACGCCATCAGCCACTGTAGCCACCACCGCCTTGGGCCCTGAGGGGATTCAGGATGGAGAAAAACAGGATACTGGCCCTAGATAGTTAAGGTGCGTATCTAGAGAATAATTTCAATGAGCCCAGACTCTTGCATCTTCCCATACACAGAAAAGCACTAAAATCATTAACTTGAGATGTCTGGTTTTTGTGATCAGCAGTAATCTTTTGACGTTCAACTACGTATTTTGTTTTGTTTTATTTTGTTTTGTTTTCAGCAAAAACTTCTTTGTATCCTGGCCCCTCCCTTACCTCTTCGGAGCAGATCCTCTGAGCTATCTGAGAGGCTGCCTCCTGGGCTATAGTCCTCAGAAAGTTCCCCAAATAAAACTTAACTGGCAACTTTTAGGTTGTGAGTTTTTCTTCAGTCGACAGCACCCAGAAGTAACTTAAGGGTACTGGGAGAAGGAGAGCCTTGAAGAAAGGAGACGAGGGAGAAGGAAGTGAAACAGGAATGGAAGATGCTGAAGAGAATGAGGGATGAGGGATGTTAAGGTGGGAGCAGACACTCCGAGCAGGAGAGAACACCTGGCATCTCTGAGATCCTGATGACCTGAATTTTGCATGATGGCTCATCTCAGGCTTGTTGGTGATTTTAAAATGTAATAGTTGTGTGCTCTACAATCCTGTGTAGAAACAAGATGGAATGAGCACAAGTCCCCTTAGGGGAACGCCAGCCTTTCTTCTGCAGTAAGGAATTAGAGTCCAAGGTTGGACACTTAATCCTCTCTTCCCTTCACCACTGTAAAAATGGAGGGGGGAGACCTGTACGTACTGCCATCCACCACAAAGCATTTCTTGACATCAAACTCCCTTCATAGAGATGAAATACTTTGTCCTTCTTGGCAGAATGCTGTTATTTCGATGCACTGTATGTGTAACTCACTGCCTTGCAGAGGAAAGAAATGCTTCTAACTGGTTGACAGAAAAGACAGGTGAGAACCAAAGGATAGACCACGTTTGTGGCTAGACTTTGTGTGTGTGTTGCTGATGTCAAGATGCTTACAATTCCCCCTATAACTTTCCCATGAATCTGGTTACAAATCACTTAGTAATTAAATACCCTCTTTAAGATATCATGGCTGATTTAATGAGGGCCAAACCCATCATAACAGATTGTTAATCTGAGCTGGTGAGGGTTTTTTTCCCTTTGTTTCATTTTCAAAGATTTTTATTTGGTAATATTCTTTAATAGGCTGATAAGTTTTGAATTGCTTTTCATTTTATTATCACATTAGTTCCTTCTTAATGGTTTTACTAGAACTCAGAAGTCTCCCGAGTTTTAATAACCTCTCTTTTTTCAGTACTTATAGTCATGGAATTAATTATATAAAATCATGACCCTTCACTGAATGTGTCACTGAGCCAAAATAAGAAAATTCAATAGGAAGAATTAGACCTTGAAGAGTGATTGACGATTCATCTCACTACAGATTTTTCACTTTGAGACTTTCATTTGCTTTGCTGTAGCACAATTTCCTTTTTTTCTACCTCTAAGAATATCCTTCAGACTGAGGAATGCTTTGGAATTCTCTGAACTGGGGGTAACTAAACTTAAACTTTTTAGACATCAGTTGATTTTTTTAAGTATAGGAAAGGACATGTTTTTATTCACCTATTTTCTTTGTAGCTGGCTTTGTTTAAAGGAGAGACAATGATAAGGTGAACTACAAGAAATGATCAAATTAGCAATTAGCAAGTTTACTTAGGATCTTATTTTCATGTTCATCTTCCTTGATTAATAGTGGTAGCAAATCTCTTAAAAACAAATGTCTGTTAGTTAATGTCCTGAGGTCAAATCACCCTTGTTAAATCATAATTAATTACTTAAAGAACAAAATGTCAGATATAACAGACTTGAAAAGAACAGAAATTTTAAATTTTAAATTTTATCTTAGATCTTGGAAACAATGAGGCTATCAAGTGGAAATCGGCAACCAAGTTTTCAAAAAGGAATAAATAATTAAATGCCCAATAATGATATTGAGAGTTGGGCAAAGTAACTATGGAGAACAGTATGGAGGTTCCCTGAAAAACTAAAAATAGAACTACCATATGACCCAGCAATCCCACTACTGGGCATATACCCTGAGAAAACCATAATTCCAAAAGAGTCATGTACCACAGTGTTCATAGCAGCTCTATTTACAATAGCCAGGACATGGAAGCAACCTAAGTGTCCATCGACAGATGAATGGATAAAGAAAATGTGGCACATATATACAGTGGAATATTACTCAGCCATAAAAAGAAACAAAATTGAGTTAGTTGTAGTGAGGTGGATGGACCTGGAGACTGCCATACAGAGTGAAGTAAGTCAGAAAGAGAAAAACAAATACCATATGCTAACACATATATATGGAATCTTAAAAAAAAAATGGTTCTGAAGAACCTAGGGCCAAGACAGGAATAAAGACGCAGATGTAGAGAATGGACTTGAGGATACGGGGAGGGAGAAGGGTAAGCTGGGACAAAGTGAGAGAGTGGCATGGACATATATACACTACCAAATGTAAAATAGATAGCTAGTGGGAAGCAGCCGATTAGCACAGGGAGATCAGCTCGGTGCTTTGTGACCACCCAGAGGGGTGGGATAGGGAGGGTGGGAGGGAGAGGCAAGAGGGAGGAGACATGGGGATATATGTATATGTATAGTTGATTCACTTTGTTTGTTACAAAGCAGAAACTAACACACCATTATAAAGCAATTATACTCCAATAAAGATGTTAAAAAAATAAAATAAAATATTTAAAAAAAGAAAACAGTTCCATTTACAATAGCATAGAAAAGAATAAAATATTTAGGAATACTCTTAACAAAAGTAGTGCAAGATTTGAACATGGAAAACTATAAAACATTGTTGAAAGAAATTAAAGATCTAAAGAAATAGAATGCCATCCCAATTTCATGCAAGATAACTTAATATTGTTAAGATGGTAATATTCCATAAATTGGTATTCATATTCAATGAGACATCTATCAAAATCCCAGCTGACTTTTTAACAGAAATTGACAAGCTGATCCTAAAATTCATGTGGAAATGCAAAGGACCCTGAATTGCCAAGACAGTCTTGAAAAAGAAGAAAGTTGGAAGACTCACTTCACCATTTCAAAACTTACTACAAAGCTACAGCAATCAAGACTATGCAGTACTGGCATAAGAATAGACTTACAGGGCTTCCCTGGTGGCGCAGTGGTTGAGAGTCCGCCTGCCGATGCTGGGGACATGGGTTCGTGCCCCGATCCGGGAAGATCCCACATGCCACGGCGCGGCTGGGCCCGTGAGCCATGGCCGCTGAGCCTGCGCGTTCGGAGCCTATGCTCCGCAACGGGAGAAGCCACAACAGTGGGAGGCCCGTGTACCGAAAAAAAAAGACTTACAGGTCAATGAAATAGACTTGAGAGTCCAGAAATTAAACCACTTATGTATGGTCAATTGAGTTTTGACAAAGGTGCATGACAATTCAACAGAGAAAGAATAAGTCTTTTCAACAGAGACTGGGACAACTGGATATCCACATACAAAGGAATGAAGCTGTAACTCTACCTCTCACCATATACAAAAATTAACTCCAAATGAATCAAAGACTCAAACGTAAGAGCTAAAACTATTAAATGTAAAAGCTAAAACATAAATGTAAATATTCATGACCATGAGTTAGGCAATTATTTCTTAGATAACACCAAATGCACAAGACAATGAAAGATAAATTAGACTTCATCAAAACTAAAAATATTTGTGCTTCAAAGGACACTATCAAGAAAGTGAAAAGACAACCCATAGAATGGGAGAAAATACTTAAAAATCATACATCTGGTAAAAGTCTAGTGTCCAGAGTAATTAAAGAACTCTTACAACTCACCAATAAAAAAGATAAATAATTTAATTTATTAAATGGGCAAACGATTTGAATGGACATTTCTCCAAAGAACATATATGTGGCCAATATGCACATGAAAAGATACTCAACATCATTCATCATTAGAGAAATGCAAATCAAAGCCACAATGAGATACCACTTCATACTCATTAGGATGGCTATAATAAAAAAGATGGACAATAACAAGTGTTGGTGAGGACACAGAGAAACTGGAACCCTCATATGTCATTGGTGAGAATGTAAAGTGGTACAGCCACTTTGGAATGTAATTTGGCAGTTCCTCAAAGAGTTAAATATAGAATTACCATAAGACCCAGCAAGAGAATTGAAAACGAATGTTCTCACAAAAACTCATATAGAAATGTTCATAACAGCATTATGCATTAGAGCCAAAAAGTGGAAACAATCCAGATGTCCATCAACTGATGAATGGATAATAAAATCTGGCCTATCCATACAGTGGAATATTATTCAGCCATAAAAAGTAATGAAGTACTGTTACACGCTACAACATGGATGAACACTGAAAACATAATGCTAAGTGAAAGAAGGCAGGCGCAAGAGGCCACATATATAGTATGATTCCATTTAGGTGAAATTTCCAGAGTAGACAAATTCATAGAAACAGAAAACAAATTAATGGTTTCCAAGGGCTGGGGAAGTAGAGGATGGGGGTTACTGCCTGTTGGTACAGGGTTTATTTCTGGGGTGTAGAAAATGCTCTGACGTTAAATGGTGGCAATGATTGCACAATTTGTGAATATACTAAAAAACACTGAACTGTACACTTAAAACAATCAGTGCCCTAACAATAAAGTACTAGTTCCTGTTTTAAAAAAAAAAAAAAGCATCAGACAAAATACTGATATTTGAAAATCTGATTATGTCCCAAAAATTATATTAAAAGTTATTACAATTAAGATGAAAATGAAAACACTAAAAATCATAATAATTTTCTTTAAGTGGCATCTATTTTCCTTAAATAGAATTTTATCATTGCTTTTTTTTTTTTTTTTTTTTTTTTTTTTTTGCAGTACGAGGGCCTCTCACTGTTGTGGTCTCTCCCGTTGTGGAGCACAGGCTCCGGACGTGCAGGCCCAGCGGCCACGGCTCACGAGCCCAGCCGCTCTGCGGCATGTGGGATCTTCCTGGACTGGGGCACGAACCTGTGTCCCCTGCATCGGCAGGCGGACTCTCAACCACTGCGCCACCAGGGAAGCCCTGTCATTACTTTTATATATCATAAAGTGTAGATGTAAAAATGTGTCATCAAAGCTACATTTGTATAGGATAATGGCTAATAAAATGGCAAAAAAAAAATCACTCCTTCTTTCTTTTATTAGGATAATTATCATAAAATATTCTGCAATGATTATTTTTCAGTAGGAGGCAAATCACGTCTATTCATTGATTATGCTCCACTTTCTCCCTTTCCTCAACATGCTTACCATTTTACAAAAAAATTGATCAATGAAGTTTAATAAAGTACAGCCATAGTTAAGGCAGGTATTTGCAACTATTGAAGTTTATTCTCTAGTTTTTTCACTTTGCACTGACTATTCATTGACTCATCAAAAATTTCACCATTGTTCCTTTTGAAATACAGTGTGTGTATACGTGTTTTTAATTTTGGAAAAGAAATGGCAACCAGTCCAAGGAAACTAACTATAATCTGATATTCATTAAAACAAGGATCACTCTTAAAAGATAATTATAAAAATATGACAATTATCTCATAACCTCAGATGATATAAATTGACCTACAGCTCTAAAGCTCAATCCATTATCCTTTAGAAAATGGCAATGTAAAAAACTAGAGAAGCTCCTGAAGGTTTAAAACACTGGAGGATAAAATTTCCATTATGTTTAACATCATTCCAGCACTGTTACTGTGGATATACAATAGATTTTAGAGGGCACTGATCATACTGGATTTGAATTGTAATTATCACATGTATCAATTGCTATCTTAATAGGTTTCTTAACTAAAATACATTACAATTATAATGTTTATTACACCTTTCTTACGAGAAGCTTGCTTTTCAGAATTCTCTCACTAATCCATGAAAAAGGAGGGAGAAATCAGAGATTAATATCCCTATTTCATTTTTTAATAAGAGAAAGTGAGAAATGAAAAGCCATCAATAAGATTCTGTACATTAAAAATCCCATTGAGGACACGGGGAGGGGGAAGGGTAAGCTGGGACAAAGTGAGAGAGTGGCATGGACTTATACATACTACCAAATGTAAAACAGATAGCTAGTGGGAAGCAGCCACATAGCACAGGAAGATCAGCTCAGTGCTTTGTGACCACCTAGAGGGGTGGGATAGGGAGGAAGGGAGGGAGACGCAAGAGGGAGGGGACATGGGGGTATATGTATAAGTATAGCTGATTCACTTTGTTATACAGCAGAAACTAACACACCATTGTAAAGCAATTATACTCCAATTAAGATGTTTAAAAAAAAAATCCCAAAGAACCTACAAAGGAGCTACAAGGACTAATGACTGGGTCCTGATCAACATATAAAAAACAGTTGTACTTTTAGGTACCAGAAATAAAAAATTGGAAATTGAGTTTTTTAAACTACTATTTACAATAGAACCCCAAAACATGAACTACTGAGGTACAAATCCAATAAATATGTTCAAGATCTGTATGCTAAAAACTACCAAATGCTGGCGAAAAAAATTTAAATACTTAAATAAACATGAGATATACTGTGTTCATGGATTGGAAGACTCAATATTGTTAAGATGTCAATTCTCCCAAATTAATTTATAGATTTAATGCAAATTCCTTCAAAATCCCAGTAGGCATTTTTGTAGAAATTGGCAAGCTTATTCTAAAATTTTCATGGAGAGGCAAAGGAACTGCAATAAGCCAAAACACTTTTTACAAAGAACAAAGCTGAGATTTACCATGAAGCTGTAATACTTAAGACGGTAAGGAACTGAAGAGAGATAGACACATAGATCAGTAGAACAAAACACACAGTCCAGAAGTAGACTCATATATTTTGTCAACTGATTTTCAACACAAATGCAATGACAATTCAAAAAAGAAAGAACAGTTTTTTTCAGCAAATGTTGCTAGAATAATTGGATGGCCACATGCAAAGAAATAAACCTTAATCCATACCTTATTCCACAACATTTTACCCAAAATGGATCATAGACCTTAATGTAAAACCTAAAACTGTAACTATAAACCTAAACTACAAAAGTAAACATAGGAGAAAAACTTTGTGACTTGGCAAAATTTCTTAGATATGATATGAAAGTACAACTCATAAAAGATTGATTAAGTTGGACTTCATCAAAATTAAAAACTTCTGCTTTGCGACATAAAGAACAGCCTTGTGGTTGCCAAGGGCAGTGGAGGGAGGGATGGATTGGGAGTTTGGGATCAGCAGATGCAAACTATTATTTATTGAATGGACAAACAACAAGGTCCTGCTGCAGAGCATAGGGAACATATTCAATATCCTGTGATAAACCATAATGGAAAAGAATATGAAAACGAATGTATATATATGTACAACTGAATCACTTTGCTGTACAGCAGAAATTAACACATTGTAAGTCAACTATACTTGAATAAAATAAAAATTTTTTTAAAACTTCGGCTTTGCAAAATACACTGCTAAACGAAGGAAAAAGAGAAGCCACAGACTGGGAGAAAATGTTGGCAAAACATATGTCTGATAAAACACATGTCTGATATATGTTTCGACCCTAAATTTATAAAGAACTATCAAAACTTAATAATAAGTAAACAAACAACCCAATTTTAAAAACAGGCGAAAGATCTGAACAGACACCTCATTAAAGAACTGATTTGCTATGGGTAGCAAATAAGATTATGAAAAGATGCTCCCCATTACATCATTAGGAAAATACAAAATGATGCCCTAATAAGAAACCAGAACAAACCTATTGGAACGAGAGGAGAAAACTCAGAAAACCAAGTGCTGATGAAGACGCCGAGCAAGCAGAACTCCCCTGCACTGCTGGTGGGAATGCGGATAATACAGCCACAGCCTGGCGATTTCTTATAACATAACGAACACCCAGCAATTCTATTTCTAGGGATTTACCCAACTTCAACAAACACTCGTGTTCACAAAAAAGTAAAAATGAAAAATAAAATAAAGGGCTTCCCTGGTGGCGCAGTGGTTGAGAGTCTGCCTGCCGATGCAGGGGACACGGGTTCGTGCCCTGGTCCGGGAAGATTCCACATGCTGCGGAGCGGCTGGGCCCGTGTGCCATGGCCGCTGAGCCTGCGTGTCCGGAGCCTGTGCTCCGCAACAGGAGAGGCCACAACAGTGAGAGGCCCGCGTACCACAAAAAAAAATAAAATAAAATAAACACTATTCAAATGTTTGTAGCGACTTTATTCATAATCATCAAGAATTGCAGGAAAAAAATCCAAATTTTTTCTACTGGTGAATGATAAAGTCGGGTATATCCATACAGTGGACCCCTACTCAGCTGTAAAGATTAATAAACACGAAACAATCTCAAATGCATTTTGCTAAGTGAAAGCAGCCAGACTCAAAGGTTTACGTTCTCTATGATTCCATCCATACAATATTCTGGAAAATAGAGGGAGAGGAGACAGATGAGTGGCTGTCAGGGAGTGAGGGTGGGGAGAGGGTCTGACCACAAAAGGCACAAGGGAATTTTGTGGGTAACGGGATTATTCTATATCTCGACTGTGTAGTAGTTAGGCGACGGTACGTGTTTGTCTTTCTGTATGTAAATGATACCTCAATTTTTAAAAGCATATAGCTTTCATATTTTACCATTAACACCTTAAAACATTAGGTTAAAACATTCTAAATGGTATTTTTATATGGTACCATTATTGGCCAACACTTGGAAGACATTTCCATTGATATTTCCTTAGGCCAGAATATTGGTTTTTCTGAACAAAGGATTGACAACTGAAAGAAAAAAAACCATATCAAACCCACTTTGAAACTTTGAAGCTTTCTCCCTCTGTGGGAGAAAAACTGTGAATAGCAAATCCCTGTCCTTCATCATTTCCCTCCACAGACAAATGGAGCAGTAAGATCCTCGTTCTTGTTTTAATTCCAGCAACAGTTCCTTTGATTCTGGGACAAAATTCATCATAATCAGTCTGGATTATTTTCACATTTGCTAGCAGTTTGCAGGATCTGACCAACAGTCATATGGATAATTTGAAATATTTGTTTGTTCCTATCACGCTAAACATAATCCATTGCATTCTGTAGCAAAGTAATTCTTTATGCCTGAAAAAAAAATCAGAACCTTCTGTTTTAATGGAAACTCTTTTTATATAGGATCAAATCCATGTCTTAAAAAGCATCAAGTAAAAACCTTAACAAATAATCACCAAACTACAGAAGATACAAAACACCAATCGGTGAACCAAACAGTGAAACAGAATGAAATGTCAATCCATCATGTACTTACCTCAGAGAACTGCTGAGCACTCAAGCTTCTTTTCTTCCCTTTGCCTAACTACTAAGTGGGTGGAAATGTTTTCCTTTCATTTACTGGAAACAAAAGTGATGCTGCATCAGCAGATAGGCTACGAAATAAAATAAAAACAAAAAAAAGACAAGATGATGCCTAGTTAAACGTGAACAGAAAACGACAAGAGGCTTCATAAGGGTGTGAATTTTTGTGATCAAAAACTGTATTTGTAAAAACTAAAATGTGGAAGGAAAACACCTAACACCTCCTCAAGAACAGAAAGAGGACACAGCACATGCCAGGTCCCAAAATGCAAGAGAGACAGAATGGAAGATAAGATGAAGGTGAGTGTCTGAGAGAGGAGGAGAAAAGTCAGTTGAGCTGAACTGATGGACAGTGGAAAGTGATTTGTAAATTGTAAATACAAGCAGAAACACATGGTGAGTGTGAAACCCATTGTTCTATTTTGGAACCCACCACCCAAAATACTTAGATTTTGAATTGAGATACTATAAATGAAAAATTGTCAGTAGAGAGAAATGTTATCTCAATTAGTGATTATGCTAAGAAAAACTTCTTCATTAGAAATTGCAAGTTTAGGGACTTCCCTGGCAGTCCAGTAGTTAGACTCCATGCTTCCACTGCCAGGGGCACAGTTTCAATCCTTAGTCAGGGAATTAAGATCCCATGTGCTGAGCAGTGTGGCCAGAAAAAAGAAAAAGAAAGAAATTTCAAATTTAGACTCATTTACTCAGGAAGAAACCAGCACTGCGAGAATTTCATAGTCATCCAAAGGGAAAGAAAGTTTTAAAAAACAGAATGGATAGCAAAATGTATTCCAACTAGGGCTTTTTTAATCTACAGAGAGACAGCTGGGTCAGTTAACTGCTCTTAATGAATCCATGTTAGAATAAAATATTGTCCAGAAATAAGATTATTACTGGGGAGGTTGGAGAAATCATGTACCACAGGAGAAGTAAGGAGATCTCTTAGCACTGTGCAAACACTAGTCCTGAAAAGGGGAGGAAGGTCAATTCTGGAAACTACAGACTGACAAGACCTGGACCTCAGGAAAGAGTCAGGCTGAGAAGGTTTATTCACAGCAGCAAAAAGGAAGCAGACTCCTGCTGTATGTGACAACACGGACTAACCCAGATGACACCGTGCTGAGTGAAGTAAGCCTCCACAGAAGGACAAATACTGCATGAGTCCACTTCCACAAGGGATCTAAAATAGTCAAACTCACAGAAGCAGAGAGTAGAATGAGGGTTGCCAAGGGCTTGGTAGAGGGATAAAGAGGAGCTGTGTTCAGTGGGTATAAAGTCTCAGTTATACGGGATGAATAAATTCTAGAAGTCTAGGCCTTCCCTGCTGGCGCAGTGGGTAGGAATCCACCTGCCAATGCAGGGGACATGGGTTCGAGCCCTGGTCCGGGAAGATCCCACATGCCGCGGAGCCACTAAGCCTGTGCGCCACAACTACTGAGCCCGCATGCCACAACTACTGAGTCCGCGTGCCACAACTACTGAAGTCCACGTGCCTAGAGCCCATGCTCCACAGCAAGAGAAGCCACCGCGCTGAGAAGCCCGTGCACCACAATGAAGAGTAGCCCCCACTCGCCACAACTAGAGAAAGCCCGTGTGCAGCAGCAAAGACCCAACTCAGCCAAAAATAAATAATTAATATATATATATATATATATTATAGAAGTCTACTGCTCAATACAGTGCCTACAGTGAAGAATTCAATATTGTACACTTCACAATTTGTTAGGAGGGCAGACCTCATGGTAAGTGTTCTTACCACCAAGACAAGAACAACTACAAAACACAAAAGAGTAGGAGGAAACTCTTGGAGGGGATGGATATGTTTATACCTTGACTGTGGTGATGGTTTCACAGGTGTGTGCATATGTCCACTCATCAAACTGTATACATTAAATACATCCAGGATTTTGTTGGGGGGTTTTTTGTGTATCAATTAAACTTCAATAAACCTGTTTTGTTTTGTTTTTTAAGAAAAATGTGAGAAAGCAAATAATAAAAAAAAATGAGTCAAAAAAAATATGTAGGGACTACAGAAGACAGTATGGATGGCTAGGAATGAATCATGGCAGGGTAGCGGGTTTTCTTTTTTAACTAGGAAGCCAACATCACTGGGTGTGGGATAAAGGAAAACAGTGTAGCTGGACTTTAGTAAGACATGTGAACAACTCTCCCCTGACACCCTTCATTCGCCCATTTATTCAACAAATACTATGGACCAACCGCCTAAGACATCCAGGCACTGTCTTCCGAGCTGGGACACAGTGATGAATTCCACGTGGAGGTGACATTCTGGCTACACGCTCATCTACACATCCTTGTAGTCAAGAAAGAGGGACACGAGCTGTAAGAGAGCATCACTGAGTAGAGTATAAGCTCAGTGAACAACAGCCTCCCAGGAGTGCAGCCAGAAGAGCAAAAGTACAGGTTACAGGTGGGGAGGTCTCAGGGTTCTGCCTCATTCTGTGGCTGCTTCCTTCACACAACGTGGATGAGAAGACTGATGGCATGGTGGTTACAGCTGTGGGCGGCACAGGGGCAACCAGATGACTGGATGATGAAATTAGGATCCAGCCGTCCCCTCAAACCCCTGGCAGTCGGGCAAGTCAAACACAATAAAATTTCAAAAGGACTATATTTAAGGTTCTTTATTTGCTTCAAAAAACTAAAACCCACTTGGGTCAAAAAAAAAAAAAAACACTCCATGAATGTGGTTTATATAAGATTATTATATGGGACAGATGACGACTTAGAAGCATAACTAAAAATTCCATGTGAGTTGAGAGTGTCATGTGTCGTCTAATTTGAAGATGAGGAAGGCGGTCATCCGTTCTCCTCTGTGCTGGTTGGGCCACATCTGGGGCCATGTCTGGGTCCAGGAGTCACACTTTAGAAAGATCATCATACAAACTCTAGCTTCTGTTAAGAGGAGAGTTACCAGCCTAGGGAGGTTAGTTTATATGAAGAACTTGGAGAATAGAAGATTCACTGGGGACAGGAGACGGTCCCTCAAATCTTTGAAATTCTAGCCCATGGAAGAAGAATTAGATTCCTTCAGGGTGATCCTCAGGGGGTAAAATTAGACCAGTGGGTGGGAAGTGCCAGGGAGCCTGGTTTCAGTCACGTTTACAGAAGGCATTTCCAACAGGGGTGCCCAAGGTAAACGGGCTGCCTGAAGGGCTGGGAGTGAACTGCCAGTCCCGGGAAGCATTCACTCAGGGCTCCCTAGACACAAAGGAAACATTTCAGACAGGAGTTACGGTTATTTAGAATCAATAACCTAAAGGTTCCATTCAGCACTGTCCGTGCATGTCACTTGCTAATCTACGCAGGATGTCCTTTTTTAGGCAGTACAAAAAGCAAAAGAGAATGCATTTTGGCTTTTAACTTGCTGTCAAAATTTAGTGTTGGGCGTGACCCGTTCCAAACGTTAGTGGCAATCTCCCGGAGAAGGAGGAGGTAAAGGACACCAAGGGCGAAGGTGGGGGGGGCGGGGGGCTGGACGTGACCTACAGCGGCTGGGAAGGAGGGCGGCGGAGGGGAAGGTCTGGCCCAGGGAAGGGAATCTCTGCTCAGGGCTGTCCACTTCCCTCCTCACCCACTGAATCCACCACCTCGCTCCACCCACCTCCCATCTTCCAGTCTCTAACTTTGGGGACTGCTGACCTAAATCATACAAATCACGTGTTTCTCTGTTCCATTTGATGATAAAGACACATATCAGGGGAGAAAGAGGGAAGGACCCGAAGATGAAAAGAAAGGACTTCCCTGGTGGTCCAGTGGTTAAGACTCCACATTCCCAAAGCAGGGGGCACAGGTTCAATCCCTGGTCGGGGAACTAAGATCCTGCATGCTGCACGGCAAGGCCAAAAAAAAAAAGATGAAAAAGAAATCACAAACAATATGTAACCAGCACGATGAAAAAGAAATCACAAACAACAAGTAACCAACACAAACCACTGAAATTCAGCTCTCCATCTTCACAAAAGCGCAGTTCTGACTGCCGGTGGATGTGCCCTGAAATACCCAGCTCTCCAATTTTCCACTCATTTACCAACATACATGGTCACAACAGCCCAGCTTTCAGCCCCACAGCATTGCTGAGCAGGTCTCTCTCCGATGTGCTTTATTTTTTATTATTTTTTTAACATCTTTATTGGAGTATAATTGCTTTACAATGGTGTGTTAGTTTCTGCTTTATAACAAAGTGAACCAGTTATACATATACATATGTTCCCATATCTCTTCCCTCTTGCGTCTCCCTCCCTCCCAATCCCACCCCTCTAGGTGGTCATAAACCACCTAGCTGATCTCCCTGTGCTACGCGGCTGCTTCCCACTAGCTATCTGTTTTACGTTTAGTAGTGTATATATGTCCATGCCACTCTCTCACTTTGTCACAGCTTCCCCTTCCCCTTCCCCATATCCTCAAGTCCTTTCTCTAGTAGGTCTGTGTCTTTATTCCCGTCTTACCCCTAGGTACTTCATGACCATTTTTTTTTCTTAGATGCCATATATATGTGTTAGCATATGGTATTTGTTTTTCTCTTTCTGACTTAATTCACTCTGTATGACAGTCTCTAGGTTCATCCACCTCACTACAAATAACTCAGTTTCGTTCCTTTTTATGGCTGAGTAATATTCCATTGTATATATGTGCCACATCTTCTTTATCCATTCATCTGTTGATGGACACTTAGGTTGCTTCCATGTCCTGGCTATTGTAAATAGAGCTACAATGAACATTGTGGTACATGACTCTTTTGGAATTATGGTTTTCTCAGGGTATATGCCCAGTAGTGGGATTGCTGGGTCGTATAGTAGTTCTATTTTTAGTTTTTCAAGGAACCTCCATACTGTTCTCCATAGTGGCTGTATCAATTTACATTCCCACCAACAGTGCAAGAGGGTTCCCTTTTCTCCACACCCTCTCCAGCATTTACTGTTTGTAGATTTTTTGATGATGGCCATTCTGACTGGTGTGAGATGATATCTCATTGTAGTTTTGATTTGCATTTCTCTAACGATTAATGATGTTGAGCATTCTTTCATGTGTCTGTTGGCAATCTGTATATCTTCTTTGGAGAAATGCCTATTTAAGTCTTCTGCCCATTTTTGGATTGGGTTGTTTGTTTTTTTAATATTGAGCTGCATGAGCTGCTTGTAAATTTTGGAGATTAATCCTTTGTCATATTATTTTTTTTTGGCTGCATTGAGTCTTCATTGCTGCGCACAGGCTTCAGTGGTTGCAGCACGTGGGCTCAGTAGTTGTGGCTCATAGGCTCTAGAGCGCAGGCTCAGTAGTTGTGGCACACAGGCTTAGTTGCTCCGCGGCATGTGGGGTCTTCCCGGACCAGGGCTCGAACCCGCATCCCCTGCATTGGCAGGCAGATTCTTAACCACTATGCCACCAGGGAAGTTCCTCAGATGTGCTTTAAAAAGTGGCATCTCATATGTGAATTGGACCTAACCTTCTATCTGAACTTGTAAAAATTAACTTTTCACTGAAAAGTCATATGTATGGTAAAAATGCAAAAAATAATTTTTAAAATATGTAATGAAAGACATCTTCCTCTTACCTCAAGTCCCAAACACCACCCACCCTCCTGAGACGCAAAAGCTATTACCAGTTTCTCCTATATTCATAGATGACTTTGGGCAGGATGTGTGTGTGTGTGTGTGTGTGTGTTAGAAACAGAACATATGTGTGAGCATGTGAATGCTCCGTGATGACATAAACAGATGCAAACATCACTGTTCTGCCCCTTGTTCGTTATACCTGACAACATCCCACGCTGCAACAACACCTATTGTTATAACACCAATTAACTCGCAGACCACTGGTGCAGAGAGTAGAGAAAAACCTGTAAGTCATATTGGTTCATGTGTGATTTTCCTGCAAGGGGAGCTTAGCTTTGAATGATGAGAACAGAATTGGAAGCTTCGGCTGGAAGGGAAGTAGCTCTCAACCTAGGGCCCTTTCTGTAGTACTTTAAGAAATTGTAAAAGGAGGGTCTGCATCGCCCAAGGGCTTGCACAGTCCTGGGCTTGCAGCAAGTGGAAGCCCTAGGAGACTCATCGTTGCTGTGCTGTTCCCCCAAACCAGCATTCCCACGCTATTTGAATAAATTATTATCCCCTGGGGCAGTCTCCAGTGCCACTGAGCTGTCCATCTGGACAGTCCAGGTAATCTCCCCAGGTACCAGTGATTCTTTCTGTTAATGCTCTGATTTCAAGGTTGCACCCATTTTGAATAGTCTCCCATTAACCCAACTTTTCCTTAAGGCAGGTGACGTT
Organism: Lagenorhynchus albirostris; assembly: GCF_949774975.1. Classification (NCBI taxonomy): domain Eukaryota; kingdom Metazoa; phylum Chordata; class Mammalia; order Artiodactyla; family Delphinidae; genus Lagenorhynchus; species Lagenorhynchus albirostris. Next base: position 8,534,936 of record NC_083097.1, read on the forward strand.
TAATGTGCATTGTTGAAGAACACGTGTCACGGCACAGGAACCTCTCTCCGGAAATCACACATGCATTGGTATGTGTCACTCTGCTGTAGTTTTTTTCACAGCTGCTCCAGACACGCAGACCAGAAGGTACTAACTAGTCTCCAAACGATGCACATTTAGGCTAGGTCCAATTATTTACTTACGAAACTGATGCCATAATTAACTTGGTCAGATGTTCTTATGGACTGATTTGTGTCCTCCCAAAATTCATGTGTTGAAGCCCTAACTTCCAGGACCTCAAAGACAGGGCCTTTAAAGAGGTGATTAAGTTAACATGAGGCTACTAGGGTGGGGCCCTAATCTGGCAGGACTGGTGCCCTTACAGGAAGAGAAAGACACACCAGGGATGCACGTGCGCAGGGGAAAGGCCACGTGAGGATGCAGTGAGAAGGCGGCCATCTGCAAGCCAAGGAGACCAACCCTACTGGCACCTTGATCTTAGATGTCCAGCCTCCAGACTGTGACACATAAACTTCTGTTGTTGAAACCACCCATTTTGTGACATTTTGTCACGGCAACCTGAGCAAACTAATACAGATGGGTACTTTTCACCAGTCGTTTATTTCCCAGCATAGGTGGTCTGTCTGCACTAACCCATCTGTAGGTGGGGTAGACCTATCAGGCAGGTAGATGGGAATTCAGTTCTGCTTAGAAGGTATTATTATTACTCGAGGACCACCCTGTGCCCGCTACCGTGTGATAGAACCCAGGCTTCAGAGTTTCTCAAGTGTTGCTGATACGTAAACTAACTGGGTAGACGGGATTGATTCCCGAGCAACAGAATGTCCCCTGCGTCCTGCCCAGGCAGTGAAATGGGGGAAATCGCAGTTTTAATATCAGAGGGCCTGGGTTTGAATACCAGCTCCACTACTTGCCTAGTAGTGCCTGGGCCTTAGCAAACAAATCTCTCTAAATGCCTCCATTTACCCCACTAAGAAATACCATGTCTACACTGCAGAGCTAACATAAGAATTAAAAATAAAGTATGTAAAAGGCTGATCACATGGTAGACAGTCATTACACGAGCACTATCATAGTTTCTGGACTACGAATTTCCATTCATAATTAACATTTTCAAGTCAAGAGAAACTTCCGGCAACCACAGCTTGCCTTTCCGAGCTGTCACGGATGTACCAGTTGAGTAGTATAGACTGGGGTAAGGGCAGGTGGAAGCAAGGAATCTGACACTTCTCCATTACAAATTCATCTCTTTCGGTCTTACTCAAATTCATATTAACACACTCCTTAACGAAATGCAAATGCCTTTGAAAATGTAAGGCTTAATAGCAGAGATGTGAAAAAGGGGCTACGAGATGGGAGGAGGGATAAATTAGGAGTTTGGGATTAACAGATACACACTACTGTATATAAAATAAACAAGAAGGACCTACTGTATAGCCCATGGAACTATACTCAATATTTTATAATAACCTATAAAGGAAAGGAATCTGAAAATTACATATATGTAGAACTGAATCACTTTGCTGTACACCTGAAACTAAAACAACATTGTAAATCAACTATACTTCAATAAAAAATTTTTTTAAATGTTAAAGTGTGAAAAAATGTGCAAAACCCAAAAAGGTAAAGGGGTAAAGGGTAAGAGCCTGGGACAAGGTCAGTGCAGGGGGAGGTAAAGGGAAGATCACTGGAACAGCAACAACTTCGTGAACTTGCCTTAGGATTTTGCTGACTACCAGCTATGCGGTATGGGCATTCGCCTAATGTCTTGTGACACGCCGCCCCTTCTTCAGCTGTCACGTTCCTCACGGACAATACTGCAAAGCTATATTTATAGCCAACCGTACAAGACCTCGCCAAACGAACGTATCCACGGAGTTTGGGATACAGATGGAGTTTTGTGAAATTATTCTGACACAGCTGCCCAATTGCTCATCCTACAATATTACGGAGAAGAAAACTCACTTGACTCCTCCCTCGAATCCTTGAATTAAACCTAGTGATCGATGAGCTACTGTTTTATCCATCCTTCCGGATAACATTCACACCATAATATTAAATGAGAAAGAGTTAAGACATCTAATCTCCCTCACCTGGAAAAGGCATATGGTTTTTGTTTGTTTGTTTTGCGGTACGAGGGCCTCTCACTGTTGTGGTCTCTCCCATTGCGGAGCATAGGCTCCGGACGTGCAGGCTCAGCGGCCATGGCTCACGGGCCCAGCCACTCCACGGCATGTGGGATCTTCCCGGACCGTGGCACAAACCCGCGTCCCCTGCATCGGCAGGCGGACTCCCAACCACTGCGCCACCAGGGAAGCCCAGGCATATGGTTTTTGTTGCTCATATTCCATTTGCATCAGTCCACTGGGTCACGAGTGCACCAATTCCAATACAACTGTAACACGTCCTTATTACAGCAACACTTCACTCCGAAGGGAGAAGGAGTCCTGCCCGAGAGGATCCTGGACGACTGAAGTTTTCTACCTGAGCGAAAAACTTTGTGTTATTTAGATGGAGATTTTCTTACATTTATACAAATATCCATCTTTTTCCATTTAAGTATATGATCTGCACCGTCTTTGGGGAAAAAGAGCTCCTCCTGTTTAATACCTGCTATGATGAGTAGTATTTTCATTCGTCCAAAATAACCTAGTTCCTAAATGGAGCTCTTCAAGGAAGAGGACACTCCTCTGATGAAGAGGCAACTGAAACGTTCCAGGGACAGTGACAGGTCCCCCTGCCGCCCGGCGGGTGGGGGCAGGCACCTGGCAGGGGGGTCCCACCCTCCATGTCCCCAGCACCATGGCCTGGCCCCTGCACGGAGCCCTTGACCCAGAGAGAAACCTGGCTCTCGTCTCTCACACCAAGTTCCTCTGGCCTCAACTTCATAACTTTAACTTCCACTAAGATTTTCCCAATTCTTCTGTTCTCCAGTTAAAATTCTCAACACCGAATCCCGCAGCTCAGCTCGCGTCTATCCGCCAGCCGCACCAGATGTCCAAACCTGGGCCGACAAACTGCAGAAGGGTCGCGGGCTTCTGGTCCTCAGAAGGCTGCTCCGGGGACAAGGTTATGGGTGAGGCAGTGTCAGAAGGGAATGAGGCACCGTTAGTGACCTATTTCCACCAGAGTCTTCAAAAACAGTCCCCTGGTTTAATCAGGACCCAGGGAACACAACTGTGCTCTCTCCAGCTGAGCCCTTGGCAGGGGGGGTTATAGATTCCAACGTCCTTCTCTGGTCCTACACATTTCTCAGCTGGAGTCCTGATATGTTTCTCTTCACTCATCTGCACCCCAGTACTTCAACTACCTTGTTAGCAAATCACAGCCTCCTTGTGTTTGGGGATGCTGAGTTCTGCCGTTGTGTGACTCGCCTTCACCGCTGAAGGCTGCTGTGATGCCTCCCAGACCCCCGGAGGTTGGCAGCCCCGCTAAGATGGGAAAACTCATCATCATTTCAAGTCTTAGGACTCAGCCTGCTTGTGGAAGGATCCCTTCGGCAATATCCCCACCAAGTGGCTGTCCAGCCTCTGCTCCAGCATCTCCAGTGACAAGGGACTCACCAGGTCCAGAGGCAACACATTTTGACTTTAAATGACTTTATTAGGACTGTACTTCATCCTGAGGGGGAACGTCACGTCCCTCTGGCACCCACCCAATGACCCCAGTTCACACCCCAGAGCCACAGAACAGGTCGAATTGCAGGGAAGCAGCCAAGTGTAGTAAGACCCTGCGCCTCCGGGTCAGGTTGTAACTGAGCAAGTTAATGATGACACACCACCACCCCCGCCTTGGTTAAAAAAGGAAAAATAAGTAAAGACGGTGCCACCTCCCTGAGGATGAGAATGGGACAGTTCCAGTGCATGGAAACCCAGGCACACAGCCGTGTTATCACTTTCCTTTCTGCTGCTGCTTGGAAGCCCTTCAAAAGCTCTTTCCTCCGAACCGTCTCTCACCCAGGATAAACATCACAACCACTCTGTGCCTCTTAGGATGTCTTTTCAGGACACTTTACCATCTAGAAGTCACTCTGCTTATCAATGCGGTTTCTTCTGCTCCCTTTTCTAATTCTAGTTTTTTACATCACCCATGTTAGTTTAGGGACAAACTGCCAAAAGCTTCTCCCGTGTGAGCCTGGAGGGGGGACCTGGAGAGGAGACCCTTCCGGGGAGGCCTCCTTTGCGAGCATGGTCCAACCACACCCTCCAACGGCCCACTAGAACTTCTGGAGCCTATTCAGTCCTGACCATCAGGTCTGCGGGATGGTTTGCTGCCCTTCACAGCCGGCACATGGGAGAGTCCTCTTGAAGCTTAGCTCCCTTTAAGTTCCTTTCCTCATCAGAGCTAAGGGAATGCTGGCTAGGGCCCGGACAAGTCTGGGCAGTGCCAAGCGTGGCTCTCTTAAGTACCAGTTTGTCTTAGTCCGGGCTGCTCTAACTGGGGGGCTTAAACACCAAGCATTTACCTCTCACAGTTCTGGAGGCTGGGGAGTCCAAAGTCAAAGCGCTGGCTGATCCAGAGTCTGGTGGGGGCCTGCGTCCTCGTTCATAGATGGCCCTTTTCTCGCTGTGTCCTCACGTGGTAGAAGGGGTGAGGGAGCTCTCTGGGGGTCTCTTTTATCAGGGCACTAACCCCGTTGATGAGGGCCCCACCCTCATGACCTAAAGCAAAGGCCCCACCTCCTGATACCATCACACTGTGGGGGGGTGGGGGGGTTAGGATTTCAACACAGGAATTTTGGGGGACTCAAACGTGCAGTCCATAACACAGCTCCTCTACTTGGCAACCCTACCTGTCAAGAAAGGCAGTCCAAGGTGATTTCTTCCTTTTTCTAATTCCTTTCCCATCCTGAGAAATCATCTCTCCCCCTACAGGACTCCCTGGGCGTAGGGATACAGCTGAAGCTCTGCTATTACTCATCCCTGCCCGTGTCCCCAAGGACAGGATGCTCTCCTCAGATGTCACTGTGAAGGCCACGTCCAAGTTCACAGCCCCCTTGACTTGGTAAAGAGTTCCCAAACACCACTCTGGGAGCAGGCTTCCCTGCTCCTGGGAGCTCGCCGTCTCTCTGGGACACTCCAGACATACCTTCCAACCTCGCTAGCAGGTGTTGCCTCCTCCAGGGCCCTCCAGACGGGGGGAGTGGGCTCATTCACACTGCCAGGCACCTCTCACCCCAATGCAGCCTCAACCCTCCTGTCTCCGTCAGGCTGCTGAGGGTGCAAATAACACAGCACCCACGTAAAAACAGCTTAAGAACAACATGGTTTTATCACTTCACCGCACAAGATGTCTTGAAGTCAGAGGCTCCAGGTCGGTTCAGCCACTCAGTGCGTCATCAAAGAAAGACCCAGAGTCTTTCCTTCTTTCTGCTCCTCCAGCCTCAGTATCTTGGGTTTCATCTTCATTTTTTCCCCAGTGGTTGCAAAATGGCTGCTAAAACTTCAGGTGTTACTGCCGCAAAACCTTTCCCGAAGTTGCTAGCGGATGGACCCTCCAACCTCACTGGAGGAAACTGGATTACTTGCCCACAGCCCATCCTGACGCCCAGGCGATGGGATCAGACAACGGGCAGGGCCCACATTCCCTGAACTCATCAACGCCTGACACCTGGATAACTGGTGCCTGTCACCAAGGAGAGGGGAGATGGCTGTTGGGCAGGAGGGAGCAGAGTCTGCACACCCCCTTGGCTGGTCTACTGGCACCCCCTGCTGCCTGGGTCAGCAAACTTTGCTGTCCAGACCAGGTGAGGAACACTCCACCATGGCCCACACGACTCCAACATCTTAATAAAGGGCTGATCACACTAGGGCCACAGTGGGCAACGAGCCACACCACACAGCCAAGGGATGTGCTTCTTGTCTGTCGAGACTTAAGTAGACTCCTGTCGTATGTTCTGCAATGGCTTCAAGGTCTTTTCTGGAATGCGCTCGGCCAGGGCTAAGCTAGGAAATACACATACTAGCACAAGCTTAGAAGACTCCTGGACTTGAGGACACTGAATTCTTCACAGCAGGTCTTTAGTAATTTTGGCCATTAGGGAAAGTACTTTAGCAGTGGGGTAGTATCCAGTTGCGTGGTTTAAATATCAGGAATCTTACGTTTTTTTTATTCTGGCTATCACCTGTCCTGGTGTATGCCGTCTCCCAGCAACGGTGAACAATGTCTGTGGAAGAGTTTCATTTCCTACATCTTCTAAACTTGGTTTCATGTGCGGTTGGTGGAGCTAAGCATTTCGAGAAGTCTGAATGCCAGAGTTGGCTGAGGGTCTGATGAGGTGCCCACCTGGCACACCTGGGGAACACAAGCATTGCAATCCTGGGGCCAGGCTTCCAGAGAAAGATGCGTTCAGATGGAAATGTGCTCAAGTCTTTGAGCACCTGAGTGTTAATGGAACCTCCAGGTCTGTTCACAAAGGCTCCTGTTATGCTACATGACCCCTAAGCTGTATTTCTACTGTTTTTTTTAACTTTAAATTTTATCAGGTTAGCACTTGCCTCTGATTTCAATCTGTATAGACATTTTTTGAATCCCATTTTTGACATCAAATATAGCAGCTCTCACTCCCTGCCTCCTGTTGTTTGCAAATTTGATCAGTATCCTTAACCTAGGAACTAAAAATCAATTAAAGACCCTGCAGATGCCATGAATCACAGAACTTCTATGAAACGGTCCGTTTTTCTCTAAGGTTGCAGGACCAAGCATCATCTAATTCTCAGGAAGTTAAAGGAGGAACCCCCAAAACAGCCAAGTCATACATGACTCTGCAGATAGCCTGATGCCTCTACAAGTCCAGCAGGAATATGTCTAGGAAATTATGGAATACCTCCAAGGTTCCACAAAACCCGGCCTCTGCCCACCCCACCCTCCTGGCAGGGAGCTATGAGAGGTCCCTCTCCAGATGCACCCGGCCAAGTCACAGGTCTGGCTGGAATGGAAGGTGACAGCAAGGGGAAGACACCAAAACTACACACAGTGACAAAGAATTTGTTCTTCGTAAGGAAATCAGGGACTATTGGGAAACGGATGGATGGTGACAGCTAAAAACCTGACACATGTCCCCAACATCCCAGCCCCTCACCCCAGACACACAGTTTCTCTCTACACCACCGTTTACCTCTTCCAGAGAATTCACACACAGTGACATTCACTCACTCACCTGTTTGTTTGTCTCTCTTCTAGAACACAAATCCCATAAGATTCAGGAACTTGCATGTCATTAACCATTGAATTGGAAAAGCTTATTATACAGCAGACACTCAATAACCATTTGCTGAATGAATGAATGAGTCCACAGTGGCTTCTCACTAAAATGAAGATTATCAAATTGATCATATTTTTATCAGTTTAGTTAAAGATGCAAACCATCTCACTTTATATCAAATCTCTCTTAAAATGCTTTGGTATTTAGATTTCAGGTATATAATTGGGAGTTTATTTTCCATGATACACAGGATTATTCAACCACCATTCAATATTAATTTTTCAGATATGTGAAGTTTGTCTACTCACATTCAGAGGTTTTCCTTAACTTGTCTTTATCTAAATCAGTCAAGTCTCTTCTCATAAATGAGAAATATTAAATAAATGGCTGCTTTCATAAAATAAAGAAGTGACTAGCAGAAATAATCTGCAACTTCTGTGAACAAGCTTTTCTTTAGAGTCTAAAATAATAAACGCCACTTACAGGCCACGGACTTTGTGCCATGAGTTTTACAGATCGGTCCCCAGCCCCCTATTCAGTGTATCATTATCCCAATGACAGGGCTGCTCAGGAAACCAAGGGAAAGCCTCTTGTCCAAGGTCCCGGCTAATGAGGAAGCAGGATCTGAACCCAGGTCTGGCTTATACCAAAGCTCAGGATTGTTTATTTTACTATTAAATCCATACCAACTACTCCACTATACCTTGTGTCTTCTCTGAATACCAGAGTTCATCATATCTGAGATTCTGTCTATGGTGGGTGACATACAACTACATCATGAAGTACAGCACTGCCAATTACAGTGATAAGACACCATCAACTGGAAGGTACATCACAATTTCAGACATGTTAAAATGTGTATTTATAGACACACATTTACACACACATGCACAGCTTAGATTCAACAAAATACAGTAATCCACTAACTTTGGAACAAATTATTCCTAATAAGTGTTATAAAATATAAATACTGGGCTTCTCTGGTGGAGCAGTGGGTAAGAATCCGCCTGCCAATGCAGGGGACACGGGTTCGATCCCTGGTCCGGGAAGATCCCACATGCCGTGGGGCAACTAAGTCCATGCGCCACAACTACTGAGCCTGTGCTCTAGAGCCCACAAGCCGCAACTACGAAGCTTGCCTGCTGCAACTACTGAAGCCCGCACGCCTACAGCCCGTGCTCCACAACAAGAAAAGCCACCGCAATGAGAAGCCCACGCATCACAACGAAGAGTAGCCCCCGCTCACCACAACTAGAGAAAAGCCTGTGTGCAGCAACGAAGACCCAACACAGCCAAAAATAAATAAATAACTTAATTAATTAAATTTTTTAAAAAAATTTAGAAACTATATATATATATAAATACCTCTCTAAATCCTTCAGAAAATTAATTTTGACCTAGTACAGAAAAAAAAGAGATAAATCTCAAGTGTGAATAAAGTTACAGGAAATTGCAAACATTTACAAATGCATTCCCTCCTTTTAAATTGTTTCTTCTCATCTGTGGCATTAAAGCATGTTCTTTATAATGTGAAGAGCTGCTGACATCTCTCCCACCCATCAACATGACCATAGCTCATCCATATTTTCACACACCCGAGTGCAAGAAAAGCAGTAAGCACATTTGTTTTGAACACACCATGAAAGGAGCTTTAAATCTACCTGCTGTTCTCAACTTCTGTTTATTTTCTCCAAAAGTTAAGGAAAGCAATCATAATTTCTCATTCCATAACAAGGAAAAATATCCTCTTTGCTGAAGACACAGCCTTAAGTCTCTATAAAATCAAAGACCCCCAACACTTCAGAAAACTCTCTGGATAAAGTTTATATTTGAATGACCAACTCGAAATGCACGGATCTTCAGGGCCTTTTCTTACTTCTCCTGAAAGAACTGGCATCGTAGGCCCACACGGTGTCTATCCCCTCCCCTGTGACCTGGGCCGGGGTCCAGTGTGGGAAGGGGAACCGGCAAGCAATGACTCTAGCCTCGTCCTCAAGTTCAAGCTCAAGCTTCTTCTCCAACTGCAGCATCTGTGGAGAACGACAGCCATCATTTCAGTGAGCGGATAGTCGGAGGAAATGATTTCTCAATGTCCTTTTGTATCTGCATCCCTGAAAAAAGCCTGTGCAAAATTACTGATTGTAAAAATATCACTCCTGGGCATAAATACATCATCAAATAATCCATTAAAATACAGAAGTCACATGAACAACAGTTATAAGAATATTCTAGTATCAATTATAAAATTTGCCATTTATAGCAGATGTGTATCACAGAGTTCCACTTTCCTGACTAAAATCATGATGTGGCAGTAATTAACGTGAGAAGCAGCCTTAAATTATTTACCTACCTAAACATTTCAATCTACCTGTCTCAATTATTTATCTTTTTCCACGTTTTTAACATGTCTGAAATAAGGATACATCGTACAATTGACATTGTCTTAGAATTATAATTGGCAACATTTTTTTTTCTTTCCCAACAGCAATGGTACATCTTAAAATCAACAGCACCTAAAATCAACAAAAAATGGTATAATTAGACCATGAAAAAATATACACATTCTACCAACTTGAAATATGATGAAATATTTCATAGGTTTTTTTTTGTTTTTTGGGGGGGTTTTTTTGCAGTACGCGGGCCTCTCACTGTTGTGGCTTCTCCCGTTGTGGAGCACAGGCTCCGGACGTGCAGGCTCAGCAGCCATGGCTCATGGGCCCAGCCGCTCCGCGGCATGTGGGATCTTCCTGGACCGGGACACGAACCCGTGTCCCCTTCATCGGCAGGCGGACTCTCAACCACTGCGCCACCAGGGAAGCCCGCTATTTCATAGTTTTTAAAAATGCATCCATAATACACTGATAATTAATTTCTTGATAGTCAACATAACTTATAAAAAATAAAATCCTCTTATTTATCACTTTTGCATAATTTTATTACTAATCTATCTGTGAAGGAGGAGTTTTACTGCTTGTTAAGAGTACTGACATTGTAATTACGTCAGCAAATTAACAGCTGCTTAAAATTTTATCTTCAGGTCCTAAAATTATATTACCACCTTCACCTCCTAAAAACATCTTTTCTACTTTATTCCTTTGTTATTTTGGAATAATTTCAAATTTATAGAAAAGTTGCAAGAATAGAGCAAAGAACTCCTGTATTCCTTTACCCAGGTTCACCAATTTTTAAGTTTGTCTTATTGTTCTCTTCCCCTCTCTCTGAACATTTTTTCTAAACCACTTGAGAACAGGTCGCATACAACATGGCCCTTTACTCCTTGATACTTCGGTGTTTTCTAAGAAAGAGACCTAGCACAATTATCAAATTCAGGAAATTTAACATTGTATTCCAGTAATAATAATTCCAATAGCATCCCAATTTTGTCAAATGTCCCAGTAATGTCCTTCACATTGTCCCACAGCCGGGCTCCCACACTGCATGGAGCTGTAATGGTTCCTCAGCGTCCTTTAGTCTCTCACGACAATAACCTCCTTTAAGAACACAGGCCAGGGCTTCCCTGGTGGTGCAGCGGTTGAGAGTCTGCCTGCCCATGCAGGGGACACGGGTTCGTGCCCCGGTCCAGGAAGATCCCACATCCCACATGCCGCGGAGCGGCTGGGCCCGTGAGCCATGGCCGCTGAGCCTGCGCGTCCGGAGCCTGTGCTCCGCGACGGGAGAGGCCACAACAGTGAGAGGCCCGCATACCGCAAAAAAAAAAAAAAGAAAGAACACAGGCCAGTTATTTACCGGGCGTCCCTCTGACACGGGCTCATGATGACTCGGTGCGCGCGGCCTTGGCAACGCCCCACGAGCGGGGCTGTGGACTTTGCAGGGCTCCACGGTCCCGAGTCCATGGGGTCCTCCTGCTTTGAGGGTGACGTACCACTCAGTCAAGGAGCTTTCTGGTGTCTCCAGTTTGGTTACTACTGCTCCTTTGCAATGGGTAAGCAATTGCGGGGAGACGCCTTGAGAAGATGCAAATGTCCTATTACTCATCCAGCTGCCCCACTCAATGCAGCATTCCTGATGATTCTGCCTGAGTCAAGTTTTACTGTAAGGATTGAAAGTGGCAATTTGCTAATTCCATCCTTCCTCCCAGATCGACAGTCAAAACGTCGAGGAATAGCTTTCCCCTCTGTCTCTCCATCACTGTAAGTGTGAACTCCTGGATTCTCACTTCGTTCAATGGGTTACAACCCACCATCGTCCTTGTTTATTCCAGCACACAAACTGTCCCAGCTTGGCCACTGGGAACTCCCTCAAGCTGGCTTCTCTCTCCTGTCGATGTGCCCCATCAAACATTCTGAGCACCTCCTGCTATTTGGGCTCAACAAAATGTTCCAGGCTTTTGTATCTTCCCTTCCTCAGCCCCGGAATCAGCCATTTCTCAAACATTCCCGGTTCCTCTGAGTGAGAAACGATCTTTAGAAACCAAGATCTGAGCAAAACCTACTCCCTTTAAAAGTAACCAATTAAATCAAGATGAACAAATCAATAGGGCTTCTAGGAAGATTTTATTCCTCACCTATATATCTTTAAAGAAAGGTTTGGAAAAACTCCTCTAACCTGACCTATGGCTGCAGTGAGCCAGAATTCTGATTCTTCATTAGAATCAATACCAAGATAACAAAGAATAAATTCCATTAAGGATGGAATATTTCCATTCTTTTAACAGCTAGTAAAAGATTGCTTTTTTAAAAAATAAAAAAAAGGAAAAGTTTTCTTCCTTGAAGGAAAAAATTAAATAAGCAAAGAATAGGACAGTATGTTTTTCCAAAATATCAGATGTTTCTTATGGTAATTTTGTTCACAGAAACAACAATTATAAATTTATTCACATTACCATTCTTCTTTTCTCTTTGACAGATCTTTTATTTCCAAATGACTGTCATACGCTAAGTCAAGATAAACATACAAATGAAAGGCACTATTTCAATCATAAGAAATTAACTGACTAAATTATACATAAATATGCAACAAATCTGGGTCTTGATATCATACACAAAGAGAAGCCATGATGTGCCACGTCCGCCTAATGAAATTCAAAATTATTCATACAATTACATGTTTCAAAGTGACACGAACTCATAGTATTCTAATTACATCTTCAAAACTTTAAACATAAGTTGAAACCAGCTCAAAGGCGTAAGACACATAAGAGAAGTGCACCTGCAGCTCCAAGCCGCTTGGTCACTCCTCCCTGGAACGGGCTTCTCTTGGCTTCTGGAGTAACCCACATACACACTGCTCTCCCCCTCCTCCTCCCCTTCCCTCCCCTCCTCCTCCCCTCCCCTCCCCTCCTCCTCCCCTCCCCTCCTCCTCCCCTCCCCTCCCCTCCTCCTCCCCTCCCCCTCCCCCTCCCCTCGAGTCCTTTGCTGGGGGTCAAGGCTCAGGCCTTACACGGCTCCAGCCCCTCCCCAGGTGACCTCAGCCACTCCTTGGCTTCAACTCCTGGCACTAATGTCCCACGAGCCCTCCCTCCCATGCCCCAGACTCCTGGCATCCACCGCCGCCCACCTGACATATCCACACGCGTCCCAGACTGCACAGGCCACGTGGAATTCCTGGTCTCCCCTCCCATCCCTGCGCACTCTGCCTGCACCTTTCCGGGCTCAGCAAACTCCAGCAGCTCAGGCCAAACACCTCGGGCCGCCCTGGGCTCCTTCCTCCCTCGTGCCCCCAACTGGATCTGCCTGCTCACCCTGTTGGTTCTCTCCTCACGATGCATCCAGAATTGGACCACCTCTCACCAGCTGCTCCATCGATGGCCCAGATGCCTGCCAGAGCTCAGACCCCGTCCCCTGGCTCCTCCCCATCTGCTCCCCATGGCAGCCTGTGTCCTTCCCGCCCAAGCCCTGTCTCTTCTCTCCCCTGCTCCCCTCCTCCCGCCCACCTCCCTGCTGCTCCTGGAACCTGCAGGCACACACCCCTCAGCGCCTCTGCCTTCGCAGTGGCTGTTCCTCTGCCTGGACCGCTCTTCCCGACCACCCGGCCACACGGCTCCCCCCTCGCCTCCACGGGTCCCCTTTTCAGGACAGTCTCTGCCCCGTCCCTCTCTCGCTTCAGTTAGCCCCACGGCACTGACCCCCTTTTATCGTACGACACATTCTGTCAGTACACAGACATCTCGCTGAATACCTGCTCTCCCCACTAGCGTATAAATACCTTGGGGCGGGGGTGTTTTTCTTTTTCATCCACTGAAGTATTCCAAGCGAGCAGAACAGGGTCTGGTGCTTAGTGGGCCCTGAAGAAACACTTGTTGAATGAATGAATGAATGATAAATGATTCGGTCATGAATCATGTTTCTTGATCAGAACATGATGATAGTATTTTCATTCATCAAGTCATAACAGGATTCATAACTAAAATTAAAGGAGTCATCCTCTGAAGTTACGAAACTTAATAGCCCACTGGAAGAGTGTACTTAATGGGTGTATTTATACGATATTCATCCGTTCGTTTGACACACGTTTCCTGGGCCATCACTGGGCCGGGTGCTGCTGAGCTGGAGGTCTGGCAGCGAGGACGACAGGTCCGCCCTGCTCCTGAGCTCACAGCGTGCGGTGCCCATGGCCGACAGCACCAAAGCCATCGCACAAGGAAACGTGCGGCCATGTGTCCTCAGAGAGAGGAAAGGGCTCTGGAAGTCGGGGGTGTTGGGGCTTGTCTCACAGGGCGATCAGGGATGGCTCCTCGAAGGAAAAGACATCCGACCTGCGAGGGCTGAGCAGACGCTCCCTAACCAGGTCCAGAGCTGGGGGCACTGAAGTCAGAGGGAAGGACACACACAACCCCACACAGTACAGTTTAAGGGCCAAGAGAAGGATGGAGCTGGTGTGCAGAGGGCTGGCGGAAGCAGGACCGCTCGGGCCATGTGGAGGGCCGGGCCTTACCCTCACTGCTTTCAGGTAGCAAGAAGTCACAGATGGGTTTTCAACAAGGACACAACCGATCTGTCCCACATTCCAAAAAGACACTCTTGGGGCATGAGCTTGTGTGAAGTGCGGCTGTTTGCCATCCTAGCACTGGCCTGCCAGGTCCACTGGCACTTACTCCTGCTACGCCGGACACACACCCAGGATCAAAGGTCAGGGCCGCTCTCATCTGAGCTACCACTGCACAGAGCTGCTAGGAAACACCAGCCCAGTACCAGGAGCAGAGTGAGGATGTGTAACCCCAGGGTCCCCACCTCTGGAGCTCCCTGAGCATCCTCCGGCTTCTCGCGGCCCCTGTGTGCTTCAGTTGCCATTGGAAACCTTTCCTGCCATGCTGGCTTTGTCCAGCCACCGAGCCACTGCCAGGAAACTGGCCAGGGAAATGCATTCTATTAACAGAAAATGGCATGATGGGGCCCAGACGGGTTGAAGAACTTTCCAGCGCTCACACGACCCGCAGAGGGCCGACCCGGCCCCGTGAGTCCCCTGGGAGCACTCCCCTCCGCTCACTGCCTCCACGTAGGCAAAGCTTGACAAGGGGGAAAGCAGGGCCCTCCACCCGGAAACCAGGGCCCCCAGACCCACAGAAGCCATCTGGGCCCTGCACCCCGATCGATCCCCCTGCATGGAAGACTCCAAGTTGGCTGAATCCCTCTTAACCCAGGGAAAGTGGGTGCCTCGTGTATTTCACCTGCTCCCTTTTTCTGGGAACAGTGAAATGCTGCAAGTTCCTTATTGAAGATTTCTCTGTGTACAGAAGAATGGACAATAATCGTAACAGTATTCATCAAAATTACACACTCTTATTTCCCTTGAGTGAACAGTTCCCAAAACTGACTGCAAAAGTGGTTAGAAGCACAAGGAACTAGAGCCCAGCAAAGGCCACTGCTGCCCCCCACTGGGACACAGCTGCTGCGGGCACCACGGGGCCTCTGAAGACAGAGAGGGATAAACAGCAACTTTCTATTTTTAGAAAGTACAGATTTCAAATTAAAGTTATTTGCCCCAAAATGCTAATTATTCCAAAAGAATGCCCAAACTTCACAATAAGAAGGAAATAACCATCAAATTCCATAGCAATTCTATGATCCTAAATAGTTTTTTTTCTTTTCTTTTAATAACCAGGGATCATGCCTTTCTACCTCTTTTCATTTCTATAACAGAAGTGTAGATGCAGAGGTTTCATCTTAATTTTAGGCTTGCTAAGAATTACGAACATATAAGCTCCTGTCACTTTCAAGAATATCTAACAAAAGCACTTCTAAATAGACTTTTTAAAGAAAATGGCATCGCACTGAAAGTCCTAATAGTGAGACAAAACCTCTCTAGCGTTGAGACATCTTAAACAAAAAGTAAGGTATGAATAAGAAGGCATAACAACAAAAAAAGTAAATTTCTTTTTTTTTTAAATTAAAAACCATATCAGTCATACAGTGGCATTTCAGCAAACATCCAATTTTACCAAGATTATTATGGCTACAATTATATACTTCGAAAAGTGAAGGGGATTTCTTACTATGGTCTGTAAATCAACAATTACAATGAAAGCATCCCATTCTGGTCACCTTTCCAAAGGCTAAATTTAGGATCATTTTCAGTCTGAGGCGGCAGCATTTTCACTTGTGAAAGTACAGAGTCAGAGTTCAATACAAATCAGTCAACTGAGGTCAGCTGAAACTAGTCAACGCTCATGCACCCTGAAAATCATCTCACTGCAAAATCCAAGGAATGATCAACTCCAAGGGAACATCCCCTTAACTTTCCCAAGTGATTTCAGCAGAATATAAGTGAGTGAACGTGAAAATATCCACCCATATTAGACATCAGGAGCTCATAAAGCAGTTTTCAGACTGGAATTTTTAGGACTTAGGTAGATCATTGAGACCTTTATCTGAAGCAAAAGTTTTAAACTACAAGACTGGATCTTTTATGATTAATCTTCTAGGGCCCTGAAGTACTTTGTTAAACCAATGATCTAAATTCCGATGTTCCCTCAGAATCTTGGGAGGCTGTCATTTTGCACATGGGGGAGCAGGCCTGAGATAGGTGGTCTGTTCGGGCTGGAAGCCCCCTCATAACCTAGAACCAAACACACGGGGGGCAGGAGAGTACATACTCACCATCTGGGGCACGCCAAAGACAACAACATTTGAGTACTGTGAAAAAGTGACCTAAAGGGGAGGGAAAAAACAATTCACAGATTAATTTTTGAAAGCCATACATTAGCTTAAGTTTTATTTCAAAATGAGTAGCAATCTCCCATTTCACCCAACAGTGGGTTTTCTCAAAGAGTGGTCCTTTTTAAGACTTCCCACATTCACACTTTCGCCCGTGTTAGTTCATCTGTTACAGTTTTCCAAAAGTTTCCCGTAAGTTATCTCATCTCATCTTCACAGCCACTCCATGCAGGGCCACCCGGGGTCAACTGTCAGAAAGGCAGTGACTCATCCAGGGACCACTGGTGCTCATCCAGGTAGCCCAGGCCGTCTGCACCCCTGGCCCACTTTCTACTCCACTCTCTACCAAACGAGCTTAGCAAGAGCTCAAGGGATTTCAGAACCACCTGTTTTTCCTGTTGAGCCATCCTTAGAATTCTAGCTCCCCTCCTCTTCTCTAAAATACTAAGTAAAAGATGCAATGAAATGGTCTTTAGTTGGAAAACTGGGGGAAAAAGTGCTTCGCCAGTCAAAATTCTTAGTGCCCAATAAAAGTTTTATTTACTCTATGGAGAGATTATTTACGTATATACAGAATAAAACTCGAGTGAATTTTTATAAGCTACTGATGACAATATTACAATGGGAAATTGTTATTTAAGAAAAAGCATTTTATGGAGCATTCCTAAAGCAAAATTACAGGGCACTTTTTAGAGAACAAGTAAACTTAGAAATATCTTGTGCTTTATGAAGACATGAAGGAACCATGACAGCATGGTTGGTGGATCCCTTCTTTTCTCCTGCACCATCTCTGTCTCTCTCTAGGTATGTATACACATACACACACACACACACACACACACACACACTCACACACATAAACCACATATACACACTCACATATACAAACACACATGTACACACACATAAATACACACATTCACAGACATACACAAACTCACACATATACAGTCTCACACACATACACACATACACACACATACACACACATACACAAACACACATATACACACTCACACATAAACAGTCTCACATATACACACAAACACACATTCACATACATACACATATACACACAAATAAACACACTCACACACATACACACACACACACACCTACTATTTACCAAGAATGACATTAACAAGTTAATGCCTATATTACGATGCATAAGACTTCCAAAAGAGATCAAAATCTTATCACTGCATAATAAATAGAAATGAGAACTTTTTAAATTGAGTAAATAAAATGTTAGTATTCACATGACCTGTAAGTTATAAACCTGAAGTTTCTACTCTAAAGTAGTGTTGATTTGTAAAATGTATCAGTTTAAAAGCTGTTCACATTTCATTATGCTGAAATATACACTTATATTTCTTCTTTTAATACATCTTCAGTTTTCAGTCATACTAATCATGAATTATAAAGTTTGGGGGTGGAGTTTCCTAGCACCATCCTCTGCCTTACTCACCTTCCACAAGTCTGAGATGTAAAATTTGGCCGATGCCTGCACCCCTTCCCGCCGAGCGCAGTATCTGGAGTACCAGACGAGCCAGGGGTTTAATTCATAACCCACAGCTGTGAATCCTTCCTTTGCAGCTGCTATTACCTGTGGGGAGAGGCCATGTTCAAAATAAGAAAAACATCAACTCACATAGTCAAATGATATGAAAACTTCCTATTTATGGTCTATAATCATAAAACATCCAATCAAAAGGTGTTTGTTCAAGACACCATTTAAAGGTGGGGCTCTGAAGTTACAATAGCTTTGTGGACAACGTAATGCCCGTCCATTTAAACTCAGTTTTCTTATTTTTCTGTCGAAGATTTCACCTTGAGCATCAGAACAGGCTTGCTTTGGACAGCTGCCTAATTCATTCTGGACTGGTCCACCCCAGGAAGGGCTGACAAAAAGTTTCTGAAAACCTGCCTTCTCCTTCCATCACTGACGGAACAGCAGCAAGCGAACTGAGCGAGCCTGGAGACTGTTTTGTGAACTAGCTGTAACATGCAATGAGAACAACCGGTCAGTGAGGAACCTGCAATTAATTACACATTTCCTTGGTATTTAAAGATGGTTCGCTCAAAATCGACAACAGGTAAAAGCAAAATGGAACGAGTCAGGATAAAGTCAAGTGCCGAATGTCCCCGGCCTCCAAAGGTGAGAGGGACGGTGGGCTGGGCTGCAGTCTCTGCTCACCCTGTTTTGCCACCACTGTTCAAGGGAGCAGCCCTGAAGGAACTGTCCCATCTATGGCAATTTCCCAAGTAACTACGGTGTCGCCCCTTTGCCATTTTCTTAGAAACCAGAAAGAGACCATCCAGAGATGTAAAGCGTTCATATCTGGATTTTAAAATGTCCTCCTAGTTAATATATAATCCCCTGATTTCTTCAAAACAAGTCACTCTTGCTGATTATTCCAGGTCACTACCATGAAACTGCAGGGTCCACGTCTGCAGGGGCAGTGAAAGGTGCTGTACCCTGCTGGTTCCCACACTAAATGTTTCCAGAACACGAGCCTATGCTTCTGCTATCCTCACTTTCTGCTCATCATCCGGGGGGAGGCCTAAAGATGGTGCCACCTTGCCCAGCGAGGGACACCATTGGCCAGTCAGTGGCTTTAAGTCTTTATTTATAGGTTCCCAGCTGGGGTCACAATGAGCTGAAGTCACTGAAAGTCTGATTTTTGGATAAGTGGGGCTCAACACATTGGCTCTTCCTTATTTAACTCAATATTACCACACAGGAATTATGATACTTGTATAAATACAGGTAAATGTAGAAGCATTTATGATGCAAAAAATGTAAAACAAACTACATGACTTAACATGTTTCTTCTGGTTATGTCACCTCTACTGCCTAAGTTTTTTAATGGACAACTTCATAATTACAAATTAGTTGTTCCTTTTTACCTGGCAGATCTACAGTGCACTTTCACCTTTAAGAAAAATTAAATCTGAGAAAAATAAATTCCAAAATCCCGCTGGAGGGCTTAGAAGTTCAGCCAAACAAACACAAAATTAAATGACTTTAATTAGGCTGTCAATTTAGCAAGTCTTTGCATAAGCCTTACAAGAAATGTGAAACAGAAATTTCAAACCTTAAAACCTAAAACAACATAAACCTTAAAACATCTTTGCATAACTCACGATACGTCCGTCGCCACTACCGATGTCTACCAGGGCTCCTCTCCTGCATCGCAGCATTTTCACAACATTTTCAATCTGCTTTGCAGTTGCAGGTACAAAAGGCAAACAGATTCTTCGGAAGGCTGGTGTTATAAACGGTGTGACCACAGCATACACGACCACCAGCGTCCCCCCAACAATGCCAGTAAATAAGAACCCCCAATTGCTTTTCTTCAAACTGTTGCCCTCAAGACTTGTAGATGGAACACATCCTGACTGCCTTTCTTCTTTAAGTGTTTCTGGGGGTGTCCCTGGATTGAGAGCAAGCAGAAAAGATATATGTAGCACCAAATCGGAAATCCAAGGTAGTGGGTTTTTTTTACAATTCTTATTGACAAATAAACTCATGCTTTTTAAAGGATAATTTTGCTCAATACAATTTAAATTACAAATGTAGAATTCCACAATGAGTTCTAGAGTCCAGCAACTAAAGTGTTTTACAGAAAAGTATTCAATACTCATGGAAGACTAAAACCTTTTCTTTCCAACATATTGATTTTTTTTCTAGGCATCTTCCTTAGAAAACAATGTGTTCCAATCTATTTGGTATTTTATGAATCAGTATCCGTTAATTCAAATATTAACTATGTACTCCATATTTTTATGGTTCAGAACAAAGCCCCATAAAGAAATAAGCATGAAAATGTCTGATTATTACGCTATTTCAAACAGGATGAAAGTATTCTACATCAAAATTGGTCAGGCATCAATTATCCAGTTGTACAAATTCAATTCTGAAGTACAGAGGAGACAAAACTCAGGTTTTACTAAATATGGTAATAAGGAGATTTTTAAAGCAGATCCACAAAGAACAAAAAATAAAATAAGCATTTCAATGTTATCACAAGTACAGAATATAGCAAACTCTAGTCACTGATTACAGAGGAAACAAATGGTAACTTACATAACCTCCTCTTGAGTTTATCCTTTAGAACAGTATCCTAATAGGATCTCAAGTTTTTTAAGTTGAAATTGACTTGAAATTAATTTCTAAATGGATTAATGATGAGCACAGCACAAGAGGGAAGGGCACAGCTGCAGAGGCTGCCAAGGTCAGGACCCTGGCTCCACCCCTCACTAAGAGCTGTGACCCTTCACCTCTCCGAACCTCAGTCTCCTCCTCTGTAAGGTGAGGATCATGGGATCCTTGTGAGGATGAAACAAGGGGATACAGGAAGAGCACTCAGAACAGCACCCAGCACCTGAACCCCACAGGGAACAAGACCATCGCTGCCCTGAACCAGCTCTCGATCTCACTGAGGCGCTAAGACCAAAACCACAGGAATCTGCAGGAAAAAGGAGAGTGAGAGGAGGGGCGACAACAGAGTCTTATCCATCGAAGGCAGCAGTGTTCATAGTTTTGGCGTTAGTAAGCCATACAAAAGGCCCACTGGGTTAGTCTCCTGCTGCTGCTGTAAGAAATAACCACAAAGTTGGTGGGTTAAAACAACACGCATAGCTGATGCGGATGATTATAATTTTTATGACTTTCTGTTTGAATTAAAAAAAACAATCCCACAAGGACTCAGAGGCAAAAAATATATAAATCAATTTTCACTGCAAAGTGAAGGAGCTGCTACAGTGGAGGATTCCTGGACTGAATGTCAATATTATGACACAGTGTGAGTGTGTTTCGTGTTTGGTAATTGCAATCATTGTTGCTTTTGTCGTGGTCATCCATTTACAATGCTTGGTGTCAGTCTATTTATCTCCTGTAAAAATAAAATACAGTGTGTGTGTGTGAAAAAATAAATAAAAACACGCATTTATTAACGTACAGTTCTGGAGGTCAGATGTCTGAAATAGGCGGCTGTGCTGTGTTCCTTCTGGAAGCTCTAGGGTAGGATGGGCCACCCGCATTCCTCGGCCACCGGTCCCACATCGCTCAACCTCTGCTTCCATCGCGACACCTCCTCTGACAGCCCTGCCCCCCTTTCCTTTATAGGAAAGGGATCCTCCCCTTGTGAGCACACTGGCCCACCCAGACAAGCCAGGATAATTCCCCCATTTCAAGGTCCTTAACTTAACCACATCTGCCAAGTTGCTCCCCAGGTAGCGGCCTCGCATGGTCCGGGGATTCAAACATGGACCTATTTCCGCCTACCATACCCATGAGATGTGGTCATCTGTCACAGCTGTGGTGAGGTCCAAATGAGAACACAGGACACACCAGAAGCTGGCCCACGGCTGTGAGTCACTGCTTGCGGGGGTGGGGGGAGGAGCTGACCCGCCTCAGCATCTTTGTTGCAGCTTTGTTGTTGCTGCCCGAGGTGCCCTGAAGTGAGTTTTACAACTAGTGTCAGGGAGGAAAACCAGTTCAGACACAACAACAAAAGTCTATTGCTGATGCAGGCGATGGAAGTAAAGTAAAAGTAAAGTTTAGGAAAGTGATTGTGTTTGATAGAAAGCAAGAGTTTTAAATACATTCTCATTTATACTTTTCAGCATTGTATGGAGGAACTCACATGCTAATAGAAGTGCATTTGATTTTTTTTTTTTTTTAAGTCAAGGCACATCTGTCCTGCCTTGTGTAAAATCCTCCTGCAGGCATTCCAACTGTAGAGGACAGTGGTTAGGAAGATTCCAGCCACACAACTCTGGAGTCTCAGAACTGAACAGGTTGTGCGGCACTAGTTGTTGCTAAGGCTGTTTCCTTGCCTGTAACATTCTAAAATAATACTATCCTTACAGAGTTATTGGGTCAGTTAAATAAACAATGCATATAAAGCCCTGAGCACAGCCCGAGATAGAAAGTGATGACTACTGGCTACTATTATTATTACTCTCAATACTATCACAGGGGGGCTCAACAATTTTTAACAGCTTTATTGAGATGTAATTCATATATCATACAATTTGCCCATCTGATGTGTACAATTCAAAGGTTCTTAGTAGATTCAGATATGTGTAACCATCACCATAGTTAAATTCAGAACTTCTTCATTACTTCCAGAAGGAACCCCTTATGCTTTTCGCCATCACCCCCCCATCCTCCCCCCTGCCCCTCTGGCCCTAAGCGGCCACAAATCTGCCTTCTGTCTCTAAAGAAAGCAGACTTTCATGAGTGAAATCATACAGTATGTGGTTTTTGTGAGTGACTTTTCACCTAGCATAATGTTCTCAAGATTCATCCATGTTGTACTATGTATCAGCATTTTATTCCTTCTTATGGCCAAATATTTAATATCCCACTGTATGGATAGCCCACATTTTGTTTATCCACTTGTCTGTTGATGGACTGTTTCTCTAGTCAGCATAAGCCAATAGGGAGTTGATTAGACCAACACGAGTCAGATGACCCAAACGGTTTCACCTGTGTACACATGGGCCCTTCAACTTAATCAGCAAAAGATGTGATGAACTCCTGGTCTTCAGGGCCCCCATTAGGCTGAGTGAGTGGTGGGGGCCCAGTGGAGACAGTTACAAGGCAGGTTGTGAGAGATGCTCTAACGTGTACCAAACGCCATGGGAATACGACAGGAGGTGGAGGAAAGACTGATCCCAATGATGGAACCGGGAAGGTGTCGGCAGAAACAGAATCTGAGCGGGGCATGAGGGTACAGGTTTCCCCCACTGTCCAAAAGCAGAGTGTTTCCATGAAATCTTTCGTAAGCCAAACGGCTTAAAGCAAAAGAAATCTAGGTGAAGCATGGATGCTCCCAGACACAGTTCAGGGCTGTGGCGGCCGGATGCTGAGTGTGGTTTCTGGGGAAGGAGCCTGGCGGGGCTGCTCCCGCTGCCGGGGTGCACACTGCCTCCGGGACAGCTCCCTGCAAAACTAAGTCAGCACGCTGTGTTCCCTTTTCCCCCTTTGTCATGAAAGCAAAAACCTTCTTTGGACTCCTTCAGTTTGGGAAAACAGGGACTAATGTAGGTTTTTCACAAAAGCAAAGTGGTGTAAAGTTCATTTTCAAAAAGCAAAGGATGCCTGTATTAGAAAAGGGACATTCTCAAAAGAAGGATGGACACCTTGGAACCAAGGCATGGAAGGCGGGGGAGCAGTTTGATGAGCACGGGGTGGGAGATAAAACAGGAAGGACGGGGGAGCCCTTGCACACCAGGTTAAACATGTACTTTATTCTTATGCACTGGGATGAAACTTTCTGTGCAAAAGCACTACAATATTTGTGTTTTTTAGAAAGTCAACACTGGCAGCAGTGTACCCCTTGATGAAATCACTCAATCTTCTGTGTCAAGTTTTTAGACCTGCAAAAGTCTTTCAACGTCACAAAAACTTGCATGAGCTTTTGAAGAAGTTACTATGTAAATCCAATGTATATATCCAAAATATTGCTATGTCCGTTCAGTAAAAAATGTACTGATTTTTATCAGTGAAAGCCAATCCTTAAAGATTCAAAGCTAAAATCAAGACTGCTTCTACAAATGTCTAATCCTCTGGATGGAACATGTTAGATTCAGTCATACTGTCATACAAATGACATAAGATTTCCGTCACATGTGCTCTTTTGAACATGGCAACATTCCTTTACATGAGAGCTGTGGGGACCATTGGCTATTTTTGAGCACCTGGAGGGAGCCAGTTGTCGAAAGTAAATGACCCAAAAGAGTGAACTTCTGTTGTCTCCAGCCTTGCCTAGTTACTGACTTCTGATAATGGTTGAAAATCTCAATTTTCAGTGACAGATCTGGGTCAGCCAAAGCTAGAGGCAGTGACAGAGGCACAAAAAGGTACAGGGTTCTTATCCAAGTTCAAGCCAAAGGAAAAAGGCCAGGAAGAAAGGACAGGCCTTTTGGGGATTGGGACCTGCCGTTTGTTTAAAGTGGGGTTTATATTTGAACGTCACAATATTTTAGGGCTGTTCACCGTGTACTTGCATATACATACAGGCTGAAAAACTACAACATATATTTTATGTCCCTTTAACGTATATTATTTTGTCCCTTAAGAAGCCTTTCTTGTACTGGTCTAACGTCATTTGTGTCTTTTTGAAATAGAGAATGTATTGACATTAGAAAAAAACTTTTTTTCCATGTTTTGACAGGAAATAAACTGCACAGGGGATATCATTAGACATTTCCTATACTTCAGGACAATCTAATGAACCAAATGGATTACAGGATTCATCACGGTGAATGAGGAAACGCTGACTTGGCCAAGCCAAAGTGAATTGAGACCAGAGCCAAAATGTCCTCGGAGCATCACTGAAGTGGGCCAAGCAACAGGAGAGGTTAAATGCCCACCACCAACCATCCAGTGACAATGCCAGTTCTTAACTTTCAGGCCACAGTTAAATGTTATAACCCACGCATTCATTTCAACATCTGAGCAGCCGATAAAGGCTAGGAATAATACAGCAGGGTAAGTCCCTATTCTACAGCAGCTAGAGTGCAGGGAGACTGGAAACCCATAACAAATAAGTCTAAGCCTAGAAAGTATTACGTCGTGATCAGCACTCCGAAGAAAAAGCAGCAGAGGGGATTCAGAGGACCTGGTATTACTTAGATAGGGGTGCCAGGAAAAGATCTTTCAGAGGCAGCACAACACAGGGCTTCAGAGTGGGACTCTCAGCGCAAGGCCAGGCCATTTTGCTTCTTACTAGTTGGGTAACTCTGGGCAAGTTACTGGAGTATTCGTGCAAAACGGCGATCTCTTTAACAAACACAAATACAAACAAATCTCTTTAACAAACACATAATACAAACAAACAGAGCTTGCTAGGGACCAGGCACTGTTCTCCCTGAATCCGTAAAGCAGCCGTAAACAGAGATGCTACTGTTACTATTGCCATTTTTGCAGACAAGTCACTTCTCCAAAGACACAGCTAGTAAGTGGCAGAGCTGTGATCCCCACCCGGACAGTGTGACTCCAGTGCCCACGTCTCAGAAGACCGTTCCGGATTAAGTGAGTTATTCGCTCTGAAGCGCTGAGAACAGTTCCCGGTGGCCAGATATCAGGACCGCCGCAGGTACAAGCACTGAGCACCGAACCCCAGACCTCGAGCCCGAGCAGCGGCCCCGCGCTCCCAGTCCCGCCGCGCCGACACGGACCTGCTGCATCGCTGACATCCCGGCTGGCTGACCACCACGCCCAGGAGGCCCACGCCGCGCCCCCGCCCGCGCCCGGAACACACCATCACGCCCGGCCGCGCTCACCTCCTTCTTCCATCGCGAGATCCCCGGTAGTTTTAAAAACAGGAAGTGGACTCTACCATCTCCTCGGAGCCGGGGTGGGAAGGAGGGAGAATATAATGCTCTAAGTAAATGAGCTCCTCGTTGGGAACCACTGTCAAGAAATAGTCAATTTTATAGATTTAATAAATGTTGAACTTCTATCTACTCCTGGCTTGTGGGTTCTCAAGTTCCCGTCCGTGTCTTCCAACTTCCCCCCACAGCTTCCTGGATGATAGAAGTTTCCGAAGGCCGCTGATTCCAGAAGGTACTGTCCGGCGTTAAACTAGTCTCTAGTAAGAAATAAGTCTCAGCGGCCCATACTGCGCATGCGCGAGCTTTTGCGCCCGCCCGCGAGAGCAGAGTGTGTTCTTGCTTCCGCGGTAGTTTCCGCCGGTTGCGGGAGAGTAACTGGAGTGGCTGCATCATGGCGTCCGTGGGGACCCTCGCCTTCGATGAATATGGCCGACCTTTCCTCATCATTAAGGATCAGGACCGCAAGTCTCGTCTTATGGGACTTGAGGCCCTCAAGGTAACGGGACGGGGACGCACTGGCGGTGGGATGAGAGGACGCGGCCGAAGCCAGTGGCTCTGCGCCTGCGCCGCTTCACAGCGGTTCTGCCACGTGCTCCCGGGGAAGGTTCGAGGGAGCCCCTCTGGTCTCCAGTCCTGCGGTCCACGCCTCGGGCCCGGGAAAGGCCAGCGTATAAGCCCTTAGTCCCATTTGGCGGTTAAAGAGGCCCGCAGGCGCCCTTCAGAGTTGGGTAGGGTGGCTTGGATTCACAGGCGTTGAAGGCGCGTCCCCGCTGGTTTCTCCAGCCTGCAGTCCTTCCGAGCAGCGTTTTCAGCAGTAGGATGCAGCGGAGGTATTCTCAGGTCACCTGACCGGTTAGGACTCTGATTCTTAGCCTTCAGGCGGTGTCCCTACAACAGCCCCAAAGGAAATGAGTTTCATTTTCTTTGTCGCTTCCTAAAGGCTCAGTCATTTACAGCGTATTTCATTTTTGAGTCCGTCTATGCATGGCGTATTCCAGGACATGGGGTCGTAAAAATTTACAAACGAGCTACAGGAGTGAAAAGTTGTCACCAATAACCATAATACTGCAGGAGTGAAAAGTTGTCACCAATAACCATAATACAAGATTGTGTGCGACCAAAATCACCAGTTTTGGGAGGGGTGGCAGGTAAAAGTTGGAGGGTGTCCTTCAGGCGTTGGAGAGAGGATTGATTGGCTTTTGATCAGGGATGGAGTTATGTTTTGAATGGGAAAGAGCTAGCTTCCAGGAAGAGGAAACAGCGAACGCAAGGACCGGGGCAGGAGAACGCATGGCATCTTGTAGAAGACAGCACTTCGGTTTTAACAGCACAGTCTACTTTAAGTTACAGTGGCTCCGAAAAGTGGAAGTTCTTGCATGCCCCGCAATCGAGATGTTATCCTGAGGGATGGGAGGGGAGCCATTGAAGGGGATTTGAACAGAATCACAATTTAAGTAGAACTAAACTTGGGGAGGTAGCATTTAGGATGGAATCCATGACGTTGCTGTATATGGACCGTGTCACCAGGTCAGAGGTGTCCCTGTTTGCTTAGTTTTTTGGGGTTTTACTAAATTAAGAAGCAGTACAGTTCTACTCCGGGCTGTTTGTTTGACTTAGGACAAGTTACACAACCCAGTGGGGGCAATACACCCCCGTCGAGTTGAGGACCAGAGTTAAACGGGGTAACGTAAGGAGTGGCCGCCCAGTCTTGGCATGTGGTAGATGCTCACACCACCTGTGTTACGCATTCAATTCCATTTTTCACTTCAGAGAAAGTAACAGCCAAGTACATGCACCCAAAATACCAGTATAACAGAAGGTCCAGGTTATTTTGGACCTGCCACATCTCGTGTAGTTCTCGCACTCTGAGACAGGTACTATTTTATGGAATAGGAAACTTGACCCCACAGCAGTTAAGGGATCGCTTGAGGTCCCAGAGCTAGTAAAGAACAGGATCACGGCTCAGGCCCACCTCTGTGTGACTCCGCAGCCGGTGGTCTAAAGCCCACTTCTCAGCCTCTGCGCTGTTGATATTTGGGGCTGAATCCTTCTCCGTTGTGGGGTCTGTCCTGTTCAGGATGTTTACGCCTCTACCCACTGTGGTCCCCTCCCTGACTGTGGCAACCAGAGGTGTCTCCGGGCATTGCCAAATATCTCCTGGTGGGCAGTATCACCCCTGGTTAAGAATGTATATGCCACGCCCCTGTGGTTATTGGCCTATAAAAATTCCATTGTGCAGACCTATCAGTCAAGGTGTATTTTGAGGATTACCAGTATTTTCACAAACCTGGTGAACTTTGTGTGTTTTGTTACCTGTTAGATGGGGTGACAGGGGTAGGCTTCACGGCACGTGCGCGCTTGAACTGCTTGGAGACTTGGTCAGGATTTTGACAGGCGGAGGGTTTTCTGTGCATCGGTGCTTCAGCGACCAGAGGACCTGTTGGGTCGCAGGCACAGGTCCTCACTGGAAGGGGGCGGGGTCTCAGACTGTGGAGGGCTTTGAAGAGCAGCTGGAGCTTTCAGACGTGAGAGTTGAGGTGCTAGGGAGTCATTTAAGGGCTGGGGACTGGAAAGTAACATGTTTGAGAGAAATGGATGGCTTAGCTAGATGGTAGATGAATCCAAAGGATCGGTGGTGAGGTAAGAGACCAGGAAATCTGTAAGGTGCGATGGATCAGGGTTAGGTTGGTGACGGCAGGAATAGGAAGACAGGGAACGAGACAAATGAGTGTAATCGTGTGGAAGGAGGAAAGGATGCATTCAGGGTGCTGTTATTTTCAGCATTGACCACCTTGTGGGTTGTGTACTGGCTGGACCACCTGAGAGAGGAGTGTGCAGTAAACCGTAGTGCGACAGTTCAAGGTGCTGTGTGTTGACGGCCAGACTCTTCACATGACGTTAGCATTGCACAGTGCTCTTGCAAGGCCTGTCAGGTCAGACTGTCTATGCTCTGGGCTGTAAAATGGGCCCGTAGAACCTGCCTCATAGATGTGTTGAGGATTAAAGAGAGAACACAGAGCACTTAGTTCTGTTCTTTTACATAAGAATTGTCTTCTAACACTAGCAGTTGGGAAGTGGTCACCGTTAGATATGGACCTGTCTGCTGCTACTTCTAGAGAATGGAAAATATGTCATAAGTGATTTTTATAACCATCAGCTCTATGTTCTTAACTCTTAAAATTATATGTAACTTGAATATTGGCTGTTTCTGTTTCATTTAGTCTCATATAATGGCAGCAAAGGCTGTAGCAAATACAATGAAAACATCACTTGGACCAAATGGTAAGAGACTAACATTCTCTGTTTTTTAACAAAAGTCATAAATCATAAATAATCAATACGGTATCTTTGCCGAAAGTTAGGAAATGAAGGGAGGCATCCTCTCCCCTAATGTGGCCAAACGTTTTTGGTGTATTCCAGACCTTAAACACGGTTACAGTCATAATGTGCATACAATTTTAGATTAGGTGTTCTATCCACTTAACATAATTACCATTAGCATTTTCTAAATCATAGCTGTTGTCTTTTGTGACATTATATTTTGTGATGACTGTTACATTTTGTGATGTTGCATAATTTTTTTGCCATTTCTCTAGTTTTGGCCATTTTAAATTGTTTCCAGTGTTTTGCTTTAGATTAGCCAATCTAGAAAGGTCTCCATGGAGATATTCCTTTATGTATGTTGAATTATTTATTTATAATAAATTCCTAGATAGGAACTGGGTCAAGAGGTCAAAGCCATTTTAAACATTGGTGTCTTTTAGGGCTCGATAAGATGATGGTGGATAAGGATGGCGACGTGACCGTAACTAATGACGGTGCCACCATCTTAAGCATGATGGATGTCGATCATCAGATCGCCAAGCTGATGGTCGAACTGTCCAAATCACAGGATGATGAAATTGGAGATGGAACCACAGGAGTGGTTGGTAAGAAAAGGCAAAATGTCCTTTCTCATTTAAGAGGTGTTATTTAATATTACAGGCCTAACACGCCTGCTGAGAATGTTTATTCTGAATTAAATCATGAGGAGGCAGTCGGACAAATCCAAATGGACACGATACAAGACAAGTGGCCCAGACTCTTCAAAACTGTCACTGTCATAAAAGAACAAGAAAGGGGTGGGGAGTAGAGTTAGGCAATTATTCTAGATTAAAGGAGCTAAAGAGAAATGACAGCCAGCTGTAATGTGTAAAACTTGGTTGGATGCCTGGTTTGTTTGTTTTTCCTAGCTGTGAAGAACGTTTGGGACATATGGGGTCATTTGTGAGTCATGTATTAGAGTAGTATCTTATCGATGTTAAGGTTCCTGAGTATGACAGTTGTGTTACAGAGATGCAGGAGAATGACCTTTTCCTTAGGAGCTGTGTTGAAGTATTTAGGGGTTACATGTCTGATTTCTGCAACTAATTTTCACATAGTTGAAAAGAAAAGGCACACATCTGTAGAGAAAACAAATGCAGCAAAATGTTATTAATGAGTGAACTAGTGTTCATTTTACTGTCATGAAATTTTTTCTGAAGGTTTGAATTTTTTAAAAGTTTGGGAGGATTGATAAGATGAATATCTTTAATGTTACTTTTTCTGTATCTGAAATTTGAATTAATTTATTCAGCAAATATTTCAAATATTCATTGGGTACCAAGCACTGTTCTGGATGTGCTTGGAATACAGCAGCATTAAAACAAACTCCTCATCTTTGTGATGCTGAAGTGAGAGGGAAAGGCAAGGTTGGGGGGAGGATAATAAACAAATTTTGTAATCCTTTTATCACCAACATAAATGTCCCTGAACAGAAATCCCTGGGCCAGGATACATAAGTTTTTTCCCCTTTATAAAAACGTTTGCGATTTATGTTCTTTACATTCTGTATATCACCAAGAATTGAACATACAGGTTAGAACTGAAGCAGAATTAGATTAGATGGCCTCGGCCTCTAAGATGCTTCCAGCTTAATTCTGGAACCTTCATATTTCCAGCGGCAGCATCTAATTTGTTTTGAGTTTTAGCGATTTCCTGAGCCAGGTGTGTGCTGTCTCATTCTCAGTCCTGGCTGGTGCCCTGTTGGAAGAGGCTGAGCAGCTGCTGGACCGTGGCATTCACCCCATCAGGATCGCCGATGGCTACGAGCAGGCCGCCCGCATCGCTATCGAGTACCTGGACAGGATCAGCGATAGTGTCCTCGTCGACACGAAGGACACCGAGCCCCTGATCCAGACCGCGAAGACCACGCTGGGCTCCAAAGTGTGCGTGTACAGTACAGTGTTGCCGGGCGCGTTCACAGAGTGGGCAGAGTTTGTGTGCTTGTTCAGAAAGGCAACTGAGAATTATCATTGATGGTTTCCTGTTGATTTAATGAGCTGCTTTCGGTTTGTGTTGTTATTTTGGTTTACTCTGTCTTTACTGCAAATGTAGACGGGCATTTTGTGTTTTAGTTGGACGCTGAATTTCCAGGTTTGGTTATTAAGGCCTCTTGACAGTATTTGGAACCTATAGAGTTCTTTAATTTGGCAGGATAGGACGGGTTAGCAAAAGGTCCTACTAGTGGGATGTATTAATTTTTCATAGCACTTCTTTCTACCATTTCTTTGCTAGGAAGCCTTTTAGTGGGAAAGTTCTGCTTTTATTCATTCAACAAGCAAGTTAATGATCCAGAATTTTGATTTAGTATGAAGGGGCAGTCTTGAAGTTTGACTTAAGCTGAAAGTGACTTACGTTTGGAACATTTACATAGTACTGACTGTGCCAGGCCTGCTGCCAAGTCTTGGGGACTCAAGACACAGTCGTTGCCCCAGAGACTCAAAGCAGCGTCAGCCCCAGGACACACTTACTTTGAACAACGGTAGAGACTCGTGGGCTCTTGTAAAAATGTAGCATAAAAATCCAGTGTAAGGTGCCTTATTACGCTGTTTTTCTTATCCATATCAATTTGAGAAATTTTTTAATTTGTACCAAGAAGGAAGACATGGTCTCAACTTAGAGGTCAGGGGAAGTACTACAAAAATGTCTGCTGCTTTCTGCCTTCGGGGAAAGGCATCCACTGCAGCACTGTGTTAAAGCAAAGAAGTCTTCGGTGATGCCAGCTGTCCCCTTGTTGCAGGTCTGAGCTGAGACAGCTCCGGGGCAAGGGTGACTACCCAGGGTGGCCTCTGTCACAAGTACAGCATTGTTTTTCTCCTGGAAAGCAGGCATTACCCTTTCTTGAAGTGCACAAATTGTGTGTTATTATTGCTTTCTAAGTTGACCCTGCTTTATTTGCAAGTCTTTATAAAACCCCAGTATGTGTAGGTCTTTACTATAGAAAATGTCCAAATGGATAACGAGGGCCAGGTATCCTCAACATAAAGCAAAACGTTGTATATCAGTTACTTAGGTCACACGGTATTTTTAGTTTCATGGTTATCTGTTCTGGGTGACCTAAGGTTTCAGGCACTGTATTTCAAGTACTAGAGTTCCCTTGTGGTTTCTCCAGAATCAAATTAAAATTACTGAGCAGTCTTTTCCGATGTTTCAAAACTTTCAGAAAAGATAACGTCCCCACTCTGTAACTGATATGGTCAGGCCTTTCTCATTAAGTGCTGCACCTCCTGTGGATGAGATTGGCTTCTCCTTGGTGGTTTCATCGCTCTCCCATTCTGTTTTGGACTTCAGGATGTTAATAGTATTAAAAAGTGGCAGTCTTGGTAAATTTTTGGTTCTTGCCATACTTCAGTGGTCTCTTACCTTACGTATATTCATAATGGAAGGAAATAGTAAATTTCAGTTATTGTTAGTGAAAATAAAGATGGAATTATTTTCCCATCCCAGGTTATGATTCCCTTTGGGGGTCCCTGCATCCCAGGTTAAGAATCCCTGCTCCAGACGGTTGAAAGTGAAGGTCGTGGTGGCATTCTTTTTGTACAGTATCTGTGGGTCACAGTATGTTGTGTCATGAGTTACCACATCACGTGTTGTGCTCTGGTTGCAGTCACTGTTCAGTGAACGTGAAAGGTTTGTTTCGTGTGTTTCAGGGTTAACAGCTGTCACCGACAAATGGCCGAGATTGCCGTGAACGCCGTCCTCACTGTGGCCGACATGCAGCGCAGAGACGTTGACTTCGAGCTCATCAAAGTAGAAGGCAAAGTGGGCGGGAGGCTGGAGGACACCAAGCTGATCAAGGGCGTGATCGTGGACAAGGATTTCAGTCACCCGCAGATGCCCAAAGTGAGTCAGCGCCTTCTGCAGCTTCAGGCTTTTCCCTCCTTAGCCCACTGGTTTGTTCATAACGTTTCTGTCTCTCACTGTAGCAAGTGGAAGATGCTAAGATTGCCATCCTAACATGTCCGTTTGAACCGCCGAAACCAAAGACGAAGCATAAGCTGGATGTGACGTCTGTAGAAGATTTTAAAGCCCTTCAGAAATATGAGAAGGAGAAGTTTGAGGAGATGATTCGGCAGGTAAGTCTTACCGTGGCTCTTGGTGAAATTTAAAACTTTGAAAGGATGCAGTTAGTTAGCTCCAGGTAGTGAATACATGTGGTGCTGATCTGTGTTAATCTTGCTACTTTGTGTGGCTACAAATAAGGTATTAAAGGTATAGGCTTCTTTCCTTTATTTTTTCTTTAAATCTTATTTTTTGTATATATAAACTTATTTATCTTTGGCTGCGTTGGGTCTTCGTTGCTTTGCGCGGGCTTTTCTCTAGTTGCGGCGAGCGGGGGCGACTCATTGCGGTGGCTTCTTTTGTTGTGGAACACGGGCTGTACGCGCACGGGCTTCAGTAGTTGTGGCTCGCGGGCTCTAGAGCGCAGGCTCAGTAGTTGTGGCACACGGGCTTAGTGGCTCCGCGGCATGTGGGATCTTCCTGGACCAGGACTCGAACCCGTGTCCTCTGCATTAGCAGGCGGATTCTTAACCACTGTGCCACCAGGGAAGCCCCTCCTTTACTTTTAAATTATCAAATGGATAAACATTCACAGTGAGAAAAAAAATCAAATGGCACAGGACGGCATAAGGGGGCAAGTCTTAAAATGGTAATGTGTCTGGGGCGCATGAACGACTCGGCCTGTGTATTTGGAGCTGCACTTTTGATTTTATGTGCTTATTCTCCTGGGCACATCTGAGCTAGTGTGTGCCAGGTTTGAACAGTTGTAGTGTGGCTTACCACATGTTTGAGACTTCCAAGTATAACTTTCAGACAAAAGAGTTGCTGAGTAACCGAAATCAAACCAGAATGCAGTCATAGTCATCCCAGTTCATTGCTTCAACAAGTCAAGAGTGTTATTTTATAAATACTTAACTTTCTCTCTGGCTATTAACGTTTTACACGTGCCTGCTCTCCGACGAAACGGTTTCCTCTTTTGGGGACTCTGTCCTTGGGAGTCTTAAACACCAGCACTCAGGGATGCATGAACATGGGTCTCTATTGAAACATTATCATAGCAAACAAACTAGAACCTGTTCCAGTGTTTTTGAGGGGAGGGGGGAATAGTTGCGTTCATTTATGCTTTCATGGTACATCTCTCTGCTTAGTATATACCAGACGCTGTCGTGGGCACTGGATATATGCAGTAAACAAAGCAGAGCACTTGCTCTTAGGGTGCAGAATAGGGGGAAGGCGGGTCGGGGGACTGTTACAGACGCTGGTCAGAGGGCCTCTGGGGGCGTGGCCGGTGGGCAGAGACCTCAGAGAAGTGAGAGCCGCATGGCTGGGTGAGGAGCGTTCCAGGCTGCGGCGAGGTGGGCGTGGGCAGCATGTACAAAGGCCCTGAGGCTGGGAACCGCAGGCTGAGGGGTTGGGTATGCTGGCAGAGGGTTGTAAATGAAAGCTTGTTACCTGGGCTCCATCTAGGGTAGCCATGGGAGTGCTGGCCAAGGTGCCCTGCAGGAAAAGCGGACAGGAACCAAGATGCCAAGGGGGTCAGGTGGACCGTGTCGATAGGTGTGCAGGTTGCCAGGAATGCTAACAGGAGTGGTGATGGGGCTGGATGCCAACACTGTCAGGAATGAGAGTGTGACCCAAAGAGGGACGCTGTGGGTGGCCGGGAGAGGCAAGGGCCCCTCCTGTTTGGAGCAGGTGGGAGGGAAAACAGCCATTTGAGGAGGAGGCGTGGCATGTTGGTTTTTCAGGGGACGCCAGCGTTCGTTTACAGCCAGAATGGAAAGGGAACATTGCCAAGAAGGAGTTTGGCGATGGGCTCAATTCCAGAGGGCCACTGGAAGCTTCCAGAGGGTCGGGGAAGGGGGGAGGAGGGGGAGAACCAGGTGGGTGGGTGGAGACAGGAGTGAAATGGCAGCTGTGGGACACGGCATAGTCCTTACCGCCCAGGGAGGGATTGACAGTACCGATCACTGCCACCGTCCCGGGACGAGCCACTTAGCTGTTTGTGGCATTGGGGGCGGGGGAAGGTAGTGCTAGAATCGGGGTCACCTCTGTCGGCCTGTAAATTAGCCTGTATCTTGTTCCACGGAGGATAGCCTACTCAAGTGCGAAAAGCAAGCTACAGAAAATTGTATCGCAAGATTCAAATTTTGTTAAACACACACACGAATAAACTGCTTCATAGGTGTTCGTGGCAACACAGAGCTGTGACCTTGGTTTCCGGGGGGCAGGGTTTTGGCCTTGTTGACGTGCCTCGTGTTGCTTCACTTGTAACGGTGGCATTCACGTGAATTGCTAACGTTTAAAGCTTTGTTTAAAAATGAGGTGATTCCCGTTGATACGTGTTCAATATTTAGAGTTTAGAGATGACAGAAGGTAGACATTTGGGTATTTCTTTTCTTCTCTTTTCTGTGCATTATTTTAATGCACCCACCTACACACCTAGCTATGTTTCTCACTGTTTTTCAAACAGAAGAGCTCAAGGAGTACTTACTTTTTATTAACATGATTGCGGCATTTCTTTCCCCAGATTAAAGAAACTGGCGCTAACCTAGCCATTTGCCAGTGGGGCTTTGACGACGAAGCAAATCATTTACTTCTTCAGAATAACCTGCCTGCGGTTCGTTGGGTCGGAGGCCCTGAAATCGAGGTAGGAGGCACCCTGCGAAGAGACTGTGAACATGGGTTGAGCTTACGGTGCGTTTCTGTACGTGAGGCTGCAGTGACCTCGCTCGCCTGCAGTCAGCACACTGCCAGGGCTCCACAGATAAGAGGAGGGTGCGCTGGGGAGAGGAGAACGCTAGAGTCTTTGTCACCATTTTTATATGTGTTTCTGATGTTTCACGGCACTTGGAGACGCTTTCCCCTCTCTCCCTGGCTGTCTCGTAGGCACTCTGAGGCAGGAGCACAGGCTGCCCACCTCACTGTCAGCCCCATCAGTACTGAGAGCCATTGCGGACGTGGTCCATAGCCCGGCGGACGTGGTCCGTAGCCCGGCGGACGTGGTCCGTAGCCTGGCACATGTGGCCTCGTGGCTGCTCGTGGCGGGGACGGGTGGGGAGCTGAGGGCTGCGCACGGGGTCATGGCGCTGGGCCGCCGCAGCCTGACCAGGACACCCAGCTCTTCGGAACCTTGCTCAGTGAGCCAGGCTTTCGGGGCAGACTTTGAAACCTGGGCCAGGCTGGGGCAGAGGTTCTACTGAACACGGCGCTCGTGGGTCAAGTGTGGCTCCTCCGTGGTGCGATTCTGAGGGTCCCCGCTCACCAGCCTGGTCTTCCTTTCCCCCGGCCTGCCGGTCAGCTGATCGCCATTGCCACGGGCGGCCGCATCGTCCCGAGGTTCTCAGAGCTCACGGCCGAGAAGCTGGGCTTTGCGGGTCTTGTGAAGGAAATTTCATTCGGGACCACTAAAGACAAGATGCTGGTCATCGAGCAGTGCAAGAACTCCAGAGCCGTCACCATTTTCATCAGAGGAGGAAATAAGATGGTGAGAACACAGTTGTTTGTCCTACATTTTTTCAGAACTTGGAACGTGATTTGGCTTTTCCCATAATGTACTTAACTGAGACACAGTTACCTTAAGAAAGATGACAGCATCTTCCTTAGAGAAGCAAGGACACGTCAGGAATTCCCTGGCGGTCCAGTGGTTAGGACTCAGCACATTCACTGCCAGGGCCTGGGTTCAGTCCCTGGTCAGGGAACTAAGATCCTGCAAGCCGTGCGGTGCAGCCGGGGAAAAAAAGGACATATCACAACGTAAGATACTGAAGACCGTGTTCCACTGTTGGGTCTACAAGGCCCACTTTCCTTTCCTGTCTCATAGGTATAAATGGGGAACCTGAGTGGTAACCATAGGCATGCTCTTCATTCACCAGGAATGGGTTTTTAGTGCATCGAGATGAGTAAGACTCATTGTAAGCGTGTTTCTTTGTCGTTTTTGTTTGACCCCCTTCACTTGGGCATAGGTCCTGGAATGAGTCCCTGGCTGCCCTGTATTTTGGGGTTTTTTAACTACATTATAGGGAGGAAAAGTAGAATAGATAGAAACCATCTGGCAAAGAACTTTCTGGCACCAGTCTTTTTAACCAAGGATATTACTGGGGACAAGGTAGGAATATTTCCAGTACCCAGCAAGCACTTAGATTAAACCCCAGGTGCACGGTATTCGGCTCTAAAGTGATTAGATTGTGATCACGTTAACTTAGGCAAAATTGTTTTCCCCAGATCATCGAGGAAGCCAAACGATCCCTTCACGATGCTCTGTGTGTCATCCGGAACCTCATCCGTGACAACCGCGTGGTGTACGGCGGAGGCGCTGCTGAAATAGCCTGTGCTCTGGCCGTCAGCCAGGAGGCCGACAAGGTGAGTGAGACCCGTCACAAACTGTGCAGCGGGGATGCTAGACCCCAGGCGTCCGATCTGCGTCGATTCTCGTGCCGTGTACTCGAGTGCGGGTTACCACAAACCAGCGTGTCTCAGCCTTTTTCAGACCTTGCAGCCTCAACAGCAAATCTCTGCACTCTTAATGTTACTTGAAATTCAGAATTAGACGTCGTACCTGCAGGCACAGCAGGAAGGGCTGACTGTTCCGACTTCTCACACATGTACCTTCTCCATCCTTATCCTGTAGTGACATTTTCATAGGACGGTCTGTCCTTAGAATTCTTTATGAGTTAGTTTTTCAAGGTGCGCGATTTAATTATGTTTCCAAATAGCTGCTGGCGGGGGGCATTGGCCAAGTATGCTGACCGTAACCGTGTGCCCTTCCAGTGCCCGACCTTGGAGCAGTACGCCATGAGAGCCTTCGCCGACGCTCTGGAGGTCATCCCCATGGCCCTTGCCG
This sequence comes from Lagenorhynchus albirostris, assembly GCF_949774975.1. Lineage (NCBI taxonomy): Eukaryota > Metazoa > Chordata > Mammalia > Artiodactyla > Delphinidae > Lagenorhynchus > Lagenorhynchus albirostris. Next base: position 8,572,806 of record NC_083097.1, read on the forward strand.
AAAACAGTGGCATGAATCCCATCCAGACTATGACCGAAGTCCGAGCCAAACAAGTGAAGGAGATGAACCCTGCCCTCGGGATTGACTGTATGCACAGGGGAACAAACGGTGAGGCACCATCACCGCTCTGGGGCTGCGGTTCGACTTAACTTGAAACATTACGTGCTGCGTGTTATCCTGTCTTTTTAAATACTTAAACACACTTCAGGTATTCAGGTCCTGAATTTCAGAACATTTGATTTAATTACCTTGGGAATTGTTAGACTGCTGGTCTTAGCAACCTACTACTAATTTTAATAACAAAAAGCTGCAGTGCGGTATTTATTCCAAAGGTGACTTCCATTTTAGAAAATAATTTCCATCTTACCTTTTTTACACAAATGTCTGTCGGTGTGGGTTCTGTATGACCTATAAGACAGCTCTGAAATTGACTTTCGGTTTACAGCTGATTCTATGGTCGTGTCCCGTAAATTCCAGGGTGTTTTATAAATGGGAGGTACTGTAACTTCTGTAGCACTCGCATAGTTCATCTGCTGAAAACGTAGCGCAGCTTTAGCGTGTTGGAACGGTGGTCCTGGTGATTCCCAATGATTCCTGATGGGGCCGTCTCTGGGGTTCTGCAGTTAGTCCTCACCACAGAGTCTCCAGCAGTTGGTGTTTTGGTTTTGTTTGTTTGTTTTGTGGTACGCGGGCCTCTCACTGTTGTGGCCTCTCCCGTTGCGGAGCACAGGCTCCGGACGCGCAGGCTCAGCAGCCATGGCTCACGGGCCCAGCCGCTCCGCGGCATGTGGGATCTTCCTGGACCGGGGCACGAACCCGCATCCCCTGAATCGGCAGGCGGACTCTCAACCACTGCGCCACCAGGGAAGCCCTTGGTGTTGTGTTGTGTTTTGTTTTCTTCTGTTTTTACTTAGAACTGTAGGTATATTCTGGGTTTTAGGTTAACAGCCCAAGGAGTTGAGTAACAGCAGCAACTCCTTGTCAGACACATATTTCAGTTCCTTTAACTTGAATGCCCAGGTCTTCGTTGGAGTCACTTTTCGTTTCAGGCACGGTCACATCGGGCTTACTATCAGTAAGTGACGGCATTGGGTGTGCTGTGGGATGAGGTGTTGCTGAGCGATTCCCCCTTCGGCAGGTCACTGAGAAACGCAGCCTGTGGTTGAGGAGGCCCTGTCCCCACAGCTCTCTGGAAACCAGGTTCACATTCCAGAATGTCCTGGGAAGCAGTGGAAGTATATTCTTCTGAAAATATAACCGGGACTAGTGGCTTCCAAATTTGTGTTTCTTAAGTTTTACTCTAATTCCATAAATTGGAGCAAGGTATTAGTAATAAATATGTATGCTGTTTTATAGTAATTTATATGTGTTTTTCAGATATGAAGCAACAACACGTCATAGAGACGTTGATTGGCAAAAAGCAGCAGATCTCTCTTGCAACACAAGTGGTTAGAATGATTTTGAAGATTGATGACATCCGTAAGCCTGGAGAATCTGAAGAATAAAAAAAGAATTTAGAATAAAATGTAGAAGTAAGATCCGCTACCGTGATTAAATAAATGGGTGTCTCGTGATGCATCTGCAGTTATTTATTACCATGTCCTTCATTAGACACTGTAGGTGCTATAGCAACAGTAGCTGGTTGGTAGCTATAGTTTGACTTGTTCAGAGACCTGGAATTGTAGAGATGTGATCTCACAGGTTTTTTGTATTTGCTATTAAAGGGAACTCTTTAAACAGTCTTTATATTCTGCTCTTCAAGTTAAGAAACATTCACTGTAACATTCATCAAATGCCTTAACTGAAGGGGTTTAAGTTGATTTTTTTATTCTTTTTTTTTTCTTGTTTTTTTAATAAGCCGTAGGACCTATATTTAACGGCTTTAAATGTTCCGTTTGTTCTCAAGATTTATTTTAACACTGAGGAATTACGGGCTTGGTCCTATTTATTTAAATGCTGCATCTGTGTAAATGGGTGGATGTTTGACTGTAGAGACCCGTCAGAGGTGAGTATCCACGAAACGATTGTGGGATGTCTTAACGTGCTTTTAGGTTACACCGACGTGAGCTAGGGCGTTATTACTGTGCCACTGAGACCGCGTTAACAGCGTAACCTTCACGTAGTCCCCTTGGCGTTATCCTGCCCTGGCTCCACCCTAAGCGCAGGCCAGCATGTGTACAGAGAAGGCCAGCGTGGGCACAGACTCCTGCACCACCTGCAGGTGCTTAGAAGGGCGATTCAGAACCCTGTTGGCGTTTTCTTATCAGAGGAACAGAACAAGTGGAGGTTAGAGTGAAATGTAGAAAAATGGGTTAAGTGGGAGGAAATACCTTGCAATGACCATGTATGAGTAGATTAGTATTGAATTAATTCTGCTTATTAAAATAATACTGGCTAACAGTGACATAGCCCTTACCAAAGGCCAAGGTGTGTTCTGAGAACTTTACCTGTTCTCACCACCTTGTAAAGGAGACAGTTTTCTTGTTATTCCCATCCTACAGGTGAGTTTTGATCATCTGCCAGCCTCTTCTGGCCAGTACATGGTAGAGCTTAGTCAAACCCTGGCAGTCTAACTCGAGAGTTCCCCTCTCCCCATTGGCTTGTGTTTGGTTCTCTAAAAGGATGTTTCTTAGAGAATCGTGATGATAAAGTTCACTCTTGTGCCACCAGGGGGAGAGGATTTGGACCAGTCAGGTTTCATAGAATTAGGAAACGATCCAGGGTTCCTTCTCCTGGGGACCTGGGTGCTGACCAGTCCTATCTATTGGGTCGTTGTGTTTTCTCTACGTTAATGCATTGGTGGTTTCGCTAGGCAGCGTAGTAGTAAGCGCCAATATCATTCATCCTAATGAATATACAACCTGGTACACATTTCATCATGAAATGGATTGTGAAGTGGCACTATCATCACTTACACTGTTGCTTTCTGGGTGCAGCATCAGAATGCGTCAAGTTTGGGATCATGTCAGACTTAGACCCACTTAGATAAATGTCTTGACCTAGTAGTTCAGGTGAGTTGATTTACAAGGGTGGATTCTAGCCTATAAAGAACATACAGCAACTTGCTTTGGACCAGTCTCACAAGAAGGGGTTTGTGGTTGAATGAAAAGAGCTACGAAACCGCTCCTCCAAAGAGTGGACCTCACAGATGCTTCTGCTGGTTTTGGTTGAGAGAAACTATGTGGCTATGAACAAACTCGTACACATGTTGTTTCACAAGCTTTTGATTTTTTCCGGTAAAAGCACCCCTTCAGGGCACCATGTTACCTTCTATCTTCCAGTTCAAATGGCTGGTCGAGTTTATATCCCTTGTATTGTAGCCGACCCCGTGTGTATCAAGAGCACACACCTCATCCTGTGTGTATCAAGAGCAGTGAAGGCACTTGACCCTGAAGCCAGATTCCCACGCAGGGCCCAGCATTGTCCTGTTGATTCCCAGTTCCTGCACTTGCGGCTTTATTCAGTGTTTTTGTTCGTTTGTTTGTCCTTTAGTTTGTTTTGTTTTTTGGCTGCACCGTGCAGCTTACGGGATCTTAGTTCCCGACCGGGGATCGAGCCCGGGCCCCAGCAGTGAAGGCGCCAACTCTAGCACTGGGCCACCAGGGAATTCCCTATTCAATGTTTGTTAGGTGGCCTGGTCTTTAATTATAAACAACCACTCAGAAATACAAACGCTTCTGCAGGGGCTGAGAGGCTAGTGGGTTGTATGTGACCTAATGTCTTTAATCCTTCCTTTCTTTGTTCGTCGTGAAACAGCTCCACTAAAGGGGGCGGGGGGGGGAATGGGAGTAACGAAGCAACAAATAATTGAAGTACTACTAGGCGTGGAGAAGTGTTTCTGCATTTCAGGTGCTTCTTGGGGGTAGCCGGGCAGACGCGGGTCATCTGAAGTGCCAGGAAGGAGGGCACCAAAGACAGGTGGCTCCTTGGGGAGCGTTGGGGGAACGCAGTGGCAGCAGCAAGGGCACCTGGAACATGCTGGGTCCTGAATGCTGTTGTAACGTCTTACGTAGGTGATAACAGCGGTTTTCAAGGGGCTGTGAGGTCAACAGTAGTTTCTAAGAGCTGATTTGCCGTTTTCACCGTGTTGACAGTTGCACTGATGGTGCAGAAGCAGTGACGGGTAAAACTCGTGAGTAGGGATCGGGTGGTGGTGCTAGAAGCTGTATTCCTCACCACCACCCGCTTAGAAAGCTGCTGTCACTGAAGGGTGACCTCGAAGCAGCGCCAGCCACTGAGTCATTAGACTTCGGCCCCTGAGTACAACGGCGTCTCGGTGCTCGCTCGACACAGCAAGTGTGTGAAGCACCTCACGTAACGGGCATGGCAGCCGCCTCAGCTGGACTGGCCCCTCCCTGTGGACACCGTCTTTATTTAAATGTGACTGACAGCCGGTTACTCACACGTCTGCGTGACAGACGGCTGCTCAGAAATGAATTGTGACCCTGTCACTTCAGTGGAACACCTACAACAAAAGTACCGTAGTCCGGGTGGCTTAGACAACACAGTTCTGGAGGCTGGCGGTCCAAGATCAAGGTGCCAACGGGTCCGGTGTCTGGTGAGAGTGCTTGTAGGCGGCAGCCACCTGCTCACCGTGTCCTCAGTGGCTCCGGGAGGGTCTCTGGAGTCTCCCTCTTTCTCCCCCCACCCCCGCCAGCAACGACTGATGGTATTTGTGCATGGCTCAGTAAGCTAGTGTTTTCCAATCATCAGTATATTACGGTCTCGTTCTTGTGTAGGTGGACCAACGTAACAGAATGAAAAGTTGATTGAAACTACCACTAGTTCTGTTTTGGAAGAGACTAAAACAGAATATGCACTGTTTTCCAACAACTGAACATATCGATGTGGCCAGACTCTACACTGCACTGAATTGAATGTGTTGTTAGAAGCAGATGTGAGAACCCACTGTCCTCTGCTAAGAGGGACATCGAGGAGATTTGCAGAAGTGGAAAATAACGCCACTCTTCTTCTTTTGTTTTGGAAACTACAAAAAGTGTATATTAACATGTGTTCATTATTTTAAAATAAATATTTGCCTTAATTTTTTAGTTTTATTTTCTAACACTAAATGCCAACGGGTGTAACTGACAAAAACATAAGCTCTTGGGAGGAGGGGGGAGGGTCCTCAATAAGTTTTTAAGCGCATACAGGGATCTTGAGATCAAAACGTTTGAGAATTACTGCATTAGCTCCTGAAATCCTCATGATAATGCCGGTCATTGCCAAGAGACGCTGCGTAGTTTGCACCATTCACTCGTTGAAATAAACTCGTTTATACAGCGCTGAAAATCTGCACTTACCAAGACTTATTGTATGATCCTGACCCGTTTCGAGGGCGGTTGAAGCTGATAGTGTGAACTTCCGGCCTCTGTGCTCGCACCCATGGTCATTGGCCAGCCCCTCCACCCCCCTCCCGGTGGCAGGCAGGATTCCAAACCAGGGTTCAGTCTGGTTACGCAGTCATCCAATCACGCTGATGTAGGTGCTGCCGTGAAGGGACTTTGCAGACGGCATGAAGTACTAGTCAGCTGACCTTAAGAGAGGGAGGTGATGCAGGTGAGCCCCGTGATATCACAGGAGCCCTTCGTGGTCACAGAAGGGAGGTGCAGGCGCGAAGGACTGGATGCCCCCCTGCTGGCCCTGAGATGCAGGGACCGTGTGCAGGCCCTGAAGACAGGCCTGAAGGGGCCGAAGAAGGAAACGGGGCCTCGGTCCCGAACTGCAAGGGACGGCTGTGGCAAAAACTGGGGTGCACACTTGGTCCTTGAACAACACGGGTTAGGGGCGCCGCCCACCTGTGCAGGTGAAGACCCCTGAGTGACTTACAGCCGGCCCTGTGGCCCTCCATACACTCAGTCCCACATCCAAGGATTCAACCAGCCGCGCATCGTGTAGCTCTGCAGTGTTTACTGTTGGAAAATACCCACCTGCAAGTGGACGCACGCAGTCCAGGCCTGTTGTTCAAGGGTCAGCTGTATTTGGAAGTGGATCCTTCCCAGACCTCCTGAAGGGAGCCTAAGGAGCCAGCAGCTGGACTTTGGCCTTGTGAGACCCAGAGCAGAAAAAACAGCTGAGCTGACGGAATAATACATTTGTCTTTAAGCCACAACGTTTGTGATCATCTGTCACAGCAGCAGTATGAAACTCATACACTCCTGTCGTGTGTGTGTGTGTGGGGGGGTGTTACCCTAGACTCCATCTCTTCAAGCTTGCTCCCTCAGTTCCCCATCTCGGGTAGTCACGAGTGAGCCTCGCCAACACGTGGTCCTTTCTGGGCACCCGACGGGATCGCGCTTCCAGATTCTGTGACCAGCGGGGCCGCGTGAGCAGCTCAGGCCAGTGAGGGGAGAGAAGCATCACTTCCAGGCCAGAGCGTTGACGAGCCATGCAGGGCCCTCCAGGGTGCTCTCCTCTCAGCACAGCCAGGCGCGTTATTCCAGGCGGCCACTCCAGCCTGGCCCCTGGAGGGACAGTGATGGGAGCCCCCTCCAGCAGCCGTGGGCATGGAGCAGAGGTGAGTCAGGGCTCTTGGACGGGTTCACCCTGAGCTGAGGTCCCCGTGCCTGACAGAACCTCTCCACTGCACCTTCAGCCCCCTCGCACCTTCCACCAAGTGGCTCCCCTTAAAAAGCAGAACAAGTCAAGCCCCTCTGGGTCCTGAGTCCTGGGCTCTTCCCTCACGCCTCTCATTTTCTCTACAGCCAGCCTGGTTCCCCACGCCCTCACCTCCTCTCCACTCCACCCACAGCTGCCCGGCCTCTGGCCCAGCCCGGGAGACCCCTTCCCGAGGCCTCTGCAGGCCCAGCGACCACGGAAGATGAGGGGCGGCTCCCTGAGGCTGCCGGGACCTCCTTGCTCCCCGGCTTCCGGACGAGAAATTTCCCCGATTTCCCTCCCGGAGCCCCATCCCTGACAAGAAACGGCCCCCAGTCAGCCATGCACATTAGGCTGAAAGCCCACCCTCCACCCAGGACCCAAGCCGGCCCCCTCCCCGCAATCCCAACTTGTGAGAGCCTCCTGCAGGGCCGGCCCGGTGGAGAACAAGGTAGCCCTTCAGCACCTGCAGAGCCTGCAGGCCAGCGGGAAGGATGGCTACGTGCTCTAGTCGTGAGCACTTGGCCAGGTAGAGAGATCCTCTGGGCCGGGACTGAGGAGGACGACCGCTGGGCCGTCACGAGGGGGATGATGGGGTTAACAGCATCAGCAGGATGCAGCTACAGCACGTGAAGAGGCTTGACCGTTGCAGACACGCACGCCCCATGCGGTTCCCACCCGCCACCCATGGTATGGAAGGCTTGACTTGTGAGGGCTACTGAGGAGCTGGGCCTTCGATTTGATGTGATTTTAACTAATTTAAATGTAAAAACTGAAACTTTACCCTTGACACCACCCTTCTGGTTGAACACAGGAGAGATTTGTGATGCCACCCCAGCCCCAGGGACCCGAAAACGTCACTGTCTGAAACACAACTGCCTAGCAGGGAGCTGGATGGCAACTCTCATCCATCGTTTTTTATTAGCTTTTAGAAAAAGCCACAGATTCAAAAACTCAAAAGCTTGATATGATTAGGTCAGTCATTAAAACCTTATTTTAATCTCAAAATTTCTCAAAATTTCTCATAGTGCAATATATGAACATGACAAATTCATCTGTATTAAGACAGAGATAAAAGTCCAGTTAAGGTGGGCTTTACCTGAGTTTACATTTCAGGCTCTTCACGGTTTTGCCATAGTATTCGTTTTAGAGGATGTGCTCAATTCAAGGCCGGAAGGCCATGCCTGATCTGTGAGCTGGTCCCTGGATAGCTCTAGGTTTTTACTAATAGTTAGCACATTACTCTACCATCCAAATTCTTCAGGTCCTGACCTGTTGTTAAAATTTTTCTTTATGCACATGTTAAAGGTTAAAGTATTTCATACATTAACTTTTCCTACTGAATTTGTGTTTCAGATGAATTTCAGGATTCCTTGATTCATCTTCTGTAAAGTGAAAATGAAATCAAATGATCTAAGCATTTCAAAGCAAATTTCTGGATGCGAGCTATTTTGGGAAAGTTTGCCCTTGGCCTTGGCTACACGTACTTGTTCAGCCACTCGAGCAAGCTCCTTCTCGCCTCATCGATATAGGGCTTGTCTTCAGGCGAACAATCTTCTCTCTTGCGATGCACGAACCCGTGCGTTTGCCCAGAAAACGTTTTAATTTGATATTCCACTTTGCAGTTTTCTTTCAACTTCTGAGTCAGCAAAGAGACCTGGTTGGCAAAAGATTTCATGATGATAGGACTTCAACCCTCTAGCAATATTTTCCATTCTCCAAATCTTCCCTGAATGCTTATCAAAGAGCTTTAACATCTGTGCTTTAAATTAAGTTCCATAGCTATCATGAATTTTTCACTTTTAATTTTAAAATCGGCACAGTCCGCACCTCTGGCAAAGGAGAGAATTCAGAGCGATATAAAAATGATACATCAGGGGACTTCCCTGGTGGTGCAGTGGTTAAGACTCCGCACTCCCAATGCAGGGGGCCCGGGTTCGATCCCTGGTCAGGGAACTAGATCTCACATGCATGCTGCAATTAAGGAGCCCACATGCCGCAACTAAGACCCGGTGCAACCAAATAAATAAAAATAAAATAAATACTTTTTTTTTAAAGATACATCAATTATTTGAAATTGTATTAATGTATTTATATATTATTCAATATATACTTCAGTCTATTTGCATATACCATATTCAATGTATTCAATATGTAATTCATAGATTCAGGTATAAGTTGTTTAAAACATATCAATAAAATGTATCAGTTATGAATAACAACAGTAATTTCTAAACAACTGCTTTTGAACCACAGTTTCCATCTGCCTTTTCATTATCAACATACTGGATTTAACATAGCTGTGTCTTCACTACTATATATAAAATAGATAACCAGCAAGGACTTACTGTATAGCACAGGGAACTATACTCCATATTTTGTAATAACCTATAAGGGAAAAGAATCTGAAAAAAAATATACATATACATATATATATGTATATATATATATTTTTATGTATAACCGAATCACAATGGCGTACACCTGAAACTAACATGACATGGTAAATCAACTATACTTCAATAAAAAAATTTTTTAATTAAAAAAATAAACAGAGCTGTGTCTTTAAGGACAGAGATCTTATGATAACTCATGGGTTCCACGCGGAGGGGGCACGGGCAGGGAAGTAACCAGCCATCCAGCCATGGCAGGAGCACTTAAGGGGTTACAGACCCCCTCAAAGTCCCCGATAAAACACACCTTTAAAACTTTAATGTTGAAACGTATTTGGAGCAACAAATGAATCCTTCGGGATGTTTTCCCCAAAATGTCAAGTCCTGCCATTAAACACAGAGACGAGAAGAGTTAAGATGCCAACTTACCTGCTCTAGAGGAATCACAGCATCGTTTTCAGCAAAAATGAACAACGTGGGGTTCTTTAATTTGTACACGTCTTCAGAGTCTTTGATGATGCCTGGAGAATGGGGGCGGGACAGGGACACAGGGTATGACTCCCATACATGTGCCACAGAAAACGATGTGAGTTAGATTTTTCAAAGGAAAACATATGCTTTGGGGGTTTTGTGTCTCTTCTTTTTAGCAATTCCACAAAAGTGGCCTGTTCTATAAAACTGGGCTCAAAGAGGTTACTGAGTCTGAGCTCCCTTCTCTCTACCTCACTCACCAGGAATCAGGCCATTAAATGACGGCTGTAGACCTGGCCGGCTGCTTGGCAGGTAAAGATACGCAGCAGCCTGAAAAATGCTCCCTCTTGGGACGTGTCTTCATTTACCAAGAGGTGATAACTTTCTAATCTGGACCATCTGACCACCGCTGTTCTGGAAGTTTCTCACAGTTTACTCAAGCCCCAAGGTTCTGACGTCAGGGTTTGATGGGGTATTTGTGCTCAGAGGAGACCACGTGTGTGAAGTCCCTGGGCACGGCAGCGGGTCCCAGCAGGTCATTCATAATAATTAGTTTTCATCCTTCTAAAGTGCCTTCAGAATTTTAGAGATCATTTAGTCAAAAGCATGTTGGACTTTGGGGATTCAGACAACTTTGAGTGTGCCCACTCCTATAGGAAAATAAGTAAAAGTTTCAAACTCCACTGTCATTCTGAGATGAGAGGAGTTCTAAAGAAAAGATTATTCTGGGCTTCCCTGGTGGTGCAGTGGTTGGGAGTCCACCTGCCAATGCAGGGGACATGGGTTTGCTCCCTGGTCCGGGAAGATCCCACATGCTGCGGAGCAGCTAAGCCCGTGCGCCACAGCTACTGAGCCTGTGCTCTAGAGCCCACAAGCCACAACTACTGAGCCCACATGCCACAACTACTGAGCCCACGCACGACAACTACTGAAGCCAGTGGGCCTAGAGCCCGTGCTGCGCAGCAAGAGAAGCCACCGCAAAGAAAAGCCTGCGCACCGCAAGGAAGAGTAGCCCCCGCTCGCTGCAACTAGAGAAAGCCCGCGCTCAGCAACGAAGACGCAACGCAGCCAAAACTAAATAAATAAAATAAATAAATTTATTTAAAAAAAGAAAAGATTGTTCTGGCACTTGTCAAAGACGGGAAGGAAGATCTTACTCGAGGAGACTACGGCAACAAGGGTTTGCAGTGAGGGAGGGACACCAGACTCAACCCCAAATGCGAAGACAAGTGGGATTTTCCACCACGGAGCAGGATGGGGGCCGGTGGATGGAAAATGACTAAGGAATCATCGGGCTACGGGGATTCTGGCCAGACAGTATTTGACAAAGCCTTTGCTGAAGGCAGGCCAGGTGACAAGGCATGGGGGCGGGGGGAACAGGAGGAATTTGATCACATATCAAGGATGGGGAGTTCTCGCTAAACTGACCCAGTGGGCCAAGGAGAGAGCGCAAGGTCGGGACCTACTCAGAAAGAGGACTCACAGCGGAGCCTGACTCAAGGGTGGTCATAGAGAATCCCAGTCAGTACGGAGGGAAAAAAACTGTTTTCCATTTCCTGTTGGCAGTATAGCAAAGCCAAGTAAGCCGGAGAGCCTCCCCTTAGCTGTAACTCCTTTCTAGAATGCAGGGAGCCACGGGCAAGAGGGCCACGCTTTCCGCCCTATTCTGTGAAGGCCACGTTAGGTGGCTGCACAGCGCTTTGAGGCCCCTGGGCTCCAAGTCCCGCCCGGCTCCGCAGTCGCGCACTGCGCAGAGGCGGCCACGAGGGGGCGCCGGCGAGCAGTCCACTCCGGAGCGCCTTGTGCTAATTCACACAAAGGCGCCGCGAGGGCTGCCAGCCCCATTGTGCACAGCGGCAACCGGCAGCTTGCTGCTGCCTTTGAGTAAGTAAACAGGTAAAGGGCTTTTTTTTAATGCTAAAAGTAAGTGAAAATACCGCAGTGAGGAACCATTAAGCCAAATAAGAATCATTAGTATAACTGTTAGATATGCTATCATGAAAGAAAGCCAAGGTCGGATGTTTCCATATCCTCACTTAGTAACCATTTCTATACACAGATATAATGTTCTCATGTCATTGGTGTGATACATTTGGTTTGTTTGCATGAAATGTTTATGTTGCTATTTACATTTTAGAGTCGGTTTTCCCTTTCCCTGTTTTCATATATATACACATATATGCATGTGTATATATAGTGTGTGTGTGTGTGTGTGTGTGTGTGTGTGTGTGTGTGTGTGTGCAGCACTGCATGCATGCGTGAGTAGTTGAGAATTAGTCACATCTTGGAAAAATCTTTTCACAGCTATTGCTCTTAAATATATTGCTTGATATTAACCATTATCACAGAAAGAAAGTTATCCCCTTCATCCTAGGTTAAGAAATTGAGACCTCGGATTAGGGGATTTCCCCAAAGGCACACTGTCAGGACCCAGGTTCCCTCTGGTTAGATATTACATACTTCCGCCTCTACCTTCAGATTTTTAAAACCAATTCCTTAAGATAGGCCACCTCTGCTCCACTGGGGTTTGTGTTACACCAGGACCCTCAGTTTGGGAAGAGGCTCGTGGCCTTTGTCACTCAACCCCTCCTCCAGTTTTCATTGTGTAAAAATGCACAAGGCAGGTTTACCGTAGATGGACACCCCTGCCCTGAATTCTGGGTATTTCATCATCATGTGATGGACAGCAACTCCACCCCAGCAGAATCCCACGACGCCAATTTTCTTGGCATGACAATGTTGTTTCAGATACTTCAAGACCGCGTCAACTTCTCTAGAATGAAAGAAAAGTTATCCAAGGGGAATTCCCTGGTGGTCCAGTGGTTAGGACTCCACACTTCCACTGCCGGAGCCCGGGTTCAATCCCTGGTGGGGGAGCTGAGATCCAGCAAGCTTCTGGCACAGCCGAAAAAAACAAACGAGGTATTTTGCGGCCCCTTGAAAGTACGCTGGGCAGCAAGCACGAGTGGTAACAGGGCTTTCTCAGCAGCTGTTCCTTGAGGTTCTGAGATCCTTACTTTCAGAGCTCCGTCCCCACCACCTCCTGCCTGGGTGACGAGTAACAAGTGACATCTCTCCGCAGCAAGTCTCCCTGCCAAGCCCAGCCTCTTCCAACCACCTGACAGGGTGGCACAAATCAGACCATCTTGAGCAACAGCCTTCCACAGCCTCAGGAGAGATCAAGGCCCAAGGCCACAGCGCGGCTCTAGGGCTTGATCCTGAGATCCGGCCCCAGGGAGCTCCTTCATCTCCTCTCTCTCAACAGGGCGCAGCCTCAATCAAGAGGCAGCTCCCCAGCTCTGTCTGACTCAGCACATTCCATCCCCCTGCCCGACACCCTAACTCTGCATCGCCTGTTTCCTCCCATGCCCAAAGAGCACAGTAGTATTTGGAAAGCCACGAGGAAGAGGCAAGCCTGAGGGGATGGGGAACAGTGGCTCTGGCCTTGCAAATGGTTCGTTTGCAAATTGGTTGTCTGGAACTCATACAGCTTCTGCAACTAGAAGCACGATGCCAAAATAGAGGTAGTGCTGCAAGGCCGGCCCGGAAAGTTCTGCTGGATCTGATAAGGAAGAAACGCTGTCTGTTTGCAATTAAGAAAAAAAAAAAAAGGAGAAAGCAATTCTATTGCACGTTCTTTTTCTTTTAATCGTAAGATATCTTTGAACACATTTAAACATATGTATCATACCATTCTGTGTGCAAGTAGTTATTTTCATAATGTTAGAAGAGCTGTAATTAAGTAATTCTGCAAAATAAAATGGAATAAGGAATAGTTTTTGTCATTTTGTTTTTCAATTTTTCTCGAATGCTTTGATCTTAAGAATAACTGCCTTAACTGGAGAGGACAAGAAGGAAGAGGGCATTTCTATAAACGTTCTTTCACTGACTCAAGAAAATCTATCTTCCTTTTGTTGCCGAGTATATTCCCCACTTTCCTGGGAACACCAGAACTTAGCTTTGGATGAAACTCCCTTCCCCATGCTCGGTCCATATACTTTGGGAGGGTCAGTTCCAGGAGGGGAGTATGTGGCTCTGGCCTGGCCAATCGCAGCATAGCAATCTCTAGCCACAACGATTGGTTCAAGGATGGACTTGTGACCCAGTCATAACCATCAAGACAAAATGAGAATTTTGCTGGTTTACTGGGAAAGGAGCCAATGGGAGGCTGGGGCTGCTGCAGCCATCTTGCCACCCAGAGGCAAATGCTGCCTGACAATGGAGCCGGCATCAGACAAGGGTGCTGCGGGATGTTGGGAGGTCGAATCCTGGGGATACCTTCTGAGCTATAGACCAACCTCTGCTTGAAGCCAGAAATTACCTCTTTTCAGTACTATAAGCCAATAAATTCCATGACTCCTTAAGCAGTAACCATTCAAGATGGGTTTTCTTTCAAACAAAAGATATTTGACTAGACACAAGGACTTTAGTCTAATTTCCAAGTTAGTGTCTCCATTTTATGTCTCATTTTGATTTAAAATGTGTGGCTCTCCTTATCCCCTGTGGAGAGGTACCTCTGGGCTGCTCTAATGCCCTCCAGAAAGGATCACCCTGATTTGCGCTCACAGATAGAAGGCAGCCCCACAAGGCTTTTCCTCAAAATGTCCTAACTATTCCCCTCCACGCAAAGCTGAATTTCATATTCACATCACAGGCTCTCGGGGTCTCTTGTGTTTCTACTTGTATTTTACTCGTAACTTCTTGCTTCATTTTGTTTTTCCTGGGCTTGCAGTCTGAGTCCCTGGGAGGGAGGCCTGGAAATGGATAAAGGTGTGGGAAGCTGGGTCCCCAGTGATCTCAGAGTCCACCCTGGGGAAGGCAAGGGAGGAAGCAGGGCAGAGAGAGAAGCTGGGCTGTGCTGTGATGTGATATGGGAGAGGACAGCGTTCAGGAGGATGCCTGGTCACGGTGAGTCGGGGGCTAGGGCTGGGGGACCCCTTTGCCCTGGGCTCAGGTCTTCCTGTTCAGGAGGAGCTTGGCACTAGAGAACATCCCTGCCTCTTTCCCCGCTCCATCCTTATTCCTCCAGACCAAGAAGAGGGGATCTGAGTGGCAGCTAAGCCCTCTGGTCCTTGCTTCTGGACTGAGTGGAGCCAATTTAATAAAAGGCTGCAATCCTGGGGGATCCACCCCCCTTTTCTTCCCACAGTTCCCTGGACCCTGGCAAGACCGCAGTCCTGGTCTGGTGGGTCTGGTCTAAAGATCCAGTTTCCCCGAGGCAGGGGGTGGGAGGGTGGCGTTTTTGGGGGGAGGGGATGGCACTTGGGGCCTCAGTTTCCAATCAGCGGAGTGGAAGTGGGGCTGACGTGTTCTCTGATCTCTCTTCTCTGCCTGTTGTTTCAACTGGTTCTGCAACCAGAGGGGAAGGAGGGAGTGTTGATCTATGGACCCCTATAGCCCAACTGTCAAGGAAAATGGGACCCCCAGGTACTTCAAGGAAGCTCTCTCAGCATCGGTGCCACGAAGCATTTCCCAAAGAGGAAAGCAAGTGAACTTACTGGCCAGCAGGGTACTTGTTGGTTTCTAACCAACCCTCCGCTGCAAAGACTGTGCTAAACGAAATCGGTTTCCTTTACGCCTCAGGAAGGACTCTGCGAGCCGTGGCCTCTGAGGTCGTACACGGCGGGAGGGCGGGCAGGTGGGTGGGTGACCGAGGAAGCCAGACCCTCCTCTCCCTCCTGCCTTTCCCCCCCGGGGCCCTGGGGCGCCACCAAGACAGCCACGCTGGCTGGTAACGTACTTGGGACTTACTTATCGATCCTTCTGGCATCTCTTGTCTTCAACCACTCCGGGAAGGTGGACCAGTCCCCTGAGGGGTGCCACGGCTCCTGTCCTACAAAGAAGTCTGGAACAATGGTTCTGTAAAATAGGGACATGCATCCTGCTTAGTTTCAGAACTGTTGGGACTCCATATTTGCTTCTGTTCATTAAGAACTTGTCACGTTGGCGGTTCTAGACCACAGGAGAAGAAAGGTAGTGGTCACAAGGGCCAGCTGTGATCGCAGCAGAGAGGCCAACTGGCTCCAGGCCAGAGCATCTCAGATTTCACAATCGAAGGTGCAGGGCCTCTGGCAGCCAGCTGAGAGCCCAGCCCGTCTGAAATGCCGAGGCCTCGGTCGTGCACACTCCCCGCTAGCTGTGACACCCAGAACAAGGGTTCCCAGGCGGCGAGGGCCTGGGCGGGCGGACACAGGCTCCCCTCCTGCCCCTGAGGAGTCGCACCTCTCAGCTGGCCTTTCGCATTAGCCTCAGGCCAGAGGGCACACCTGGTGAGCGGCCCAGTCACCATGACCAAGCAATTTCCCAACCTCCGCCCAGGATGCCAACAGGGCACAATGTCCTGCCCCGAAGGTTTGGTCTCATGCAGGCTCTAAAAGGGGCCGCGGAGCAGACAAGCCAGCTTGCGGGGTCCATGTCAACCTTCCTTCCGCACCAACCCCAGGGTGGGGCAACGCGGCCCCCGCCAGAGAGCCAATTCCGGAAGTAAAGGTCACGGCCATGGATGGAGGAACACAACTTCTCCTGCAGGGCAGGGGTGGGAGGAACACTGAAATCTGGGTCAGAAGAATCTAAGTTCAGGTCCCTGTACTGCCCCGTTCTGCCCTGAAACCTTCACAGGCATCTTACTCATTTTTATGTACCGTCTCCAGCTAATGGACCCACCCAAGACAACGGAAGCCACCGTCCCATCCAATCTCCTCGATGCAGCGGGTGACCTGGGGCAACTGAGACCTCCGCCTTCATGCCCTGGTTTCCTAACGATCAAAATGGGAACAGTGACAGCCCCGCCTTGTCCGGTTTGTTGGAAGGATGACGGGCAATTACCCAGGGAACGCCCTAGGGCCCCGGTCTGGCAGAGCCAGAAAGCAATCAGGGCTGGCTATTGTTTTCATTACTGGTATTGCCCTTGGAAAGTTAAGTTGCCTCATCCACAAGAAGAAACGTGAGGGCATGAAAAAGGGAAAAATCAAGTGGACGTCCTCTTTCCAGTCAACAGGAAATTGCATCACACGGCAGTGGGGGTGCTTCCTTTCAATGGGTTTCTCTTTGTAGGAAAACGAGATGGGTGCACGCTTTGGTTTTCAGCTCCTCTTTTTAAGAAATAAGAAAACAAAGGGAATTGGGGTGCACCACACTCGGGGCTCGCTGAGTGAAGCTGGGCTGGCAGGGATGGTCCCTCCTCTCTCTCCTCCGTGCTTTACTGAAGCTGCTACCAACAGCACAGCGGAGCGGGGCAAGCAGGTGACAGCAGTCACCAAAGGTGGCCGTGGTCACACAATGTGACAGAGATAGCCTTTGGGAGCTGAGGTCTCACTCTGCCAGTTCTGGAAGCCAGTCTAACTCACATCAGGCCATGACAGTTCGTGTTCAGACCAGGATAACTACGTGTGCCCTGTGCGTGAAAGCTGACCCCAGGCGGAGATGCTTCAAGGGCCAAGTAATGGATCCATTTCAGAGCTGGCGAGTTCTGCCCTAGGTGTCCTGTACCGGTGTCTGCGCAGGGCCTCACATCGGGAAATAACTCTCCCAGCGTCCAACAAGCCTACAGGGCTAGCCATCCTAGGAGGACCTGAAGCCCAGACATTGGGTTGGGGGCAGTTGGCTTCCACTGGACACTGGCTGTCGTATGTGACAGTCTCCATTTACCTGCACCCCAGTGAGATAAGAAAATACATAATGTACATCAGAATATACTCAGGGTTTTTTGGTTTCATTTCCTTTGAAGGGAACAAAATACAGAAATTCATATGAATTTAAGCAAAAAAAAAAAAAAGAGAAGAATTTTATACGTACGTGTATCCATTTCCTGCAATCATGTCGGCCATATACCTGGTATTGGGCAATTGCCAGCCGAATATATCTTGAATGACAATCACAGCTTTGCCAGCGTCCACGGGGGATTCGGTGAGATAAGCCTTGATGTGCTCAACTTGAACTTCACGCCCCAACCCTCCGTACTCTATTCTATGGCCAATGTCACATGGACAAGGGTGAGCTTCGTTAGCCATTGGAGATGTTTAAGTCAGGCTACAGAGAGACACATGCATTACACTGAGTGGGGCACATCCCAAGATTATAAACAATGAGAAAACTAAAATCAAGAGTACAGGAAAAAATTAATTTAAACTATACTTACAGTGTATTCATGCAAGAAATCAATGATAACTTCTGGTTCTGGGTGATAAGATTAAGCTAAGAAGAATCCATTCCCAGGCTTCCCTGGTGGCGCAGTGGTTGAGAGTCCGCCTGCCGATGCAGGGGACACGGGCTCGTGCCCCGGTCCGGGAAGATCCCACATGCCACGGAGCGGCTGGGCCCATGAGCCATGCCCGCTGAGCCTGCGCGTCCGGAGCCTGTGCTCCGCAACGGGAGAGGCCACAACAGTGAGAGGCCCGCGTACCGCAAAAAAAAAAAAAAAAAAGAATCCATTCCCATTACAAACAGTAGAAATACCAGAGTGAATGCAACTAACAAATAAAAGTTAAAATGGTGGAGCTCAGAGGGAAAAGAAAGCAACCCCCCTCCCCGGGTGAGAGAGGAAACTGGAGGTCAGGGTCAGGGTGGCAGGAGCAGATGTGAAGGAGCCAGGATGCTGGGGACAGGGCCAGACCCAGAGACAGGCCCTCACCTAACCAGTGCTTAGGACTCTGTGTCCAGTGAGGCCTTGGGACCCCTTGAGACAGGGATTTGTAACTGAGACTTTCCCACACAAGGTCTGAGCCCTCAAAGGTTCATATTTAGCAGACAAAATTCAAAACAAACAACAAAAGAGAAAAGAAAAACTCTGCCAACCAAGCCTAGGAATATGGTAAGGAAGCCCAGGAAAGGAAAAAAGAAACCATAGAAAATAAAATAATAAAATAAAACTGGAAAATAAATGAATGTAAAGTCTTCAGCAACAACAACACAAAAACCAATCCCCCAAATTTGCACCATCCTTTTGAAGTAGGAATACCTAGGCTGAGAAATTGACGGAACAGTGGACCCTGGGCAGGGAAATCCCTGGGCACCTGGCAGAAACAAATGCAAGACTTTCACAATCCAGGCCGAAAAATGCTTCCCACTGAAGAGGTGCTTACTACAAATAGCTTCACAGGAGGAAGTGCTCCAAATAAACACTCGTCAGGAAGACTGATGGTGGGAATGGGGGTAGAAATGAGGAAGAGACCCAAACACACTTGACCAAACAAACAGCAGGAAAGGAGAAGAAAAAGAACAGTAAACCTATCAACCATAAAGCAAAAAATAATGTGGGCTGAAATAAATCCAAACAAATGTAAATATATTAAATTCACTGTTTGAGACAGATTCTCTAATTAAATTTTTGTTTTTAATTCAAAGAGGTTTCCTTGGAAAGGAAAAACTAGGAAGCCTGAACCCAAAGATAGAGATCTCTTCATTAGCAATTAGAGAGTATACAGTCTTTTCAAGCAGATGTGAACAGCTACCGAACTGCCCACATATTAACCCACAAGTCAACAAAAATTTTATATAAAACGTGTTATATTAGCACAATGAAGAAATGATAATAAACATCCAAAAGGTTTAGAAACGAATTACAATGAAAACACTTTGTAGCGAAAAGTTGAAGCAATACACTGGTACTTAGAGAAATATTGATACCCTAGATTGCAGTCAGAGAGAAAAACACTTTCCCCTACCCTCTTAGGTTCAGCGACTGAGGGCCTGCGAATTTAACCGACAAACGTCAGATTAACAGGAGAAAAAGCATACACGTTATTAATATTTTTAATTTTTAGCACACAGTGGTTTTGCAGAAAAGAAGTGAAAACCCAAGAAGCAGTTAGACACATGGTTTATCCAGCATTTTAACAAAGGGTGATAAATTGTGGAGGCATGACTGGGAAATATATGGGGAATCTGGTGACGAGAGTTGCTCCCCTCATGGGGAAGAGGGAATTTATGCCCTAATTTTAGGCAGAAAGGGGGAGGGAGAAAAACTCTTTTTGCATCTGCTGTTTCCTAATTGCCTTCAGCTCAAAATAATCAATACGCCAAAGTACCATATTTGAGGAGGGTATCTTTTGATCCTCTTCAATTGCCATGTATTAGACAAAAGGGAAGAATGGAGATAAGTTAAGCATTCAATTCAAGAAGTGAGGGGAAAAATTAGAATAAACCCAAAAGGAGAAAATAATGAGATGAACATAAACAATGGAGAAACAGAAAGTGATTAAAATCTGATTTTCGAAGTTATAAAATAGGTATATCCCCAGCAAACCCGATCAATAAAAAGGAAAGAATGATAAAGAACACATAAAAACAACAACAACAGCTTAACAATATGTGGAATGAAAAAGGTGACGTAAGTACAGATGTTTCCCTTTAAAAAAATCACCAAAAAATTAGTATGAACAACTTTACGCTAATAAATTTAGAAACAGGAAAAACTGACAAATATGCAGAATGAGAGGAAAAAATTCCTAACTTCAAAAATATAAAAGAAAAAAAAAGGTGATGAGACAGCTCGAGATTAGAAGAGATTAAAGAGAAATGAAATCAAATGCACCATGTGAATCTTGACTACATCCTGGTTCCAAGTTAAGAACCGCTATAACAGACACTCGGGGAACAAGTGAGGAAGCGAATACGAATGATAGTGGATATTACGAATTAATATTAATTTTCTACGGTGTGGTAATAGAAGTTATGTAGGAGAACGTTCTTATTTTTTAACTATGTGTGCTCAAGTTGGGGATGAAGTATCAGCATCTGCAATTTACCCTCAAATCATTATAAAACACACGTGCACAGACATACATACAGAAACATAAAGCAATTATGGCAAATTGCAAACAACTGTTGAATCTAGGGGATCACAAGTGTTCATTTTCTTCCGGTTTTTGAGGAACAACAAGGAACAGTGTAGTTGGAACAGAAATATCAGGGAGAGAGCGTGGTGGGAAACACTGCTTTGCCCAGAATCCTCCAGCGGCTTCCATCTCACACCGAAAAAGCCAAATTCTTGCCACGAGAACGGTAATGGTGAAAAGAGCGAGAAAGGTCAGGGTCTGGATAGATTTTTCAGGTGCAGTCAGTTGGTTCTGCTGACGGATGGCATGCGTAGGATATTTAACAGAAAGGAGTCTGTGGTGACTAGGTCTTTCGCTTGAGCAACTGGAAAAGGATGGAATGTCTAAATGAAAGGGGAGAGTGCCGAAAGAGCAGGTTTGAGGAGACCAGGACTTCAGGCTGTGGCATAAGCAGTTTGAAATGTCTATGAGACATTCACATTCCTGTCCAGCGGCCAGCTGGATAACAACGCCCAAGTTCAGGTCCGGGGTCCAAGCTGAGGATATGCATTTCAGAGTGATCGGCATACGCAGTGGAACCTCATTATCTGCAGATTCTGTATTCATGAATTTGCCTCCTTGCTAAATTTATTCGTAACTCCAAAATCAATTCTTGCCGGGCTTTTTGCATCATCCGCAAATCTGCGTAGAGCCACAAAAAATCTGAGTCACTGAGAGGCACGTTCCCAGTCAAGGTCGAACAAGGCTGTGCTCTGTCTTCCTGTTTCAGCTCTCACGCTGTAAACAAGTGTCCTTCTCATGGTCTATTTAGTGCCACACGTTTGGTAATTTTGTGCTCTTTGTTGGTGATTTCATGGGCAGCGCTAAAGTGCCGTCTAGTGATCGAAGCGCAAGAAGGCTGTGATGTGCCTTAAATACGTGTTAGACAAGCTTTGTTCAGGTGTGAGTCACACTGCTGTTGGCCATGAGTCAATGTTAATGAATCAACAATATGTAGTAAATATATACTGTGTTTCTTCATACAGAAACACAAACAAAACAAGGTTAAATATTGACGAGTTGATGGAAACGTGACCAGAGGCTCGTAGGAACCGACTGCATTTCCCTGTGGTCCACTAGCAGCTAGTTCAGCGTTCACAGCAACTTTACCGAACATAACTTCTGTGAATAATGAGAATCAGCTGAACACAGTATTTACAACCTTGAGAGTGAATCACATCATTCAGGGAATAACAATAAAGAAGAATGCAGAAGATGGAGCCCTGGGGTCCTTCAGTACTTAAGACTTCCTTTGGGGAGGTAAAAAGGGACTAGTGACTGTGTCTGAGAAGGACAGGCCAGTGAGAGAGGAGGAAACCCCAGGTGTGGTGTCCAGGAGCCAAGCCAAGGAAGGGCTTCAAGAACAGGAGAATGGGGCTTCCCTGGTGGTTGAGAGTCCGCCTGCCGATGCAGGGGACACGGGTTCGTGCCCCGGTCCGGGAAGATCTCACATGCTGCGGAGTGGCTGGGCTGTGAGCCATGGCCGCTGAGCCTGTGCATCCGGAGCCTGTGCTCCACAACGGGAGAGGCCACAACACTGAGAGGCCCGCGTACAGCAAAAAAAAAAAAAAAAAGAACGGGAGAGTGTAAGCATAACGGAATCACTTTGCTGTACACCTGACACTAACACAACATTGTAAATCCACTATACTTAAAAATGAAAAAACGTGTATGCACCAAAAATAATTAATTTTAAAATTAAAATTTTAAAATTTAAATTCTTTAAAAAAGAAAGAAAGAAAGGGAGGGTATAGACCATGCAACATTCTGCAGGAAGACCCGAGGGTGCAGGCAGGGTTGCCCACCAGGCTCTGCACGGTGGAAGTCAGGCTGAGGGCGTCCAGAACAGGTTTGCAGGAGCGGGGAGGGCGGGACTGCCGGGGGCTGAGACAGAAGAGAGACAGGGAGACAGGAAATACAGAAAGCTCTCTCTAGACTGTCACCAGTCCTAAAAAAGAGAGTGAGCAAAAGATGGAGGGAAGATGTGGAAACAAGTCTTTTTTTTTTTCTTTTTCTTCATGGAAGAAATGTCAGCATATTGGCTTGTGGATGAGAATGTACCACGGAGAGGGAACCAGTGGTCTCTGGAGAGAGGGTTGAGGCCAGCACAGCAGAGGAGGCACTGGGCAGGTCCTCCCACAGCCCTGGGAGAGAAGGCAGAGGGTGAGGACACAGACACAGGTGGGTGGCTGCTGCCAGGAGGGAGGCTGTGGATGCTCCCACCTGCCTCTGTTTGCTCAGAGAACTAAGAAGCAGAGTCAACAGATCAGGGTAGAAGGAGGAGATTGGAGGGGAGAATAGAAGTGGAAAATGAGGGCCCGGAACATAGGCAGGGTCAGCGAGGCCGTGTCCCCCAGCCAGGTCCAGCTGCAGGGCGCAGGCAGGGAGAGGCCGGCAGAACAGACGGGGCTCTGCCGGGTCATGACAGGGGCAGGAAGGCTCTGTGACTCCTCAGGAGGTGGGATGGACACCAAGCAACCCAGATGAGAAAACAAAGCCCTGTGAGTCACTGCCTACCACACACAGAGATCCTGTCAGCCTCCTTCAAAGGTGCGAATCCCATTATGGGGGCCCCCGCACGCATGACCTCATCTAAACCTAATTGCCTCCCAAAGGCCCCGCCTCCCAATACCATCTTCAACGTGTAAATTTGGGGGACACAATTCAGTCCATAGCAGTAGCTAACTGTAAAAAACACTTATAAGAAAATGGGGGAAAATTGAACTGACTGGATATTTGATGATATTGAGAATCATTTTAATGGGGGGGGAAGGGAAGGAGGAATAATGTTATAACAGTGATGGGATTTTTTTAATGAGTCCTTATCTTTTATAGCTACATGCTGATGTGTGTACTGGGACTTTCCCAGTAGGCTGTGGAGACTGTGGGAGAGTGTCTAAGTACTGACAGTACTGGAGTTGGGTGGTTCAGGAGCGTCCATTGTACTAGTCTCTCAACTTTCTTTTTCTTTTTAAATTTATTTATTTTATTTATTTATTTTTGGCTGTGTTGGGTCTTCATTGCTGCACGCAGGCTTTCTCCAGTTGCGGCGAGCAGGGGCTACTCTTCGTTGCGGTGCATGGCTTCTTACTGTGGTGGCTTCTCTTGCTGTGGAGCATGGGCTCTAGGCGCACGGGCTTCAGTAGTTGCAGCACACAGGCTCAGTAGTTGTGGCTCACGGGCTCTATAGCGCAGGCTCAGTAGTTGTGGCACACGGGCTTAGCTGCTCCGCGGCATGTGGGATCTTCCCGGATCAGGGATGGAACCCGTGTCCCCTGTGTTGGCAGGTGGATTCTCAACAACTGTGCCACCAGGGAAGCCCCTCTCAACTTTCATACATGCTTGAGATTTCCCACAACAAAAAGCTTTCAAACTTTTATTAAATTTTAAACACTGTAAGATAAAAGTCTCCGTAAAAAAGTGAGAAAACAAGATACAGACTAAAAGAAGAAATTATTTTCAAAGCAGAGGCCGTAGTATCCAGATAAAATATATGAAGAATTCTTAGAAATTAACAAAACAAAGACAGCCCCAATAGAAAATGCTCCAAAGATATGAGGCAATTTACAAAAGGATACACCTGAATGGCCCGTAAACATGTGAAGAGATACTCAACCTCACTGGTATTTAAGGAAATTATAACAAGAACAACAACAAGACACCATTTTACCTCTTGCAGATTGGCAATAAGTCTATTAACACCAAGAGATGGTGCCCAAGCAGGGAAACGGAAGGGAGTGTAAACTGATACACACTCTGGGAAGCAGTTCAGCAAAGGCAATGAGGAACACACCCTGCAACCCAGAAATCCCCCCACTGGTGTATTCCCTAGAGAATTTCACACTCGTGTGTGTGTGTTTGTGTGTATGTGTGTACACACAGACACATGCAGTGGGTATGCAAGGCTGTTCTTGCCACCAAAATGTGGCAACAATTGCAAGCAATATAACGACCATCAGGAGAATGAGATACGTTGCCATTTATTCATTGTCGTGGGTTGAACTGCGTCCCCCCAAAAAGATACTGTTCAAGTCCTAACCCACAGAACCTGTGAATGTGACCTTATTTGGAAATAGGGACTTTGCAGAGGAATCAGGTTAAGACAAGGCCATCCTGGTGAAGGTGGGTGCTAATCTAATTAATGGCTGGTGTCCTTAGAAGAAGAAAGAGAAATCTGGATACAGACACAGATACACATGGAGAGAGGGCCTTGGAAGACACAGGCAGAGTCTGGAGGGGATGATTCTACAAACCAAGGAACACCACGAATTGCCAGCAACCACCAGAAGCCGGGAGACAGACAAGGAAAAACTCTCCTCTACAGGTTTCAGGAAGAGCACGGCCCTGCCAACATCTTCATTTCGGATTTCTGGCCTCCAGACAGTGAGAGAATAAATTTCTGCTGTCTTAAGTCACCCAGTTTGCGGTAATGTGTTACAGCTAATACACTCCTAAAAAGAACATTACATAGCAGTTCAATGAGCAAATTCCATAGATATTTATCAATGCAGTAAATCTCAAAAACATAATGCTCTATAGAGAGACAATGAAAGAAATGAGATTGAGTTATTTGTAGTGAGGTGGATGGACCTAGAGTCTGTCATACAGAGTGAAGTAAGTCGGAAAGAGAAAAACAAATACCATATGCTAACACATATATATGGAATCTAAAAAAAAAAAAAAAAAGTGGTTCTGAAGAACCTAGGAGCAGGACAGGAATAAAGACACAGACATAGAGAATGGACTTGAGGACACAGGGAGGGGGAAGGGTAAGCTGGGACAAAGTGAGAGAGTGGCATGGACATATATACACTACCAAACGTAAAACAGATAGCTAGTGGGAAGCAGTCGCATAGCACAAGGAGATCAGCTGGGTGCTTTGTGACCACCTAGAGGGGTGGGATAGGGAGGGTGGGAGGGAGACCCAAGTGGTAGGAGATATGGGGATATATGTATATGTACAGCTGATTCACTGTGTTATACAGCAGAAACTAACACAACAATGTAAAGCAATTATACTCCAATAAAGATGTTAAAAAAAAAAGAGAGACAATGGTTTTTTGATGCTAAGTTAATACTAAACCCCCTGAATAATACATATTTTTAAATTAATTAATTTTATTTATTTTTGGCTGTGTTGCGTCTTTGTTGCTGCGTGCAGGCTTTCTCTAGCTGCAGCGAGGGGGGTCTGCTCTTTGTAGCAGTGCGCGGGCTTCTCATTGCGGCGGCTTCTCTTGTTGCAGAGCACGGGCTCTAGGCGCACGGGCTTCAGTAGTTGTGGCACACAGGCTCGGTAGTTGTGGCTCACAGGCTCAGCAGTTGTGGCTCACGGACTCTAGAGCACAGGCTCAGTAGTTGTAGCGCACGGGCTTAGTTGCTCCGCGGCATGTGGGATCTTCCCGGACCAGGGCTCGAACCCGTGTCCCCCGCATTCGCAGGCAGATTCTTAACCACTGCGTCACCAGGGAAGCCCAGGACAAAATGTTAATATCTTTTTTTTTAAATAAATCTGTGTCATGTGACTATAGGTGGCTATTACATTATATCCTGTACTTTCCAGAATGTTCTAAATGCTCATAACTAGAAATGACTAAATTTTAAGGAAAGAGAAATTAAGAGCTAGTCATTTGACCAAAGAAAACTTTGACGGTATTTTTCATAGTTTTGTTTCCATAAACTACATTATGGAACTATCATAAGAGAAGTCAGAACAATCCAGTGTCAATAGCAGTAAACTTTATGTCCCACTGCACATTACTTGTTGAGAACTTATTCCTCAGGCTGATTTCTTACCTGGCTGTCCTATGAGGATGCGAGACCACAGAAAATAAGCAGCCTTGAATCTGAATCTTTTTACTTACCTTCGATTGCTATCCACTTTGCAAAAGGAATGTTTACAGCTAAGACAGCCACTCTCTGAACGGATCCTGAAAGGCCTTTCTCCCACAGAAAGGGGTGCTGGCTGGGAAGGCCTGGATGTGCCACACATGAAGGCTGGACTCCTGCCAGACACTTCACGGGGCACAGCAGCCAAGCCCAGCCAGTGTGTCCCGGGCCAAGGCCACGGTGGGCAGGGTAGACAGTCTCTCTGTGGGCAAGAGCCTTGGGAAACACACCCTTGACACTACTGATTGTACTATACGTAAACCTTCTGTATATATATTTCAAGATTTGGGCTCTTTTCCCTCCCAAATGACACATTTGTTAAAACACAATTTTCAGAAAAAAAGTAAAACTCGACTCCTATACAGTTACCAAAATGAATTCACATTAAGGATTGTACTTTACTCATATGATAGGAGGAAATAAGGCAGATGTTACCACTGGTCCTAAGGAAAAAAGAAAAGGGCACTAATTTATATGGAGTACAGGGATGTTGAGATGAATTGTAAATGGAGACAAAACCAATTTTTCCACAGTAGGGGAGGAAGCCAATTAATTCTCCACCAGACAGGACAGAATTTACAAACCTATCAGTTACCCCCAACTTTCACAGAGCTGCAAAACAGCTCAAATACAATGAACAGGGCTAGAATCAGACAGCCCGGAAGGGTGGGCTATAGTCGATGGGTACTTTTCCATTGAAACACAGAGTTTCTTCTATGACATTATAAGGTCACAGTGAGGGATAAGGTTTCCTCCTGTAAGGGGATGGGACTGTGGGTCTGACATGTATGGTGGGGTCCTCATAAAATGTACCAAGAAGCGCTTTTCTGTATCATGTCAGGTGGACTTGGCAACACACTCCAGCCACCCTGAGATCAGATCTGTGGTTTCCACCAGTAACGCCTCCAGAAGTCAGAGTTCTCTTTATGACACGAGGGATGGCCAGGACATGCTCCAGCAGGGGAGACCCTGATGGGCACATTCTCTGTCAGTGCCACCCAGGATGCAGCACTAAAGTACATGTTTCCCCCATAACACCCATGCAAGATCCCACATAATTGTGAATGACTACGAGACCCGTCCCCTACAGACTGACTTTTCTGGCCCCTTGACAAAGATTCTCTCCTTGACCGAACTCTAGTCAGGATCCTCTGAACTCTCTTCTCAACCAGGCCCTGGCTTTTGGGCTTTGTCCAATTTTAGTAAAAATCCTGCTAAGTTGGTTTAGCAGAATCCCCCAGCCTCCTATCTGATTCACTCCCTCATCCTCCATCATCCCCCAGGTGATGTCCGATCACCCTGGCTTGTCTTCTGCAAGAATCCTGTTAGGTCAGCTTAGCTGGAATCCCTTTATTTCCATCCACTGACCCCCTACTCTGCCCCTTGGCTAGAAACTCCCACTTTTCCTTATATTCAGAGTTGAGCCCAATGTCTCTCTCCTGTTGCAAGATCCCCCTGGAGTGGTCCCTAACCCCTATCACGATGGTCCTGAATAAGGTCTGCCTTACCGTTTTTTAACAAGTGTCACAAATGAATGATATTTTCTTTGACACCCTCCAGTCCTCCTTCACACAGCAAATGCCTCCACAAAATTGTAAGTCAAAACCTATGGGGATCACTGGTGTGTGTTTGACCTGCAAATTCCAAGGGGCTGCTGTGTCCTCCCCCCTTTCCTAAAATGTACCATCCGGAGGCATTCTTTTACTCCAAACAAATTTGTGCTTCTTGACTTCTTTTTCTGAACCAGTTATAAGATCTGCCTGGTTCCCTCTTTAATGAATAAAATAGAATCTTTAACACACGTTCGTTTTTCTATCTGTATTAGTCATGATTTAGCCTTTTGCTGAAACTTATCTTTTAACTGTATAATTGAACATTCCCCTTTTCTCACTGGAGGGCAGAAGGCGAGAAATGGGTGGTCAAGTATGGTTGAGCTAGTGTGGTTTCCTGCTTTCATACCCCCCAGGATTTAAATAACTCAGAAGTCACACTTCCCAAAGCAATGAAAATCTCCAAAAGAAATAGGGAAGCAGATTTTGATAAGTGAAGGGGATTGGTGTTGATGGGAATGCAACAAGCAAAGAAGTCTAGGAATAAAATGCTGGCAGCCTCAGAGATTTAGAAACGGAAACACCTGAAAGGGCATCGAAAACAACTACAGGACCTCTAAGGTGGCTGCAGGGGAAGGCTGGGGGTTTCCTTTACGGGTAAACACTGTAACTTGCATGGCAATTGATCTTCCATCTTGCAGCAGGGTAGGCAGGGCCCTCCTTATCCTTAGATGGTTCTGTGAACATCAACTCCTCCAATTATTTTTATTTTTCAGTAATCATGGTTGTGTTTTCCAAAGGGTACACGGTCTTGACAGCATTAATTAGAAAACTAGATGGGATGAAGCTAGATTGGCCTGTGAACTGCCAATCAAGTGGCTGCCTCTGGCCTTTTCTTGGACTGTTGTGAGGCCTGGATGGCATTCCCCCAGATACCCGCAGGGCTCACTTCTGACCACCTTACTTTAAATGGGCTTTGAAAACAACAGGTGGCATGTCCATCAGCAAGTAGCCCTAAATCGCAGTGCCCAGCGTCAGCAAGGCCTGGGACAGGCCACCGCTTCACCTCCTGACCCACATGGCCGAGTGGGAACGGTACAGTCTCTCCTGGCAACACGGACCCAGCATACAGGACGCTACACGCCTAGACCAGACCCTCCTCTCTTTTTTTTTTTTTTTTTTTTTGCGGTACGCGGGCCTCTCACTGTTGTGGCCTCTCCCGTTGCGGAGCACAGGCTCCGGACGCGCAGGCTCAGCGGCCATGGCTCACGGGCCCAGCCGCTCTGCGGCATGTGGGGTCTTCCCGGACCGGGGCACGAACCCGCGTCCCCTGCATCGGCAGGTGGACTCTCAACCACTGCGCCACCAGGGAAGCCCAAGACCCTCCTCTCTTAACACCCATCCTTAATAAAGGCTGCAAAATGTGGAGAATGAGCTGGACGCAGATACGCTCATTTTTCCCCCATACTTTTATATCAGTAGTAAGAACTATACGACCAAAATGTTCAACTGTAGGAAAACGGTTACAAAGAGTATTTAATGGCACGGAGGAAAGGATCAAGACATAGTGTTAAATGGAAAAAAAGGAATACAAGTTTATATACAGTATGATTTCAACTGTCTATTCAAAATGTATGGCTAAACAATACAGGAAAATATACCAAAGTAGGATGGCGGGGTTGCTTTTCTGCAGTGACAATGTACGGCTTTGATAAAAGCTGGTGTTGAAAATGGACTTTAATAGGTTCATTACCTGTGCACATGGCAAAGACCTCCTTTGCCTCAAGCAAACGCATGCGCAAGTTAGAGCGGAGCGGACCTGCAGCGCGATCCTGGGCTAGCGAAGCGCACGTACCTCGTCCAACTGCCTGAAGGACGCTGTCCTTACGCGCGGAGGACGCCGGACCGGAGCGCGCAACGCCGCAGCCCCGCGGGACACACGGGAGACGGTCAGGGGCAAGCCGAGGGGGAGGCGCCTCCTTCGGGGACGGAAGTGGACGCGGTGACGGAGGGCGGTGGGATCCCGGTGGACCAGTGGCTGTCCTGGATTCCCGGCCTCCGGGGAAGGCTGGAGCCGGAGGGAGGGGCAGGGAGGGGAGGTTGGGAGGAAGAGG
The DNA here is from genome assembly GCF_949774975.1 of Lagenorhynchus albirostris. Lineage (NCBI taxonomy): Eukaryota > Metazoa > Chordata > Mammalia > Artiodactyla > Delphinidae > Lagenorhynchus > Lagenorhynchus albirostris. The sequence continues at coordinate 8,602,631 of NC_083097.1, forward strand.
GATTGAGGGGAGGAGGGAGACGGAGGGAGGGGAGGGAGAGAGGGAGGGGGGAGGAGAGGGGAAGGGAGACGACGAGGGGGGGAGGGAGACCGGGAGGAGGAAGACAGTCCGCCTATGAAATTTACATGTACGCCTGTCTCCTGAGACCTGTGACTTCTTTACTGTAAATCAAAATTAGGCTATTTTAAACAGTAGATGACTACATATTCATACTTGACCTCCCTGCCTCCGCCGCCACTCCATATTTTGTCTGGTCACCTAACATTGTGATAACCAATTCAATTGGCTACAGAGAAGGGTTAAGAAAGAAAACCGGAAGAAATGTTGATTAGGAAAATAAGTGACAGGGGGAAAAGTAGCAGCAGCTTCTTGACGCCACAAGAATTTCACCAAAAATCTCATGACCCGTGAGATAGAGCCTTGCTAGTTAAGACGCTTCCAGTTGGAAAAGGTGTGAATTCTGATTGAGGGTGACTTTTTCTTAAGGGATCTTTTCTGCAGAGGGATGGCAAATCAGTACTATAAAAAGCCTCGAGGGGTAAGGTTTGTGAGACTTAATCTGATTGTTAAAGGGCAGTTTTCAGAAAAAGGTAAAATCATGATGCTCACACAGATATAAAAATGACCTGTGTTGAAAACTTTACAGTACTCATTAATTAATAAGAAAACGAGGCAGATGTTAAAACTAGTTCAGAAGAAAGTTTTTAAAAAGTGCACACATATGGAGTAAAGGAATGGTGAAAGGAAAATGCAGACAGAGGCAAACTGGCTTTTGTTCCACAGGATGGGGAACGAGGTCAATTTGCTTGTCTGTCATCTACCTACAACTTACAGAATTGTGAAACAGCTACCAGACATTGGAAGACAAGAATCAGATAGCCTGGATGGTGACCTCTAGGCAAGCATAGGTTTCCATCGAAACACAAAATTGTTTCTATTAGACTGTTTCTAAGCATCTTCCAGCATCTTGGAAGTACCAGTTACATGGAAAGACTAGATGTGACTGATTACACATCATTTTTCTCTATTTGCTAAATTTAGCTCTCCAAGCATTATTCCTGACATTAATTAACACTTATTAACATGAGGGATTTCATATTCGCAACTCTATGCCCTGCCAAAATTTGCCAACTCAGCGTTAAACTTATGCACGTACTTAAAAGTAATTTTTTAAAAAATTGCCTCCAAATTAGTCTCAGTTGGCAAAGTTGTGCAGTGGATTCCAATATTACAAGACAGTGCTATATTATAAAGTACACCTCTGCTACAACATTCAAAAACAATTTATATCTACTGTTTTCCCACCTATTTTCCCAAAACTATCTCCCAGACCCCTCTCACAGTCTCCTCTTTGTCTTAACGTGCACCTTCCCCCTGAACCTGGCTGGAATCTCCGTTGTCCTGCCTCTTCCTCCCTGTGGTCTCCCCAATTTGGGGAGAGGGCCGCCCTCTCTCTTTCCAGTTATGCAAATCCTTTCCAGCTTTCAGAATTCTTCTTCATGAAGCTTGCTTAAGTGCTACAGCTCTTGATTTTCCTTAACCTGCACTCCTAAAAAAAAAATGATTCCTTTGGCATTTTGTACTACAAACTGGGTCACTGGATCATGTAACATCTTCTAGTTGATGAAAACCTTGCTTTCACAAGTGTAGTAACCTGAGGTTTCTCAAGGCAGGCTGTGAGTGTTCTCTGCTCGAAACACCTGAGTGCAAGGAGAGGATGCGTCCTGTGTCCATCTCCTTGCATTAAACCAAAGACGTGTCCCTTCTCCTTAGACTCGTTTTCCTTAACTATGAAATGAGGGATTAGACTAGATTTGGTTCTCAAACTTTAGCACGCATCAGAATCCCCTGGAGGGTTTATTAAACCACAGAGTGCTGGACCGCAAACAGAGCCTCTGATTCAGGAGGTCCAGGGGGAACCTCTGGAATTTGTGGGTCCAAGATTGTGGGTGATGATGCTGGTGTCCCTGGTCCAAGGACCATATACTTTGAGAATCACAGTGACTAGCAAACCCACCTGGCTGACCATCAAAACCATCTAGGGAACTTGTAAAATTCAGATGTCCTGGGCTCAGACCTACTGAACCAGAATCTTACAGGGTGGCACTGGGGAAACCGTATTTCAAAACAACTCCCCAGGGGCTTCCCTGGTGGCGCAGTGGTTGAGAGTCCGCCTGCCGATGCAGGGGACGCGGGTTCGTGCCCCGGTCCAGGAAGATCCCACATGCCGCGGAGGGGCTGGGCCCGTGAGCCATGGCCGCTGAGCCTGCGCGTCCGGAGCCTGTGCTCTGCAATGGGAGAGGCCACAGCAGTGCATACCGCAAAAAAAAAAAAAAAAAAAAAAAAAAAAACTCCCCAAATGACTCTTACAATGGACCAACTTTAGGACCCAATTGAACTAGATAATCTGTATAGGCCATGTCAGTGTCAACCTTCCATGATTTTATGTTATAGGTTCAGCAAGGAAAGCCTGGCTGGAGGAAGGCAGGTGCAACTCTCAGGATAAAATAAATCTTATAGGTCCATCAAACTAGAAACATACAAGAAAAGGGAATCCTGGGAAACATAGATCAGCTTAGCCCAGTGGGCACATCGACAAACCATCGCACCATGGCTGGGTACCCTTCCAGTCCTCCCCAAGGCAAAGGTGTTATCCTGCTAGAGATACATTGGTTTAGCATTAAACAGAACCTTTCACGTGCCAGTGTGAAACATCTGCAACTGAATTACTTCACTGCCTTGGAATTTCTCCAAAATAATGTGTAGGTAATTTTTAAATATCTGAATAAGTCAAAGAAGTCACCAAAGTGTTACCACCCAGAACCAACGGAGGGTGGGCCCTAAACATAAATTCTTGCTTCTATCTTAAAACGTACAAACTGCTTGCAACACCCCAAATGGCTTTTTTTTTTCACCTTCACCAGTTTTAGTTCCAAACTCCTCTGGAAAATTCATCACAAGTTAATATTTAACTCTAAAAAAAAATTTTTTTAAAGCTCTATTCTTATAGAAACTCTTAGCATAAGTGAACACTGGGATTTCACAGAGTTCCTTAATAAAGAGCTGTGACTCAGCAGTCACAGCTGGTTATCCCTCCAAAGTTATTTTATTTATTATTATGAAATAAGGGACTAAATTCCAGGAACTGAGTGAACCCAAGCTGAATTAACAAACCGGGCAAAGTTAAACAAGACCGCAGACTCTGCTAAAGCCCTGTATGGACACTGACCTTGAAGGCAAGGTCAGGAAAAGTATTCCATGGAACTGCTCCTCTAAAGAAATTTTGGAACAAAATCAGAAGTGCTGGTGTGTTTGAGAACATCTCCCAGGAATACCTGGGAGAGAGTGTATTGCAGTTCATCTGTTCCCATTTCTGGGGCGGTGTTGCTGACTCAGCCCCACCCCTTGAATGCAGCTGCAGGTAGCCAGCTGGGAAAGCACTGAGTCCTGGGTGCAGGGCAGGCATTGCTGCTGAAGGCAGGTCGGAAGGCTGGGTAGAAAAGAAAGCTGGTTTCTGGATGATTCTTGAGCCATTAAGCCATCTTGTCACCCCCAGACAGAAAGCCTAAGTTAGCTTTTTTTCACTTTTTACTATGAAACTGTACAAATATGCAGAAAAATAGAAAGAAAAGCTCAGTAAAGTCCCATATTCCCCTGATTTAGATATAATTATTGTGACTATTTTTGCAGTTTACTTCATTTCTTTTTTTTTTTTTTGCTTAAATATATAGGTTATAGATAACATGACATTTCGCCTCTGGGATTTCACACCCTCCTACAGTCTCCTCCCACATTGTACAGGGTTGGTCCAGTAGAATACGGAAGTAGTGATGGCCTGTCTCGTCTGGAATTAAGTTACAAAAGACACATGGCTGCATCTTGCCTTCTCTCTCTCCCTCTCCCTCTCATCACTTGCTCTGGGGGAAGTCAGCTGCCATGTCGCTAGTAGCCCCATGGAGAAGCCCATGTGGCAAAGAAAGCCTCATGGACACAGATCTCCAAGCCCCAGTCAAGTGTCAGATGACTGCAAACCCCACCACATCTAGATGGGAGCCCCCTGAGAGACCCCGCGTCAGAACCACCGGCTAAGCCAGTCCCAGATTCCTGACCCTCAGAAACTGTGCAAGATAATAATTTCTACTGCTTTAACCTGCTAAATTTGGGGCTCAATTGGTAGTACAGACAGAACACATTTGGATACCTTTGCAGGCGGGGTGCTGTGACAGAAACCCAAAATGTGGGAGTGGCTTTGGCACCAGGCGGTGGGCTTTGTTGAGAGCATCGGTAAATGCCTGGAGCACCTTGAAGAAGCTGTGAATTAAAGAGTCCAGGTCGTTAAAGATTCAGGTCAGAGCTTGCAGGAAAGTGTCAGAAACTGGGGGAAGGGATCCTGGTGATGCTGTTGCCTGCAGTCATGTGGACAGAGGAAAATGCACCCGATGAACTCGTGATCTAGTCAAGGAGATTTGGAGCCAAAACGTTTTCAGTGCTGCCTGCTTTCTGCTAGTTGCTTATAGTAAGATGCCAGAGGAGAGAGAGAAATGAACGGAAGGGTCGTTAAGCAGAAAGGAGCTGGGACTGGAAGGTTTTCAGCCGGGCCAGATGACAAATTATGCTAGAATCAAGGAATGGCTTCCAAGCAAAAGTCCAAATTCAGGGCCCTGCCAGAAAACCTGTGGTCCAGAGACAGACCCTAGGCTGTGCCTGTAAATAATTTTTAAAAGATTTCAGAAAGATATAAAGCCATACCCCATAGTCCTTTTGTCAGACAAAAGGCCCTCTAAGGAGAGTAAAGGTGTGCCTCCCTGCCGTGGCCCGAGTGCTTGTGAGATTAAAGGTGTACCCCACATGTGAGGTCACAAGAAGTCGGCAGCCTGGAGGAGGGCCCTCACCAGAACCCAGCCTTGCTGGCACCCTGGTCTCAGAATTCCAGCCTCCAGAACTGTGAGGAATAAGTTTCTGTTGCTTATAAATTCCCCAGCCTGTGGTGTTTTGTTACAGCAGCCCCAGTGGACCAAGACACTCACAGACCCTCTCAATCAAAGGATAATGCTCCTCAGGGCTTCCCTGGTGGTCCAGTGGTTAGGGCTCCACGCTTCCACTGCAGGGGGCATGGGTTCGATCCCTGGTCAGGGAACTAAGATCCTGCATGCCACAAAAAAAAAAAAAAAACAGTGCTCCTAGAAGCTTCGGATCATTGCCCCTCTGCTGTCTGCAGAAACCCTATCTTTGTGGAGAAGGGCTCATCTCAAAGAGATTTAGGGGTGTTGACTTTGCCTAATGGAGTAGATCCCATGAAGATTCACAGGAAATCCATAAAGTTTTTATGAGAATTATATGTACAGAATCATTACTAACTTGGACTGAAAGGGACAGAGCCAGTACAAAATAAAAAGAGGTCTTTGGACCCTCAGAGTTCTACTGGCAGGAAGCAGGCTGAGAATGTTACTCAGCTGCTAACACGTGATACCTTTCATGTTACAGCATGATACCTTTCCTTTCATGGAAAAGGAAGGATGACTCACAGGGAAAAACCAAGAGCCCAGAGGGCAGTCCAAAGCCTTGGAGTATGGTTCCCAAGACTTGAGACATAATTAAGGAACTTAGGATGTTTGCTTGGCTTGGAATCTATATGGACCAGCAACTTCTTCACGCTCTCATCTTCTCCCTTTTTCAGCAAGAGTTTCTAGAGTGGTTATTCTGTCTGTCCCCTTGTATGTTCAGTAGGAGAGGGTTTACGAACTGAATATTCGTGTCCCCTTAAAGTTCATGTTGAAGCCCTAACCCCCAATGTGATGGTATTTGGAGGTGGAGATTTTGGAAGTAATTAGGTTTAGATGAGGCCATGGGGGTGGGGTCCTCATGATGGGATTAGTACCCTTGTAAAGAGACCAGAGAGCTAGTTCTGTCTCTCTCTCTTCCATGTGAGGATACAGTAAGAAGTCAGCCAAAAAGAAAAAGAAGTCAGCCAGGTCCAAGCCAGGAAGAGAGTCCTCACCAGAACACAACCATGCAGGTACCCTGATCTTGGACTTCCAGCCTCCAGAAATGGGAGAAAGAAATGTCTGTCGTTTAAGCCCCCCAGTCTGTGGTATTTTGTTATAGCAGCCTGAGCTGACTAATACAGAGGGGGAGGAGTGGAGCAGATAACTTGTCAAGAAGAACTGTACTGGAGAAACTGGATTTAAGGAATTATAATAAATTTATAGACCTGATTTACATTATGAGACCTGATTTACCCGGACCTGATTTACATTATGAGATTCTGGACATTGAGCAGATGCTACAATAGGATGAGATTTCTGGGGACTCTGGAAGGGGTTGACTGTATTCTGCATGTGGGAAGGATATGAATTTTTGGTGGACCGTGGTGGTCTGCAAATTGGCCCACAGTGAACCTTGCTTCCTGGTATTCATACTCTGTACAGCCCTTTCCCCCACAATGGACCACTGTTAATCTGTCTGACCAATAGCATACGGCAGAAGTGATGGTATGTCATTTCTGATACTTATTTATTTTTATAAGTGTGGCTTAACTCTCTCACTCACTGTCAGATCACTTGCTCTGGGAGAAGCCAGCCGCCCTCTGGAGAGGCCCACTTGCTGAGGAGCTGAGGCTGCTGGCCAAAATCAGCAAGGAGCTCTCTTCCAACAGAGAGAAAACAAGATGCCTGGGCCATCTTGGACGCAGAGCCTCTGGCCCCAGTCAAGTTTCAGATGACCGCGGTCTGGCCAGCAACTGGATGGTAACCTCCTGAGAGACCCTGAGCCAGAGCCACCCAGCAAAGCCACTCCCAGATTCCTGACTCTCGGAAACTGTATGAAATACTAAATTTCTTAAAGTCGCTATGTGTATTAACCATGTGTTTCTGATGTTTTTATCTCTGGGACCTGGAAAGACTGTGCCTCCCAGGGCTAGCCAATTCCCAGGGATAGAACATGCCTTTCACAGGCACACATGAAAAGATGCTCAACATTGCTAATCATCAGGGGAATGCAAATCAAAACCACAATGAGATATCACCTGACACCTGTCAGAACAGCTATCATCAGAAAGACCACAAATAACAAATATCAGCAAAGACGGGGAGAAAAGGGAACCCTTGTGCACTGTTGATGGGAATGTAAATTGGTGCAGCCACTGTGGAAAACAGCATGGAGTTTCTGAAACAACTAAAAACAGAGTTACCATATGACCCATATGACCCAGCAATTCCACTCCTGGATATACATCCAAAAAAAGCAAAAACACTAATTCAAAAAGATACATGCACTCCAGTGTTCATAGCAGCATTATTTACAATTGCCAAGATATGGAAGCAACCTAAGTATCCACCAACAGATAAATGGATAAAGAAGATGTGGTATACATACAATGGAATACTACTCAGCCATAAAATTTTGCCATTTGCAGCAACATGGATGGATTTGGAGGGCATTGTGCTAAATCAAATAAGTCAGACAGAGGAAGACAAATACTATATGATATTATTTATACATGGAATCTAAAAAATACAACAAACGAGTGAATATAACAAAAGGAAGCAGACTCACAGATATAGAGAACAAACTAGTGGTTACCAGTAGGGAGGGGAGGAAGGGCAATATAGGAATGGAGGAGTGGGAGATGCAAACTATTGGGTGTAAAACAGGCTACAAGGATGTATTGTGCAACATAGGGAATATAGTCAGTATTTTGTAATAACTGTAAATGGAGTTTAACCTTTAAAAATTGTATAAAACATTAAAAATTTAAAAAGAGAACATAGCTTTCATAAGCAAACCAGTTAATCCAGAGCCCCCACCCCAACCACCTCCTCCATCAGGCTCTCACACTCTGGGCCACTATCTACCTGCACCAGTGACTGCATAGCCAGGGACCAGACAACTAGAGATAGCCCCCATGCCCCAGAGTCCACTGAAATTTTTCAGACTAGACAATCCTAAGCCCGCTTTCCCTGCCTTGCCTGTCCCTTCCCATAGAAACCACAACAAAGTCTCATGCCCACATGTTCCCCTCAGTCCCTCTGCCTCCAGACGGACCCAGGTGCTTCCCCATGTAGCTCACCTGTGGTGTGGTGTAGTGTGCTCCCTTCTCTTGGGATGTAGGAGTATAGAAAACTATATTTTCAATGGCACTCATATTCTGATCTATTGGCCTTGCCATACGTAAATAATAATAAAACCTACATTTTAAAATAGCATAATTTGGGGTAATTTGTTACACAGCACTAGATAACTCATACACTTAAATATATATAGATATAGATATAATCTTTTCCTTCATACCACAATGCCATCTTTACACCTAAGAAAATTATCACTTACTCCTTAATATCATCTAATGCTTAGACCATCTTGTAAATGTCCTCCATCTCCCTAAAAATGTCTTTACAACCGGTTTGTTAGAGAACAGGATCTAAACAAGGTCCCCCTATTGCATTTGGTGTTCTGTTTTTCAAGTCTCTTTTCAACATAGAATTTTTTAAAAGGCAAAACCCGAGTCTCCTATAAACATAAAGGAACTAGGTATTAAATATTTAATTAACTCAGTAATAAGGGAAGCAGCAAGATGATTAAGTTGGTTAAAAGAAACTTTGAGAAACTGAGGCATCAGAAAATGATTGCTAAGTTAGATTTTTTTTGTAAAACTGGTTAACAACCTCCAAGAAAATAAAAATTAAAATCAAAATCTTTTTGATGATCTTTGCTACCAAATAGAAATCATTTGCATCTCTACCAGACAAAATTAATCCCAGTTGCTATCAGATAAGAATCATCTGCATCACTCTGTTTTATACATGTTGTCATCTTTATTCACAGAACTGTGAAATACCTTCATTAATCTTAAATAGCCTGAAATGAAGGTGCACGCCCCTAGCATGTTAGGCAATGCCCCAGTGTGACATTGAAAAAACAGGACACTAAATCATCACTTTTCTATCTCCAGGTTTTGAGATTATCTTTTTTCTTAACATTCTTTTATCTAGAAGAGTCTCCCCATTGGGTTGTTATCCTGTACAACAGGGGTCCCCAACCCCTGGGCCGCAGACCGGCACTGGTCCATGGCCTGTTAGGAACCAGGCCACACAGCAGGAGGCGAGTGGCGGTGAGCAAGTGAAGCTTCATCTGCTGCTCCCCATCGCTCCCCATTGCTCACATTACAGCCTGAACCATCCCCCCATCGCTTGTATTACTGCCTGAACTATCCCCCATCTCCCCCATCCATGGAAAAATTGTCTTCCACGAAACCGGTCCCTGGTGCCAAAAAAGTTGGGGACCGCTGCTGTAGAAGTTCCCACATTCTGACTTTATCTACTTGCTTCTAATGTACTTCAATAAAATGTGATTTTTAGATCAATATCTAGTTGCTAAAAATAATACCACATGTTATTAAATGGATGAAATGTTTTGGTGTCAATAAGAGTTATTAAATCATTATGGGATGTTGAAATAATGTTTTATTAACTTATTCTACTATTAACCTCAAATTCTATATGTAGGATTCCCTTTGAGTATTCTAAAGTAGGGGATGTAGTCTTCTTTCGAAGATGTTACCCAAAAACTCGGTTCGCCTCTTGGAGAATGCCAAGCCACAAAAGACAACCAAGCCGAAGAACAGAGAAACATAGGATTTATTACTTGCATCAAGTAAGGAAAACACCAGGGATATTTCCCAATGCAGTGTCTCCCCAAGAGCAAAATTGGGGAAGTTTTAAGCCAAGGGTATATGCATATTCACAAGGGGACTTGGGCAGAGGAGAATTCAGTCTAGAAATGGGGAAAAGATTGACAGAGTCCAGGTTCTGGTTGATTGACGTCTCAAGGGTCAGCAGAGGTCAGCATCATCATTCCCTAGATTCCAGTTATTCTGGTGGGTGAGTGCTCAAGGGGGTTTGGATCCTGCAAGATGGCACAAGAGTGAGCTTCAGGCTAATCCTAACCTTCAAACAGAACTGGGAGTCCTTATAACTGATTTATTGTCTCTGATTTGATTAAGTTATTTCCCTGGCCTGGTCAAAGGCAGGCATTGTAGACAGGCTTAGATCACAAAATGGCTTAGGCCAAAATGGCCTCCTCAACCTTTTTGGCACCAGGGACTGGTTTCGTGGAAGACAATTTTTCCACGGACTGGGGATGGGGGGGATGCTTTCGGGATGATTCAAGCGCATTACATTTATTGTGCACTTTATTTCTATTATTATTACATTGTAATATATAGTGAAATAATTATACAACTCACGATAATGCAGAATCAGTGGGACCCCTGAGGTTGTTTTCACTTGCCACTCACTGATACGGTTTTGATATGAGTCTGCAAGCAATTTATATATTATGGTCTCTGTGCAGTCAAACCACTCTGTTAATGAGAATCCGTATTTGCAGCCACTCCCCAGCGCTAGCATCACCGCCTCAGCTCCACCTCAAAGATCATCAGGCACTAGATTCTCATAAGAAGTGCACAGCCTAGATCCCTCACATGCACAGTTCACAGTAGCGTTCATGCTCCTTTGAGAATCTAATGCCACCACTGATCTGACAGGAGGCGGAGCTCAGGCGGTAATGTGAGCAATGGGGAGCGGCTGTAAATACAGATGAAGCTTTGCTCACTCACCCGCCGCTCACCTCCTGCTGTACAGACTGGTACCCGTCCGTAGCCCAGGGGTTGGGGACCCCTGTGTTAGACAGTATGTCTGGTTCTCTTCTTCCGGGACACCCATTCTATCTGCCTACAGAGGCATAAACCTGAGACCTTCGTCTGTTGACCTCAAACACAATTCTCCCCTCCTTTTCTTCCAGAGTCTCTCAGTGTCTAACAGAGGCTTCTTGATGGTTTTCTTTGAAATCCTGGGCTGGAAGTTTGAGGGGGCTCTCCTTCCCCACCTCCTTACCTCCTCCACTCTTCCTTCTCAGACTTTCACGGAAGGCCCCGGAACTTCTGCTTTTTGTAACGTACACCGGCTTTTCTCCTTGACATCAATTTCTGCTTGGCTCTGCTTCTCCAGAGTGTCTTTAATGTCTTCAAAGTGGTTTTGTTGCCTGGTTTTGCAGATGGAGCCCCACATATACACCAGGGATTTCTTCCTGTGTCTCTTACAGGAAGAGAGTTCCTTGAAGCTAATGTGGTACCCACTTGCCAGGAATATTAGACAAAAGAAGAGCATTTACTAAAAGCAGAGGGTCTCCTTTTCCTTCTGGCAAACCAAGGATGACAACCTAATTCCTCAGTCTTGAATTTGAGAAACTCACCCCTAATTTGACACCAAACTATCCTAATATATTTACCTATTTTTATTTTGAAAAATTTTGAAAGTATGAAAAGGTCAAAAATCAGTACAATGAATAATTTGTACTCTCTACTGAGATTCAAGTGTTAATACTTTGTCTCATTTGTTTTATCTCTTTTTTTTCTGATCTGTTTAAAAACAGGTTGCAGACTTCATGACATTTCATTGATAAATACTTCTGTGTGCTTCTCTAAGAATAAAAATCTTCTTCCACATCACCACAATGCCACTGTCATATCTATGAAAATTATTAATAATTCCTTAATTCGTCTAATATTTGTTTCATATTCAAGTTTTCCAGTTGTTCTCAAAATGACTTTTATGGCTTTTTTCTTTTTCTTTTTGCAATCTATAAATGTTTGTTAGATCAAACTGGTCAATAATGCTATTGAAATCTTCTATACATTTACTAATTTTTGTTTACTTTTTTTTTCAGCAGATAAGCATCTTGAGAGAGGGATGTTTGTCTCAGTCTCACTGTGGATTTGTTTATTTCTCCTTTCAATACTGTCAATGTTTACTTTGTGTATTTGAAGCTCTTTTTATTAGATGCACACACCACTTAGGATTTTTATGTTTTTCTATTGACAATCTTTTGATCATAATAAAATAGTTCTCTTTATCTCAGACAAAACTCTTTGTCTTGAAGTCTACTTGAGTAATATTAATATAGTAATACCAGTTTTTTAAGCTTATGTGAGCAAGGTGCATATATTCCTTCCCATTACTTTCAACCATCTTCGTGTTTTTATATCTAAAGTGAGTCTTTTGTAGACAACATATCATTGTGTCTTACCTTTTTTTAATTGAGGTAAAGTTGATTTACAATATTACTTAAGTTTCAGGTGTACAACATACTGACTGACAATTTTTAAAGATTATACTCCATTTATACTTATTATAAAATACTGGTTATATTCCCTGTGCTGTACAGTGTATCCTTGTAGCTTATTTATTTTATACATAGCAGTTTTTACCTCTTAATCCCCTTCCTCTATCTTGCCCCTCCCTCTTCTCTCTCCCCACTGGTAACCACTAGTTTGTTCTCTATATCTGCGAGTCTGTTTCTTTCTTTTTTTTTTTGCGGTACATGGACCTCTCACTGTTGTGGCCTCTCCCATTGCAGAGCACAGGCTGTGGACGTGCAGGCTCAGCGGCCATGGCTCACAGGCCTAGCTGCTCCGCAGCATGTGGGATCTTCCCGGACCGGGGCACGAACCCGTGTCCCCTGCATCAGCAGGTGGACTCAACCACTGCGACACCAGGGAAGCCCTCTTTTTTGTTATATTCACTAGTTTGTTTTATTATTTTAGATTCCACATATAAGTGATAGCATGCAGTATTTATCTTTTTCTGTCTGACTTGTTTCACTAAGCATGATTGTCCTCAAAATGACTTTTATGACTTTTTAGAAAATCCAGGATCCAATCAGGATTCACACATTTCTTCTGCTTTCTTTATCTTTTTTAAACTAAAATAACCCCTGTGGTGATTTTAAAATATGTTCACAAATTCTTTGATTCTCCCAATTCAAAAGATGGAACTTCTCCTTGAGTGTGGGCTGTCCTTATTGACTCACTTTTAATAAATGGAATATGACAGAAGTGACAGCTTGTGCCTTCTGAGTCTAGTTCATATGAGGCACTGGGGCTTTCTCCTTGCCTTCTCTTGGAACACTGTGTGAGATACTGTTCATTGTTGTTTAAGTAGCTTAGGTCTGGGGTAATTAGTTACTCAGCAATAGCTAACTAATACAGTGTCCATTTAACTACCCTCCCCTGTATTTCCTGTGAACTGGAAGGTAAGTTTAAAGGGTTGATGTAGTTCAGGTTAAACATTTTTGGCAAGAGTCTGAAGAACTTCATGTTCTAGGACATCAGGAGGAACATAACGTTAGGTGTCCCACTGTGAGTCATGTTAAGTTTGATCACTTGGCTCCTTTACTAAAAATCTTGTTCCACGAGGTACAATGAAGTATGGGGAAGTTTGTGTTTGATTAGAGATCACAGTATGTTTCAAAAGAACTAGGGCTTGAGTCCTGATCCTACTCAAACTGTTTCAGCTTCCTGCCCTTGGTTGAGTCATTTATCAATTTGCAGACTTTTGACAGAGGGGTGGGGTGGGAGTAGGGCTGGCACCCCCAGCCCCCATGTTGTTCAAGGGTCAATTGTATTGAATTATCACAAAACAGCTGTGGAAAGGGCTGTGCATGACTGTCAGGCAGAGATTTCTATTCCATTCTAAATGTCTGCAGCATCAGGACTCATGTTTGTCTGAAGCCCCCGGCCTGAGTAGCCTCAGTTAACTGGAATGGTAACCATCCTTTCCTCTGGGTAAATACCTTTTAATAGGGGAAGATTTAGAATTAAATATCAAAACTTTATGAAAGTCAAAGCCATAGTATTAACATGAAATTTCTCAGGTAGGATTTGTGCATATTTGGTATTTTATGTTCTTGGAATATTTAATAGAATTTGACCAATTAGAAGGTCAGCCATTTATCACCGATTTAAAATGTGTAACTAAATAGTTAATTTAGATTTGTGATTCAAGGCTGGAGTCTTACTAGGTTGATTCATCATACTGAAAGGATTAAGAGAACTTAAGCTTTGCTTCTTTTGTAAATTAATTTATTAGATTTCCTATAATTATGTAGTATTCAGGAATCTTTTTTGTTGTTAATTTGGGCAACAAAAATACTTTAAAGGAAAATCAGTTACATTACATGTATAAATGTTGTTTAAAAGAGCTGAAGATGGTTCATTAACTTAGTAAATCCAAAAACCTCTTTCAACTGATGCCTCAGGTTTACTAGATGTATAGTAAGAAGAATGAGATCTGTAAACTGAACTTTAATAACTAATAAGAGAATAAGGATTTAGGATTTGTAACTTTCATATATGGGAAATTAAAATGTAAAGCTAAAATAAACATCCACACAGTTCTTTCTGTACCCAAAACTACCCTCAAGGATGCCAAAAACTTATCCACAAATCCATGCCTTCGCTTATCCATTTCTGGCTGCCAATATACTGAATACTTTCTAAGGTCCAACCGAAGTGCATCAAATTTCTAAAAATTTTAACTTCTATCTCTCCATCTTCAGATCATGCGTAAAACTGCCCTGCTCCAAACCACCATTTTACTTTATTTGTATCCATTATATGGACTTGATCTTTGCCTTGTCATGATTTGTGGGGACAAGTCATGGTAGTTATTTAATAATCTATATTTATGTAATAAAAGTGAATACAAGAGAAATGTTAATTTACCCCCAAATTACTAGAATAAACACTTCAAATAAAATTAAAGTGTCATAAACTACAGTTTAATATTTCTGCTGATAAAGTAGTTTTGAAATAAATAACATTACAGTTAATGAATTTAAATAAAGAGTCATTTATAGCAGCTCTACTCATAATTGCCCCAAACTGGTAACAACCCAAATATCTTTTTATTTTATTTTACTTATTTTTATTTTTATTTTTTGTCTGCATTGGATCTTAGTTGCGGCACGTGGGATCTTTCATTGCAGTGCGTGGGCTTCTCTCTAGTTGTGGCGCGCAGGCTCAGTAGATGCGGCACACAGGCTTAGTTGCCCCGCGGCATGTGGGATCTTGGCTCCCTGACCAGGGATCGAACCCACATCCCCTGCGTTGGAAGGCAAATTCTTAACCACTGGACCACCAGGGAAGTCCCCCAAATATCTTTCAGTGAGTGAACAGATAAACAAACAATTGTACGCCTATACAATGGAATACTACTCACATAGAAAAAGGAACAAATTATTTATACACCTTGCAAAGGATTCCTGGACCCAATTCCAATGTGTGTGTGGTGCGTGTCTGTGTATGGATGCTTCCCCATATCAACGAGCAATTCTTGGGTGCCCGTAAGGGTGTCTAAGAACTCAACTAAATCTACCTGGAGATGGAACCAGATTCCACAGGTAAAGGGCTCAATCTCACAAGACCACTCTCCACTTCAGACGCCAGTGGAAGCCTGTGCTTCTGACCAACTGGCTACAAATTGGAGGTTCCAACGACCCCCTCCAATTCAGGATGCCAACCCCAAGTCCAGGTTGCATCCTGTGCTTCTGAACAACTGGCTATAAATCAGGGGTTCCCATGACCCCCTCCCTGGGTTCCATTAATTTGCTAGAGCAGCTCACAAACTCAGGGAAACCCATTTACTCACAAGATTACTGGCTTGTTAGGAATCAACAGTCAGATGGAGAGATATATAGGGCAAGGCATGGGGAAAGGCACGGAGCTTCCACGCTCCAGGCCCTCTCCCCAACCTCCACGTGTTCACCAACCCAAAAGCTCTCTGAATCCTGTCCTTTTGGGTTTTTATGGAGGCTTCATTACATAGGCACGATTGATTAAACCATTGGCTGTTGGCTAATGGTTGACCCTCCAGCCCCTTCTCCCCTCCCTGGAGGTTGGGGGGTGGTGGTGATGAAAGGTCCAACCTTCTGATCCCTTAATTGATTCTCCTGGTATCAGGGCCCCAATCTTGGGTGGGACTCAAAAGTCACCTTCCCTGAAGAATTTCAGGAACTGAAATTCCTGAAATTTCAGGAGGATAAGAGACTGATTATTATTCCCTTACTCTTTTTTTTTCCCCCTTGCTCTTATGACTCAGGAAATTCTAAGGATTTTGGGAGCTGTAAGCCAGGAACTATGGAGGAAGCCCAAATATATACATGAGAAATTTATATTTGGTCATCTGAGTGAACAAATATATATAAATTACAATATTGCACACTCAAAAACATGAACAGGTGAGTGAAAGAAGCCAGTTTCAAAAATTTACATAGTACATGATTCCATTATACAACATTCTGGAAAGGCAAAACTGTAGGAAGGGAGAACAGGCCAGTGGTTGCCAGGGGCTGGGGATTGGGAGAAGGGTTGACAACAAAAGAGCATGCAAGAGAATTTTCTGGGGTGTTGGAATTGTTCTTTAATCTGATTGTAGTGGATACACATATCTACACGTATGTTAAAATGCACAGAGCTGTGTACCAAAATCAAATGTGTATTTTACAGTATGTACATTTAAAATAATTTAAAATATGTAAAGAGACAAATATAAAAAAGGATAAACAGTAATTCCGTACCTGGATCTTTTTCTCTAGGTATTTGTTGCCCAGTATTCTGGTGAAAAAGGGAATAAATCCTGTTATCAAATTCCTTAATTTCAAGAGAACCCCATGAAAGGAGTATTGTCATCATGTGTTTCTTTTTCAGTGAAAGAGCAAAGAGGTCCTTCCTGAAATCCTGAAACTGAGGGCAGGAGTCTTCACTTATATCCCTTTTACTATAACTTGCTTAATGAGTAATATTCTGTAACCTGTCTTCACCGACTTAGCTCGATTTAATTGTCCTTGCAAACCGCATTCCCCCCAAGCTTCATGTAGCTTAGACAATATATCACAAGTAAATGACACCTCTGACCTATGGGGTCGCTATGGTAATGGTTGCTTAAGTTGTTTTTCAGAAATTGGACAGTTCTCCAAATTCGATCAGGATAACACTGCCATTTTCTGAACATGCATCCCATAGAAGCATGTAACTCAGATACACCTTTATAGAACACCTATTCCTTCACCTTTTTCTTGGCCTTGATCCTCTTTCCCCACACCTCAGGCCACTCTGATTCTTTATCCCATAAAAATCTCAAGCCCTTCGCCTTTGGGGAGGCAGATTTGAGACTTGTTCTCCCATCTCCTCGCGCGGCTGTCTCGTGAATAAACACTTTCTGTGCTGCAAGCCTCCGCATCTCAGCGTTTGTGCATCTGGCACATGAACCTGGTATAGGAAGATGCATTTTAATTCAAATGCCTGCAAGTGAGAAAGGTCGTGATGTCAGGGGGGAGAGATACCGTGTATCTAGTGCGGTGAGAGCTGCTGTGAAGGAGGCATCAGCAAGGAAATAGGACAGAAAGGGAGAGCACAATTTTGCTAATTCAGCGTCAGGTGCTAGGAGGGCAGGTCCAACTCCTCCGAGTTGGAAGCCAACAAAGCACCGACCAGGACAAATGAGAGGCAATCATGGGATGCATTTATCAATTTCTTTTTCTTTCTCCCTAACGAGCTCTTAGTCTGAATAATAAAACTTAATTTTTTAAAAAATGGATAAACATTATTATATTTTGGCTTTCAAACCTCAACACAAAGACTTTCCTGAACAACCCTGCTTGCTTGCTTGCTTGCTTTCAAAGGTGAAAACTCTACCGTACCATTCCAGAAAGTGAGGAAATGTCTCATTTGTTTTTAGGGATGAGGTCTGTTTTCATGGGAAAGGACTCCATTCTGCCACCATTTAGGATACGAGTTATATTTGTTATCTTTTGTGCGTAACAAATGTCCCTAAACTTTAGTGGCTTAGAACAACAAGGTATTGTTTCTCAAGTTTCTGCTGGTCTCCCCAGGTCAGACTGCTGGTGGAGGTACTGCGGCTGGAGTCAGAGGTGGCCTCATTCACATCCTGGGACCTTGTTTGGGCTGCTGGTGGGGCTTCTCTCTCCACATGGTCTCTATCTGCTCCAAGACGTTGAGAATGAAATCTTCAATACCTCTGAAGACCTAGTCTCCGAGGTTGCACAGTGTCACTTCTGCTGCATTCCATCAGCCAAAGCAAGTCAGGAGGCCAGCCCAGAGTCAAGGGGTGGAGAGACAGGTGTCACCTCTTGACTTAGGGAAGAGCAGCAAAGTCACACTGCAAGGGAATGAGGACACAGGACACCATTTGTGGGGGCCATGACTGTCACAATGCACCACACTATTGTTAATAACATTTAAAGCTCATATAAACATTAATTAAATTAGCTCTTGGCTCTGAGACTGTAACCTGGATGAAATTAGACTAAAGATCTATTTTGGATCAGAAGCTTGTATTCATTCCAGCTTTGATGCAGTTAATCCTTACTTAAAACTATCAGAAACCACTTATAGATGAGCCAGAGAAATCTGACCCTGATGGTTATGGGGATTTGAACCATCAACTAAGAGAAAAGTAACGCGAATCCATCAGCTATTTTTAAATGTACTATTATTATCTAATTGTATGTCAACTCCCTTAGGTTTCCTGATGTCTAAACATTTCACAGTGTTGTAGAATTAGGAAAAGACCCAGTTGCCAAGAGGATGCGGGCGAAGCTGAACGTGCACGTGAACCAGGGCTGTAATGCTGGTAGGTCCCTGCAGCAGAAGGCACAGAGAAGGCCAGGATAACCCTTGTGCCTGCAACGCAGACCTGGCCCTCTTGTCACTGCAGGCTGCCAAACCTGTCACACTCCGGCAGTAAGGAGCGGCAGTTGCATGAGGACCAGGGCTACACCGACAGCTGACCACCTCTACAGTCTGGGCTCATTCCAGAAATTCCCTGGGAAGAAAGTGGCATGCAAGAATATCAAACTTGGGAACTGCTTCCACACCTGCCCCCGTTATTCAACCTCACCAAGTTCATCATGCTTTCTTCCACTTCAAAGCCTTTGCACTAGCAGTTCTCCCTACCTCAGACTTGACCCCCCAAGGGTAAGTAATGAAGCGTGCTATGACTCTTACCAGGAACGTCAGCATCCTGGAAGGGCTTTGGCTTGCTCCTCTGTTGCCCCCAGCCCAGATTTTCTGCCCGCATGCATCCTTAGGGAACGTTTTTTTCCTCTGATCCCTTGAGTCAGGGGCTCTTTCTGCAACCCTCAGCCTGTACCTGAGCCTTAGGGCTGGCGGGGAAGCCACACCACCCTGGGAACGGGCCCTGCAGAGACACTGGCAGCTGGAGTTCTGAGTTCTTACAGAAAAACAGGGGAGTAGAGAGAAGAGGCACAGAAACAGAGAAACAAGGAAAGAAGGAAGAAAAAGAACGGCTTCTGGAGACAAGTATTTCCTTTTCACACTTCTGATGACCCTAGGGTGGCCCTTAAATAGCCATCTAGGAGGAGCCCGGAGGGGTTTGCAGAAGGGGGGCTGGGCGGGGGGTTGGGGCGCTGTGTGTGCCAGGGGCGGGAGGCATGTAATGGGCAGCTCCACTCCCCTCCGCGGGGACGGATAGTGAAGGCTTTCTCCCGAACCCAAAGAAGCTGCGTTTTCATCTGAAGCTGTTTCCTTATTGGAGCTCAGTGGGAAGAAGCACACAGTAAAAGTGTTTAGCAACTGTACATGCCCTGGGCGCGGTCCAGGTCGTAGCCATTCTTTCTCCCTGGAAGAAAGGACTAAACCTTATGACTGCGGCGGCTCTCCCTCTCCCTCACCACCTCCCACCTTCCCGCAGTCCCGTCAGGGTTCCCATACACCTCCTCCCCCCTTTCCCCACCCTCACGTCCGGTCTTTGCCTCGACATTTTCCTGATCTCTCTCCTATGGCAGCCTCCACCCAGACCCGCGGCTTCAGGCCTCCTTCCCTCCCCTCCTCCAAAAGCTTGGCTCCGGGTCGTGCGCTGACCACCCTTCCCAGCCCCAAGTCCTGGGTGGCTCCCAGGGCCTAAAGGTTCAAGTCCAAACTCCCTAGCGTGGCATCGAAGTCAGGCTTCAGTTTGCCCTCCTGGGCCTGTCTGCCCCACTCCTGTCCTCCTTTTCTCACAGCCAAGTGCGTCAAGCACGTTCACACGGCTGGGCTTTAACCCATGCTGCTCCCCCTCTCTGCTGCAAAGTCTCTTGGAGGTGGACGCAGATGTTATCTCAGCTGTAAAGCCGCCCTCTCCCCACACCCTCCCCACCCCAAACAGCCACGTTGGGCATTCCCCTGGCTTTCTGCCCTCTCCGTGTGAAAGGGTGACCGCTGGGAGTTGGGATGTCTGTCTCCGTCTCCATCACCGGGAGGAGAGTGTCCTCACTGGACCGAGCCCTCTCTGAGCTGGGTCTTATTCCTCTCAGCATAGTGAGCGGTTCCTCTCGTAGGTCTCCACAGGGTAGGCTTTCTGTACAGAAGGCTCTCTGTCATCAGCTGGGAGGTAGTTATCCTGTTTGGTTGCTTTCTGACCTAGCCCCACCTCCCTCTTTCCCAAATAGCTAAAATCAGGTCTTGGACGGTTCCTTGAAATGTCAGAGTCACCATATAGCCCCGCCATTCCACTCCCAGGAATATAACCAAGAGAACTGAAAACATATGTCCACACAAAAACATACTCATAAATGTTCACAGCAGCATTATTCATAATAGCCCAAAAGTGGAAATGATCCAAATGTCTACCAACTAATGAATGGAGAAATAAAATGCTCCGTATCCACACAGTGGAATATTATTTGGTGATAAAAAGGAAGGAAGTACTCTTCCATGCTACAACATCGACGGACCTTGATAACATTATGCTAAGTGACAGAAGGCAGCCACAAAAGATCACATAGTATAATGATTTCCTTTACATGAAAGGTCCAGAATAGTCAAATCTATAGGCACAGAAATCGGATTAGAGGTTGCCAGGGCCTGGGGGGAGAGGAGGAATGGGGAGCCACTGCTCGTGGGAATAGTTTTCTTTTTACGGAAAGGAGAATGCTGTAAAACTGATTGTGGTGGCGATGGCACAACCCTGTGAATGTATAAACCGTGGAAGCGTACACTTTGGATGAATGGCATGGTAATGTGAGTTGTATCTCAATAAAGAGGTTAAAAATAATTGTTCTTTGAGCACTGAGGATGGGTATTCTAGTCCTTAGAGGGATCGATATGGTATGCCATTTCTGTCCTAAGTGCAAGAAGATCGCCTGGGAAACAGCCTCCTGCTCTCGGCCCCTGCCACCGTTTATGCAAGGCTCCCTTTCCCTTTTCCCTCTTCCCGCTCAGTTGCTGTGGGATGGGGTTAGGGGAGGCAGAGGGTGGGTGAGGAGTCTCTAGCTGCACCCCCAGGGGGCGCGCGCACGTGTTGCCAGGCGGGGCCTCAGGGGGGCCCTCCACCCCTGCCGAGCTCCAGGGGCTGCGGTCCGAGGGAAAGGGTGGCACGCGACACTAACAAAGTTGTTCGACCCCAGGCGCAATCCCAGCCATCCCAGGAGACCCCGAAACCAACCATAACCGCACCCCCAGCCCAGAAAGGGCTTCTCAAGGGGCGCGGGTTGCGGCGGCACCCCTGGATCCTGTCCCTCCGGGGTCGCCGCCGGGCCCGAGAGGGGCGGTGTCCTCGGGTGGGCGCGAGGTCCCGCAAGGGCCGCCGGAGACTTGGGGAGGAAGCGGAGGGCCCGCAGGGAAAGGGGCGCTGAGTTAGCGGAATCCGTCCTGACTCTCCCAGCGAGACCTGGCTCAGAATCGAAGGGCCTGCAGGGGGCAGGAGGTTCGTAAAAGGGCAATATTTGTATTACGGAGAAAAGCAAATAGGAGGGTCCAGAGAAGTAGGGATTGGGGGTCGCGGAGAAAGCAGAAGAGAGGCGGCCAGGAGCTAGATCGGAGGCGGGGCGGGGGGCGGGGGGGGGGTCCGGGATCACGTGGGACCCCTGCCCGGTGGGGTGGGCACAGTTCGCAGGGCAGGCTGGGTCGGGGCTAGCAAGCCGAGGGGCTGCGAAGGAAGACGGCCGTGCGGACGCTTCCTGCAGGAGATGCACGGAGATAAGCTAAACTCCATCGCGTGATTGCAATCCAGCCACTCAAATGGAAACCGAGTCCCAGGCGCCCCACAGTGTCCTCTGAGTTTGCCTCTAAAATGCACGCCAGCCTGAGGAATTTCAGAGACCCGAAAAGAGGGGACGTCTCTCCCGGGGAGCTGGGGGTTGGAAGGAGAGCCCCTACCGAGGCCGGAGCCATTCACCTGGGCGGTGACCCTGGAGCTTTGCCTTTGCAGAGTGCATATGGCCAGCTTGGGCCACCTTGTCACCAGTTCCTGTCTCTGCTGCCCTCTGGCCAAAGTGGAGGGATGCTTCAGGAGCTGGAGGCAGATGCCATCAAGAGTTGCAGGGGTGAGCACTGAGGGCAGCTGTCCCTTTGGCCCTTCTTTCTTACAACGTTTTCATTACCACAGTAATTTGTGTTCATGATTTAACAATAGATAAAATACACTGAATAGAATAATGGGCCTCCAAAGATGTCCACCCACAACCTGTACACATGTTAAAGCCCCCCACCCCATAAAAAACAAAAAAACGAAGAGACTTTGCAGGTGTGATTAAGTTAAGGATCATGAGAAGGTGATTATCCTGCATCATCCAGCGGGGAACAGTGCAGCCACAGAGGTCCTCAGAATAGGGAAGCAGGAGAGTCAGGGTCACAGGAAATGTGAGGACAGAAGCACAGGTCAGAGCGATGCAACTGCTGGCTTTCAGGATGGAGGAAGGGGACGCTAGCCTGGAATGCAAACGGCTTCTAGAAGGTGGAAAAGGCAAGGGAACAGGAGTTTCTCCTAGAGCCTCCAGAAGGAACCTAGGCCTGCAGACACCTTGACTGCAGGCCAGTGAAACCCATTCAGACTTCTGACCTCCACAACTATATGATCATAAATGTGTGTTGTTTTAAGCCACTAAGTCTGTGGTAGTTTGTTACAGTAGCAAGGGGACATGAATACATACATCTTTAAAATGAAGGGACTTCCCTGGCGGCCCAGTGGTTAAGACTCTGTGCTCCCAATGCAGGGGGCGTGGGTTTGATCCCTGGTCTGTGAAGTAAGATTCTGCAAGCCACGTGACATGGCCAAAAAAAAAAAAAGAAGAAGAAAATCAGTCACTTGTAATCCACCTCCCAGAACAAACACATGATTTTTCGTATGTGTAGCTTAGCAGTCAACTGAGACCCAGAACTGGTGTGAGAACGCACTGGTGTGAAGGCTGAAGTGCCACATGGCTAATGCTGGCGCGCCCCATTCCATCCGCTAAGAGAGTCTTGACGCTCACCCAGCGCCCAGATCTGGGCATTCCAAATGCCATTCTCCACTAAAAGGAACCAGAGCTCCACAGAGAAATGGCCAGTTTCACAGTTCAAGATACAAGATGTGCCCAAAACATATTATTCTGCCAGACAGTGAGGAAGTGCTCAAAGAATCATAGGAACATATCAAAAAGACAAAAGAGGGCTTCCCTGGTGGCGCAGTGGTTGAGAGTCCGCCTGCCGATGCAGGGGACGTGGGTTCGTGCCCTGGTCCAGGAAGATCCCACATGCCATGAGCCATGGCCGCTGAGCCTGCGCGTCCAGAGCCTGTGCTCCGCAACGGGAGAGGCCACAACAGTGAGAGGCCCGCGTACAGCAAAAAAAAAGAAAAAAGGACAAAAGATACTTAGCTTGAGCAGGCTCCCACTGGACAAATCTAAGATGATCATATTACTGAATTATAACTATTCTTACTTTATTCTATTATAATCATAGCCTAAAGTAAGAATCCACAAGTGCATATGGATATAATCATGTAAATAAAAAAAATAAGTACATAGGGAGAAGGGAAAGCTCTTCCTTATGATATGATATTGACTAATGAATGTAGAAGGGATAATGGAATAGAAAATACCATTTGGAGCCACCATAGTAATAATCGTGTCAGGGAGGATCATCAATGGATGCTAAAACAGTGGGTGAAAGTTTAATGAGACGCAGGATTTGTATATGGTCTCAAGCTCTTTCCCCACAGGATACTACGAAAGGGAAAACACTAACTTCACAGTGGAGAAACCTGGCCACCATCTTAACCGAGTGATCAAAGTTAATGTGACCGCTAATGGGACACGTTGACAACAGGTGGCTCTGATATGATGCAACACAAGGGCACAACATGCCCAAAATGCATAACCTGAATTTCATTGTGAGGAAATATCAAACAAATCAAATCGAGAGACGTTTTACAAAACAACTGGCCTGCACCCTACAAAAATGTCCACATCGTGAACAACAAAGAAAGACTAAGGCATTGTTCCTTATTAAAGGGGACTAAAGAGGCATGACAACTGAATGCAATATGGATTCTGGATTGGATCCTGCCCAGGAAGAAACATTTTTTCCTTTTTTCCTTATAAAGGACATTAGTCATGCTACAGCATGGATTAACCTTGAGGACATTATGCTTAGTGAAATAATCCAGTCAAAAAAAGACAAATATTGTGTGATTCCACTTTTATGAAGTACTTAAAATAGTCAAATTCATAGAGACAGAATAGATAGTGGTTACCAGGGGCTGGGTGGCAGGGAGGATGGGGAGTTATTGTTCAATGAGTACAGAGTGTCAGTTTGGGATGATGAGCAAGTTTGGGATGATGAGCAAGTACTAGAAATGGATAGTGGTTGCTATAGACTGTTGTGTCCCCCCAAATTCACACATTAAAGCCTAATCCCCAATTTGATGGTATTGGGAGATGGGACCTTTGAGAAGTGATTAGGTTATGAGAGGGATTAGTGTTCTTATAAAAGGGACCCCAGAGAGCTCCCTTGCTTCTTCTGTCCTGTGAGGACACAGTGAGAAGATGGCAGTCTGTGAAACAGGAAGCAGGTTCTCACCAGACACCCAATCTGCCAGCTCCCTGATCATGGACTTCCAGCCTCTAGATCTGTGAGAAGTAATTTCTGTTTCTAGCCACCCAACCAGCCTATGGTATTTTTATTGTAGCATCCCAAACAGACTAAGACAGTGGTGATGGTTGCATAACGTTGTGAATGTACTTAATGCCGCAAATTGAATGTTATATATATTTTACCACAATAAAAATAATTCTAAAAAACGGCAACTTAAAAAAAAGAACATTCGTAAATGACTGGCAAAATGTGTGTAAGTTCTGTACATTATATAACAATGGTGTGCCAATGTTAATGTTCTCATTTTGATAAATGTTCTGTGGTTATGTAAGCAAGTGTCCCTTTTTCCAAAAAAATAGAAATATATGGTGAAGTATTTAGGGGCAAAGAGGCAACATGTTTACAATCTACTCTCAAACGGTTTAGAAACATTAACATATACAAATTACCCATGTCTGGATAGAGAGAATGGCAAAGCAAATGTTAACATTTGGGGAATGTGGGCGTAATGTGTATGAGAATTTGTACTATTATTGCAACTTTTCTGTAAGTCTAAAATTATTTCAGAATAAGCAGTTTTTAAAATTAGAAGAGGAAACTAATTGGAAAGAAGTGAAATACTGTCTGGGGGAAACAGAATTCTAATGCCTGAGGCTGAGATGCAGTGACTGTCTGGGCCTCCCGGCTCTGGGATGCCCTAACTCTCAGGCTTAGGGTCAAGGGATGCAGGGTTTTGGTGTCACTGACTGGTGGGGAAGAAATAAGACAGATGGAGAAAGACAAATACTGTATGATTTCATTCATATGTGGAATCTTAAAAAAAACACAACCAAACAAAGTAAACAAAAACAAGCCCAAAGATACAGAATCAGATTAGTGGTAACCAGAGCGGAAGTGGGTGGGGGGTGGGAGAAATGGGTGACGGGGGTCAACTGTATGGTGATGGATGGTAACTAGACTCGTAGTGGTGACCACCTCGTAGTGTATACAAGTTATAAAATGTCAAATTGAAATGCTGTGCACCTGAAACATGAAGAAGACGAATAAAGAAGAAGAAGGAGGAGAAGGAGAAGGAGAAGGAGAAGGAGAAGGAGAAGAAGAAGAAGAAGACGACAACAGGCAGAACAAATCGATGGTGATGGTTATCACACCCAGGTACGGGGCAGTGGGTCTTGATTATCGGGAGGGCAGGAGGGAATTCTGTGCGGTCCTGAAAATATTCTATGTCTTGATCTGCGTGCTAGTTACAAGTTTCCAAGACGTGCACTTCAGCTCTGTGCTCTTTTTGCTGTATGTGTTAATCCCCCACTTGAAAAGGGTTGAACCGTCTCCACCCCCAGGTTGACGCTGCGCACTGAGATTGCGTCCATGCAAACGAGGCATTCACTGAAGACTCGAGGGGGACTCGATTTACGTTGTTTGTTCTTTCGTTGCTAAGCAACACAGGCTAAGCGGCACAACCAAGGGACGCCAACCTTTAACAGCCAACCCGGGGGATGTGCTAAGCCAAGGCTCCAAGAGGGATCCACACGGACAGTCCCCACTCCCAGCCCTTTTGTGTTCGGGGGTGGGGGCGGGGAGGAGGTGAGAATGGGAGTTGAGCAGCTCAGACGCCGCGGAAGGCCCGGACCCTCCCGGCGTGGGCTGGCTGCAGTGAGCCACTCTCCAGCCCGCCCGCTGCATCTATCGCTATGGCAACTGCTTCCTCAGGTCTGGGGCTAAAATGAGGCTCTGTGGGTGTCAATCCGTGCTTGAGGTCTCACCTGCCATGGAATTGTGTGGCCCGATGAGGAAATTGATGAGTCACTGCAGGAAAAGCCTGACGCTTGTTAGACTGGTTCATTTGTGCAGAAATGGGGCAGATTCGAGGCTGGGGGACAGGCCTCAGAGAGAGGAAGGGGTGAAGTCACTGCAGGAAAAGCCTGACGCTTGTTAGACTGGTTCATTTGTGCAGAAATGGGGCAGATTCGAGGCTGGGGGACAGGCCTCAGAGAGAGGAAGGGGTGAAGGTTATCTGAAGGGCAGAGGTGGTCAGGGCATCAAGAGAAAGAGGTAAGGGCCAGTTAAAACTAAAGAGAGGTGGAAATAAGCAAAGATCACCCAAATGAGAAAAAACAAAGGCTGTTTACGCAGAGCTTGCTGTTCAGTCAGCCGCCCTCCTGCGTTTGGCAGAGGCTCAAAGACGAGGGAGGCGTGGGGAAGCTCCTAACAGAAAAGGGGAAGGCTGCAGGTGTGCACTGATCCGAGGCTGTTGTCCTGGGGAAGCTGGAGGCGGGCGGGGGGCGGGGTCGTCCTGTGCGATTGGCGAGGGTGGCTTATTTGGCTTTCTCTGATTGGTCCTGAATTGGAAGCAGGGCCAAAAACTAGGGAAGCTGACAGTTATTAAGTGCTGACCGTTCCGGGTTGCTTGCTGCAGTGGTAGTGGTTTGGCTTCCTGGACTGGTTGCAGCAGACTGTGGGTCAGAGTTCTATTGTCATATATGGCCTGGCTATTGTCCGTTCGTATATTCAGTCTCTCAGTGAACACCCAGAAGTTAGACAGTCAAGAGAGTAGTCCTCATGGTCCTATTAGCAAGGAAGTGAGGCACTGAGCGGTGTAGAGAGGCAGCTGTGAGGACCACCCGAGGAGAGGTGGGCCGTGGAGCATCACAGGGAGGAAAGTGAGGGAGGTGGGTGAGGTTAAACACCCATCTGATCTCAGAAATACAGGGTGCAGGGGCACCTCTGATGGGGACTCTCAGAGCCCCTTGTGAGTCGGGGCTGTGTTCCTGGCACACGCCCTAGATGCGGAGCGAGGGCCCCTTCGGAGGTGTGGGACGTGGGTAACTCACTGAACCTGAGTGCTCGCTTCAGCTCCTGCCTCATCAAACTGCTGAGAATTATTGAGTTAATGTGCGTCAAGTTCACTGGACTGTGCCCGGCCTTGGCAAGTGCTCGGTCAATGTTAGATATTGTTTTGCTTTGGAATAATTGGTCAAAAACTGAAATTAAATATATTGTTAGGATTGATGTCAAATTGTGTTAATGTAACTGTCAGCTGAAGTGTTGGAAACCTGGCCTCAGAGTAGGGTAGAGAAGGGTGGTGAGTGCATTGAAGGGGCCAGTAGTAGAAACACATCGTTCGTGGGCACCATTCGGTCCAGCCTAGACTGCATGCCCTTCCCAGGGACGGAGGAGCAAGAGAGGCATAGGCCAGTGGAAAGCCTGGCAGGTCTCCTAAAATTCTGTGTTTGGAGGGAGGATCCATTCTCTGAAAGAGAGGCAGATCTTGTTGCCAGGAGAAGGGGGGATGGAGAGATTTACAAACAGAAATAACATGTATGTGTAGTCATATGCTTAAAGTTTGTGCAAAAAGAAGATTCAACCTAAGAAATTTAGAAATTCTAGTTAGGCTCCAGAGTTACATCTAAATGTAATTACATTTAATGTGACTAGTTACATTAGTCAGAATGCTAATCATTACATGGGTTCTCCAAGTGAGGTTGTAAAAAAGATTCTTTCCCAATAAAACTAGATGGTCATCCCTAATTCAGTGGTAACCTTTGAAGATAGGAATCAGGTCTTAGACATACCTGACCTGCTTATCTTTGGGGCCTAACAGCATATTCCACAAAATAAGTGCTCAGTAACTGTTTAAAGATAATGAAGGCATACAAGAAGGTAACAAAAGAAATCCAGCTTCAGAGCTTAATGGTTTCCATAGGTACAGGAGTGAGGGGTGCCAGATAATCCCTAAAGGTTCCTCTGGGTTCCACAAGATAAAGTTTCTAGGAAGAACTTCGCTTTAGGGCAACTACACAATTTCAGATTAGAATCTGAAATATCGGATGAAAATGTTTATTTCAACAGACTCATCGGTTAAAGAGATCCTCCCTTGGGGCCCCAGGAGCTGCCTCTGGACACTGCATGTAACCATGTATGGCAGAGGGGGTTGACACTTGCTGGCTCTACAGCCTCTGGAGCCAGCAAATCAATATTGAGGTTCAGACTGGTGGGGAAGCATGAGTATTAGTTTGACTGCTGTAACAAGTTGCCACAGACTAGGTGGCTTAAAACAACAGAAATTTCTCTCTCACGGTTCTGGAGTCGAGAAGTCTGAAATCAAGGTGTTAGCAGGACATTTCCTACAGAGGCTCTGAGGAAAATCCATTCCTTGCTTCTTTCAGCTTCTAGTGGCTGCTGGTGTTCCTTGACCTGTGACTGCATCACTCCAATCTTTGCTTTCATCTTCACATGGCCTTCTCCTCTGTGTGTCTCAAATCTCCCTCCGCCTCACTCTTATCAGGACACCTGTCATTGGATTTATGGTCCACCTGGATAATCCAAGATGACCTCATCACAAAATCCTTAATTTAATTACATCTGTAAGGACTGTTTTTCTAAATAAGGTAACACTCACAGGTTCCAGGGATTAGGGCATGGATGTGTTTTGGAGGGCCACCATTTGGCCCATGACACTCATCTCCCAAGGCAAGAACATTAAAAAGTTCATAGTTCACTCCTGAAAATGCTTGTTGACTGCCATGGAGCTCCCAAGACGTTCTGGAGCTGAGCCAATGAGCTCACGTGGAACAGCTCATCATCCATCCACCCTTGGAGATGGCATTTACTGCCAGCTTGCAGCAATCTGGTATAGCTGGGATATCCAACAGAGCTTCAAGAAATTCCTGGGCTAAAGGATCCTCTGCATGTGGAAGTCTTCATGGCCAACGTAGATACTTTTCTACTTGCAAGGGTAGACCACTTGGTCCATTTATCCTCGGGGTCCTTGGGGCTTGTATAGTTTAGCATTTTTCAGAGTGCATGCCCAGGCACTCCAGCTGTGTGACATGGCCTCTGAGAAAAGAGTTCAGTGACCAAGGACATGCGAACAACACTGGGGACCATATTCCCTCTTGAGGAGGCTCAACACATTTTAATCGATTAAAGGCACCCAGAAATCCTATGGTAGAGAAGCCCAGTATTTCCCAATTTGCCTGCAACTCTTTACAACTCATAAATCATACTTGGCTTTGGAAGGGAAATCTATTGGAAAAGAAATGTATGAGCATGTGTTTGCACTGTGTCTTCTGTGTTGGCAGAATGAGGGAATGTCAGATTATGCCTCCTTTCTGACCTTCTTTGCAATCTCAGAGCTTGTTTCAATCTCTGACTCTAATGGGCTCTGGTCTCTGCTCCGCACCAGCTCCCCTGCTGACACTTTGCTTCATCCCAGGATTCAGCTGTGTTTGCCCAGGACTTACTGACTTGCTTGATGTTACAGCAGAGAGCACAGAACTCTCTGTTATGCCAAGTCCTCTGAGGCCCTCCTCACATTCTGCTCCTTTACCATAGTTGAGGGACATGTGGGTGAGCTTTGTGTAAACGGCACCAAATAAAGCATCTTCTTTATCTGCTTCATTGAGTAATAAGTTTAGATGTGGCAACTCAATCTAAATTTGTGTGGCTTAAGCCCAACTTCTCTTTTTCTTCCTTTGGTCTCTTCAGAAGGAACTCTCAAGGCCCAGTTACATCACATGGACAGTCAGGACGCTGTCACTTGGGAAGAACTGCAGGCGTCAACCGTGATTTGCCTTTCTCTTTCTCCTTTCTTTCCTTCTTCCCTCTCTCCCTCCCTCCTTCCCTCTCTTTCCTCCCTCCCTCTCCTTCTTTCCCTCCTTCCTTTCTCTCTTTCTTCCTTCCTTTCTTTCTCTTTTCGTTTTCTTTCTTTCTTTCTCCTTCTTACCTTCCTTCCTCCCTCTCTCCCCCCCTTCCCTCTTCCTTTTTTCATTCCTTCCCTCCCTTTCTTCTTTCCGTTCTCTCTCTTCTTTCCTTCTCTTTCTCTTTTCTTTCTTCCCTCTGTCCCTCTTCTTTGCTTCCCTCCCTCCTTTCCTTTCTTCCTTCCTTCCTTCCTTCCCTCCCTCCCTCCCTCCCTCCCTCCCTCTCTCTCTCTCTCTTTCTTTTTCTCTTTCTTTCTTTCCAAGAATTAGGAGATTGACACAAACAGAACAGGTTTTATTTCATTGGAAAAATTACAGGAGACTTTTTTTTCCTTAATGGCCCTACCATATGGCTTGTGGGATCTTAGTTCCCCGACCAGGGATCAAACCTGCACCCGCTGCATTGGAAGCGTGGAGTCTTAACCACTGGACTGCCAGGGAAGTGCAAAAATTACAGGAGAAATTTTTAATAAAGAGCTTAGAAGGTTTTGTAAGGTACACTTGTCATTACAAATACCAACAAGAATGTTTTTAATGATAGCATGCACTTTCAAATTTAAGAATAATTTAAAATTTTGGCTGTCCTACTTCGTGAAAAAGATATAAATGAAAGAATATGAAGGACTGTGGCTTTCATGTTTTACTCCACAGATTCTTTTGTTTTACTTAAAAAAATATTTTCTTTTGGCCATGCCACAGGGATGTGTGATCTTAGTTCCCTGACCAGGGATCGAACCCAGGCGCCCTGCATTGGAAGCATGGAGCCTTAACCACTGGACCACCAGGAAAGTCTCTACTCATGTGTGATTAATGAATGGTGAGACTCAGTAGCCAACACTTTAACCAAGTGATCAAACTCGGCATCAGTAATCATGGTCCAACCTGACATTTTGGACTCCTGATTTGCTACCATATGAAAAACACATCATCTATAAAATATTCTTGCTAAAAAATGTTTAACTTTAGTCATATCAAGCCTCTAGGCTAACTTTCAGTTTATAGGAAATACAGGGGCTAAAGGAACAGTTAAAATGACACCAGGACAAATCAATCAGACAAATCTAGAATGAAGGACATTGTATAAAACAACTGTCCTGTGATTTTCCAACAGGGATTGTCATCGAAAAATGAAAGGTACAAGGACTGTTTTAGATTAAGGGAGACTATGTAGGCTTAAACCAGTGGCAATGCATGAAGGTCAATAGAATGCTTGTTCAAAAAAAAAAATTGAAAACAAAACTATAAAAGACATTCTTGGGACAATTATAGAAACTTTAGATTCTAGATGTTGTTATGGTGTGGCAATGGCTTTTAAAGGACATTATTCTAACTGTAGGAGATACATGCTAAAATGCTTAGGGGGAAAGTTGTTCAGACACACGCTTTCAAATGACACAGAAAAAAAACTATAGTTAAAATACATATGGCTAAATCTTAATAATTGTTGAATCTAGGTTGAGGGCATATAGGTGTTCATTGTATTATTCCTTCAACTTTTCTGTATATTTGAAAATGTTCATAATAAAATGTGCAGAAAACAACTGGTCTTGAAGGCCTTCATCTCAGTAACATTTTGGCTTAAATTGCAAGTAATTTTTATTTGAATATTGTATCTGAATATGTTAGGGATAAGAAACACTTGGTACCTTGTTGTGATGATTTGATTTGACTCAATGTATCTCCTTGTTGAGACTATCTGCCTGAAGCATTGAAACTGAATTCATTATAACTGAGAAGTGCAGATGCAGAAGTACAGACACACCAAACCTTATATATCACTGTTGCTCAATTGATATTTCAGCTACCTTATGAATGTGTCTCTTGCTAAGAAAGGCATTCATATACATGTTGCTATTTCAGCAACAAAAAGTATCTATTGGAAAATTATGCTTTGTTTATTCAGCCAATATTTACTGACTTACTACTACATGTCCAGACCTGTGTTGGCCTAAGGGAAACATCAGTAAATGAAAGGGGGCCACGGCTGTTGAAGATCCACAGCCATTGACTTCCAAGTGCACAAGGACAGATGTAGCCTCATTCATGCTAATGCAGAATTCTCTAAAGATTTTGCTTGTGTACACCCTAAAAAATTATTACCTTCATTTGTTGATAAAAATTTTTCATTGTATGTTTAAATGGCAGCAAAGATGTAATTCTGGCATAAAATTGATATTTTAAAATTGTTTCATCACTTTTTTTCAAAAATGGTCCTAGTAAGTATACTTTCTTTACAATCTTTGTCTGGTAATCCCATATCTGAAGTCTTTGTAGGATGGTTTCTGTTATCTGTACGTTCTTGTTTGTATACATATATATATATATATATATATATATATATATATATATCTCCCAGATATGGGATTACTATATTGTATCTTCCAGGTACTTAGGGGTCCCAGTAGTTCAGGATCATTTTGAACTAAATTTATTGCTTGAGATTATTTGGTTACTGGCGTGTCATGAGTTTGAGGTGCAATCCATGCCAGGGTTGGTTCGTGGGTATAATTTAATAAGGCTCAGCAAAACCAAATTTTCCTAAAAGTTTCAGAGAGGGGTCTACTTTTGGTTCACTATTCCTCCTGAGATCGCAGTTCTGGAGGCCCTGGGGGAGAATCCTGGTAGGTCTCTTAACAGATGTTTCACCATGGGCAGGCTCTGGGCTTTGACAGTTGTTATTCTTGCTCCAGGAAGCTGTCAAAATTCAGGTTCAAAGTTTGCCTGTAATCAGCAGAGCAAAAGCAACTGCTTTGTTCCATTTATATCCCGTCCTTAGATTCCGGCCTGCTAGTTGCTTTACCATTTTTGTCAACTCTTCAGTGGTTTTACAAATATGTTAATATTTTATCAAGTATTTTCAACTGTTGGTCTAAATAACCTAGCCTGCTATATTCTTGGAAAGGGAAGTAAACATCATCATTTTTCTCAATACTTTAAATGAGAAGCTCTTCTAACCTGAGGTTTCTGCCTGGACTTGAAGGCAACCATGAACTCCTGGAAACTGTATGCAACATTTTGTGTTTATGCAGTTTTTCTGGGAAAAAAGCCCACAGATTTTGTCAGATAGTCAAAGGTGCTAATGACTGAGACTCCCCAGATCTGAGAACCACTGCTTTATAGTTCCATTAGCACGTAGCAATTTTAATTTTAAAAAATGATTTCAGAATAATTTCAGACTCACAGAAGAGTTGCAAGTACAGTCCAAAAAAACTCCGATATTGCCTTTACCCAGATTCACCAACTTTTAACATCTCTCTCTCTCTCTCTCTCTCTCTCTCACACACACACACACACACACACACACACACACACACAGTCTTTTTCTAAACCATTTCACTACAAGCTTCAGACCTGATTCTACACCACCCCTAAATACTCTAATGTGCATTTCCCTAAACAAGGACCTCCCAAGAAGTCAGAAAATCAACACCGATACAACGCTACCATTCAAAGAACCTATTCAAATTTTAGTTTTGCCAACTGTCCCGCAAATGTCTTTCTTAGTTTTCATGTCTAGGATTCCTTCATACATTGCATTTAGTTGTCATGTCTCTTTGGCCTCCTCCAACCTGGAATAGTTCCTCAGTCTTCTGTCTATCATGTCCTTGAGAGTTTACGAGAATACAGCCCTTATATTCCGTAGGCTGACACTCAACTTGACTCCACTGGATGCTGCCTCATGCCCAGACTCAGGCATGCATTCCTGACAAACTTCAATTTTCTCATTATGTCAATCTGTCCCATCACTGGTGATGTAGACGTTGATCATCCACTCATGTTGATGTCTTCACTGTAAAACTACTATTTTTCTTTTTAACTGTTGGAAAATGTTCCAATAATATGCTAAAATCCTGTTCCTCATTGAAACTTCACCCATTCTTAGCCTCCACTGACAACTCCAGTCTGAACCACTAACAGGTTGGTAAGTGATTTTCTGTTTATATCATTCCTTTTACATTTATTGGTTGGCATTATACTGCAAAGGAAGAGCTTTTTTCTCTCCCTACTGATTTATATCATGATGAGCTCATGGATTCCTATTTTACTTAATAGGTTATAATCTGTTAATGTAATATTTATTTTCATGCTCAAATTGTCCTCAGCATGGCCAACGGGAGCCTCTTTGAGCCAGTTTCTTTATCCTTTTAGCATGGCCCTATCACTTTTTGAGCCTTTCCTTAATTTCTGCACAAGATGTTCTAGGCTTATCTTGTAGTTTTCCTGCTTCAGCCCTAAAATCTGACATTTCTTCAGAGTCTTGGTTCCTCTTTTTTTCCCATATATTTTTTGAAACTTTCAAACTTTATTATTTTTTAGAGCAGTTTAAGGTTCACAGCAAAAGTGAGAGGGAGGTACAGAGGTTTCCATATACCCCTACATAGGCTCCCCATTATTAACATCCCCCATGGTATATTTGCTATGATTGATAGACACATCATAATCACCCAAAGTCCATAGTTTGCATTACAGTTCACTCTTGGTCTATTATTATGGATCATACAGTCTTGGTTCCTTTTAGTGGAGCATGGTATTAGAAACCAAAATCTGTATACTCAGTGTGCTCATAGCTACTGAAGTATCACTGCATGTCTATCATCTCAGAGGACAGAACTAGGAAATGTATATAACATACACATAATATTAAATACTATATATTTCCTAGCATATATATTTAATATCTGATATATATTATATATGATATTTATAGACATACATATATAGTTGAGCCTCGAATAACACTGGTTTGAACTGCATGGGTCCACTTATACTCAGATATTTTTTCAATAAATATGTACTACAGTACTACACCATCTGAGGTTGGTTGAATCCAAGGATGTGGAACCACAGATATGAGGGCTGACTATAAAGTTATATTCAGCTTTTCAACTGAGCAGTGGGTCAGTGCCTCTAATCCCCACATTTTTCAAGGGTCAACTATATGTATTTCTATATTTGTTTACATTTTTAAAAATGAGTTCCTAATGATACCTATATTTCCAATCCAACACCTCAGGGTTCTTTCTAGCCTTCCCATTTTCCATATTAGTATTTTCTCCAACAGTGGGAAATCTGGTCATCATTATTCAACATAATCAATTGTACAACCACACCAGTCTTCTCTCTCTGCCACCTGCATGCCTCTCCCTTCAGCATCCATGTTCTTGCCCACATTACTGTTGTGTCTCATAGCAGGAAGGGAGGAGAAATGGAATAGAAAAATGGAAGGGAAGGGAAGATGAGATGAGAGGGAAAGGAAGATAGGAAGGAAGGAAAGAGTTTAATGTTAAGATAATGCCATAAACTGCCTTCAATTATTAATAGACGTTAATGTTAAGCTTATAGTAAGGCACTTTACTTAATTATCATACGTATACTTGGTCAGCAGCAATTCTGTGCAACTTCTGTGCAACTGTTGCAAAGCCTTGGGCTTCTATCTAAACATGGGCTCGTGGTAAAAAGTTGAGAGTTTAGTGGCAGTGTGAAGAGTGTGGCTGCAAATGGCAAACAGGTGAGGTTTAACAATTAGAGGTCTGAAGATGAAGACAGACCTGTGCTTTAATTTTGGTTCCTCTTCTACATATGGCCAAAAGCAAGTTACTTATTAGCTGTCTCAGATTCTTCATCTGTGAAATGGCTACAATATTTGCTTTGCAAGATTGCTATTAACGTTCATTGGACATAATAAGGAGTTAGGTTAATTACTGTTATTGTTAGTTTGAGTTAGTGCTCAAAAAATTATACTGTTGTCTTCCCACACATCCCCTGTTGCTCCTTTGATTGTTATATGGAAATCCAGAATTACTAAGCTATAGTATCCTCATGGCACAGTGCACACACACACACACACACACACACACACACACACACACACACAGAGGATGGAACCACATGTATGCTATACCTTTAAGTGTCTCTTTTGATCAAAATGACTTTTTCTCAGGTTGAAATTCTGTATGAATTCTAACTGGTTTCCTTGGATAAAAGTGTGGCAAATAAAAATATTTCTATATAATCTTGGTGTCCTTGTTTGAAAACAAAGAGAATTCTAATTATAATGCATATCTATTGTTTTGTCTTCCCTTTTCTTGTGGGAAATGTTCTTTCTGCACTTCAGTAATGTAGTTCAATGGCGGTGTACACGTTATGTTCTTAGAGACCCTCATCATTTGGTTCAGGGATGGGCACTTAGCTGGACCAATGAACTGTCCTTCCCCAGGAATTGCTGAGACCAGAGATCATTGCCTTCAGCCTGTCTGATGGTGAAGCTGAAGATATGACCTTGAGAGCTAACAGGGGCCTTGTCCCCAGCCATGTGGAGGAAGCTGGTGGAACAACAAGAAGCTGATGTGCAGAGAGAAGCAGAGCAGAGGGATGGGGGCAGAGAGGGGACTCTGGTTCCAGCAATTCCTGGGGCCCACTGGACCACTACCCTTGTCACAGTTTGTTCATGTCGACAATCCATCCCTCCCTTTTGTCTACTAGCTTAGTTGATAACCAAGAGAGGTCTGACTGCCTTATGTATCTCAAAGGGTTTGTTGTGAGGACCAATGCCCGGCACATAGTAGGGACTCAACACATATTGGTTGATTACTCTTAGGTTTAACCTCCAAATGAAAAATGAAAAATGAAAAAGGTTGGGGCAATTCTCAACTCTAGAAGTAACCTTCCTTTGAGCATCACAAAGGAAGACACAGAAAGACAAAAGGAGGGAGCCCTCCACCCACACCGCATACACCCACATCCCTCCAATCCTAACCCAGGTCTACTGCCTGGAGGTTCACATACCTGCCCGGAAAGACCATCAGCACTTCATTCAGTAAATCTCGAAGTCTACCTCTCAGAATCCTTCCTGCTTTTGCTGTACAACCCCTGAGGCTGGGTCTGGTGGTCCTGAACTGTGACCCCAGTTTGAGTTGAGTGGTCTGCCACAGGCCTTACAGGGGATGTGAGTGCTCTGTCCTGTTGGGCGGGAGGGGTGGGGACTGGGGTATGAGCCTCCTTCAGATTCCATTCCTTGGGAGATAATATAGTCTAAACATATTTAAGAAAAAGCTTAAATATGCTCAGTTCTCAAGGTCAGCCCCTGAAATCAGTGGGCCTCCATTTTTGTTTTTTTTTTACTATCTTAACCTGACTTTTGGCAACTCAGGTTATTTATTTTTTATTATTTTTTAATTTTGGCTGTGTTGGGTCTTCATTTCTGTGTGAGGGCTTTCTCCAGTTGCGGCAAGCAGGGGCCACTCTTCATCGCGGTGCGCGGGCCTCTCACTATCGCGGCCTCTCTTGTTGCGGAGCACAGGGTCCAGACGTGCAGGCTCAGTAGTTATGGCTCACGGGGCCTAGTTGCTCTGCGGCATGTGAAATCTTCCCAGACCAAGGCTCGAACCCGTGTCCCCTGCATTGGCAGGCAGATTCTCAAACACTGCGCCACGAGGGAAGCCCGGGCCTCCATTATTGTGTCAAGACTTTGAATTCTCTCCTACCTCGGGTAACATGAGTGACACTGGTCAAATCAGTGACATCAGTCCTCAAGGGCTGCTCTCTCTACAGAGGATTCCACTTCGTTATTTTTATTCTAAGTCTCATTCTGGTTGATGAGGCTTGGGGGAGGGCGTCTTCCCAACTCCTTCACTCACACAGATGGAAAAGAGACTGCTAGCATTCCTGAATGTATCATGTATCTAATCTATATGCAAGTCATCTGCATATTCTTTAAAATAGATTTCCTTGGGATTAGAGACACCATTAGTTCTACTCAGGCGATTCTAAAAGTGGTGACCTTTCTAACTTTTTATTTTCTACATAGTTCTTCATTTAGACAAAAAGCCAGGGATTACAGTGAGGAAAGGTGCTGTACTGATGGAAGCAGAGCTCAGTCCGAAGCAATTTAGCTCTGGCCAGATAAGCGTCCGACACGCAGTGTTATCAAGCCCTGTCTGTATCTGAACCGATTTCCCTTAGAGGAAAGTGTTGCAGCCTCCAGCCTAAGCAGGTTATTGAAGCAGTCCTTCCAGTCAAATGAAGAAGTTTCCCCGGGAGGGAGTGTGGTAGAGTTAGAGCTTGCCTTTTTAATTTCAGTGATATTTCAGTACTTCCTCAAAACGTGCATCAGAAGTGCCCGCGTGGGGAACAAAAATGCGTATCCCTGGGCCGACTCCAAACACGCGGCACCAGAATCTCGGGGCGGGAGGGAGCGGGACGCCGAACTTGTATTTTCACAGGCGCCCAGGTAACTAACTCTTCAGCTCTGAGACCCACTTTTGTCTGCACCGTGCCCGGCCGGCGCTGGGCTCGCCACCTCGCCGTCAGGCGCTCGCTCCCGCTGCTCTCCTCCCTCAGCTCTGCGCCTTCTTTGTTGCCTCCCTCGGGGTCATTAGAACTCAGCTCCTTCTAAGGTTTCAGCCCCATTGCCCCGCGCAGCCCGCGGGACAAAGCCCGTGCGGCCCGCCACCCGCGAGAGTTGCCACCCGCTGTCCGCGAGGGGCGCCGCAACGTCCCCACGGCCGCCACCCACCGAGCCAAGGAGCCACGGCCGCCACGGCCGCCGCGGCCGCCGACGGAAGTGACGGCACCTGTCGTTGACGCGCCCCGCCCCTTCCGCCTCCGCGCCCCGCCCAGGCCTCTCCCCTCCGCCCTCCCCGCCCCTCCCCCTCCCCTCCCTCGCCCGCTTTCTGTCAGCCTTTCTCCCTATCCCTGTCCCCCTCTCTCCTTCCTCTAGCTTCCTCTTTCGCACCTGAGCAACGCACCTGCCCGGGCCCGGCTCCGCTCCCTCCTCCCTTCCCCCCGCCCCGGCCGGAAGGCTCCGGCCTCCGCCGCGGGAGCTTGGCGGCTGCGTCACCGCCGCCCCCCCTCGCCGCCCCAGACAAGATGGACACCGCCGAGGAAGGTAAGTCGGCGGCGCCCGCGCCCTTGCTCTGGCGACCGGGTTCGGGCCGGGCCCGCGCCCGGTCCGCGGCGCTCGAGGCAGGCGGCGGGCGGAGCGGCGGGGGCGCCTCGGCTTGGGGCGGGCGCGTGGGGACGGCGGCGCGACCCGGCGGGCGGGATGAGGCGCCCGGGCCGTTTGCCCGCCGAGCGGCGGGCTCGAGGGGCGGCAGGGAGCAGGAGGTGACTCCTTGGCGCCCCCGGCCGTTTCTCGCCCGCGCGCGCGCGCGCGGAGCCCAGGACCCCTACCCGGGCCGGGGGCGTCGGGCTGCGGTGGCCGCGGCCGGCGTGGCTCCCCGCCCCCTCTGTCCCGCCAGTCCCGGGTGGGGGGGGGGACGGCGCCGTGGTCGCTGCACGAAGTCTGGGGGCGTTTTCCACGCCCTTCCCCACTCGGTTTTGTCTTTCTTTATGTCGCTTTGCCCCTCGCTCTCTGGGCCCGACCCTTTCACGATAAAACTTCTTTGTTGACTGAAACTTAGCGAAAAATACCCCGCCAGGTGACGGCCTGGTGGAGTGAACTGACTCCGTATTTAAAAACCTTGCCCTCTGCTTGCGTGGCCCCTAGTTGTTTGTTTACTAAGCGAGGCAGAGGCAGGGCCACCGGGGTTATTCGAAGCAGGAAGGCTCTTTGTTTCGGTGTAGTTTATTTTGTGCTTAGTCTCTGGCACCAATAAGCAGAGTTTTGTGTGTCTGTTTTGCTTTGTGAGTGCGTGTGTTTTGGATGTGGCTGTTCTGGAACAAGCTGACTCTTGTGAACTGAATACAGAAGTGAAGACATGACTGAACATCTGTGACTATTGAAACGCATTTGCTGATCCCGCGAAGGTAGTTAGGTTGTTTTTAAGCAGTTTTATCTTTTTGGAGTTTATCGAATAATTTCGTGAGTCTATAGAGGAAGTTCCTAATCGCTTTCCTGTTGTTGCGGTTATCGGTGAAGATACATTTATGCTTTGGGTTTATTATGTGGGGATATGATAAGCGTCTTGCAACCTTACAGGTTGTGATTTTGATGATTTTAGATGAAGATCGTTGGGGACTATCGTGGTGTGCAGTAATGGGTGATGAAAAGTTTGATGTCTGTATATGTGATGCGTGGAGGGGATCAATTTATCATTTTTTTTAAAGAAGTCTTTCTTTGGATAGGAAGAACCTCAACTGTAATGATATTTGCATGTTATACTTGACAGTTTACAAAGCATAGTTACATGCCTTCACATTTGATCTAAGATCCCTATGGAGTAGGAAGGTATTATTATCTTTTATAGGTGTGGAAGTTAGTTAGTTTAGTTATTTTAATAGTTTGTCCAAGTTTCACACCCTAGTAAGAGAAAGATTTGAACCTAGGTATCCTGATTACACAGTTTTCCTTTCATTATGGCTCAGTTGTTTTTATTATGTGCTGTGAGTGAAAGGTAATCACCACAGGAGACTCCTTTGGAAAAAATAGTAAAGTGAAACTGCTGAGGAGGTTAGGAATTACTTTCTTTTGACAGGTGGTCCTAGTGTGTAAATTTCCATCTACATCCATACATCCTTTTGGATTCAAATTTTAATGACTCAGTCTAGTAATGCATGTGTTTATTGATTTATCAATTGATATATACTGGCATGTTTTATTAAATTCCCATTCTTTGAGCTTAGGCACTTAGTAATTGCATACACTTACGGTATGATAGTGAAGATTCATGAATTGCAGAATCGCAAAGCTGGAATCATGAAAGAAATATTTTCTGAGTGCTTCTAGTGCACTGCCCACCCCCCTCAGTCAGGGTGAGGTACAAATGATATTTATTTACTGACTTGAACACTGTTCTCTATTGAAATAACTGACATTTACTGAGGACTTGATGGACGGCATGTACTTCACTAAACATTTTATACACATCTCATTTAACTCTCCTAAGACTGTTAGGTAGGCACCATTCCCTTTTTACACATGAGGAAACTGAGGGTTAGTATGATTAAATAACTTGCCCAAGGTCATACAGGTAACAGATGTCAGAGGCAAGATTCCAACTCAGATCTGTCAGACTCCGTGGTTAAATTTATAAGTGGATACCCAGTGTCCAGTGTTGAGATGACTGTATTTTTGTCACTCCCTTTATAAGATGAATCATCTACATAATTTGACAAAGCTTTACTTTGCATTTGTTTTATGACACTGTTAGTCATGAAATGAAAGTGAATTTTAATACTGCTAATGCCTAATTTTGCAAAATTCCAAATTGGAAGTCTTCTGAAATTTTCAAAGTTAATGTAAATTTAACTTGAAAAAATGCTGGAAGGAAAGGGAGGATTACAGAAGATTTCAGGATAAAATGACAAAGTGAAGACACCGAAAAGCTTGGAAACTTCTGTTTGCTAAATGAGTTATTACAGGTTATTTCTTAAATTAAAAAATGCAATTGGGTTTTTGATTATAAAAGAAACTTTTTTTTTTGGTAGGAGACTTGGAAAATATGGCTAAACATAAAGAAAATAAAAATTTAAAAAATCTTTAAATTTTATCACTCGTTAAAAACACTGATGATGTTGTTTACTTATCTGTTTTTTAATATGTTAATCTGAGCAAACAGAAATCTGAAACACCAACCTGCAAAGAGATTGTTAAGCTCTTCCAGCTCTTAAAAATTGCCTGTTGCTTTCCTCTAATGGTACCATATATGATGTTACCATATATGATGTTACAGTGCTCAGAATGTTTCATATTTGTAGTAAACAAGACTGAATTCTATTAGAAAATTGGTTGTTTGCCAGATGGATTTTGACCCTTCATATTTTGTGTTTGCTAGGTATGAAAGATCTCTAAAGTGTTCAGTGTATTGTTTTATTTTTGTAAAATCAACAGTTTTATAATCCATTCTCATAATACAGCCATGCCTTGTTTTATTGTGTTCATTTTATTGAGCTTTGCAGATATTAATTTGTTTTTACAAATTGAGAGTTTGTGGCAACCCTGCATTGAGTAAGTCTGTAGGTGCCATTTTTCCTGAAGCATTTGCTCACTTCATGTCTCTGTGTCACATCTTAGTAATTCTTTTAAATATTTCAGATTTTTTCATTATTATTATATTTGTTATGGTGATCTGTGATTTACTGTTGTAATTGTTTTGGGACACCATGAACTGTGCCCACAAAGACAGCGAACTTAATAGATAAATGTGTGTATTCTCACTGCCCCACCAACTTCTGTTCCCGTCTCTTTTTTTCTCCTTGGGGCCTCCCTATTCCCTGAGGCTCAACAATATTTAAATTAGGCCATTTAATAACTGTAATGATCTCTAAGTATTCAAGTGAAAGGAAGAGTCTCATGTCTCTCACTTTAAATCAAAAGTTAGAGATAAGTAAGATTAGTGAGGAAAGCATGTTGAAATCCGAGATAGGCTGAAAGCTAGGCCTCTTGCACCAGTTAGCCAAGTTGTGAATGTAAGGGAAAAGTTCTTGAGGAAAGTTAAAAGTGTTCCTGCAGTGAACACATGGATGATAAGAAACAGCCATATTGCTTATATAGAGAAAGTTTTAGTTGTCTGGAGAGAAGATCAAACCAGCCACAACAGTCCCTAAAGCCAAAGCCTAATCCAGAGCAAGGCTCTAACTCTCTTCAGTTCTGAGAAGGCTGAGAAAGTTGAGGAACCTGCACAAGAAAAGTTTAAAGCTAGCAGAGCTTGGTTCATGAGGTTTAAGGAAAGAAGTTGTCTCCATAACACCAAAGTGCAAAGTGAAGCAGCAAATACTGACGTAGAAGCTGCAGCAAGTTATCCAGAAGATCCAGCTGAGATAATTCTTGGTGGTCACACTGAAAAACAGATTTTTGGTGTAGATGAAACAGCCTTATATTTGAAGCAGATGCCACCTAGGACTTTCAGAGCTAGAGAGGAGACGTCAATGCCTGGCTTCAGACCTTCAAAGGACAGGCTGATTCTTGCTGGGGCTAATGTAGCTAGTGACTTGAAGCTGAAGCCATTGCTCATTTACCATTCCAAAAATCCTAGGGCACTTAAGAATTATTTTTAATCTACTCTGCCTGTGTTCGGTAGATGGAACAACAAAGCCTAGATGACAGCACATCTGTTTACAACATGGTTTACTGAATATCTTAAACCCACTGTTGAGACCTACTGCTCAGAAAAAAA
Source organism: Lagenorhynchus albirostris (assembly GCF_949774975.1). Classification (NCBI taxonomy): domain Eukaryota; kingdom Metazoa; phylum Chordata; class Mammalia; order Artiodactyla; family Delphinidae; genus Lagenorhynchus; species Lagenorhynchus albirostris. Next base: position 8,646,094 of record NC_083097.1, read on the forward strand.
GAAGGTTCCTTTCAAAATATTATTGCTTATTGACAATGTACCTGTCACCCAAGAGCTGTGATGGAGATGTACAACAAGATGAGTGTTGTTTTCATGCCTGCAAACACAACACCCATTCTGTAGCCCATGGATCAAGAAGTAATTTCAACTTTCAAGTCTTATTATTTAGGAAATGCATTTCATAAGGCCATAGCTGCCATAGATAATGATTCCTCTGATGGATCTGGACAAAGTAAATTGAAAACATTCTGGAAAGGATTCACCATGCTAGATGCCATTAAGAACATTTGTGATTCTAACACAACATTGTAAATCAACTATACTTTAATAAAAAAAAATAAAATTTAAAAAAACATTTGTAATTCATGGGAAGAGGCAAAAATGGCAACATTAATAGGGGTTTGGAAGTTGATTCCAACTGTCATGGATGATTTTGAGGGGTTCAGGACTTCAGTGGAGGAAGTAACTGCAGATGTGGTACAAATAGCAAGAAAAATAGAAGTGGAGCCTGGAGATGTGACTGAATTCTGTAATCTCATGATAAAATTTTAACAGATGAGGAGTTGCTTTTTATGGATGAGCAAAGAAAGTGGTTTCTTGAGACAGAATCTACTCCTAGTGAAGAAGAAATGAAAAGTTGTTGAAATGACAACAAAGCATTTAGAATATGATGTAAACTTAGTTGGTAAGGCAGGGGCAGGGTGTAAGAGGATTGACTCCGATTTTGAAAGAAGTTCTGTTAGGTGAACTGCTCTCTATCATAAAATATTTGAACTTCAGAGCTTGAGGAGATCTTAGATCTTCCTCATTTTATCAACTAGGAATCTGATCCTGCAAAGCACTGATATTTTTCAGTTTAAAAAAAAAATCTGTTCTTTGCTCAAGGATATACATTTTTTAAAAGTAAAAGCACTGCAACATTGGAGTAAATGTTGCAAGTATTGATGTATGAAACTCTCATTAAGATATTAAACGTTTTGCCATAGTAGGGTGCTCTCATTTCAGCCCAGTGGTATATAGAGCTGATGTTTTTCATTTTTCTAAATTACTGCTCACACTAGCAGAATGTAGTATAAAATCTTAGCAGCCTATTTTTATGGACTGCCAAAACAATTGTTCTTTATGCTTTATGAGTCATATTCATTGGGAAGGGATGAAGCTGAACTTTATCATAGTTGATCATGTTCTATATCTATTATGGTAAAACCTTGAGGTGACTTAGATTTGGAAGTAATGAGTTAAAAGGATAGGAAGTTGTCAGAACCAGACAGCTAGTTACTGTCTTTCTAGAACCACATGGTCTTTCATCTCTGCTTCCAGTAATGCCTGCTTCATTCTTCTTGCCACAGATCAACTTTCACTGCTTTGGCATGCTTACGGGCAAGCATACATGCACTTATTTGACAAGTGTTTATTGAGCACCTGTTAACTAGCTAGGCACTATTTTATGCACTTGGGCTAGGCTGGTAACAAAATAGACAAAATCCCTTCTTTCATAGAACCTACGTTCTTGTTTTTGGCTTGGTAGAGGAGGAGGGGAGGACAGAAAATAAACATGTAGTAAATTATGTGGCATGATGAGATGGTTATACGTGCTGTGGAAAACAATTAGTTGGGAGGGAACAAGATGGGTGAGAAAAGGATGAGATGAAGGTGGATTACAAAGGGGCATGAGTTAATTTTGGTGGTGATGGATATGTTCATTATCTTGATTGTGGTGACAGTTTTACCAGTGTCAAGCGTATCAAGTGATAACCTCTAAGTAAGCGTATTTTATTGCATGTCCGTTATTCCTCAGTAAAACTGTTTTTTAAAATCCATTGTCTTTTACTCATGCATGGCTTTGTAACCTCATGTATTGATTATTTGGTAGCTGTTGGATCAAGTTATGCAAATCTTCCAAATCTTGACACATTTTCCTGTGTAACATAAAAGTCACATTCATTAACGTCACCACGTATCTCAAAAAGGCTTTAGGTATTGGAGAAGCTGTCGTTCTTATTGTGGTGGATGTAGGTTTTCTAAAATCCTAATATTTGCTTGAAAGTTTTATTTTTGTCAGTGGCAGCAAATATTGTCAGTGTTTTCCTTGGTTCTTAGGCTCACTTCATTCTTTTGTGACACAATGCCTGCCGAATACCCAAATCTGTCTGAATAACCGTTGTTTGTCATTTTGTTGTTGTTTTGTTTTTTTCCATAGTAAAAATGGTGTTTCGTGGGGGGTGGGGGTGGGGAAGCAGTTAGTTCAGCTGGTAACTCCAAAGAGTAATACAAGTGCTTTTTCTTGAGACAAACACTGCTGTTGAGCCTGAGTCCAGGAGTGAGTCCACACTCTCTGTATTTTTCACCTAAAATTTCCACTTGGTTCTTCTTTGAATCTTCTTTTTCCTTGGCACTTTGGATCCAGTGAGGAGACAGAAAACACAGTAACTTAACTAGAGGAAGTTGAAAGAATTGTTAACCTATGATTAGAGAATAATTATAAAGATGTAAGGACTACTGTAAAGTGTACTGTGGGCCTGAGGGAAAATGTCCAAGTAAGGACAGACTGGGGAGGGGTGAGGGCCCCTCCTCACAGCTGTGGTTCAGACCTCATTGGAGAAGTATGGAGTTGTCCAAGCCAGAGCTAGTTCACAGTTTCTGGGTGAGCAGGAAACAACCCTCCAGGGTGGATGCAGGAGACTCAAGGTTGATGGGTAGGCATGCAGACAGAGTTAGGGTACCACTGTGGACTCAAGGCCTGGAGTGTGTTGAGCTGTTATCAGTAGGGCTGTGAGAAGTTGGATACTAAAGCAAACCTACTGACAGGGCAGCGTGAGCAAGGAGGGCTCCAGTCCTCCTGTGTGGTCCCTTCAGCACCCTCTACCGACAAATTTATTTTTAAAAACTCTTTAAAAGAGTCCAATCTCTTATCACTGAACAGGTGGTACTGAAGGATAAATTTGGAGCTGAGAGGAAATATTCAGTACATTGATACTTGGCACACTCCTGCTAAAACTTGGGAGTTATTGCCTGTGCTGCTGAATTTGCATTTGCCCACTGCTGGCAAAATCCTCACCACGAACTCTAACTACTGCAGGAGTCCACAGTACCTGCAGTTAGCTGCCACTGCTGTTTTTAGAGCCAGAAGTAGGAAATGGCTTTACACCTTCCCACCATCTTATGATCCCACAGAAGAGCTTCTCATTGAAAGCATGTAACTCAAGCCTAGTCAACAAGGCAGATGTAGTTTTCAGGCTTCCAGGAGCAATAGTATAGGTGAATGTTAGTTTTGTAATGATCAGTAATCTGGAGAGATAAGAAATAACTAAGCTTTGGGATATATGGAGAATTGGGATATATGGAGAATTGGAATTTAAATGTATGCTTTCAAGGCCTAATTACCAAATCCATGGTAAAAAAAAATAGGTATACTTTCACAGTCAAAATGGAAGTGTTTTTCACAGAATTTTAGCAGTTAAAATTTTCTTGTAATTGTAAAAGTAGCAATGAAACAGTAGAAACTTTGGGAAAACGGGAAGGAAATCACGCATGTTCTCATCTAACCAATATAATGGCTATCATTTTTTGTATTTTCTCTTTTAGGCTGTTTTGGGTTTTTTCCCTAGTTCTAAGGACAGTGTGTATTCATTTTTTTATTCCTGCTTTGTTTACTTAACATTATGCAGATTTCCATATTGTCATATAACTGTTAATATTTGCTATTTTTAAGGGATTATAGACATTTGTGTAGTGAATGTACCACAATTTATGTAGCCACACTTCTGGTTTTAGCTATATAGGTTATCCACAGATATTTTGAATAATACTTCTTAATAATGTATTTTTAATATTTGTTTACTGTAATCGTAGCTACTAATTATAAAATTTTTGTTAATCAGCTATTAAAAATCCTTTGTTACTGCAACCAGGTGAATCAAGGTCAACATTAACAGTCATAAAAATCATGTTGATAATGTACCGTTCATATTCTGTGATGAAATGGCACTTTACCTATGTGATTTTCCTCCCCAGAACCCATAGCCCCACTCTAATCATGAGCAAAAACATCAAACCAGTTCTGGGGACTTCCCTGGTGGTGCAGTGGTTAAGAATCTGCCTGCCAATGCAGGGGACAGGGGTTCGAGCCCTGGTCTGGAAGGATCCCATATACCACGGAGCAACTATGCCCGTGTGCCACAACTACTGAGCCCACGAGCCACAACTACTGAAGCCTGCGTGCCTAGAGCCCGTGCTCCGCAACAAAGATAAACCACCGCAATGAGAAGCCTGCACACCACAACAAAGAGTAACCCCTGCTCACCGCAACTAGAGAAAGCCCTCGTGCAGCAACGAAGATGCAATGCACACAAAAAATAAATTAATTAAAAAAAAATCAAAGTCATCAAAAACAAGGAAAGTGTGAGACACTGCCAGAGCCAAGAGACGACTAAGGAGACGTGACAAATAAATGTAATGTGGATTCTGGAACAGAAAATGACATTAGGTAAAGATCAAGGAAATCTGAATAAACCGTTGATTTTAGTTAATGATAGTGTGTCATTATGGCTTCATTAAGTGTAGTAGAACTACCATCCTAATGTAGGATGTTAATAAGAGGGGATACTGGGTACTGTGTACGGGGGAGCATTGTACTGTCTCCTCACATTTTCTGTAAGTGTAATCTGTTCTAAAAAATAAAGTGTATTAAACCCTTTGTTTATTAAATTATCACTAGTTTATCAGCAGAAGGAAAGTGGAAACATTTTGAAACCTTATGTGAAACAATTTTCAGGGTAGACAGTGGCTTAAGAGTTAAGATGTACCCAAAGCTTTAAGAGTTGCTTTGCATTTTTTCTCATAGTAGATACTTAGAATATATTTGGTGAACTGGATTTTTGGCTAAGAAAACTAACGGGATGGGCTAGCCTTGAATGGGTGTTGACTTCCACAGCTGGCAACAACTTGATAACCTCTCACACTATTGGGTGTTCCCCCTCCCTTTCATCTCATGGGCTGTCTCCATATTCAGTCACTAAGGACTTGAAGGTTTCATTCAAAAAAAACTTTACTGAGCTAGGTACTGTGCTAGGAACTTCTAAAAGGTATGCTTTGTGAAGATATTAAGTATTCAAATAAAGCAACAAAAGTTGCCATAGGAGTTAACAGAAGAAATTTACCCTTGAAAACCAGGAAGAGCTTTGCTTTATTGTTCTAGGTAAGTTTGCATTCATAACCAGCAGAGTGCATTGATTTTACTTTGGCCTGAGCAAGATTTGTAATTTTACTGCATGTAAATTTGGTGGAGCCTTACTCCACCACAGAACATTATTTCATTTTTAGTGAAGGGCCTCAGGCTGCACCTTTTGTAGACTGCACTCTCCTTTTGTACCCTTGGCCTTGTTATTGTCTTGAAGTTTTGGGTAGTGGGATTGATCCTAGTAAACAAAATAGATTATTTTTTCTTTGACTCCCCACCCCTTTTCTCCATTGAGGCATTTTATTTGCACATTGTTATATACTCCTAGGAAAAAAAATTACAGGATTTCTCTCCTATGTGTTTTTGTCTTGTTTCTTCATGGTTGTCCTGCCAGCTGAGGTTGTCAGTACAGTGAAACCAAGCTAGAAGAATGGAAGTAGGTTATTTTGACATTTTCCTAGATTTTTGAGTTGCACTTCAAATCTGGGCCTGATCACTCCATGCTTGTTTAACTTGCCTTTGAGGTTCACAATAATTTTCCCAGCTCTGTGATCATCAGTGATTTGAAATTTGGCAATGTAAGCATGCTTCATCATTACAGTTAGAAACCAGATGATTTTGAAGCATAGCCTGACAAGAACCTGGCATTCGTCTCTCTTTTCAGCATTGTTAATGCTCTTGAGAGCATCAGCCAGGTCATTCATGCACACCATTGCGGTAGCACGGAAAGATGGTGAAAAGAGTTTTCTTTGACTTTCTGTGTTGGTGGTGGTTGTGCTTGTTTTAGTTTTTGTTTTGTGAAGCAGCTAAGATCTTTTATAAAACAGGATAGGCTAATTTATGTCTTAGTCACAAACTTCCCCCAAACCTGAGCAACAGAAGGTTGCTTTAAGTTTCTCACTGACATCACGTCCAGTGTGGCTGGGGAGAGATTCTCCTGCGAATAATGCTGGTCACTTGGAGATCTAGATTGGAGACCATGGCTTAGTACATGATTCCACAATTGTTCAGGCAAGAAAATGCAGTGTGATGGATTGTGTTTATTGGTGCCCAAAGACTTCTATCCAGAAGTGATGGCACATCACTATAACTCATATTTCATTGACTAAAGCAAGTCACATGTTCAGGTATAATTTCAGAGGTGACAGGGAAGTGCAGTACTGCCACATACCCAGAAAGTAGAATGCCAAAAATATTTGATGACCAATGCTGATGATTTCCACAGTCCCTAGCAACATTAATTCCTACCTGGTCGGATGAAATAAATGTGCTCATTGGGGTATATTTCAATCTACAACTTCATTAGAACACATTTTAGAGAGGGAACTAATTTTTTTCCATGTCGTTACCTTTTCTCATTTGTTCTTTTTCTCTATGTCTGTTTAGACACTAGTACTGTAGAAAACCTGATTTTATTAAAATTAAAGTGTATTTAAAGTCTTCCTTATTTAATGTCTCTGAGTTTTTGACAAGTGCAATAGTCATGTAGCCACCACAATCAAAATATAGAATAGTTCTTTCACTCCCCAAAATAACTTCGTGTCTTTTTATGGTCAGCTCCACCCCCAGACCTGGCAACCACTGATCTGTTTCTGTCTGTATAGTTTTGTTTTTTCCAGAATGTCATAAGTGGAATTAAACAGTATGTAGCTGTTTGAGTCTGGCTTCTTTCAGCTTAACATAATGCATTTAAGATATAGTCACATTGTTGCCTGTATCAGCAGTTTGTTCATTTTTATTGCTGAGTAGTATTCTATTGTAGGGATGTGCCACAGTTATCCATTCCCCAGTTGTGGAATGCTTGGGTTGGTTGTTTCCAGTCTGGGAGAATTATGAATGAAATTCACATAGGTTTTTGTGCAAACATAAGTTTTCATTTTACTAGGTTAATACCTAGGAATAGGATTGCTGGATGTATGGTAAGAGTATATATGTTTTTATTTTTGTTATTTTAATAGGTATGTAGTGGTAATCTTACTGTGGTTTAAGCTTTGTTGTTAATGTAAAATTTACATAACAAAATTTACCATTCTAACCATTTTGAAGTGTCTGATTCAGTGGCATTAAATATAAGCACATTGTTGTACAGTCATCAGCATCTTAACTTTGTTTTTAATTTGCATTTCCTTAATGAGTCAGCATTGTTTCCATTTGTAGACCTTCTTTGCTGAAGTATCTGTTCAAATCCTTTGCTGAATTTTTTTGGACTATTTTCTTATTGTTAAGAGCGAATTAGTAAGCTGGACGAAGAATTTAAATAGATAGTTCACAAAGAGAACATGGCAAAATGTGGAAATATCCAGCTTCACTAGTAATAAAACTACTTCTTACTTAGCTGTTGTACTAGTTAGTTTTACCCTTATATTTCAGTAATGTGTTTCGTTAGAGGGAGCAAATCTACTGTTCAAAAGGAAGAAAATTATAAATTTGGAGCGGTAGATAGTAGATATATATAAGATATTGACATTAAATTATGAAAAAATAAAACATTCAAGGAAACTTGATCACATAAACAGGTTGTGTATGATAACGTCCAAAAGTTGTCTTTTGGAATTGGGGGTTAGGTTTTAAATCCTCATTTCCTTATTAACTTGCTTGATAATATAGTTGGGCTAGGATTAGAAATAGAGTTTGCTAATCTTAAGTCTACTCCCCACTTGTTCTTGACTGTCAGAGGTGATGGTAGGGTCGAATTTTTTTCTTGTACTGTTTGGCTGGGGTACAGCAGTAGTTACTGTCTCAAGTTTTCTGTCTTGCTGAGTTGCCCTTCCCTGGTCCTTTGGCTAGAGAGAGAGCAAGCTTTTGGGGGGAATTTTTTTTGTCTGTTCTCATTGGTGTTTCTACCTTGCCAGCTTCTCCACCTCAGCCTCCAGTCCAGGATACTTGAGGCAAAACACAAATCCAGAGAACTCACTGCCTTGTGGTTCCTTGGCGTCCCAGCTTCTTTTGCTGATCTGCCTTCTCTTCACCTTTTAGAGTCTTCTTATGTTTGTTTTGTATTATAATATCCGGGGTTTTTAGCTGTCCTTGGCAGGAGGAGTAGGCAGAAAACTCCTACTATTTCATCTTGGTGTAGAATCTTCATTCGTCTTTTAGTCTTTATTGCTGCCTTTCTCTAGAGCGAACCTTTATCCTTATTTTCTAAATGATATGTGTTTTACATGTTTCTGAATTTTTTTACATGTGGAATTATATAGGAGTAGGTACTCTTTGTGTCTGGGGTTCTTTATCACTCAACATCATTTTGTGAGATAAATCCAAATTGTGGTTTGTGGTTTTGGTTGGTTTATTGTTTTTGCCATGAAGTATTAAATTATGTGAATATACCAAAATTTATTTATCTAAATTTATTTGCCAAATTTAGGCAATTCGGGTGGTTTCCATTTTGGAGGCATTATTATGAATAGAGCTGCTATGAACATTCTTGTACATGTCTTTGAACATATGTATATAGGAAACTATTAATTTTAAGTAAGATATTAGCAAAATACTACACAAATATATACAGTTGATCCTTCAGCAACACTGGTTTGAGCTACTTGGGTCCACTTATATGCGGATCTTTTCCAGTACTTATATGGTGTTGGCCCCTGTCCCATTCGTGGGTGTCACATCTGTAAATTCAACCAACTGCAGATCAGAATTTTCATCTGAATTTGCTTGAATCCGTGGATGTGGACAGAACCTGCAGATGTGGAGGGCCAACTATGGGACTTGAGTGCCCTGGAGTTTTGGGATACATGGGGGCTCTTGGAAGCAATCCATCCATGGATGCCTAGGTACACCTGCACTATAGGCAACATACACTTATAAAATAAGGAAAGAACTTCTTTCCCTCAACCCTGATCCCCACAACGTAGCAACTGTTAATAGTTTCTTATGTATTCTTCCAGAATAAATGTTTAGCTATGACCTTTATATACCTGTGCCTTGTTTCAGATTTTTCTCCTGGAATATAGATTGGCAGGGAAGAACCTTCCATTGCTTCTACTCCATACGCACGGACTAGCTAAGGAAATTGAGTTGAGGATATAGAGCAATGGCAGTTGCAGCCTATCTCTTAGGTAGCTTTTCCTGACCTCCATTTCCCTGATAAGGAGTGGATAAGCCACACCGAATCAGGTGTGGCTCAGGGCCTGCTAAACAGCTGAGTGTTTGCCTTGAAGAGTTTTATAGCTGAGGCTTATCACCATTCTGGTTGATTTATAGCAACAATCTTTGCCTTTCCATTTAGGGAAATATTTATACATAAAGTACTCTTGAGCAAAACTCAGTCACAACTTCATCATGTGGGGAAACACAAGAGTCAGTACTGCAAAAGAGATTTGTGATGTTGTTTCTCGGACCAGATTCTGTATTAGAGTCATTTAGATGAAATGGTTTTAATAGAAATGGGTTGTGGGTTGCATAGCAGTAGGCTTTTAGGAATGTTGAGGCAGATTATTTAGATCTTATTTTGCTTTCTTTCCCTGATGAAGATATAGCCAGTGAAAGTTTTAACACATTTTGAAAAACATGGTCAGTGAAATAGGAAAATTGCTAACATGAGTTTTCACATTTGTGTGTGTATGTTAAATAAACCACATGCAAAGACCTCCTGCTAAAGAACTTCACTGATAAGATTGGACTTGGTGGGCTTCCCTGGTGGCACAGTGGTTAAGAATCCGCCTGCCAGTGCAGGGGACACGGGTTTGAGCCCTGGTCTGGGAAGATCCCACATGCCGCCAAGCAACTAAGCCTGTGCGCCACAACTACTGAGGCTGTGCTCTAGAGCCCGTGCTCCCCAGCAAGAGAAGCCACCGCAATGAGAAGCCCGTGCACTGCAACAGAGAGTAGCCCCCACTCACCGCAGCTAGAGAAAGACAGTGTGCAGCAACAAAGACCCAACGCAGCCATAAATAAATAAACAAACAAACAAACAAATAGGACTTGGTAGTGTTAGTAAAGTGAAAGTTCAGCTATGATATTTACAAATTGCATGTTAACCTTTGATTGTTTTTTTTAAAGTTTCATTATACAAAATTTAAAACTCTCACAAATAGATTAATGTAATAAACTTCCATATAACCAGCATCTGGATTCAACAGATACAAGCATATGGTTGATAATTCTTTTATCTCAATTCTTTTATCTCTTGCCTCCCCACACTTCTGCTGGATTGTTTTAAAGGAAATCCCAGATACGATATCTTTTCATCCATGAATACTTACGTATTCTAAGAGATAATTTTTTTTAAACAAATAACCACAATACCAGTATCATACTTACTGTCTTTTTCCTCCAAGTTTTAAAGTAACAATCAATATTATTACTATTAACATGATGATTACTGAATTCTCTTTAGGATTTCTTTATAGTTCCCTCTGTCTTTGGATATAGCCTACTTGAGGATATATTACCATGTTTTAAAGTCTAAAGTAATTATTTTCTGTGATTAAGCTTGATATACACAGGTTCATTTGATTTGTTTTTGGTTTATTTTGCATTTTGATTATTATATGATTTCCACTTTTATTATTATGTAAAAGATATCCATGTAAAACAAAGTGATTCAGAAGTCTAATGTTCCCTTCCCTTTTACTTTTATAATCAGTGGAGCTTGTGAAGTCCCTGATACAATAATGATAATTGTATGCATATGTGTATTTTGAGAGAACCATAGTTATTCTCTGATTTTTTTCAGATGTTCTGTGAGCAAAATCTGTCTATCTATCTATCAGCATACCTAAACATACCACTACGATAGAGCAGTGGTTCTCAAACTCTTTTGGTCTCAGGATCCCTGTAAATTCTTCTAAAAGATTCAGAAGAGCTTTTAATTGCCGTATAAGAGAATAAAAAAATTTAGAAATATTTATTCACTTAACACACTCATTATGTGTTAATATAAAATTTTTTTCATGAAAATAACTGTATATTCCAAACCCAAAATATTGGTGAGAAGAGTGGATTTGTTTTATATTTACATACCTCTTAAATGTCTCGTTTAATGGGAGGCAGCTGCATTCAAACAGGTGTCTCATGTAGCCTCTGGAAAACTCCACTGTACACTGGCAAGACAATGAGAGTAAAACACTATTAGTGTTATGGTGAAAATAGTTTTGACCTTGCAGGGCAAGGTGAGTCCAGTCCTGTACTTTAGACTGTCGAGCAGAGCTCTGGGCCTTGATTTAGATTTGTTGTGTTTGCTTAGTTTTCTGTTTATTGGTTCGTCCTTCAGAAGGATGGAGTCTTCTGAAGATCAGTGTCTGGTTGTATTCACGTGTTTCTCTGTCCTGCTAGTGGAAGTGCTGTCTCTCCAGTCCCATCCAACCCACCTGCCCCTCGCGGCCGTGCTATGGGAGTGTGGGGAGACGTTGTGTCTCTTGCGGGTGGGCACATCCCTCAGCCTCCCGCTGTGATGTCCTTGCCGCGGCTCCCTGCGCCACACAGGGCTAGGTCACCTTGTGGGGCTGGTCCCTGTCTAGGAGGCACCCGGCTGGCATCGGCCGATCAGCCGTTCACACCCATGTTGATACTGTTTCCGGTGTTTGTTCCTGCATCCCGCTAGCCCAGGTGTGCCCACAAAGGCTGTCCCTGCCCCACCCCAGTCCATCGCCGCATAACTTGTGGCTGACCAGTCATCATGTTGGTGGAGGGTGACGTGGTGACCCTCATTCGTGTAAGCCCAGTGGTGTCTCTTGCCGCTTTCCTCTGCACTGTGTCTTGCTTACGGGACACCTCTTGCCGCGCTTTGGCTACTGCGCCCTACTTTCTACTCCCGCAGCTGCCTGAGAGCTGGCCGGGGAGACAGGATGAGGGGGAAACCACTTTGCCCTATGACTGCAGCTGCCTCCCCACACTCGCACTCAAACCCACCCTGAGTGGTTGATCCTGCCGTAGCACATGCCTGTCGCTAAAGTTAATCCACGGCCGTCTAAGCACTTCTGGCTTAGACACCCTGATGTTGAGAATGACTTTGAGCGCTTATTTGGCTCCTACCTGCAGAACTGTGGTAATTCTAGAACTAATCCATGCCCATGGGCATCAGCAGCTCTGCTCTGATGATTCTAGATGACCAGGATTGCACGTTCTGTGGCCCTATTAAGGAGCCGTTTTGCGTACCATGGCAACCACCGTGACTGGGAATTCGGGTGATGGGAAATCTGGATTCGATTCCATACAGGAAGCCTGGTAATCGACTACTCCAACCTAGGAAGGTAGCAGATTTGCCACTCGCGACCTGAGGGTGGGGAGGCAGTGATGAAAAACAACACTGGACACTTTCGAGGTCTGGTAATCGGAATGAGTCCACTTAAAATCCTTTAAGGCAGATCTGTTGTGTGGCAAATCTGGTACTGGCAGCTGAGGTAATCCCCAGCTTCAGTGGCAGGGTATTGAATTCGGTGCAGTTAAAATGCTGTGTGATCTGCCGTGCGGGTCTGCGGATGGGGAGCCGCCGTTCCTATCCCTACCCCCTACTTCTCAGTGCCCTCCTGGCTTCTAGCCGAGTCTCCGTGGGCTGAAGTGTGCACTTGAAGAAATTAAAGTACTCCAAGCAGGCGCGAGCTGCCTGCACACTGCTGCTGGAAATCCTGGAATGGGAGCGTGGTTCTGTTTTGTTTGTGTTGGAATTTGATTGTGGAGGCCCATTAGACGGGATGGCTGGGATGCTCATACTGCACCGCTAGAGCTCAAAGTCTTAGATTGATGTAAGACTGACCAGAGTGAAAGCTTTTGCCATGGATGTTTTCATTACTTAAGGATGAAGGTGAAAATGGGAGGTTTGAAGAGATTCTGATCCCATGTTGTCTGACCATAAACAATGCCGACTGCCCTCGTTATTTCCGGTAATGTGCCGGCAGCTTATTGCTGGCAGCTTACGGGAAACTGAAGTCCTTCGGATGGTGGTAGCTGGAGTGTCTGGTTCCAGAGCTGAAATTTGAAGGCACAGCGGTGTGGTCTGCGCTTAATTTGACTCAAGCTGGACAACCCTACGCGACTCCATCACAGACAGGATTGGCACTTTGATAGCTCTTACGTGGGTGGTGGTGCATGGCCTTTCTGTGGTGCTGGAGTGATTTGTCTGGCTCCTTGATAACCGGGGAGACTAGTGTGCTCACCACTTAGGTTACCCCCAGTGCTTGATATCCCTAACTTCGACAAATATTGCTTAGCCACCCAGGATTGAGCAATCACAAGTCTGTGACGCTCTTAAGGGGCTGTAACGGCGCCACGCTTCTCAGCATGTGCGTATCCCAGTCTGACAGGTGCTGGGGATTCATTATTAAATCCATTAGTGCTGGGCTCTGGGTTGCAGTTATTCCTCATTAATGAGGAATTCCCTGTAAGAGAGTAGATCAGAAGCTTGCATTAAGTCCCTGCCCGTTGTTCATACTGCCCATCGCCCCTCAGATTGCCCACTTGGGGTTGGCATTTGGTCTTGGTGGATTGCTGAGAAGATGGTCTAAATGAAAATCGCAACCAGGTTTCGGTAGGTGGTCCTGCAGAAAGACCGCGTTAAGGACCGAGCAAGCGAGCTTGAGAGATAACTTTTGGCCATCTGTATCTCACCCGCCACCCCAGGCAAGACTGACGCTAGTGCCATGAGAATCACTTGGGACGGGGGTGGAGGGAGTGAAGGAAGAGCTGCTGCCCTTTGGTGGCCGACCCGTAGCCCTGAGCTTCCGTAGTTTCTGCTTAAGGTGGCCTCTGGCTCGCCTCTCTCTGGCCTTCGTGGTCTTGGGGTGCCCCCTCCACACGCTATTGTGTGTGTGTCTGTTCCTGTCTGTCTCTCCCTCTAGGGCCGCTCTGCTGTTTCGATGTGTTTTTGTGAAATTTAAACTTCACAAAAAGGACCAGACTTAGGACTTTAGACTTTAAACTGTTAGGACAGGAATGGTGAAGTGATTTTGCATATTTCTATCTATAATCTGTTAGTTATGAGAAAGTACAGTTTCAAGTAAACCACAGTTTCCGTTATTTTCAATTTTGATTTATTTACAGAGCTCTCATACAAAGGGACAGTTGACCTTTTATATAATAGAAAATTTTTAAGTTTCAGATATACTAGATTATCATCCTGTTCACACTTTTTAGTTTTCCATGATGTTGATTAATGTTTTACCTAGTGATAGAGTCTTGCTTTAGCATGCAGTATTTTAGTTTTTGGTGGCCTATTATTTTTTTAAAAGTTATAACCAAAGATAATTCAATTTTTCTTTTTCATTAATAGACATATGTAGAGTGTGTCGGTCAGAAGGAACACCTGAGAAACCTCTTTATCATCCTTGTGTGTGTACTGGCAGTATTAAGTTTATCCATCAAGAATGGTGAGTCATCCTTTTAGAAAATTTTTATGTCGGAGCTTTTCTGTCATCTATATAAGGGATACTGTTTCAGTGAACTTTCTCTGTAACTAGTTATTTCTTTAAAATTTTTTCTGTGAAAATTTGGAAATTACCCATATTTCTTATTACCATGCCATGTCATTTTGGTATATTGTCTTTCAGATGCACGTGAGTACCCATTTGTTTATTTCTACCATGGAGAGCTTATGTTCGTGGGAAGTGTTATGGTGTTGTAGTTTTGCTTGGCATGATTATAGTTTACATTTAGGAAATGCTTTGTGTAAGGTAATAACTCAGTGCTTGTATACATTTTAACTCATTTAATCCTTACAACAAAACTGCAAGGTGGAGTATGATTATGATTTTATGATTATTCAGATGAGGGAACTGAAGCATTGAAAGGTTAAGTAACTTGTTCTATGTCACACAGCCAGCCAATTAGTGATAGACCTAGCCACCAGGTAGCAGTATCCTTAGACCAATATTAGAACTGATGTTGATGCTTGGAGGTTCTTCTATATTCAGTTATCTTTGAGGACGTTACAATTTACTTTGATTAGTTAATTGTTCAGTTAATTGAAACTGCTTTTTAATAGAGGAAATACATGTCATTTTTATCTTTATCTGTTATAATTCTGTACTCTTAGAGGGCATTAATGATAAAAAGTTTAGGACTTTCTAAATTTAAAATTGTAAAAGTTCTGTGATATGTAAAATTTTAGTAAAGCAATATTAGTTTTCAATGAAACCTTAAAAGTTTTTTTGTTATAAACACTATACTTATGAATGTATTTGTAATTGCAGCTTAGTTCAGTGGCTGAAACACAGTCGAAAAGAATACTGTGAATTATGCAAGCACAGATTTGCTTTCACACCAAGTAAGTTCTTTCGAAGTTTTCACTGCATTTCTAGGTTATAACTGGCCACATAAAGGTGTTTAAACAGTTTTAAAGCAACTGTGTTCAGCTTAATTTGTCTTTTATGGTAATAGAAAGTATTGCTATAACATTTTGGAAAATATTTTTAAAAACTACACGTCAGCTTTTAATACACCACACGTCAGCTTTTAACACACCACACGCACGTGATTTAATTTGTGGGATATTTCTTTTTTTTTTAGACAAGTTCAAACGTGTACAAAGGTATAATGAGCCTGTATGTATCCATCACTCAGTTTCATCCATTTTCAACTCATAGCCTTTACATGTCATTCCCTATGCTCTTGTTCTCACCTCTCCATCCTTATTAAAGCAAATCCCATCATTTATGATTTCATCTGTACATATTTTAGCATGTATCTCTAAAGAGTAATGGTTTTTTAAAAAAAATACAGCTATAATACCATTATTTACCCAGAAAAATTATTGATGCCTTGAATTTGTCAAATATCCCATCCGTGTTCAAATTTGGGACATCTTTTGAGTTTAAATTATGTTGGTTGGAATAATAATAAAGACAAATACTTAACTCACTTTTTTAAAATAAGACTTTTTAAGCTCAGTATTTTGTAGGCTTTGGTAAATATTTTGCAGATCTTTAAAATTCTAATTGTATTTATAACTCCTTTACCTATTGATTGATACTTAATATTGTTCATCTTAAATAAGTAGAGGTTTATACTGGCAGGTTATCAATAATTTGAAGCACATTTTCATTCTCGGATCCTAGTATATTGCTCTCCCCTCCCAGAGATTTTTTTATGCTTTAGTTTTTGTTTGTTTTAAGCATCTTGAGCTGCTGAGTGTAAATTCTGTAAATTATTGTTAGTTTTACCTTGTCTTTATGTGATGAGTGTATATAATTAAAATCATTACAGTTTCACTTTTGAAGCTTTGTATTCATAGTGCTCAAAAAATGTCAATTCTGTTATTTTGTAGTCTTTAATTTTCTGTAGGGCATAAAAACTGTACAGCTTAAGGTTTATTGCAAACTGCAAGACTAAATAATTGAATATCTTCATGAAGTTTGATTGATAAGAAATACTCATGTGAGCTTCTTTATTCTGAGGCCAATAAAAGCTTGTGTTTGTACCTTTTAGTTTTCATTTGACATCATGTGCTCTTTTCAAAAACTCTGTTTACTGGTTTAATGACTTGCTCCTGTATATCAAAAATCCTCTAAAGTACTGATCTTTGTGGGTATGTTGTAAAAAGTTGCTGTTTGTTACTTGTTCACTCCTTTGTGTCTGTAGCTGTGAACAGTTTTGTAATAGTGCTCTCATAAATTTCACATCACTGATTTTAAAACTTTATTTATCATAGCTCTTTGTTTTGGCCTTACTGGAGAAAGAGGCCTTTGTTCCTTCTGTATGTTTTTTCGGAGAAACCTGTGGTAGAGCAGTGGTTTTCACTGGAACCGTTTACAAAAGAAATCTTTCTAAAATGTGTGTACATAGGTTCTGGTACCAATTCCAACATGTGTGTGGGGTGGTTTTCCCTACATCAGTGAGCAGTTCTGCAGGACACCGGCTGGGCGTCCTACAGTTTAACCCACTTCTCATACTGTCTGCTCCAAGATAGCATTCCATTCCACAGGTTGAGGGCTCCGTCCTTAAAGGACTGGCGTCCCTCAACCCCCTGCAGATGCTAGTCGCAAACCCAGGCTGTTACTTTTGCTTTTGCCTTTCTGACCAACTGACTTTAAATCAGGGGTTCCCAGTGACCCCTTCACTGATTTGATTAATTTGCTAGAGTGGCTCATAGAACTCAGAGAAACATTTTACTTATTAGATCGTCAGTTTATTATCAGGAACAGCCAGATTGAAGAGATGCATAAGGTAGGGTATGTGGGAAGGGAAACTGCACCATTTTCCCCAGATCTACTTGTTTTCACCAGAGGGAAGCTCTCTGAACCTGAGGCCTTACGGGTTTTTATGAAGGCCTCATTACATAGGCTTGATTGATTAAATCGTTGACTGTTGGCCATTGGTTCTACCTTCAGTCCCTCGCTCCTCCCCAGAGGTCTGAAGGGTGGAACTGAAAATTCCAACCCTCTAATTACTTGGTTGGCTCCCTTGGAAAACCCGTGCCATACTCTTTCTCCCCACCCCTGCCCCAGACAGGTTCAAAAGTCATCTCATTAACATAACAAAAGACACCTTTATGGCTTACGTTGCATAGAAAATTCCTAGAGTTTCAGGAGCTGTGAGCCAGGAACTGTGGACGAAGACCAAATGTATATGAGAAATATATTTTGGTCATTTGAATGACCAGATATGTATTTCTTATAAATCACAATATTACCTGTGGCAGAACCTCTTTTTCTGAGTATTGAACCACACTTTGCAGAGAAGTGGGAAGACCTTAATTTACCATTTGGGATGTTGATTATTGTGCTAAAATGGGGTGGGGAGTGGCTAACAGACGTCAGCGGGCTGTTGGCTCTTACAGGAAGTAGCTCTGCTGCAGATTGTTGTGCATTTTGAGTGCTATTTCTGAGGCTGGCATGGGGGAGGGTTCTTTCTTGATGACATCTGTCAGCTTCACCTTTTGCTCCTTTTTGCTTTATGTGATCTTTTATAATTTGAGAAACCAGATAATTATAGTGTTTGAATGCTGAAATATGTGTAAATTAGCATTACATAAAGTTCCTGGCTATGAGTGAGGGATGTGTACTTCTCTTGAATATTTTTTCCTGCTCAGAGGCCTGTTTCATTGGCTTCTACATTTCTTATGTGATTTGCTCTCATAAATGACTTCTGGGTAAATGTAGTATTTTATTGCAATTATTTGATTCATTTTTCTTATAGGAAAAAATATTTAAGTGCAATTGCAAATGTTGAAAGTTAAGATAGTGCTACCTGCCTAGAATATAACCTATTTGAATCTTCATGAAATTATGTGAACGTTTTCCCCTTATAGTTTATTCCCCAGATATGCCTTCGCGGCTTCCAATCCAAGACATATTTGCTGGACTGGTTACAAGTATTGGCACTGCAATACGATATTGGTTTCATTATACACTTGTGGCCTTTGCATGGTTGGGAGTTGTTCCTCTTACAGCATGTGAGTATTCATTCTTCTGTGGCTGGAGTTATTTAAACATTGCACAACTATTTAATATTATAAAGTAATATGGCATCATAGTTTTGTTCGAATGATACTTAATTATTTGATATTATAATGTCATGTATTAGGAAAACCTCATTTAAGAAATATTATTCAGCTGAATAAAAACCATTTTTTAACAGGTCAGTTTCTTGAATGAATGTGGGAAAGAAAAACACAGCATACAGAGGCTAATAATGAAAGTTCATGAAAGAATTGAAAAAGCAAAATCAAACCATAATTAGAAGGAAATTGAATTTTATTCCTTGAAGTTTATTAGAGCTTTCAAGGATGACAAAAGATGGGTTCTTTTGAGATTTTTTTTTATCCCCTTTTAAAAAACACATATCTAATGGTGCTGAATAATTGGGAAGCGTGTCTTTCAAATATAGGAGGCTCTTTGGGAGGTTGGTATACTAACTCTTAGTTGATTCTTTTTAGGTTCTTTGTGTTCTTAAAGACATGGAAAGGGGTCGATAGTATATGGTGCCAGAGTATATAGATAGGATTCTTTAAAGTTAGCCACAAACAATATTTTTAAATAAGTATAATAATATCCTCATGTCTCCTTAAAATAAAGTAAAATAAACTCGATCGGTTATAAAAATGAAAATCTTACGAAAGTAGCAGAATAGGTACTATTCACTTGAAGAGTGAATTAGTGAGCTAGAAGATTGAGCAAGGAGTTCTCCAGGATGTAACTCAGAGACAGGAAGTTGCAAGTATGAGGGAAAAAATTTGAGAGATGGAGGCTACATCCGATTGTTTCAGTATCTGTCTAGTAAGTAGTTCCAGAGGGTAAAAGAGATTGAAAGAGAGAGAGCTGACTGTGATAAAGGAAAAAGACAATCCTAGACACATTGTGAAGTTTTCCAATGCTGAATAGGGTGGTATATAGATGTTATGCTTTCAGATTATCCTACAAAATCATGAAAATCAGACTGGCATCAGACTTAAAGTCAGCAACATTGAATGTTAGAAGACAGCAGAATAGTCAACACATGGCAAAATTTTTGAACCCAAAATCTTATTATTCTCAGATAGAAGGACAAAATACAGACATTTCAATAGATGCAAGGACTTGGAAAGCTTACTACCTCAAATCATTTATGAAAAAAGTGTTTGAGAATATATTTTACTAAAACGAGCAAGGAATCAAAGACAGGGAAAGGTGTGAGCTCCAGAGAAAAAGAAACAAGTGCTTCTTATAGCTAAATCATAATTGTTGTTAGTCTACAATAATTAATAATTTTTTAGGTATCAATTGGAAACTAAAATTCTAGATGATCTTAACGAGAGAAATTGTGAGGGGAGGATAGAATTGAGAGCTTTTTAGGTTGTCTTATTTGTGGTGAAATTACAGATGCTTTAGATAAAACAGGAAAATACAGTGTAATTATGCATTAAAAATACAGGAGTAACCAAGTAGAGTCCAGAACTGGCAAAGGTGATAAACAGCAAAGGTGCCACTGTTGCTGTTCAGGGGAGGAAAGATGGTCTTTTCAATAAATGGTACAGCATCAGCTGGACGGGCATGTGGAGCAAGTGACCCATACCATTACCGCCCACCTGACACAAGTTAACTTTAGATGGTCGTAAACCTGAATGTGAACATTAAAACCAAAAAACTGCTAAAAGAAAGTATAGGCGAACAACCATAAAAGAAAATACTGAGAAATTTGACTTAATTAAAATTAAGAACTTTAATTCATGCTCAGATAGCTTTGAGAGAGAAAGGCAAGCTACAGAGTGAGAGACGGTATTTGCAATACACATATCCAGCAAAGGACTTGTATCCAGGATATATAAAGAACTATATAAATCAGTAAGAAAAAGGAAGACAGGCCAATTAAAAAGTAGAACAGCAGATTTGAACAGGTGTTTCTGGAAAGAAGATTAAATAGCCAATACACACGTGAAAAGGTGCTCAGTATCATTAGTCACCAGGGAAATGCACAAGAAGATGCTGCTGTGTACTCAGAAGAATCCTGAAATTAAAAGAAAAGACAGTGCCAAATCCTCCTTAGGATGTGGAGCATCTGCAACATGCATACATTGATAGTAAGAGTATTATAGTTTAGCCACTTTGGGAAGCTGTTTGATGTTATCTATCAGTGGTAAATATTATAAATACCTTATGATCCAGTAGTTCTGTTTCTGGGGATGTTGCTAACAGGAATAAGGACCTTGTGTCCACTAAAAGACGTGTGTAATGGTGTCGTCACTGCAGCTTTGATAATAGTAGTTTAAAACTGGAACCAACCAAACAACTATCAGCAGTAGAATGGATACAGTGTGGCTTATCCCTATAATGGAATACTACATAGTGGTGAAAAAGGAGCTGGCTGACGCAACATAGAATAACATGGATAAACTTCACTTCTTTGAGAAAAAGAAGCCAGGCACAAAAGAGTATGGATTGTGGGATTGCATTTATGTGAAATTTTAAAATAGGCCAAATTGATCTATGATGATAGAGATTAGAATAGTGGTTACCTTTTGCTGGAGATATTGACTGAAAAGGGTCTTGAAGGAGCCTTCTGGGGAGCTAGAAATGTTGAGAATCTTATCTGGCTGACAGTTACTCGGATATATACGAATATAAAAATTCACCCAGACACACTTAATATTTATGTAAATTTTATCTTAATAAAAAAGTAACAAAACTTAAATTTAAGTAACTGTTAGGAGAATAGAAATAAGATGATGAGTTTTCATCCTAGGGAGCGGGAATAGGAAGCAGTGAGTAAAATTTGTAAAGTCTGACAAAAGACAGGAAAGACAAGAAGGGAGGGCTGAGGAAGGGGAGTAAAAGAGAAGAAAAGATAAGATTGCAATATCTGTGATCATAGGGTGTAGATAGAGCCTCATAACTGTGTATGTATAAAAGTGTTCCGCTACAAGAGATAAGTACGAAACAGCCCAGGTTAATGCTAGAGGGATTTGTTAACAAAGGCTGACAAAACGCAGGAACAGTATTCGCCAGCCAGATATTATTCAAGATGAAACACTTTAAATGAGGAACAGCATTTTATTTCATATTAATAAAAGGCATAGTCCACTAAGAAAACTTAAGAATTTCTATGCACCAGCAAACAGGACTTAGAAATATGTAAAACATTCATAGTTATAGTGGAAGACTAACACTTCTCTGAAATCAGTAGATCAAGTAGTCAGAAATTAAGTAAGGACTTTGAGGATTTAAGTAACAGGTAACAAGCTTGATTTCTGTTCTGAATTGTTTACACACACACACAATTAAAATCTAAATTATGTCACCCACTACACATTCTGTAACTTCTTTCTTTAAGTTAGCAATGTACCCGTGGCTGTCTTTTCCTGTAGCAATGTGTTGAGCTACCTTATTTTTAAGCACGCTGGTAAGGAGGACTTTAATTTATGAGTCTGTTTTCTTATCTACAGACAATTGGCTGTTTGTCACTTCTACTTGTTACAAGCATACTTGCTTTGAATGTTTTATACATATATGTAAGTAATTTCTGTCACAGAAAATCTTTTCCTGTCTTTCCATTTTGACTTGGCATTTGAGAACAGCCATTGAAGTCACTAAATTTTTGGTACAAGGCTATATAGGAAATGCTTAAACTAATACACAAGTACTGGTTTGAAAGAAAACCTCAGCTTTTGGGCCTCATTTCCAAATCTGTTTCTGCCTTTTCTGACTAAGAGGATGAGGGGATGGCTGTGTATTTGCCCTTACTTCATCTTTTCCCTTCATGGCCAGATTTAAGATTTTGTCCTTTTGAGGACCCTTGAATCTGTTTGTCAAAAATTGGTGGTTAGTTTGCTTCATAGCATTGAAGCATGTACTCTACTGAAAAGTCCTCAATGTCAAAAATGTGTATCCCCAAAACTTTATTTTCATGAGCAGACTCAATGAATTTTAGAATTCTAGGTTAAAGAAAATACTCTGTATTATAATTTTGGAGATCTTTTCTTGAGATTGGTCCCCCCGCCCCCTTCAGACATCTAAGCTCATTTAATAAAAACAAGTAAGTAAATCTAGAGAGAATCAAAACTTTAAACATTGTGTAACATTTATTCTTTACTGTCACTAGTTTTAATGCTTGACTTTTTTTTTTTAACTTTAGTATTATGAGGCTCAACCTTGCAAAGACTAAATGTTTATTTCAGTGGCATTCGCAGTGTTCCACTTTATCTGTTTAGTTGAGCGACTGTATGAGTTACGATGAGAGTTGTGACTGTATACCTTCATGCCCTTTCTTGGTAGGTCGCATCTACAAGTGCTTGTTTACTGGCTCTGTGAGCTCCCTGCTGACACTGCCACTAGACATGCTGTCCACGTAAGTATTGAACCTCGTGGTGGTGGAAGGCTGCACATTGTGAATGGTGCTCATTTTTTCTTCTGCATACTTGTGTTTGTTGTAATTTGAAAAGTCCTTCTATTCCAAGGACAAATAATACCTTATGTTTGTTACCTATTCTAAAGTTACAGCTACAGTGGAAGTAGCTGACATATATAAATGATGTTTTAAAACATACCCATCTTAAAGGACAGTTTGGTAACGGTGGGACAGCTAGTTAAATAAGCTGTCGTGTAGTGCAAGAAATGTACTGTTCCATATAGTGATACGCTGGGCGTTCATTTAAACATGTGTTTTTAACAACACAGACATTTGAAGTCAAATTTCTTTTTAAAATGTTTTTTGTGATTGTTAGGAGATGGACTGTAAAAACTTGTTCACTGTGGTGGTTTTACTGTATTTTAATTTGACATAAAGCTTTGTAATTGCGGTTTCTTGGGAAAGACATATATGTGTTTTCAAAATTATTGATGTTAGAAATGCTGTAAATGATAAACTGTATCAAGATCATTAGAATATTAAGCTTGCAAAAGATTGCACCTCTGTTTGCTAAAATCTTCTTTTGTACCCAGTTGACCTTAGGTTTCTGATCCCTATGTCACTAAGGGCAAAGAACAATATAAGACTGTCTTTTAGGACAGAAGCATGCGGAATATAGTATAAAAATAAGCCAAATGGCAATAGAAGAGAGCAGGAGAGCATGTTACATTTCTGATAGAAAAGAAATCGAGGAGGTCTTTTAAGTCTCTTTTGTCTGCATCATTATTTTGAATCGTGGCTGAAAATACTTAGAAATATTAGATGTGTTTGCAACTTGTTTTTCCTGCTTGCTAGTTTTACCTTTTTTGGATAGAACAGGCAAGTTATTTAATTTATGTGTTTCTTTGGCAGTATAGGGAATAGATAAGATAAAAGGTTTTGAACTTGAACTTTATTTACATTACAACAGCTTTCGAAGCAATGTTTATAAGTAGACAAGGATCTTGAAAATAGGGCACTAATGGCTGTGGCCCTCATAAAAAGGAGAAGCAGTAATTTGACACACTTGAGAATTTAGAAATAGTGTAATAAGGTAGCCCTTTGTATGAAAATATTGACTTTCTGTGAAATGATTCAGTGAAACAAATAGGACAGCGTTACTATTTTTGGACATCAGAGTTTTATATCAGCCATCCAGAACACAGTCTTAGTATAGAGGCAAGAAAAATCAGTCTTGGCTGAAGTGTCATTCATATGTCTTCATGTATATGATGTAGCTCACCTCCGGCTTTCATTTAGGAATCGTATACGAAATAAACGCACATATTAGAAGTAGCGAGGGAGATCAGAAAAAAGCAAGGGGTGACTGCTAAGAGTGATGGAAGTTATATTTTAATATCTATGAACGAATAAAAGAACCGTTCTAAACAGGGCAGTCTTGTTCCATTTAGTGTGAGGCTAGAGTTGTATTTATCATTGTAATTTTTGAGAGAGCAGTGTAGCAGCCAGTCAGTATCTCAGTTGTTTAGAAGAGGTGACTTGAGGTCCCATCTGTGCTGTTCAGTAAAGTGGGGGTGTGTTACTTCTTTAATGGTTTCTGTTTTAAGTGGCTAAATATGTTAATGTTTACCAAAGCTTAAATTGGTAGGCTTTGGCTTTGTGAAAAACAGATGTTTATGGAAGCCATGTCAGTGAAAATTTAGTGTTTTAGTCTCAAGTAAGGCAGTATTTTACTTGCCTACCACCTTTACTTCTTGTTGGCGGAACCATTAAACATCTGGTTTTTTGGCAAGTGTGATCACTTAGGTGATGCAAAGATGTAGCTGGTTGTAACAGAAGGAACCCTGACATTGGAATTTAAAAGTTGTTGCATCTGCAACTTTTTGGTGACCTTGGGCAAATCACTGGACAGTTCTGAACCCCTGTTTCCTCATCTGTAAAATGAGGAAGATCATGCCTCAGGGATTTGGGCGGGCTGTTCAAAGATTAAATTCACAAATACATGTAAAAACTATATGTGAATTTTGAGCACTATGTTAATACATAGCAAAATTATCACCAAAACTCAGAGCTGTTGCTTGCCTTATGTTGGCAGGCTCTCCTTTTCTCTGTGACCTGATTGGTTAGTGGGCCACACCTGAGTTGCCTTCATGAGCTTCCTCATTGACATGGGAAGAATGCTGAAAGCTTGGTGGGAATAGTGGAAAGAAATTGTAAGCGTGGGTTGCTTTTATAATCTCATGCTGCCTTTTAGAATTTGAAGAATTGAGCCAGTTTTTCTGAAAGCACTTATAAGTAAATCACTTATTTTTTCTGAGTAATGTTTCATTTTTCTCTATAGAATCCATTTTCTGAAATTTTACTTAAAATTTCTTAATATCTTAGCAGCTGCTACATATTCTGTAGCTCAGTTCCTCAGCATCTCTAGGCACAGTCTATCAGTTAACTATTGCTGCAAAACATGCTGTCCCTAAAACTTAGTGGCTTAAAACAACAAACATTTTATTTGCTCATAATTCTGGGAGTTAGCAGTTTGGGCTGGGCTCAGCTGATCCATTTATCTGTTGGGCTCGCCTCCATTATGCGTATGTATCACTGGGGTTGGGTAGTCTAAGATGAGGTACCTTGGCTCTTCCATATGGCTTCTCATCTTCAGAAGGCTAGTGGGGCTTCTTTACATGGTGGCCTCAGGGCAGCATTCTAAAGGGGTGAGAGTGGAAGCTTACCTGAAAGCTCTCTTCTAGGCTTTAGAACTC
This sequence comes from Lagenorhynchus albirostris, assembly GCF_949774975.1. Classification (NCBI taxonomy): domain Eukaryota; kingdom Metazoa; phylum Chordata; class Mammalia; order Artiodactyla; family Delphinidae; genus Lagenorhynchus; species Lagenorhynchus albirostris. The sequence goes on from NC_083097.1 coordinate 8,671,729, forward strand.
AGGAAATTCGCTTCTGGTCCAGACAGTTCACAAATCAGCCCAGATTCAAGGTGTGAGGGAAAAGGAAAGGATTCTACAGTTTGTCACCATTTAAAAATCTACAATAAACTCTACAATAAGCAGTTGCTGTTCTTATTGCTGATGACAAGGAAGGAGTAGAGAAGGGGGTATTTTAGTCCCAACCTATCAAAATTTTAATGGTCTGGAGGGGTCCTTAGCAAGGGGGTGATTAGTATTCCTCTTTTGATTAAGGTATATTCCAGATAACATCTGAGGGCCACATTAGTTCAGTTTGGAGCTACCAGGCCGAGGTCTCCCAAATTGACCCTTCCTTAAGTTCTCCATGGAGGGAAAAATGTCTATTATGGTGGTGAATTTTCCAAAGGCTACCAAGATTCTTGAGTTACCTTTGAATTACTCTGAAATCAGACATAGACCAGGGAAGGATATGCTCCTTCAGAGAGGAAAAGAACAAAGAGGTCTTCAGTATTATTATACTGCGTGTATTTTCATGTGAACCATACTTGATCTGTCTGGATTTGTCGAGAAACTAATATACTTTTGGTGTATTTGCAGTTGGCATCAAAATTTAATCTGCGTTCTAAATGAGGCATTTGTAAAATGTACCACAGGCTCCTTTGCCTCACGCATTGTGTACTGTGTATTTCTCAGCCTTCCTTTATGTTGTCTTTAGGCCTTTCTAGAGGCCCTTCTCCACCTTTCTGATTTGCTGATTCTGTTCATTTACATGGGTTTAAGTATCAGCTAACTAAATTGGTTCAACTTGTGTATAAAATAAGGATGAGGATATTCTTAGTAAGGGTTGGACAGAGTCATGTATCTTTAGGAAATTACATGTATTTAATACTTGACCTTTGTCAAGTATTTGGCTACTTTCAGTTTTTTGCTTGCTGCCTTCCTTTTTCTCAGCTATGTTCAAAGAGAGGCTGGATAGCCAATTTATGTAGTTCTGATGTTATTCTTTGCTTTCTATAATATGAACACATATAATACAAATATATAAATAAACATGTTTGGCCAGCTTATAAGATAGATAAATTGCCACCATCCTCAGAAATAATTCTTTTTGAGAGACTGATTTTTCACCAGAAGGTTATGACTGACTTTTCTTGTTCTTTCTGAGATTTTTATGTAAAGTGAATGTTGTTACCTTTGGTTTCTTAATTTTAAGTGTTCTTTGGAGTAATTCTATGTACTTTTTTTTTTTTTTAATAGGGACAATTTGTTGGCGGATTGTTTGCAGGGTTGTTTTGTGGTGACGTGCACATTGTGTGCGTTCATCAGCCTGGTGTGGCTGCGAGAGCAGATAGTCCACGGGGGAGCCCCGATCTGGCTGGAGCATGCTGCTCCGCCCTTCAACGCTGCTGGGCATCACCAAAATGAGGTAGCTCCCTCTATCCCCAAATTCATTTTATTTGGGTAGGACATAAGAATTATTGTCACCCTCTAAGACCCAAACCCTTGACTCCCGTGTCCCTCATTGCAAAGCAGGACAGTGACAACGTTTGGGAGAAGATTAAAGGAGATGTGAAAAATCAAAAGAGTGCTGTTGTTACTTTGCCTCTTAGTTTTCTAGCAAGACTGGGAACAGCACTGGGGGTATACTGCATGCTCTTTCATTCCCTTTGCCTGGGTTAACAGCTTACCGCCGGCCTGGCAGTTAATATACAAACCTCCTGCGTGGGCTTCTGACGTGCTGCATAACATTAAGGAAGCCCCCTTACCCTCTTTGTTCATTAGTTTCTTCATGTGTAAAATGCCTCACCTTTGTTGCTTTTAGTAGAAACATTACCAAAAGTAGAAAAATTGGAGTACTGTTGATAACAGTCTTGTACAGTTTTACTTTTTATTTATGAGATGACATGCTTAGATACAAGAGTGTCTGCTAGAGACATTAAGAAGAGGAAGATATGGTAAATGATTTTTATTATCTTGTTTACTGAGAAATTATAGGGCTGAAAATGTAAAAAAGAACCCAAACTGGCTACTCACAATACAAAAACAATTTGCCCTTTGTAAAATTTTATTATGAAAAAATTGACTATAAAGTTCAAAATAATACTTAACAATACTTAACGACTTAATTTTTCAATTAAGGACCTTTGGCTTTTTTTAGTGTGAAGATTGATTTCATCAAATTCTGCCATACCCTTTTTTCTACAGAATTAAGAGTACAACTTCGCCTTTGAAAACCACACATATGAAAAATGGGACTATTAAGCAAGTTTTTACCTAGTGTTAATACTTTCATCATTGTACCTCATATTTTGAAGCATTTTAATACAGTTCTTTTAGAATCTTCATTAACTCCATAGGAGTTCAGTGTTTTAATTAACTACAACTAGGTCTTTGCATTTGGTAGGTAACAGAATTCAGGAAGAGCCAGAGAAGGGTGCTTGTGGAAACTGATAAAGTTCATATGGACAGGCTTACCCTCCTGAGCAGAAATGAGAAACCTTTCCTCAAGTGTGAACTGAGAATTAAGTTATAAATCAGTATGTGTGTAAACAGATACATAAATATATTTTCATCCCTGAAGTGGTCAGTAAAGACAAGAGATGCCTTATAAAGAAGGATTACGGAATGATGTATTCAAGATAGCCAGATTTGTTAACCTGTGTCCTGTAATGCTTTGTGAAATGTTCATCTCTAAATTATATTGAATGAATATGTACACTGTTAAATGAGTTTATGTTCTTACATACCAAGTTGATCCAAATTCAGATACATTTAGAAGAAATGCCCTTGAGAGGTGGGTTTTTTCTGGAATTTTAATAGAGTTTGTGTCTGTTTGCTAGTTTTGTTTTTTTTTAGAAGGGAGGGTGCTATTTGAAAATAGAGCAAAACTGAGGCAAGTTAGCCAAATTTCTGGTCTCCTCTGTTATTTTAGGCTCCAGCAGGAGGAAATGGTGCTGAAAATGTTGCCCCCGACCAGCCTGCTAACCCACCAGCTGAGAACGCAGTGGTGGGGGAAAACCCTGCAGCCCAGGATGACCAGGCAGAAGAGGAGGAGGAGGAGAATGAGGAGGAGGACGACGCGGGCGGGGAAGATGCAGCTGATGCCAACAATGGGGCACAGGGTAATGGCCGCCGGCCTGTGCTCAGCCTTCCTTCACGACCATGAGTCCATTCCCAGCTCACCTTGGGGAGCATTGGAGTTTTCAAAATTTAATGGGTTTGAAGTTCTGTTTCTAACCTGTTTTTACTTTATTTTGGCAGACTTGCATTTATGGATATACATATGCATACTTTTTTTTTTTTCTATGAAGCAGGGCACATTTTGAGTTTTACAGTTGTACTTTAGGGACTCCCCTAGTGGTTCAGTGGTTAAGACTCCGAGCTTCCACTGCAGGGGGCATGGGTTCAATCCCTCTTTGGGGAACTAAGATCCCACAGTGCCGCATGGTGCGGCCATAAAATAAAATAAGATTAGATGAGATAAAATAAAATTCTACTTTACACAGGACTTTTTATAGGATGGATGGGAAGAAATTATTTGTAAGTTGGAATAGATCCTGTTTTTTTAAAATGGAACTTGATACAGTTTTATCTTATTCCTTTGCCATTTTTATTGAGTCAGTACAACTTTTATTATCAAAGAAGAATTCTTGAAGTGTACTCTGCAGGCCAGATAGCACCCAAAGAAACCAGTTTCTCATTTTCTGGCAGTATAACTCCAGAATGGTAAACAACTTCTGAGACCAGCCTGCCAGTCAGCTGTCAGTAGGTCACCACCTTCTTTTCTTTCCTCTGGCCCCAGAGTTTTCCTGTCAAGCGCTGCACTGTCTCTGGGTCCACTTATCACTGCTGATACCTGAGTGTTTCTTGTGTGCCAGGCACTCAAACACCAGGTCCCTGCCTTCATGGAGTTTCTGGTCTAGTGACGAAGTAGAAATATCCAAGTGAACAAGTTTGTCATTACACATTGTGGTAAATGTGCACGTTGCTCTGAGGATGCTACTGAGGAGAGACCTATTTTAAATAAGGTTCCCCAGGTAGCTCAGAGTAAGTGATATTGGAGCTGAGACGTGAAGGATGAAAAGAAGCCAGTTGTGTAATGGGAGCAGGGGGCCTTTGCGGGGAGAGGTGGGTATATGTTCAAAGGCTCTGGGACTGCGGCTCCTGTACCCTAGTGCTGACCCTTGTTTCCTTCTGTTTGTCTAATGCAGTAGGCCCTGCCTAGTCTTCCTTCTTCCATTCTTGCTCCACATAGTGTTTGTACTGCTCTCTGCCCTTAAAATCTGTCAGTGATCTCCCCATTATGTTAAAGAACAAAACAGAATTCAGGCTTCACGTTCCTCTTGTATGATCTGATCCCTGTCTGTCTGTCATACTGCATCTTCTGCCACCCTCTCCTCCTCACCCAGAGAATTCTAGTCCCCTGGCTTCTTCACTTTTCTCAAATCCACCATATTCATTCTTGATTTAGAGCTGTTGAATGCCTCTGTTTCACATAACCCTGCTTATTTTCTTTCTAGCACTTATCACAATCTAGAATCATCTTATTTTATATGTTGTATTTATTTGTGTTTTTTAAAAATTGCCTAACAAGCAAATACTCAGTTTGGAAATATTTTAAGTGTGGTTTACCTTCTCAACAACAGTTATAAAACACCAAATTAAAAGAGTATATTTATTTATAATTCAAGTTCTATCAGTAATCTCTAAACTACAATTATATTTCCAGACGACATGAACTGGAATGCTTTAGAGTGGGACCGAGCTGCAGAAGAGCTTACATGGGAAAGAGTGAGTAAGACTTCTTTCTATCAAGTATCCTAGTGTTTTAATCCTAATGTATATCTTAAAGTTGACCATATTTAGATGTATACACTAATTTTCCAGTTACATTTAATGAAAACAATTACCAGAACTTTAATTTCTAGGGAAAATTAAGTAATGTATTATTTGTGATGAAAATATTAAAAATATTATGATAAAGGTCTATTGATACCTTTTTCTATCTTCTGGCCTTTAATACAAACCTTGCTCCACTTACAAAATCTTTAACTTGAAATTGTGGACTTTTGAAAATGAAGTAACAATTTAAATTTAAGTATTATTCTGATGCTTCAGTTGACAAAGTAATACTGTTGTATCATGAAATCTTGACTGGCTCCATATCTACTGAGTTGAAACCCAAGATAGAAAATTTTAACTTTATAATCATATAATTTGGATTAAAAGAAGATACAAAATATAAAACTCCCAAGAACAGAAGTTTTTCACTCTCTGAAAATGATAGGCTGTATTGGAAAGTAGTGGGTAAATATTATGTTTAAAAATATTAAAAGGAAAATGAGCTTTTTTCATAAATAGAATAAAAAATCCTGTTGCATCTTAAATTAATGCATATTATTTATTTTAGATGCTAGGACTTGATGGATCACTCGTTTTTCTGGTAAGTAAAGCTAATCTTTTTTTTTTTTAATTAATTTATTTTTTGCTGCGTTGGATCTTCATTGCTGTGCGTGGGCTTTTTCTAGTTGCGGCGGCAGGGGCTGCTCTTCGTTGCGGTGCGTGGACTTCTCACTGCGGTGGCTTCTCTGGTTGCGGAGCATGGGCTCTAGGCCTGAGGGCTTCAGTAGTTGTGGCACACAGGCTCAGTAGTTGTGGCTCATGGGCTCTAGAGCGCAGGCTCAGTAGTTGTGGCACACGGGCTTAGTTGCTCTGCGGCATGTGGGATCTTCCCGGACCAGGGCTCGAACCTGTGTCCTCTGCATTGGCAGGCAGATTCTTAACCACTGCGCCACCAGGGAAGTGCAAGCTAATCTTTTTTAATAACAGAATTGCGACTTAATTATTTGTCTTAGTGATTCAGTGATTTCAGGTTTACAGTATGTTCTGGCTTTTTATATTAAAGGTCAGAATGCCCTGTGATTTTTGATTACTTAATATGTTGAAGAAAGTCTGTTTTGTGCATTGAAAATAACTGGCAAAGCATAAAGGTAATATTATTTACAAAGGAAATTATTAAACATATTTGATTTTTAGAAAATGAAATTCAAAGTTGATGGTAGTTAAGAATACTTGGCTTTCTTTTAAAGTCCCACCTTGTGGGACTTCCCTGGTCGCGCCGGGTGGACACAGGTTCAATCCCTGGTCCAGGAAGATCCCATGTGCCGTGGAGCAACTAAGCCCGTGCGCCACAACTACTGAGCCTGTGCTCTAGAGTCCATGAGCCACAACTACTGAGCCCGTGTGCCACAACTACTGAGCCTGTGCTCTAGAGTCCATGAGCCACAACTACTGAGCCCGTGTGCCACAACTACTGAAGCCTGCACGCCTAGAGCCCATACTCCGCAACAAGAGAAGCCCGCGCACCACAATGAAGAGTAGCCCCCGCTCACCACAACTAGAGAAAGCCCTCACACAGCAACGAAGACCCAATGCAGCCAAAAATAAATAAAATAAATAATAAAAATTTTTAAAAAATGATTAAAAAAAAAGTCCCACCTTGCAATGTTTAATGCCAGAACTGGTGAAAACAGCGCAGTTTTACACTATTCACAGAGAGAACCCCCTGTTTGTTGCGCCTCTCCTATCTTTACCTTAATAATAAAGAGTACAACTGTAAGGTGAAGAACAGTTCTTTAATTAACTTGTTCTTTAAGGAGAAATGATGCTCTTCTCAGGTTCTGTAATACAAAATCACTTGCCATTTGGGATTTTTAAATAGCTTTAGGTATCAAGATGACTTTGGCTGCAGGTAGCCAAACCCCAGCTGACCAAACTAGTAACACAGGAGGAAGTCCAGAGGCAGGATGGGCTTCAGGTGTGCTTGATCCAGGGGCTCAGCAATGTCATTGAAGAGTCAGATAATTTCCATCTGTCTCCTCTGCTTTCCACAGTGTTGGCTTCCTCTTCAGGCTGGCTCCTCAGGCCAGAATAGGAAGTTGAGGTTAGTAGTGTGAGGATTTTGAGGAATGTATTTGATGATAATTCACAGATTAGTAAGAATGTGATATTAGTGAGCTCCTATTCAAGGCTTGAGTATGGTCAGTGTAGAGGGTATTATTTGGCTGTATACTCATTTCTGTACTTTATCAGTCCCTCATAGATGAGTGATAGAAGTCGTTGAGGCAGTGGTGTTAATTCAAATCCATTCTAATTTTTAGAAAAAACCACAGGATGACTTCATGCATTTGTTACAAATTATTTAATATATACCATGTGCCAGCTGTGATAGTTACTGGATGATTCAGAAATGAATGAAATAGGGTACCTGTTCTCAAAGACTCTTTATAGTTTAGTAGAGAGAAATGAACATGTAAACAAGGAACTTTAGGTAAAGACTCTGACAAACAGTGTGTATAGGACACGAGAGGCATAGAAGAGGGCTTAGTCAGGCCTTTCTTAGTAGAGGGGACTTGTCAGCAGGGAATTTTTATAGAAGATAACTAGAGGTTGAGGCACAAAAGATATTGAGGATAAGGACAGTTTGGGAGCCCTTAAGGCAGAGAAGCTGAAAAATTCAAGTGATATGAGCCCACATGCTAAGTAGGAATGTACAGTAGTAGTCCTCTCTTAAACAGACTTATCATCCTCTTGCCACTTGGATTTGTGGCAAATTGGGAACCTGATTAGAATAATCTTTCTAAAAAGAAAATCTTACCGTGTTAAGATTCATGAAAATATTCCTCCATGGCCCCCTTGGAAGGATCATTTAACTTGATTGTAGGGGGAGGTAGTGGGCCTGGGCAAACAGGCTTGGGTGTCCCGATAGTGTGGAGCGTGACTGAGCACATGCGGAGGAATAGATGGGTGGGCCTCATGTTGGAGACGGTAGTACATAAGCGTGGAGTGTGGACAGGTGAGAGCGCATATTCTGAGACTTGAACAAAGAAAGCCATGGGGACAGAAGGGACCAGAGAAGATCAAGTGACCTTAAGGCATGAGAACACACTGGACACTGAAAGAAGTGCTGTGCAGTTTACATTGATGTGTTGTTCAGAAATAATGTGGTTTTCAAATTTTTCTTTACTTAGAATTTTTTAGTGTCATATGACTTAAACCTGGCGATTATTTATGAGAATCTCTGTAGTTTGTGATAGATTATTAATTTCTGAAGAGGAAATGTTTATGGATTGATTTCTTTGATTTTTTTTTCATGTGGACATTATGAACTTTAAGTTTCATTAGGTTTAGTTTTATGAGCTGTCTAATGAAAAATGAAGTTACACATAATTTCTGAACAAAATCTCAAAATTATAGTAAAAATATCAGTCTTATAACTAAATAAATGGATTAAACATAAATCAAATAGGAGATGAATATGTTTTATTAATGCTCTTTTCCTTTAGGAACATGTCTTCTGGGTGGTGTCTTTAAACACACTGTTCATTCTTGTTTTTGGTAAGTGGCGTTTATGCTTTTATTTATGGTATTATGGTAGGAGTTTAGTTTTCTAGGAGTCTTGTTACAAGTTTTGTTTTGTTTTTAAACTTAGGAATATATGAAACAGTTTTAGACAGTCATCTGGTATAGGAAGACACCAGGTATACAGTTACTTTCTTTCCTAAGCAACATTGACTACGGTTATTTACCAACTTTGCTTCTGTTGCGCACTTCTATCTCTCTTTGTAGAAGCCAATTTTAGACTGACTTGAGACTATATAATATTCCACATCTGGAATTAATTTCGTGCTGATTATCTGTGTGTTCTTCCCTATGGCAGAAGATCTTGTTTTCATCTGTTAAAATCCTGACCAAGGCCTTACCAGAGACCTTGGCTTGGGATCTGTCGCAGAGATGGATATAGGCTTGAGGAAAGTGTAATTCCCCTCAGAACCAGATTCCAGCAAAGTTTACTTCCAAACACTTTAACAACTGTAGCTATGCGGATTCTGTGACAACACTAAGAGTCCCTCCCATTGGGAGTCATGAGAGTAAGGAAGGCAGGGTTGAGATGTAGCTGACAGGTTTTTCTGCTTTGGGGAAAGGTAAGGGAAACAGTTGAGTAAACCAAGATTTTAGAATTCAGTTCCTCAAGGTGGAGTCTGATAGAATTGGGTTATTGTTAGACTGTACTATTGGTGTCTCATAGAGAGACCTCAGGCTGCAGATCTCTGTATAGGGAATATCTTTGAGAAATTCCTTCCTTAGTGCATATGAATTACTCCTAAGAAGGAGGACTATTTTCCAAGTTTCTTCCACCAAATTCCAAGTTATTTGCTCTGTGTTAGGGACTAGAAAGCAGTGTTTTCATCAGGAAACAGTTGTCTTCAATAGGAAGCCATATGGTCAAAGAAGAGACTGAATAAATAGATCAAGGATGAGACAAAAAAATTGTTTTCTGAATATTATCTATAAAAGAGCAAAAGAAATGTATCTGTATCTTGTTGAAACACAATATCTTTTAAAAGTTCCATTCATTCTTAATTTTTAGTAGATATTTAAGATGGTGCAAATTAACAGGAAGCCCATTCTTTGTTGTTTTCCCTTGCATATGGGGGTGAAAATGTGTCTGCAGATTATTCTGCATTTGTTTCTCATTATGTAAAATAATTGATATATAGAGTGTGAAACTCTTGATTTTGACCAAATTTTCTTTGAGAGGAAAAAATGATCTATATAGACTTTAGTCTTTGTTCTTGCAAGAAAAACTTAGTGCTAAATTAATGTTTAAAGGAATAAGTCACCTTTAAAGCACGAATTATAGAAATAAGAACTCTTGTTTATATAAAGCAAATCTCAACTAAGTAAATTTTTCTAATCCAACTTCCTAAGCTTATACTATGAAAAAAATTTTTTTTGTCTTAGTATGCACATTATACTTAGGATCTTTTGAAATGAAACATGAAGTTTTCCTCTTTTCAGGAAAACTTCCTCTTTTTTTCAGGAATATGCTTTTCCTTTTAGATGAACATAGTCATTGGGATTAAGCAACACTCATGTTTCTTTCCTACTTGGGTCGCTTTACTGCAGTTTCCACTGGCATTCTTGGACCTTTGTGGTCATGTATTATACTTTGCAGAAATAAAACCTTACAGTGCTGCTGTCTCAGTAGAAGGGAACAATCCTAAGAAACTGATCTTAATTTCAGGGTACCTATCTAGTAGTTTCTGTGTAATGGGATAGAAATTGATTGTTAAAATTGGTGCTTTAGGTTAATATTTATATATATAAATAGAGTTGAAATTTGAAAGTTTGCCTTTCCCAAGGGCCTGCTTGAGTTGTCCTCAGAGTTGGGTGTGAGAATAAAATAGGAAAAATTCTGCATATAGTTATTTCGCACGCTTTAAAATTTGCCTGTGCTTCATAATACACATAATATATTAATAAAATAGTATATGTGTATAATTTATAAAGAAATTCAAGTGTATTGGGAATACCTGTTAAAAAAATTTTCTATTTATGAATACTTGGTCAAAAAGGTTTGGCAGCCAGATCCCTGTAGATTCACTCTGACTTTTGTCTTTATGATTGAGTCTCCCTTTCACCTTTCCTAATAATCTATACTGTTCCGTTATTTTTGACATAAAAAAGGTAATTAAATTTTATTAACTGAGAATGAATTACAGTTATATTAACGTGGAAAGAAAGACTTGAGGAAAAGAGACTATCAAAATTCTTAATATGAACATTTTAAGGCTATTTTCTTTTTCTTTTAAACATCTTTATTGGAATATAATTGGTTTACATTGTTGTGTTAGTTTCTACTTTATAACAAAGTGAATCAGCTATACATATACATATATCCCCGTATCTCCTCTCTCTTGCATCTCCCTCCCACCCTCCCTATCCCACCTTCTAGGTGGACACAAAGCACCGAGCTGATCTCCCTATGCTATGTGGCTGCTTCCCACTAGCTATTTTACATTTGGTAGTGTATATATGTCCATGCCACTCTCTCACTTCATCCCAGCTTACCCTTCCCCCTCCCCGGTTCCTCAAGTCTATTCTCTACATCTGCGTCTTTATTCCTGTCTTAAGGCTATTTTCTTATTTAACCAGAATATCATGACACTTTACAAAATTACCAGAATTTAATATTACCTAATAATAGATCATATTAAAAATTCTAGATTGTCTCCTTAAATATCATTTTATAGTTGCTTTGTTTGAATGAGAATTCAAATAAGGTCTACCTGTTACCTTTTTTTTTCAGTTTTGGAAAAAAAAATTCATTAAATTGCACTAAAGTTCATCTGTTTTTAAAACAGCTGAGAATAGTCAAGGAGATTTTGAAAGAAGTATATTGAGGGAGGTTTACCTTACCCAGATATTGAAATTGTTTTAAACCTACAGTAATTAAAAAAAATTTTTTTTATTGTTTTACAATTTTTAAAGGTTACTTTCCATTTACAGTTACTACAAAATATTGGCTGTATTCCCCTTGTTGTACAGTAGTACATCCTTGAGCCTGTCTTACACCTGGTAGTTTACTGTTACTTTTGGTTGTTAAATCTTAAGTTTTTCTGATCTAGAATATTTTTTATTTGCTCTCCTCATCTACCCCTACCCTATTTTGCCATTGATTTGTTGATGACACTAGGTCAGCTGTCTTCTACATGTCTCACTTTCTACTTTCTTCCGATGACGTCCTGTTGATTCTGTTACCTTGTTCCTTTGTCTCCATATTTCTTTTAAACTGGAAGTTAAATCTGAGGCCTGATTAGATTCAGGTTCAGTACTTCTGGGACAGAATTTTCACTGGTCATGCTTTGCCTATTATTATGACATATCAGGAGGTACATGATGTCTGGTTATCCACCTTTGTCTGTGGTTCAGGTGATAGTATCTTGAAGCCTCTATTGTTAGGTTTCATTTTTCCCTTTAAACATCAGAAAGTAATCTGTGGGAGGTGGTATTTTAGTATTATGCAGATATCTAGTGTTCCATCAACATTTTACCAAATATGTTTATTATCCATTGATACTTGCCTGAATTAATTTATTTTTATTAGGCATTACAAAATGGTGATTTTCAAATTCTGTCATTTTTATGCATTTATTGGCTGGCTTTTCTGTAAAGAAGAGCTTGATCTTATCAGCTAGAACTATTTACTTAACCTGAATTTGTTTGTTTGGAAGAAGCAGGACAGATGTGCAGTTTTTTCCTTAAATTATTAGTTTTCAGGATAAGGAATTGATGTTCTAACAACTTTCCTTAGTGATAAAAGTGTTTTCTATTATGTTGCTTTTTTCCTTTTGTGGTTTTTGTTTTTGGCTTTCCCTTTTTTGAGTATTATGAACTCATGAATTTGTATGTATTCAGTGTGTTTTCATCAGTTTTTTGTTTGTTTGTTTGTTTTTTGGATGCTCATATCTTCTTCACTGTATGTATTCAGTGTGTTTTCATCAGTTTTGGGATTTTTTTGTGGTTTTTTTTTGGATGCTCATATCTTCTTCTCTTCCCACAGGCCTGTGAGACTGTTTTCACAATAGTTCTTGTGTCCTTTCACCATGAGTTTATTAGGAGCTTGGTAACTTTTTTGTTCTCCGGTTGTAGAGAATGTCACAGACAGTACTTTTTTTTTTTTTTTTTTTTTTTAGTGGTACGCGGGCCTCTCACTGCTGCGGCCTCTCCCGTTGCGGAGCACAGGCTCCGGACGTGCAGGCTCAGCGGCCATGGCTCACGGGCCCAGCCGCTCCACGGCATGTGGGATCCTCCCGGACCGGGGCACGAACCCGCGTCCCCTGCATTGGCAGGCAGACTCCCAACCACTGCGCCACCAGGGAAGCCCGACAGTACATTTTTGGTTCTGAGATCTTGCATTTCTCCAAGAACCCGTTGTTCCTTTTAGTGGGGTTGGTAGTAAGAGTGTTCGTTGTTTTGATTTTGAAGTTTTCATTGAGTTTTCCCCCCCTTTTAGCATTTTGCCCGTACCACATTGGCCACTTCTCCCTTGTTGGTTTGGGATTTGAAGAACACGTGAGTATGATACTTTTGCAAACTTAATTTTATTAATTACCCCAAATTTGATATATGTTGACTAAGTAATAATATTGTAAAGAGTTACTTCATTTCTCAGTCTGCCTTATACAAAGGAATAGTTACCCAGCATCATCTCGTTCACCTCTTCTAAGCCAGAAGTGGCCTAAGACATAGTAGGACATGTTGCCAGCTGTGGAAGATGTTCTCTGAGCCCCATGATGCACTGTCTTCCTTCCCGTTGGGCAGGCCAGAGACATACTGTGGGAAAGTTTTCTTACAGGCTGATTTTTGACCTGCTCTGTTAGCCTATGTGCTCCTTTCTCTCCCTTTTCCCTAGTTGCCCCATAGTGAATTCAGAAAGGTAATGATATATTAATTTTTTAAAATGTTGATCTGTGTTGGAATGATGGACTGTGGTGTTTTCTAAAGAAATTTGCTTTAATTTTGACATTTTATTGCGGGTTTTCAGAATTAGATAAATATTTGGATGGACAACTACTACTATTTTGGGGGGTCCCCAGAAATATTTAGTCTTTTAAGAAAAGCTGACATAGCTGGAATATTCTGGTCAATTTGTATATGTGAATCCTGAGAGATCACATTCTGAAGTTTCTGAAATGGCAAAGAGACATGTTCTGATATTTAATAGAGATCTCCAAATTCTCACTAGTTAAATGCAAGAACTTGGAAAGTTCAGATAAATGCTTTGATAAATTTTGACTTTATAAACTATCATCACTTGCTACCTGAAATTCAGGAACCAAAAGGTGATGGTATCTTGGGCAGTATATGTCACTATCCAAACTCTTAACTCTTTGTAAGTTGATAATGAAACAGATTTGGCGAGCAAGGGAAACTGAAACATTGTGGTTAGGAGATAGGGTGGCTAAGATGTACCTTGGCCAGAGGACGGCTTGGACTCTGTGCTGCTCTTTTCAGTGCTCAGCCTTTAGCAGGTCCACTTCAGAATGGACTGAAGTGCAGACGGTTACAACTTTTTTCTTATTTTTGTAAAATTTAATTCACTCTACTCTTATTATTTTGTCTGTTTGAGTAAAGTGTTATTTTTTCATTTTACCTCATCTTTTCGTAATAAATAGCAGTCCATGGGAGAATCTGGTTTGCAGAGGTGTCATCTAGAGGGGATTTTATAGTTGTTTTTTAGTTACAAATTCCTGAGATAGTTCACATTTAGTCTACTTGGATTGTTTAATAAACATTGTTAAACTGGGGTGTAGGCCATGTGGTGAAATTACATTTTGTTTATTTATTTTCTTATTTCTAGGTCCAAGCATCCCATTTTGAAGGCCTAATCACGACCATAGTTGGGTATATACTTCTAGCAATAACACTGATAATTTGTCATGTATCCTTTAATGAACCAGCTTAGTGTTCAGTAATGTTATTGTGCTTACCCAAGGGTTGTTCTTATTAATGACCAAACTATTTCTCTCTACTTGTCTTTTTAGTAGAAGTTGTAGGTATTTGTAGTGAGGATGAGAGCAGAAAAAATATGGAATAAATTCTCTCTGTCAAATAATATTAACTTACCTAAATAGTTACCTGTTTCACTGTATCCTTTTTTTAATTAAAAAAAATTTTTTATTGAAGTATAGTTGATTTACAATGTGTTCATTTCTGCTGTACAGCAGTGATTCAGTTATACATATGTATACATTCTTTTTTTAAATATTCTTTTCCATTATGGTTTATCATAGGATATTGAATATGTTTCTCTGTGCTATATACAGTAGGACCTTGTTTTTCTGTATCTTTCTTTAAATGTTCAGGTTTTCCTTGACTACATGCTGTAGGGCTTGGCAACTCTTGTTAAATTTCATAGGTCTCGTCGCTTGCTGGGAGTCTGCTATATTGTTGTGAAGGTAATTCCTGTTATAACTTAAGACTGGAAATGATTTCTCCCATTTGAGTGATGTTGATGACCTTTGTTTTTACTTAAGGTCTCTTTGCTAGTGGTGGTAGAAATTGGAGTGTTCCCTCTCATTTGTGGCTGGTGGCTGGATATTTGTTCCCTGGTGAGTTTATTATTCATTGTCATACAATCTGATAATTTAAAGGCTTTTTAAAAAGTGGTCTTTAGGGTGTGTTCCTTTAATGTAAAGTCAATATTTGATAATAGTTTGTTTTTTCGGAGAATGTATCATTGTAGAGTCTTAATGTTGCTAATTTTTCCTGAGTACCTGATTTTTGTGAGGCTCTGTGCACATTTCTGATGTTAGAGTATTTTGACTGGAACCTTCCTGATAACCAGTGGAGAGTTCTTTTCCTCGTTTAACTCTTTTGAGTTTTATGAAGATGCCAAGACGTTGTGTATAAAAAGAGTAATTCGAGGGAGGTCCTGGTGGTCTATTGGTTAGGACTGGGTGCTTTCACTGCTGTGGCCTGAGTTCAGTCCTTGGTTGGGGAACTCCCGCAGGCAGCACCATGCAGTGCAAAAAAAAAAAACCGAAAAAGAGTAATCTGAAAAGAAGACTGCCTTTGTAATAATTAATTCAACCTAACCATTTGTTTTAACTAAAGTGTTTAGTCTTGATTAAAATCTTTAATGACTGTCAGTGATCATCAGTTTTTTCTTTTCTTTTTTAATTAATTAATTTACTTTTGGCTGCATTGGGTCTTCGTTGCTGCACGTGGGCTTTCTCTAGTTGCAGAGAGCAGTGCTACTCTTGGTTGTGGTGCGTGGGCTTCTCATTGCGGTGGCTTCTCTTGTTGCACAGCACAAGAGGGTGGGCTTCAGTAGTTGTGGCACGTGGGCTCAGTAGTTGCAGAGCGCAGTCTCCGTCCATAGTTGTGGCGCACGGGTTTAGTTACTCTGTGGCATGTGGGATCTTCCCGGACCAGGGATCGAACCCATGTCCCCTGCATTGGCAGGCGGTTTCTTAACCACTGTGCCACCAGGGAAGTCCACTTTTTTACTTTTCAAAAAAATTTAAATGTAGAAAAGCTGCCTTTGGTTCTGAAATAACATTTTCTCCCATACCTTACTATTAAAACTTGTCATGAATTCATACCTGTAACCAAGAAAGGAAAGTATTATGTTAACCAAAAATGGTTCTTTCACAATAGCAATATTGGTAAAGTTCTTATTCACCAACTGGTTTATCAGTATTGCCTCTGTAAAATTTCTGAAGTGTCATATACGTCTTTGAAATGGTATCCAACCTATATCATTTGTATTTCTGTGATACGATGAAATGGCTTTAAGAGAACTGTAATTCTAGAAACATCAGAACCTACATGCATAGTGATTCATTCACTTCGTAGAATATGAAGATATTAATTCAGCAGATGTAAGCAGTACAAATCTCTCTCGTGTACTGTTTTGATTTAGGAAATGTTTGATGCTACTCTGAAAGATCGAGAACTGAGCTTTCAGTCGGCTCCAGGTACTACCATGTTTCTGCATTGGCTGGTGGGAATGGTATATGTGTTCTACTTTGCCTCCTTCATTCTGTTACTGAGAGAGGTAAGTTCTACAGGGAAGTTCCAACACTGTACATTTACGAAAAGGACTTTTGCCTTAACCATAAGTCATGCCTTAAAGGCTATGATGGTTTCCTAGCTAAATCATTTTCTCTGTTATTTTATTCTAAGAGGGAACAACTAATAGCCTAGTTTGGCTCAATTGCTTTAAACTGTTTTTTAGTAATTTGTCTCAAAAATTGACAAGTTTTATTATTTCTGTCTAATTAGTTTTGAGTTTGAAAGATGAATAGACTGAGGGATAAAAATTAAATTAAAACACTTGTTTTACTTGGTATTTTAACCATCCTCAAATACATATTCTTGGAACTTTATGTGATGTGAGCCTGTCTTGGACTTCATCCAGGGACATTTAATGCTGGAAATACCCAAAGGGTATGGTTTTGCAGGATCAAATATGTAAAGTGGTCTTGAAGCAGACACCTAAAGTATAGAATTATAGTGAGGGTCCTTTATGATTCTGGTTCACTCACCAGATGGGTACTTTTACTAATCCTGTTTTCAGAATGCAGTCCTTACTGATTTGGGGGCAGTGAAAATAGGGTCAGTATTTGACTAGTATACATCTCATGCTTAGTCATCTGCTACAAAATGAAGTATAAAACTTGAGTAATTCTGATAAGTGTACTTTCCTCTGTGCATTCTTTCCCCAAATAGTACTGCATGCTCACTCTGTGCCAGACACTGTGATGTATGCTGGGGTAATAGTGAGAAACAGAGACACAGTCTCCACTCTCCTTGATTTTTGCATCCTGGGAAGGGATACAGCCATGGAACAAGTCAGCTTACTCCATTGAGAGTGGTGATGGAGATATGCAGGGCCCAAAGGAGCAGGCTGACGACTAATCCAGTGTGAATGGAACACAGAAGCACAAACGCTTAATGTAGTTCTTGGTTACTTTGCTCTTTGAGAGATTTGAGGAGCTGGGGATGAGCCTGGGGGCCAAAATATTCTCCTGAATCATATAGTATAAGTTCAGTAAATTCTGTTTGCAAACAAAGCTTGTATCCTTGTTTTGAAATTAGTGATTGAGACTACATTAATAATGTGTTTTTTAATTGTAATTATACCTGACCTTTAAATTGCGTTGTTCAGTGATTATTTTATACTGAATTTTTTCATTTTATCAATGTGGTGGTTTTTTGTTGATACAGAATTCTAGTATTTTAGAGTTAGATTGAACCTTAAAGCTCACATATCATAACCCCTTTGTTTGGAAGGTGGAGAAATAGAATTTGGGCAGATGAGATGCTTTTTATACAGGGTAGCTCAGTGAGTGTGAGCCACCCAGAACTAATCCCCAGACCCATTCATTGCCCATCGCCCATAGCCTTTAGGGTTGATGCTTCCTACTGAGCAAGGGGGAAAGATGTAGATGGTAAAATGAAGATACTGAGAAACTGAAAGTTTTTTAATTAATGTAACTCTTTTCGGGAAGTGTGAGACTGAAATCACATCTTCCGTTTAGGACACTTATAAATTGTAACCTAATCCTTTCCAGATTATACAATATAGTGATAATTTTTATAAAAATACTTATTTTTCGAGACTTCCCTGGCGGTCCAGTGGTTAAGACTCTGTGCCGCCACTGCAGGAGGCATAGGTTCTATCCCTGATGAGGGAACTAAGATCCCTCTTGCCACGTGGTGAGGCCAAAAAACCAAACAAACAAAACTTATTTTTCATCTTGGAGATCTAGATTTCTTGACAAATTGTACTTAAATTTTTCCACTGAATGGTTAAAAGCATCAAAGGACATCAAACACAGGATAGTTTTAATAAAGATTCTGATTTAGGAACTTCTTTTCCCAGGAAAACTATATGAATTTTCTAGGGCCCATTTTATAAGATGCCAAAATAATTTTAAGAGCTTATTTCTCTATTAATGTTTTAGCTCATATGCAGAGCCTGAAGACATTGGTAAGTATTTATAGCATTTAAAATATATTTGCAGGTACTTCGACCTGGTGTCTTATGGTTTCTAAGGAATTTGAATGATCCAGATTTTAATCCAGTACAAGAAATGATTCACTTGCCTATTTATAGGCATCTCCGAAGATTTATTTTGTCAGTGGTAAGCATACTTTTTTTTGTTTTTGAAGTAAAATGGGCTACCCTTTAGATTTTTTTTTTTTTTTTTGGTCAGGAGGACTGGTAGAGTAGATTGAATTAAGTTTATCTAAGCCTGTGGAAGTTGGTTATCAAATAGCTGTTTTATTGGTTACTTTGATAAAAATAAAATGTAAGTAAAGAAAAATGCCTTTTGGTTCTTTAGTAGTATAATTGATTGCCAAATTATGGGTCTCTGAATTACATTTAATTTGCATTGAAGCAGTGGAGACTTGTTAATAGCTTCTAAATTAAACTCTTAACAGAAGCAACTCAAAGTTTCTTCCCTGCCTGGAAGAAGAAATTACCTAGTTAAATCTAAGTTTTTCCAAGATAAAATTCTAAAAGCAATGATGTGTGTTCTTTGGAAACTTTTGTAGCCATTAGTATGGGTCATGTCTTATTGTTACAGGTGGTTTATTAAGATGCAGGCAATTTTGATCCTTCATTATGAGTTTCTAGCTCTCTTTTCACATACCATGCAGTGATTATCCTTTGTGGCTCCTGTTTGAGCCTTCGTGTCCTAGAGAGAGAGAGGAGCAGCTGTCCCAGGTATGCAGTCTCCACATAGAGTGAGCCAAGTATAGTGTGCTGAATGAGAACACTCAGTGGCCTGGGCGCGTATAGACTTGGATGGTGTGTTGGATGTGTACGTTCAGAAGTCTGCCTGTCTCTCAGATTTACAGTGATTACAGTGGTCCCCTGCCCTTTTTCTTGCTGCAGATTGTCTTTGGCTCCATTGTACTCCTGATGCTTTGGCTACCTATACGGATAATTAAGAGTCTGCTGCCTAATTTTCTTCCGTACAATGTCATGCTCTATAGGTAAGTTGTTGAAATTCGGAAGCTTTACTAATTTAACTCTGGTAGGGATTTGATATTCAGAGTACCTTTATTTAAAACATTCATTTCTTACAGATATTAGAAATCATCTGATAACTAAATTTTGCCATGTTCTAAATCACATAATTGTTAGTTTAGCAGTTACATGTTCCAAAGAAGGACTGACTTTTCTGCAAATGAAGTGTGCCTTTGATTAGCATTGAAATGTTTAACATTCCTAATGAGAGATACCTAGTAGCATCATCTTTGTATGAAAAGCACATCATAAGTAATGTAGCCATAGATATACATTTAATTGTAGATTAAAATAGGCTGTATGGCTTATAAATGGAAAATCTTTTTTTGATTTAAAGACTTAAGTAACCTGGAAACCTAGTCTCCACCATTCCTCCTATAATCCCTTTTTCAGTGATTTGCCTCATCCCTTCCATCACCTAAATATGCCAGGCAAATTGGATTTCTTCCTCAAATTTACTTGTAATTAGTCTTTAAATCTTGTCAGTTCTAATTCTTTTTACAGTCTCTTGTCTAATTCAATGTGATTTACCACTTAATACCTTAGTTTAGGCCTTCCTGTTTTTTTCCCATTTATAATCCATCCTTAACACACCTGCCTCTTCCTCCATAATGTACACGATAATATCTGGGTCATTTAGAATGACATCCAAGGCTCGGCATCTCACACTGCCTTTCGAGCATCTTGTCCAGCATTGTCTGACTTGAATTCTCCTCTCCAGCCATGCTCAGCCTCCATTGAGTCTCCCCATAAATGCCTAGCTGCTCCTGGTCTTTCCCTCTCTGTTTGGAATGACCTTCTTCCCCATGTTTGCCTGGCATGCTTCTGCTGTCTTTTCGTCAAAATCCAAATCGAGGTTTTATTCTGAGTTTTTCCCTACCTAGAGAAAGTCGGTTCTCCCTCCTTATGTATTTGGGTCGTCACAGTGAGAACCAGGAAGCACGGTTTCTGGCTTTATATATTGTTGGCGTAGACCCATTTTTTGGTAGTTCTTTATACCTAGAATTTTAGCTAAGTTTTTGTAACAGTGTTTAGTCTGTTCTTCCACTCAGCAAAATTGAGGGCCCATTATATAACAGGTTCTTTTCTATGTAGAAGGGATGTAACAGTGAACAAAACAGAATCAAGAAAAATCTGTGCCCTTGTGGAGCTTATATTTCACTTGGGGAGACAGCCAATAAAATAGATAAAATACATAATATGTCAAAGGGTCGTAAGTGCTATGGGAAAATACGAAGCAAGGAAGTGACTAGTGAGGACCTGAGGAGGTGACAGGTGAGGAAGGCCCTGAAGGAGGAGGGGATGAGGGAGGGAGCCATGTGAACCCCTGAAGGCAGAGTGTCCTTGCAGGGGAGGTGGGCACATGCAGTGGCCTGAGGTCTGTTTGAGGAGCAGCAGGGAGACCAGTTTGGCTGCAGTAAAAGGAGGAGAAAAGTAGTTGGCTGTGAGGTCAGAGAGGTCATGGAAAGAAAGCCAGGTCCTAGAGAGCCTTGTAAGCCATTGTAAGTAAGCATTTTGGCTTTAACTTGAGTGATTTGGGGGGTTCTTGGAAAGGTTGAGCTGAAGAGTGGTCTGACAGAAGTTTCACAGGAATCACTCTGGAGGCTGTGACAAGAGCCAGGGTTGGGATGGCCAGGGCCGGAGCAGGAGGGCAGCTAGGGGTAATGCCGTGATCCCCGTGGGAGGCGACGGTGGCTGAGAGGGAGGAAGTGGCAGTGGAGTCATGAGAAGTGGTTAGATTCAGGGTATCAGGGTACAGTCAGTAGGATTCTCTGGCTTGTTTGAATGTCAGGTGAAGAAAGACAGTCAGGGATCTAAGTATCTGTCCTGAGCACCTGGAAGGATGGAGTTGCCATTTACTAGGATGAGGAAGATTGCGGAAGAGCAGGATTTAAGGGGAAGAGTGGGAATTTGATATTGAACATGATCAACTTAAGATGTCTCGTGTGTACTGTGAAACGTTGAGTTGGCACTTTGGATGTATAAGTTAGGAATTAGGGAAGATGTTTGAGCAGTATATAGAAATTTACAGAAAGGTGCTATTCGAAGCCCCAGGAGGTCGCATTCAGCGTGTCTCGGAAAGGTGTTCATGGAGAAAGTGTTCTGAGGAGCAGTGAGCGACCAGTTGTGTAATACGCTACTAAGCCGGTACATGAGGTGAGGACCAAGACCTGACCGCCACTTTAACAACACGAAGGTCATTGCAACCCTTGTCGGGAGCAGTTTTTGGTTGAGGGATGTTCCTTGTTCTTCAAGGAAGAATGGATATGAGGTGATAAAGACAGTGAGTTCATTTGACTCTTCAAGAAGTTTTGCTGTCATTCCATTAAATGTCTAATATGATGTCTAACAGTTATAAGGGAAAATCGAATTCACATTGTAAAATATGGCTTTTCGTAACTCTCAGTGATGCTCCAGTGAGTGAACTGTCCCTTGAGCTGCTTCTGCTTCAAGTTGTCTTACCAGCGTTACTTGAACAGGGACACACGCGGCAGTGGCTGAAGGGACTGGTGCGAGCGTGGACTGTTACTGCTGGATACTTGCTGTAAGTACAGGCAGGTGACTCGTACGTGTGTCATTTGTGTCAGTTTAATAACCTTTCTGAAAAAGTATGCCCCACTCAGGAAAAGTTAGTTTTAATAAGAGACAATTTAGTGTTATCTGCAGGTGTATTGTTTAAAGCTTATTAAAGTTTTAAATTTTTCTTATTTTTCTAATCATTGTGTATCCTTTTATGGAGAAATGTGTACATGTTTTTACCCTCTCACAGAGGGTTGCTGCTGGCCCAGGTTCTTTCATTTCATTACACAGGGTAAAAATAAAATACTTTTCAGTGCATTAAAAACAAACCAAGTTACCCTTATTTTAGAAGTCCTAACCTGATAAGTGAGCTAGCTCTTCTCAGATTTGGTTTCTCAGTCATTTAGTCAGCAGGATGCATTTAAGTTTTTTCAAGCTTCATATATTATATACTTATTTAGAAGTTTAATCTCGGTAGTTTAAACATTTTTTCAGAAAATATGTGGCATCCTGTAGATACCTTAATGTGAAATATAGGCATACTTTCTTTTATTGTGCTTCACAGATACTGTATTTTTTACAAATTGAAGGTTTGTGGCAACCTTGCATTGTCAGATAATTGTTAGCATTTTTTAGCAATAAAGTATTTTTAAATTAAGGCATATACATTGTTTTTAAAGACATAATGCTACTGCACACTTAATAGATGACAGTATAGTATAAACATAACTTTTGTATGCACTCAGAAACCACAAAACTTGATTGCAATGCAATACTGGCTTTATTGCAGTGGTCTGCAACTAGACCCACAGTATCTCCAAGGGATGCCTATATGCATTTGGTTGTATTTGAACATTTATCCTTCTCTAACAGCTCAGTGCCCTACCGTGAGTCCTCTCCTTCCCCCCATCTCATTTGTGCCTTAACTGATTTGTGGCTTGATGTTTTAGTCGAGCTGCGTGTCACAGCAGACACAGTAGTCATCTACAGAGAAAAAAAGAAGTTGATAGTTTTTTCCCTAAAATTCTTCACATAGAGTATCTTGGGCATTGCACATTTTTTTTTTTTCAGTTACTGATTCTTCTCAGATACTGGCTGAAGAAAACATAAAATAGATTGAATGGGTATTTTGTAGGCTAATTAACTTTATGTTTGGGAAGGTCTAACTTAAAGCACGCAGCAACATTTAGAGCTGATTGAGATAATAGCAGTGCTGTGCATAGATTCTACTCATACATTTTCTCCCCTAAGTAATAATTATCAAGAAAGTAAGTCTCGCGTCTCACGTCTTCTGTTTTATTCTGATCTGAGGTGAGCATTTTCACTGATGCAATTTTTACACAGGGATCTTCATTCCTATTTGTTGGGAGACCAGGAAGAAAATGAGAACAGTGCAAACCAACAAGCTAACAATAACCAGCACGCTCGAAATAACAACGCCCTCCCCGTGGTGGGGGAGGGCCTGCATGCAGCCCACCAAGCCATCCTCCAGCAGGGCGGGCCTGTTGGCTTCCAGCCTTACCGCCGGCCCCCACATTTCCCACTCAGGGTAGGTGCTGCCCCGACTTAGCAGGGATCGAGCTTTCCAGCTTCTGTTGAGGAGTTTTTCTGCTGTTATCGGCGCTGTTAGTATATGGTCCTCTGTGTAGACGCATCTTGCAGTCTTCCTGACAAGAACCCACATTTTAGGCCTCTCATTCTGCAACACATAATATATGTAAATGTCGGATAAGCTGATGGAATTTTAGATGTAAGCCGTGGAGTTGGGAGTCCATGTGCTGTTGGTCCCTGCTGTTGGAAAGGAACAAGATAGAAGACCCTAGATCAAATAAGAAGTTGCCATTCCTGATTCATTTCACCTGTGTGTCAGGAACTGGAGGGGGTATTTTAGTGTTTTCCTCTCTTTAATCCTTGTAGTATTAATCCCAATGCTGCAAGGTATGAGTAGTAATCTCTTGTTTACATCTGATAAAACTGAAGACCAGATTAGTTAAGGAAGTACTTGGCTCAGCAAGACTTACCCCCAAACTCCACCAAAACTGTTCCTGTCAAGGGTCACTAGTGACCTTCATGGGGTTAGATTCAATGGCCAGGTGTTAGTCCTCACGTCACCTGCTATATTAGTAGCGTGTCATATGATTGCTCACTTCTTGCTCCGCAAAACACTTTTTTGAAATTTGTTCAGGAAGCTTCGTGGAGGAGGAGTTGATACCTTTAAGTCTTTAAAGTTTGGGGTCAGGCAGATTAAAAAATGGGAAGTGGGAAGGGCATTCCAGCCCTGTGTCAGGACAAGAGGCAGGTTAGCCATGGTAGGTATGGAACCTGCAGGGAGGTGAATGTGTGGAGTGGGGGGTGGGAGGTGCAGGCGAGTTGCAAGAGCTGGGGAGGGAGCTCTCAGAGATGGGGGTGGAGCTGTGAGACTTGAGGCTTTCGGATTGACAAAAGGTATTTTCTAAGCAGAAGGTACTTCTGGCCTAGATTAGAGAGAGAATCACTAAGGGATTTCTCTGGCTGCGAAAGCTGACCAAGGCTCCAGCCCCCTCTCGGAGTGTTATCATCGTCAGTGCTTTCCAGTCTTCCTGCTGGAGCTCTGCCATTTGGGCTTAGTCAGGTCAAGGCAAGCAGCACCCTGTCTTTCTGTCCGGGGTAGCCACTTCCCTCTTGTCTCAGTGTATTTCCTTTTTACTGCACTTCTCAGTATAGGAGCCACCAGCTATAGCTACAACGGCTGTTTACTTTTAAACTTAATTAAAAATAAATACAGTTTGTAAATACGTGGTGTGATGGATGTGTTAATTACCTTGATGGTGGGAATCCCTTCACGGTGTATACATATATCAAGTCACATTGAACACTTTAAATATATTACAGTTTTATTTGTCATTTATACCTCAATGAAACTGAAAAAAGAAAAGAAGGTACATTTCTTGTAGACAACACACACACTCAAAGTAAGTAGAATTTAAAATTCCGTTACTCATTCATGGTGACCCCATGTCAAGTGCTTAGTGGCCACTTGTGCCAGTGGTTCCTGTGTCGGGCAGTGCAGGAGTAGACATGTCCATTATCACAGAAAGTTCTAATTGGATAGCACTGTTAGGGAATAAGCTTTCCTTTCATGAGAAGTTGTTTTTGAGAATTTGATAAAAATAAGCAAATATTGTTAGTTTTAATTAATAGTGGGGGAAAATTTAAGCTGATTATGTTTTTTTGTTTGTTTGTTTTGGTTTTTTTTGCGGTACGCGGGCCTCTCACTGTTGTGGCCTCTCCCGTTGCGGAGCACAGGCTCCGGACGCGCAGGCTCAGCGGCCATGGCTCACAGGCCCAGCCGCTCTGCGGCATGTGGGATCTTCCCAGACCGGGGCACGAACCCGTGTCCCCTGCATCGGCAGGTGGACTCTCAACCACTGTGCCACCAGGGAAGCCCTAAGCTGATTATGTTTTATTTTTGTGCTCTCTGATTCAAAATATATTGGTACTTGCTGATGTATCTGATTATATGAAAGTGGGCACAGTTTCCTTTCGGCCAAAATTATAGTTAATATTACCTAAAATGAAAATTTCCTTTTTATGTGAAATGGAAGGAATCCTGGAAATACAAATATAGGCAGATCGTTTTTTACTGGGAGAATTGTGTTGATTCTTTGAGGAGTGTCATAAAATGCATTGAGCACAGATGAATTCTGTTTATGCACTGCTGTGTTTTGCCTTGCAGATATTTTTGTTGATTGTCTTCATGTGTATAACCTTACTGATCGCCAGCCTCATCTGCCTTACTCTACCAGGTATGAGGTTATCCTAGCTCTCTGCTAATGACATCATGAAAAGATGCTTTGTTTTAAAAGGGTATGTCTTGCTGACATGTGATCTTTCATCACATATAAACTTGAAGTAGTTATCCCCATTTTTATTGAATATGGGATACTGTTCTCTATAGGGCTCTGCGTTTCATTGGACTCATTTGTATCGGAGCAGAGGGGGACAGAGTCAATATACAATTTATGATTAATTTTTGGAAGTAAAGTACTTGTGGTCACTCATTTTATATAGACATTTTCTTATTGCAGTGTGGGTTCTCAAAAAGTTGTCTGGGATTTGCTTCAAAGCGTTCTGGGGGTGGGGAAGTAGGCAAAACTATAGAAGATGTTAAGATTGGCTGTGAATTGATAATTTTTGAAACTGGGTGATTGAGTACAAAGGATTTTATTATAGGATTTTCTCTGCCTGGGTATATGTTGAAATTTTTCATGAACTTTTTTTTATAAAAAATTTTTCAGCATTTTAAAATAAAAATGTATGCATAAAAAAAAGGTCATCTGTGTGGCTTAAGTCATTTTTTTCAAGCTAGTGTTTTGATGTTAATTATGTTTGCCTTCATTATGTAATTATCTTTCCAATCCACTGCATGCTATTGCTAGAGACCTTTATGAAGCCAGGCTATTTCCCTTTATCACCTGGTAATCATAAATACTAATCGCTAAATTTCAGCTAAACAGGGTTTCTTCATCTAACAAGTAAGAAGCTGTCGATGAATATAGTAGTTTGTCATCTTCTGCAGAGGTCAGGGGTAGATGGGGGTGGAGTCCAAAGCCAGTGACAAAGTGTTAGAAACAACTTGCTGCCCCCTCCCCCCGCCGCCTCCTAGTTAGTGTTATAGCAAGCCAGAAGATTCTGAATCATACTGATATGTGTTAGCCACTTAAATAATCAAGTGAAGATAATTTTCAGGTCTTATCAAGCCTGTACATGTTATTGAGTTAGTGTCTTGATTATAGCACTAACTCAGTATAACTTTATAAATCAAATTTGTATTAAATACTTGAGTTTTCCCATGAGGGCTAAGTCTGGGGAAGAGCAGCTAGTTAATTTCAAGTGAGGTTTCTTAAAAAAAAAAGAATAGTTTCTAATTTGTAAGAGTTGTGATTCACCTTAAACTGGTAAAAATAAAGTTGTGTTGTTTTTCACTGTTTCTGCACAATGATTTTTGACCGTGAGAACTTTGCTCTTAAGTTCACTACTCAGACCTCAGCTGTTAAAAAGACAAAGTCTAGTTAACTATTGGGTGCAGTGTAGTAAACATTGTTGAGAAAACTCAGTTTTTGAACTTTGGACAGCTTTACATTTGTGATTTTTATGTTCCATTTTCATGTTTTTATCAGAAATATTAAAAAGTTAACAAAAGAAGGAAACCTAGTTTTAGTGCTTGAATTTGGCAATACAGGTACATTAATTTCGTTAAAGATTGTTAAGTAAATATTTCCCTGTTAATCCAGTCCCACCATCTAGTGGAAGGAATGCAGTTATGTTTAATCATAGAAATGCTTTTGTCATAGTACACATTTAAGGTGGTGAAGATGCTGTTTTCCCCATAGGTTACTTTATTGTAGCTGCATTTTAGCTAATGTTAAGTTACTGCAAACTAGAAACTAACCCTGACCTCTCAAAAACACTTTAGAAGTATGTGAAGTATGGAATGAAAAGCAGCCTTTAAATTTTTTTTTTTCTATTTTATTTTTGGCTGCGTTGCATCTTCATTGTTACGCACAGGCTTTTCTCTAGTTGTGGCGAGGGGGGGGCTACTCTTCGTTGCGGTGCGCAGGCTTCTCATTGTGGTGGCCTCTCTTGTTGCAGAGCACGGGTTCCAGTAGTTGTGCCACATGGGCTCTAGAGCACAGGCTCAGTAGTTGTGGTGCATAGGCTTAGTTGCTCCGCGGCATGTGGGATCTTCCTGGACCAGGGCTCGAACCTGTGTCCTCTGCATTGGCAGGCGGATTCCCAACCACTGTGCCACCAGGGAAGCCTTAAATTTTTAAAAACCAACCAAAAAAGAGCAACAAAGAATCTTGGAGTAGAAATATGTATATATAGAATGCTAGACATTTTTACTGAATTATCAGTGGTATTTTTATATCTTTAACATGCACGTGTGTTTATTTCATGTAGATAAATACTTAACATGTATTTGTCTTCAAAAAATGAGTTATCTTCATATCCAAGCTGTCTGTGAGATTGCAAAGAAGTGTGTAACGTTATCAGCACTGTGGCTTGTAAACCTGACTGTTGGGGTGGTTTAGCTTGACTGGAGGCAGTGTGCGTCCGCGGTCAAGAGCATGAGCTCTGTCCTGTAGACAGTTCACATTCAGCCTCCGCCCTTGTGTGACCTTGCTTGGGCAAGGTTCTGTTGCTGAGCCTCGGTTTCTTAGTCTTCAGAGTGGAGGTCATTGCTGCTTGCAGGGTTGTTGGGAGGATTAATGAGAAAATGTATGGAACATGTTCAGCACAGCCACTAGCTCCTTTTAGACATTGAAAGGTAACAGGTAAGTACTGTATTAAGGAGAAAAAGACACTGGAAATGGAGTCTTCCTTTTTTCTCCAGCCTTATTAAGATAAGTAACCATGTAAAGAAAGTTACTATATAAATGATCTTGACTGGTAGTTAGATTTTTGTGGGTACATTGTGGAGTTTATTTGTAATAACTCTTTGTGTGAGGCAGTCCCTTAGACAACTTTCACATGTTTCCTAAGTTTCATTATATTTAGATCTTAATTTTTTTCCTAAGAAAAACTAGTGTGGTATTTTGTTAATGTGCCCACTTCTGATTAAAATAAGCTTAGTTTTCTATCTTAATGAATGACCCAATTGAAAGAAAGTTACTCTAAATTATTTGTAATGTTCCTAAATGTTAAAAGTATTGACAACACAAATAATAGAAAGTAAATTTTCCATTTTTGGCCTGTTATGTGCATAATGATTTCATTCGATAATACAGACAATAAAAATAACACCCCCCTCAAGTGGTTTCAGTCCCCAAAGAACAAGTAATTGGCCTGGCAAGTCAGAATGCATGTCACAGGAGAGCTCATCCCCAGTGACTTACTGTGGTCTGGTTGTATCTTAGTCAAATAATTACATTCTTTTGAATTTGGGGGGTTTTGTTTTTATTTTGTTGGTTTGCTTTTAACAAAGACACTGATATATCAAAATGTGATGTCTCTTTAATAATGACTTAAAATGACTAAAATTTTTGAAAATACTAGTAGTACAACATTGACATCAAGATTAGAGTTCTCTTTACATGACTACATGTGTAATATATCAGCTTTTCTATTTTCAGTATTTGCTGGCCGTTGGTTAATGTCATTTTGGACGGGGACTGCCAAAATCCATGAGCTCTACACAGCTGCTTGTGGTCTCTATGTTTGTTGGCTAACCATCAGGGCAGTGACAGTGCTGGTGGCATGGATGCCACAGGGACGCAGAGTGATCTTCCAGAAGGTTAAGGAGTGGTCCCTTATGGTAGGTTTTCCTAATACAGACTGATCTTGTCTGACAGGAGTAGTGAATATTTTTCCAGTAATTTCTTTTAATCTTTTCCCTTTTGTTTCTTCACTGTGTTGATAGAGTCAAGAGAGTTGATTTTTTTGAATTAGAAAGAGTGTTCCTTTAAGACAGTAGTTTTCTGGTTCATTCTGAGAAATATAGTCAGATGTATTTGAGGGTTAAAAGAAAATCATGCTATTAAATGATCCGGTAAGGCCCTTGAGTAATAAGATATTCTGTAAAAATTAAAATCAATTTGTTTAAGTAGAAATTTCCTTTAATGATATTTTTTCTAAAATCTGATTGAAAAAAGATTTTTTAATACATCAAATGTTGACTTCAGGATTAAGTCAGTGTTTTTCACATAAATGGGAAATTGTGTGGTAATTTACTGATTGATCATAATGTTGGCTATGACTGGTAAATATGTTTAGGTCACTGCTTTATGCCTTTTCATTTGTATAATTAACTCTGGTTTTGTATCTGAATTTATATCTTAATTTCACTGAAAGTTTAATAGCTGTTTAATATTAATGTATATTAAGAATGGAGGGAGTTGATTGCTGTGTAATCCATAAGATGAGACACTTACCTATATTTAAAATACAGAAACTAGCTAGTACCACTTTTCATTTGATATTCTTCCATAGTATGTTGCCATGTGAAGAAGTAGGTACTGCCTCAATGCACACCATTTTTAATCTCTTGCTGTTGAAATGAATGTACTTACTGAGGCTCCCTTAAGAAAAAGGGACATCAAGGCCACTTTAAAAACTGATTTCTTTGTCAGGATTTCATAGTGGCTCTTGCATGTTATCTCTTCTCTTTGTGTCTACTTTATTTTCATTTTGCCACTTTGTCCAAATTCTAGAGCTGTGTTAATAGAATAGCCCTGTGGCTAATGGCTACCATATTGCACAACACAGATACAGGACATTTCTGTCATCATAGTAAGTTCTGTTGGACTGTACTGTTTTCAGGGGAGCTAATTTGATCAACTTGGTAATTACCTTAACTGGGGTTATGCAGAGCCCTTCAACTATACCAGTCCATCTCAGGGGTCACAGGTCAGCCTGTGGGTGGACCACCACTGGATCAGGGGCCTGGGACAACCAGTAGCTTTTCATGGACAAACAAAAGCCTACTCCTGAGACTGAGATTGAGAAAAGCAGCAAAGCCACCTGATTAATATATGTAATAAAATGAATTTCCTATAATTTTGTAGCAATAATGCATAGTAATTTCATGTTTTTGTTATAGCTTGAGTTTTTATAGTTACACATTCAGATTTCATTTAAACGTGTAACATAAAATGTAAGTTGTTTAAGGTATATCTTCGTTCTGTTAGGCATCAGGTCAAAGAAGAGTAAATTTCCACATGAGATAAAGAGCTTGGCTTAAAAGTCATAGAGTCTCTAATGACAAGGCTTTTCATTCCCTGATAGATAATGAAGACCGTGATAGTTGCAGTGCTGCTGGCTGGAGTCGTCCCGCTTCTTCTGGGGCTTCTGTTTGAGCTGGTTATTGTTGCCCCCCTGAGGGTTCCTTTGGATCAGACTCCTCTTTTTTACCCATGGCAGGTAAGTGTGTATCTTTTGCTCATGATATTTCTTTATGTATTTGGAATCAGAAAAATTCTTAATTGTTTAAAGTGATTTTAAGCAGTTTGTTTAGGAAGATTCCTTAATTTTTTCTATTGTAGGAACTCATAAAATCGATTAGATAATGCATTTTAGCTTTTGAAATATGCAGGTCATGCAACACCTTTAAAATACCTTACTTTATAGGTTTAAAATGTCACTATAGGCTTCACCAGTGTTTAAAGATACAAACTAATGTGTTGAACTTTTCACTTTTAGTTAGGGTGAGATACCTTGCTCCTTTTGGCTTTGAGACTCGAAGTAATAACTTACCCTTTTGAAAAATTGCAGCATTTTTTCCCACAAAGTCACAGGCCTTATTAAAAAGAGCATTCTGAGGGAACCTATGCAGGTCACAGCAAAGGCCTTAAAATGCTCACAGAAAAAGAAATTTAACTTTTCTGTCATACTTAGAGCCTGAAGTTAATGTCATAGACCTCAAGTTTTTAAGAGATGTTAGGAGAAAGAGCTAGGTATTGACTTCAGTCATTCAAAGGCTTTTCAGCCTTGTTTTAAAAATCTCCTTTTAGTAGATTATGATGAATTTTTCAGAAATGAAAATTGTCCTCTACTTTCCAGATGAAGAACCCCCATAAACTTCATCTAACAGCAAATATTTACTTGAATTCTTTAATGTACATCCAAACCCTGTACTGTATAACTGAGATGGAAATGAGACTAATGCAGGAACTTCTTGGGGACCTTAAAGGCTGGTGGGAAAGATGGTTACTGTGCTGTGATTGGGGCAAGCACAAGAAGCACTGCATCGTGTGGGAGAGGCATCTACCCAGCTTGGGGGCTTCAGGTGCGGTCTTCTGCAGGAGATAATGTCTAGGACAGCACGATAGAGTGCGGAGGAGTGGATGAGAAAGGAAGAAGTGTATTCCAGGAGGGAGCGAGTGGGCAGACTTTGAAGTGAGACAGAGCATACGACATAGGGGACCTCCTCTCATCCGGTGTGCTCATAGATTAGAATCAGAGTGAAAGGGAGCAAGAAAGGGGAATCGTTAAGCGTATATGACGCCTTTCTGTAGGAGCTGCATTGCAGTGTAGTCTAATAGCATCAGTGATTGAAGTAAGGCTGTTTTTCACAGAATAATGCCCGCAATAAAGGTAGAAGAATTAACAATTAATTAGGAAAGTTACTGTTTTGCAATAATTAACAAAATAATTGATTCTAAGGATTGTCAATGGATTCTGAACCTATCAGGTGAAAGTCGATGGTTCTTTAGCTACTGTGCTGCAATAGCAAGTTACCTTGCAGCTCCAGCTTACCGGCATAAAACAACCATTTATTTTGTCCACAGAATCTGTGGATCAGACATTAAGACAGGGTATATTGGCTTGTGTCTGTTTCATGTTATCTGGAGTCTCATCTGGGAAGGCTCAGTGGCTGAGTGTGATCTGACAGCCTTATTAGCTGGCATCATTTGGAGACGTCATCACTCATGTGTGAGAGTTGGTGCTGGTTATTGGTTGCACCGTATCTGGGCTATTGGCTGGAGCCCCTGGATGTACTTGAGCTTTTTTACAGCTTGGTAGCCTCAAGGCACTTGGGCTTCTTACAAACAAGGCAGACCTGCATCACTTTTTATGACCTCTTCTCAGAAGTCCTGCAGCGTTGCTCTTCACTACATTCTGCTGGGTATGAGCAAGTCACAGTTTGGCCTGGATTTAAGGGAAGGGGATATAGACCCCTACCACTCCACAGGAGAAGGATTTGCAGTCATGTTTTGATGCCACTACAGTGCAGAAGTGGTTGTTTGCATGGTGACAAAGTGTCACCTTACAGATTACTTGCTACCTCAGAGGGAAACACAACTTTATAGGGGAGGGGTCAGGCAGATGCTACCGTAACCCAAGAGATCACTGCAGATGTGGCAAACAGATGGTATACGCCTCCTGAGGTTGTGCAGTACGCGGCACTGAAAATGAGCAAAACAGCCCCTGGGGTCCAGGAGCTAGGCCTCCTGCTGAATGTGAACAATTGACAGAACATCAGCATCACACAAGGCCACTCTGTGACCAAGATGGATCAAGACAAACTCAAGACCCCTCCATAATCATGTCTGAACGCAGGCAAAACATGAGTATTGTTCAAACCACAAAAATGCCCCAACATGCCAGTACCCTGGCTGACATGATTGGCTGCTCCTTTGTTTGCTACTACAGTTTGATTAGCCTCAGCCTGTCCCTTCTTCTGGATAAGATTTATTAAGATACCCAATTATAGATTACCTGTACTTTCTACTTAGCATCTGGAATAGAGCAAAGCCCTGCTTCCTTAAATCCTCCCCAAATCACCTCACACAAGCCAGGAAACTGTAATAAGCCTTTTCTAACACTCTTACTAAGGGCTCCAACTTCCCCATACTGTTTGTTCTCCCTCACTGCATTGAGTAGTGATGCAGCTTGTTCACTTATACCTGTGTTCCTGGTGGTCTTGACAGTGCCCAACATTGTGACCTTGGAGAATTATTTGAAATTATTCAATTTTAAGAATGCTTATATGTTATGACTCATCAGTTTTCACTTTTCAGAATATCCTGCAAAGAAACATTTACATGTGTGCAGGAGACATGAACAGGGTTCTGCTATTATATAATTTTTTACCATGTCAAGAATATTAGAAGCAACCCAGATGTCCATCAATAGAGAATGACTAAATAAAATGTGATATATCTTTGCTTTTGAATCCAGTGCCGCAGTTAAAAAGAAGGAAGTAGAGCTGTGTATTTCTTCGCTTGTTTGTATTTTTGTTTTGCTATATGTTTTGATATAGATAGCTCTCAGACGTGGTTTTTTTTTTTTTTTTTTTTTGCGGTACGCGAGCCTCTCACTGTTATGGCCTCTCCCGTTGGGAAGCACAGGCTCCGGACGCACAGGCTCAGCGGCCATGGCTCACGGGCCCAGCCGCTCCCAGGCATGTGGGATCTTCCCGGACCGGGGCACGAACCCGTGTCCCCTGCATCAGCAGGCAGACTCTCAACCACTGCGCCACCAGGGAAGCCCTCACGTGTTTTTGAGTAGGGGAAAAACACAACTTGCAAACAGAGTGTGCAGCATGGTATCCTTAATATTCTGGATAAAATCCCAAAGTTTGAGAGAACAGCTTGCTTTTTGTCCATCCCTGACTCGAAGCTGCTTGCCTTTCCTGCGTCAAGTGACTACAGACCTATGGGAGGCTGGACTCTTTTTTAATTCTAGCAGAGGAGCTAGTGTGGTATGTCTTTTTTTGTGGGAAAGGACTGGAAAGCAGTGGATCTTGAAAGAGCTGGAACCTCAGTGATCTGTGGACCTCCTCAGGTGAACATTAACCTCACTTGGGTGCCTTCTGGACTCCCAAAGGCCAAGAGAAAGCTGAGTTGGTGGTTGAATCTTCCCTGCTTGTGAGCCTGGAAAGATAGAGAAAAAAGCAAGGAGGATTTCTCCATGTTCTTATTTGGGAATTGTTGGCTTGCTATCCCAGAGGTCTAACAGGCTAAAGATCTTTTTGCAGCCCTTTAGGATATTCTCAATCCGAGCCTCTGAACCACATTGAGCCAACAGAGAAAAATAACACATGTTTTATGTAAGGGGGGCCCAGCAGCCACAGAAAGGAAGGCCAGGCAGAGCCATCAGAACACATGCCTGGTGATGGAGAACTGCTTGCAGAGCCGTGAGCATCCAAATAGAAGAATAAAAACACAGGGGTGTGTGGGCATGCACACACAATAGCAGCCATAAAACAGAGTGAAATCGTCGTGATGTTACATAGCGTGGATTTCAAACAAATTCAGTAAATGAATTAAAGATGTGGCTAGTCAGATTGGAGGCCTGGAAGACTGATGCACAGAGCAAAACTGAAGAATAGGAAATTGAGGGGAGAGGAAGAGTCTTGGAGGATACACCCAGGAGACTTAATATAGCCATAATAAGGGTTCTGCAATGCAAAAATATGAGGCAACATTGAAACAAAAATAGGAGACAGCATTGAAACAAAAATAGACATTTTTAACTAAATTGAAGAAAGAACTGATCTGTAGGTTGAAGGACCTCATCAGGTTTGGTGAAAAGAAAATTGATGAGAAAAATGCATATTTGGGCACATCTTGGTAAAATTTCTGAATTAAATCACAAGCTTCAAAAAAAAGCATACTAGCAGTGGACTTTGCAGCACTGAAACCATAAGGTAGAAGGGCATTTAGAGACCATTGAGATAAAAGGGACAAAACCCAACCTTCCTATACCTAGAAAAAACGTCATTCACCGATTCGTCTATCAGGATGAAGAGTGATATTTGAGGTTATGCAAGAATTCAGTGCATGCATCAGCCTCCCACCCTATTTGAAGATGTTTTGGAAGACCAACCAACCAAACCAGAAAATCGGAACAGAACAGTATGAGCAAAATCCATATAAAACTGATACACATATTTCCTATGGGACATACATGTATAGACATAGATCGGTGCATAAGGAAACAAACGTGGAAGGTACATACCAAATGTTAGCAGTGGTTATTGCTGGGGAGGGATCAGGATTTGGGCTGGTGGTCACAGAGGACTCCAGCCTTCTCTGGAAAGGTTTCAGTTTAATGTAAGAATAGATTTAAATGTTACTTGATACTTTTAAAACATACATGTATATATATATTTTTAAGATAAACAGAACCAGTTATGAAGGACGTTGTGTGCTGTGTTCAGGGTTGTAAGCACGGAGGTCTCCTTAAATGATCTGACTTGCACTTTAAGAGATCACTTAGGCAGTGGGAGTGGTGATCCCTTTGGCTGCCTGGTGTATAGTGAGGTGGGCAGGCCAGAGGCACAGCGGGGAGCTTGGCGTGACTGGGGAGGTCCTAGTAACAGCTCAGCAGAACTGCGAGCACACCCGGCTGGAAGCGCTCTGAGCCTTCAGGAGCCCAACTGGAAAAACAGCCCAAGGATGGTTTGATGAAATAAAGTCAGGGCACTGTTTTATTTATTTGCTTGTTCAGATCTCCATTAAACACTTTTCTTAGTTCTCTTGGGAAAATAATGTAGTTGTGTTTTTTTTTTTTTTTTTTGAAAGACACAAGAATGAGTTTTGATAGAAACATTGAACTTGAGCTGTTGGGGAAAAAATTCCCTGGATTTTCCAGCGTATTTTTTCTTCTGTGAAATCGTTACTAATCCAACAGAGTTTTTGTTTTGAAGTTAATAATGCAAGAAATAGCCTCTGTGCTGGGTTTATTGTTAAAAACAAACAAAAATCTGTTAAATGATTTTTATTATCCTAGGATTGGGCACTTGGAGTCCTGCATGCCAAAATCATTGCAGCTATAACATTGATGGGTCCTCAGTGGTGGCTGAAAACTGTAATTGAGCAGGTAAGCAAGTTCGGCTTATGGGACTCTTATTTTCCACGTTCCCACTTTTCTAAGTTTTATACATTTTCTTTAATGAGCATATGTAACTTTTTTTTTTCTTTAAGGAGAAAGGCAGTTTACTCTTACACCATGAATTTTCATCAGCTACTCTTAACACTTCCCTTATCTGAAAGTTAACCAGTAGCTTAAAGTGCCTAGAACCCTGACTAAAGTAAAGGCAAAATTTAGCATATGTGCTTTTTTTTAGAGCAGGAGTTCTGATGAAGGCTTGGTAGTCAGTTTTGTAAGCCTGTAGTAAGGAAAAGAGGTTATTGTTCAAGGCAATAAATAAAGAAAATGGCAGGAAAAAAATAGATTTAAAAAAGCAGAGCTCTTTGGGAATATTTTAGCTATGTAACACCTAAGACAGTTTTGTGTTATGGAGCTATCATATAATGTGGTCATTGAGGTGATCACCTTGAAAAAAATAGATGGTACTTCTGTACTTTGGTAATAAGGCTAGGAAGTAGGATAATTCATTTTAGGAAGATTTCTTCCAAAGTAACCAACATAGTAGATTTTGGTACTTATTTCTTTTAAGTTTTAGTTACCTAAAGAATGGACTTATGGACAACCCTCTTGTCCTTAGGGCAGCATCAAATTAATAAGGTGTTACAGTTTTGTAGCACTGAAGGTATACCTCCTTTTGATGTATAGGAAATACAGTAGTTCTCAGCCCAGTATGCACAAGAAACTCACCCAACAATTTCTGTACTTGGAGATTTGTGAGGGTGGGGAGAGCCAGGGAATTGGTGTGTGTTTGCATGCATCTCTCAAGTGCGGGCTGATTCTGAAGTGAGATGGATTGCGGGCTGCGTGGCAGCATGTCCATTCACGATAGGAGTACAGACCAGTCTACTCTAGAGTTTCCAGATGAGACTCTGACCCTTGTGGAGAATAAGCATGAAGTTACACCTGGGGGCTGTGAAACACTGTTGATCTCTATAATATTTTGCTCTCTGATGCATTCTTTTTCATACATGTGTCTAAGTTTAAATAAAATGATTGAGAAACACCGGGATGCCTTGCTGCATTAATTTAAATGCATTTGGGTTAAAAGGATTTTGGTGGGCCAGAGGGGACCTGTGGAGCAGTAAGCCTGTTGTCATTCACCTTGAAATGCTCTGGCCCACTTGCGAGGGACCTGGGGATTGGAGTTGCACCACACTGTGTGACTATGGGCCAGGAGAGGTTGAAGTGCTGGGGGAAAAACACAAACAACGCTCTGCTGTTTCGTCCCCTTCTGTATACCATCTTTATTTTCCATTATTCCCAAGATTTCCCCACTTCCAGCCATTCTTTCCTCTGCAATACTATCCCGTAGAACTTTCTAGATGAGATGAAATATTTTAGAAATTCTTGAATTTAAAAAAAATTCACTGTAGAATTCTTTCATACTAAATTGTTCCATAAAATACCTTTCGATTTGTTGAAATTTAATTTATACAGGCTTTTTA
Organism: Lagenorhynchus albirostris; assembly: GCF_949774975.1. NCBI lineage: Eukaryota > Metazoa > Chordata > Mammalia > Artiodactyla > Delphinidae > Lagenorhynchus > Lagenorhynchus albirostris. The sequence goes on from NC_083097.1 coordinate 8,709,424, forward strand.
GAAACATGCTTCCTGTTTATAATGTTTTCTTATATTCAGATAAAATGAATGCAATCTTGAGTAGTAACACAGGTCACTCTTAAACAATTTATGTATGAAGTTACTTCAAGTTGTGTAGTCTTCAACTAATATTATTGGATGCCATCTGGTATCGTATAGCACAAGGCTAGTGTAATTATTATTCTAGATTAGCATCTTATTATTTTATCTCTTAGCAGAGTTAACTGCAAAGTGTAAGGAAGTAAATGCATTTCTTTAAAAACTTATGGATACCATACTTATGTTTGTGTTCCAGAATTTGCCTTGACTTCTGAAAAAATAACAAGTTTGAATCTTGGGCTGGTAGATCCAGCTCCCTGTGCTTGAATTCAGCAGATTGCTCTGTTAACCTGGAGGAATTTGTCTTGTATCCTTATTCTCATTTTTTACCTCTATGTTTCAGGTTTACGCAAATGGCATCCGGAACATTGACCTTCAGTATATCATTCGGAAACTGGCAGCGCCAGTGATCTCTGTGCTCTTGCTTTCCCTGTGTGTACCTTATGTCATCGCGTCCGGCGTCGTTCCTTTACTTGGTGGGTAATGCTGGCTGAGGGCTTCAGAGAGCACCTTTATTCACATCATTACATTCTTGTCACTTATGGTATCAAAGGTTGCCTGGCTCCAAATGCTTTATTGTAAATATAAATCCAGCTAAAACAGTGATTTTAAAAGACTGTTTTTCTTAGATTTCACTAGTTAGGGCAAGATGAGGATCATAAAACGCTTTGGTACAGTTTTTTTCCCTAGGCAGGTGAGAAAGTATTGACATTTAAAAAAATATCCTTTAGCGTAAAAGAAAAACCAAAGAGGAGAAGCTAATTTGTGACACTTTAACATCTAGATATTATCAGCTATGTACTGAAGAATCCTCACACGACCTTAAAGCCAGCAATGTGTTCAGAATTATAAGCACAAAGTTTTCCCCTCCAAATCTTTTGCTTCTATTGAATTCCCTCTGTCAGTTACTAGCATTATCATCCAACAAGGTGTATAAGTCAGAAACCTTGAAGGTCATCCGTGTCACCTGAGGCTCTCTGCTCTTCATACTCAGCTGGGTTCCAAGTGCCTCTGATCTGACCTCTGGAACCCATTCTCTCATCTTTGGAGCCCTTGCCTGCAGCTCACGTTGAGATGAACATCAGCTCTCACCTTAACCTCAACCTCAGCAGCCTCTCGTCTGGTTGCCTTGTTTTGAACTCTCCATCGCTAATTCATTCTCCACACTGTGGCCACAATGACCTTTCAGAAGAATAAATCTCGTTCATACCTTTTTGGTGAACATCCTTTTGTTGGTTCCTCTGTGCCTTTAGAACACAGTCCAGCTCCTCGGGATAGTTCACGAGGCTCTTCCTCTAGCTGGGGCTGGCTCCAGCTTGACGGCACTCCTTGCCTCACTCCATTTCATACAAGATGAGTTTCAGTTAAGCGCCCCTCCCCTCTTCTTAGGAAAAGGACATACTTTCATTTCACTGTCAGCCTTTATACACTTAGAGTTTTTCTTTTTTGGTTTTCCAGGTGTTACTGCGGAAATGCAAAATTTGGTCCACCGGCGGATTTATCCATTTTTACTGATGGTCGTGGTGTTGATGGGAATCTTGTCCTTCCAGGTCCGCCAGTTTAAGCGCCTTTATGAACATATTAAAAATGACAAGTAAGTCTAGACTTCATTTGTCTAGGTGCTTTTTGTTAAGATGTCTCATTTCTTAATTATTGTGTCTATTGTGATAAATCACAGGAGGGAAAAGTGCTCAGATTCTGGACGTATTTTGAGGTAGAATTGACAGGATTTGCTAACAGATTGGATGTAGAATGTGAAAAAGGGGGTTATCAGGACTTGGTTGGGTCAAGCAACTGGAAATACAGAGTTGTCATTTACGGAGATGAAAAAGACTGGGAGAAACCGGTTTGGGGAGGAAGAGTTCTTAATGTCCATTTGGAATAATTTTCAGTCTGTTTTCAAATGTTTTGGTCTGACAATATATTAAATAGTTTTAGATAAAAATAAGAAGCCTGCTTTAGGAATTAGCAGTGCCTGCCTAAGCCCTTCTTGCAGCCAAGGGCCATTGGGTTACTCTGACCATTGCTGAGAGAAGCTGTGAGGTTACTGCAGAAGCGTTGTGGCGCCCTCTGTTTTGAGGAAACTCTGCGACCTGACCTCTGAGAAATTGAGAACAGCCAAGGAAAACACCTTCTGGGGTAGCAGCCATTTGACCCTCCATGTCCTAATGGAAGGCTGAGTCCTCTTCTGCTTTAATGGCGCCTCACAGAGGAAGTAAGTTTGTAACTACCCATCCTGGTTTGCCTGGGAGAGTCCCAGTTTACACAGGCTGCCTGCGTGTCATTACTAACAGCGCCCCCTTTTACTCGTGAGTGCCGGCTTTGGTCAACAGATTATATGGTCACCTCATTTACTCTGAGGGCTCTTTAAGAGTAATATGTTTAAGAATGAAATTTAGAGAGTGTTCAGGGCTTCTCCAAAGCACTTACTGATGGTAATAAACACTAGAAGGCTTAGGCAGGCTGAGTATTAAGTTCTGTCAACCACGAAAGAATGGGGAGGGGCTTTCAGCGATGAAAGCCCTTTTCCCTCACTTCGCTTGTTTTGGCGGCACAGTCAGTCCGGCACCAGCGCAAAAGAGACACACCCTCGGGAGCTGCCTGCAGCCCAGTGCACTCTATTATCTTTCCCCACCGTTGCTTCGTGCAGAAAACCGTTGAACTCGGGCTCGACAGAGGGCGTATCTTGTTCACCATTATACATCCACAGTGTATCTGCCACAGGGCTTGATCCCGAGGAGGTGCCAAGTGTGCGTGTGTGCGTGTGCGCTGTGGGCATGAGAGGCTGCTGGGGTAATAGAACTGGCTATGGGTTCAGAGTCTCGTTTTTCTGCCCCTGAGTTACTTTTCGGTTTGGGGCAAGTTTACCTTCCTTTTCTCTCTGTGCTTGCTATCTTGATGTGGTTTGTGATTACATGTGTGTCAGGTAGTGCCATGTGTATTATCATGTCAGATATTGCTCAGTTGTCATTGTTCAAAGAGTTTACAAATTCCTCACAAGTTGAAAAAACACCGGTTGGTTGGGGGACAGTGGGATAAGGAATGATTAACTTCGGGAAGAGAATCAAGAAGACAAAAAGAAAAGGGGTGAAACAGTGAGCTTGTGATGAAGAAGCAGTAGGGTTAGTGGAATGTTTTAAAAAGTAAAATGTTAAGCTTCTTGGCGTAAATTGCCAGAGTACCTCATGAGACCTGTTTGTCAACAGAAAAGTGATAGATGAAAGTCAGGGTGGAGGAAGTCACGGGGAAAAATAAAAGTTGCCACACGGAGCCCTCCACACATGCCAGGCCTTTGTTACCGAGGCTTTTGCCTGCTTTCTGTTTCTTACAGCAATCATAGGACTATTGTTCTCATTTTATTGAAGAGCAAACTGAGCCTCAGAGACCCCAGCTCCCTGGCAGCCCTGTCACGTGCTGGCCTCACTCTCCTCCTCTTACACAGATGTGTAAAGTCCTGCCGGGCACGTCTTGGTCTGCACTGCTGCCTCCAAGTGGGTCCCCGTGCCCGCTTGAAACCATCACCCACACCGCCCCCGCCCCCCGCAGCTTGTTGCCATCAGCGTTGTCACCCACTGTTCTCCCGGGTCAGCCTCCAGGCCCTTCGCCCACGGTCACTGCAGCCTACCACTACTGCTCCCCCCAGCTCCTGCTGGCATCATGGGGACGCTGTGTCCTGGTGGAGGACCTCCAGCCCTGTCATCCCATCCACAGGCACTTCTGTCTCCGTTTCTGCAGTCCTGCTCCCTTTGCCATCACCTCTCATAGGTTAGGAGCACTTAATACTCTTCTTGGACCATAACCTCGTACCTTCTGTCAGTCACTTGCATACAGTCATTTCTGTGCCCTCTTCCTTTGACCTCCTTGAAATCTTTGTCCTTTGATTTCTCCTTTTCTTTAGAACTAGAGCTTTTCAGGTTTTACTCTCCTCCCTACCCAGCTTTCTGATTATCATATTTCCAGTCCATTTCTTCAGATCTGTCCACTTAACCTGTTTTGTAAAATATGATCCATAACAGATAAATCCCCTGAATAAGTTTATTCTACCTTACCTACCTCTGGCCTCCAAGAGTCAGTTTATGAGGGCCCCTCACCTATGGACCAGAGCCTGTACTCCACTGCATAGCATCTGAGGCCTTCTGACATGTGCTGCTCTCATGTCTTCCCATAAATCCATACCTTTGCTATGAGATGCCTGCTTTTGTGCTGTTTGCCAGTATTCATTCTAGACTCCCCTTCTACCTACCTAACTACTGAAGGGTTTTAAGTGGGAGTAAAGTGATCTGATTTACATTTTAAAAAATATATCACTGGCTGCTCTAAGGAAGAATGTTTTAGTAAGTAAGATCACATAAGAGAGTAACCACCCTGTTTTTAACAACCTAGGTACCTTGTGGGCCAACGCCTCGTGAACTATGAACGGAAATCTGGCAAACAAGGCACATCTCCGCCGCCTCCACAGTCATCCCAAGAATAAAGTGGTTGTCTCAACTACGTTGACCTTCCCCCGCCTTTACGTGTCCTTTTTTGTGGACTTCTCTCTGGAGATTTTCCCCAGTGATCTCTCAGCGTTGTTTTTAAGTTAAGGGTATTTGACTTGGGTTTTCAGCATTCAGCAAGCAGCAGTGCGAGGCTCTGCTGCCCTTCCTGCATCTTCTGACATCATTGCTGTCTGAGGTCTGTATATGTGTAAATAGAAGTTCCTGGATACCCTAAAACCTTGGATTAAACAGAATGTGCATTGTACATCTTTAAACAAAATGTATATTAATTTATTAAATCTAGTTGTCACTTTATTTTGGACCTGCTGTGATCTTGACAGGAAATGTGCCACAGAGCCATAGTGCAGAGGCAAGACTTCTTAATGACGTCTTTTGGAATGCAATGTCCTGGTGTTCCTAGCAGTTCTTATTAAGTGAACTGTACATTCTGTCTTGGCTGTTCAGACCTTACCAAGAACATAAAAGGAAATAAGTAGAAATCAACAGTGGAGTGTCTGTGGTAAGAAAACATGAACTTGTGCTTCACTGTCAATCGTTTTTGGAAGTTATTTTGTATAACACCAAAGCTGTTGTACATTTTCTACTGCCTGATTTTTTTTCATGTGTCTGTGTTTGTAATATTGTATAGTATCTTGTGCTAGGTGAGGAAATTATTTTTAATTTTGATAATTTAATATTCCTAGAGATCAGCATCAGGAGTTGGGTTTTGTGTTTGTTAGGGACGTGTCTATACTTAGAGAAAAGAAGAAGTCCAAAAGAAGATTTTTCCTTAGATCCTCCAGCCCCCTTTTCCCACACACAGCTGTCTTTTCGTCAGCAGTGGCCAAAGTCATGGAAGATCATAAATCTTACAGGATAACATCACCAGTGATACTGCATCTTCCTGGAATAAGGACATACTGAAATGTTTTGTCAAATGTAGATGGGGTTTGTGGTCTTAGATTGACAGCGTTAGAGAAGACGGGTTAGAACCCCTGGTCCTGCTGGTTAGTGCATCATTGGGTGAGGATTAGGGGCAGTGCATTTCTCCAAAGTTTCCAGAGCTTTTTGTTTACAGAATAAAACTATAAATAAAACCAACTTGATTTTATTTGACCAGAAGGAAGCTGACTGAGCTGGCCTTTTAACATAGGAGTACAGAATGTATTTCATTGGAAACGTGCTGTAAAAATCTCAGAAAGCAGAACACTTAGAAACTTGGTTTTCCTTCATAACCAAAGCTTCAAGTTAGAAGTTTAGAGAAATAGAATGGTTGGGCATGTGATCCAGGTTTTTAATGGTGATGGTATATGGTAAGGGTAGTGTTTGTTTTTGAATGATAACTTAGTTCTCAGAGAAAATGGACAGCATAGATCTTAAGAAACCATAAAAGAATTTCCATATAGTATTAAAACCCATAGGCTTAAATCTGAGAATTTTTAAAATATGAGAGTCAGCCAAACATACGTTACCAAAAGCAACACGTTCTGGTTGTTTTATATTTCAACAGTTTTTCCTGAAGTGGTAAGTGATTACTTTAAAACATCAGTATCAAAAAAAAAAAAAAAAAAAAAAAACGACATAGGATTCAGTGTTACAGTTTTTCGTACTTTGTAGTAGCCCTTTCTCATATTTGAAATAAGGCCTTTGCTAGCCCTACCTTTACTTAGAAATTTAGTCCTACTGTAAAAATTAGGAGCATTTTAAACATAATGTCACCTGTCATGGTGTATGTCTATATCAATTGTTCTCTTTGGGAGAAAAATATTATCAAATTGGGCATATAACTTGATCGTGTTAATTTAAGTTTCTTTTTTAATTTTTCAGAGAATTTGTAGATCTTGATATAAAGTTATTGGAACACACTTATCTGTTTCACCAGAAAGAGATCTAGGCAGATATCACAAAAGATTAAAAATTGTTATTCTACAAAATTTTAAGTGAATCTTATCAGATATTTTGTAAAAAAAAAAAAAAACACCAAAAAACAACATATAATATACATATATATATGTGTGTGTGTGAATGAATATATATATATATATATATATGTATATATATGAATGGCCAAAAAGTTGCCCTCCATTTCACTGGCAGATAACTTTATCTTGTCTTACTTAAGGATTTCCCCTGGTTTTTCAGTTGTGCTTTGTCCTGTTTTTTTCAATAAGGTGAATACTTTCATAAGGAAAGCATTTGCTGGCATACTATTTACTTGGGTAGCATCAAGATTTTATTATTAACCAATAGTCTTATAAATATTTAAAACTTCTAGTTCAGAAAGTGCTAGTATTGCTGCCCTTCTTCATGTAGAATTAAAAAAATAATAATAGTGTAGTTTTGCTTCATTTTACATTGGGCTAAGACTGTCTTCAAGGAATTTAATTAGGAAAGAAGACCTTTTTGCTTTATTCTTACTATTTATAAATTGAAGACAAATCAACATTTGGGGTTAGTTTTACATGACCAGTTATCAAATGGTCATAGTATGAAGTATGCAGTTGTTCATTATTAGCAAATTCTGTTTGATTTTTAAACTATTAAGTACTAATAGTTGAGATGAACACTGAAGAAAAATGCCAATGTGAAGTTTGTGTATAGCTAGCCTTAAAAACCTCCATGTTTTTAGGTGATTTTTTTCCTGTTCTCTGGAGAAACAGTGGAGATTGGACATCTCAATTCCAGATGTAAATGAAAAGTAATTTTTATTTCAGCATTTAATATAACTGTTATTACTGTGGATTCTTGTCTTGTGTTTTTTCTTTCCCTTATTCAAGTAATAGAGAAGAACTTTTTCTCAGATGATTTGATCTTAGATGATATGTCCTTTCTGTATTGGCAAAATGCTACTATTAAAGTGTAATTCTTGAATTTAGGTTGAATTGATGACTTTTTAAAACAAAACAGTGAAGCACTGGACATTGCTACATTGTATTGCATTTGCAAACACACACACACACACACACACACTCACACACACTCACTCACTCTGAAGAATGTTGCACCAGTATAAGAACACTGGCACTTTTTTAAACGTTGCAAGTGAGCTACTTACTCTCATTTTCAGGATTGAGTATTTTAAAGCTCTCTACTTACTGTGATAAGTTTTTTATATTGTAAAATTAAATGATTATGTTTAAAATACTCCTTTAGAGTGTTACCTATTCAGTTGCCATCAAGAAGAAAACAAATGTCTTACTACAAAGGTATTACTGAAGCCTCACTTGTGGAGATTCTCTAACTTCCTTGTATCTACTTAATTAACGTGCCCCTCAATCAGATGTTTTCCTTTCAGTCCATTACTGCCCTGTGTCATTTTTTTAATCAATAAAACAGCCATCACGAGTAAGGGCTTCTTTCAGGTAATCCCCAACAATATTTTTGGCATTTAATACAACATAAAGATAAGACAGGATACATCTGTTTTCATTCCCATCTATTTTGTATGAGTGCCTCATTTTGTAGTCATGAAATTAATATAGTACCTTAAATGAAAATGTAATGACCATAAGGCCTAGAAATGACTGTTGTAGAAGCTCAATGAATAGAACATTTACTTAGTTGGGATGTTAGTTTTCTATTAAATACCTTAGATACCCAGACCAACTTTATGTGTATATATTCTAAAGTGCTCCCTTTTTTATGTGGTTGTTTGTTGCCTTCTGAGTTGAGAGAAAAATTGAATAAAAACATTAGTTGTAGCCTAGTTTTTTTGGTTTATTTTTGCTTTGTTGCAAGATTGCTTCAGAATTATGAAATGTGCATTATTAGTTGGCACAGGCAGATAATCCAGATCGTTAAAAGTATAATAATTATGGAAGAAAAAACTCAAGTTACATATGATTATAGCCCCTCCGTTCTAAGTAGGAACTTGAAAGTATAGTTGCAGAAGACACACCTTCCCCCTCTCTCCCTCCACTGTGGTTACAGCCCATCCTCACTGGGAAGAGCGAAGCCCTTCTTCTTGTGCCACAGGCAGGATGCCACCCAGCTCTGCGCCTCCACTGCAAGATCTGAGTGTAAAGTTTCACCAGGTTGTCTTTTAGGTGGAGATTTGGATAGAGTAAAAGTCCACTTCACATAATGATCATATGTATCAGAGAAAAAGGAAAGGGTTGCTTGAGGTTTTTAAAGTGCCCTTTGTGAAGAGATCCTTTTGTTTCTAATTTTTGTTTCTAGGTTCAAAACTTTTTCTATGATTTTTTTTAAATCATTTATGCATTTTTATTTATTTCAAATGCAGTGGTGGTAGGTGAAATGCTATTTGATCCATAGGGCATGTGTAATCTGTGAAGTTGAACTTTATTGCAAAGGAAATTGTACAGTGAAATCTCAGAAAGTGGCCATGAATTCCCTCCTCCTACTGTGCAGTTTGCAGCCACTCTTGTTGCGAACAGAGCCAACATCACGAGTGAAATGAGGGTCTGAGGAGGTGAATTCTCCCCAGCCCCACTCTAATTTTTTTTTGGTGTCTCTTTTGTTTCCAGCACTGTACTTAGTACTGTAGTAGAATGAGGTATAGGGTCTGCCTTCAAGGAGCCCAGTTAGAATGGAAAAGAACAAAAAAATGAGCAGAAGTTTCCATTGTAGGTAGGAGTCAAATGCCACAAGGAACACAGAAAGGACTCACCTTGGGCGAGGCTGTGATGACCTGGTGGCGCTCAAGTCCTGTTTTGTGTATACAGGCACCCCTCCCACACACCCACACCACAGTTCCTCTTTCACCCTCTTGCAGTCTACTTCTGCTCAGTCCCACATGGCATACACCTGTCTGTATGTCAACAGCAGTAACCCACTTTACGTTGTCTAATCGTCATTTTGAAATTTCTTCCTTTACATATGTAACAGTGCCATGTCTTTCTGCTTCTCCATGTTTGTTCAGTAACTTTTCTTTAGGACAAGAAGCTTCATACACGAGAACCCCACTCATTCACTCCTTTCTTTGCTTAAATGGAGCAATCCCTTCTGCTAGCTGCACAAATCCAAAGGTGTGATGGAGCAGAATAGAGAGTCCAGAAATAGACCTACATGTATACAGATAGCTGCTTTTTGACAAAGGTGCAGAAGTCAAACAAATAGTGCTGGAGTAATTGGACGTCCAGATACAAGATTAAAAACTGATCCATATCTCAACAGTTGTAAAAATTAACTCATGGATTACAGTCCTAAATGTTAAAACCCCAAACTATATAACTTCTAGAAGAAGACCAAGGGGAAAATATTCAACCTTGGGTTGTAACCCCAAAAGCACAATCCATAGAAGAAAAATTTGATGAATTGGGCTTTATCAAAATTGAGACCGTCTGCTCTTTGAAATACAGTGTTTAGAGAAACAAAGACAAGCCATGGAGTGGCAGAAAATATTTACAGAACATTTCTGATAAAATGCATTCGGAATAAAGAAGTCTCTAAACTCAGTAGTAAGAAAACCTATTTGCCCATTTTAAAAATGGGCAAAATATTTAACACACTTCACTGAAGAGGAGATATGTGTATATATATATATATATATATATGGGAAATTACATGAGAAGATGTTCAACAGAATTAGCCATAAGTAAAATGCAAATTAAAACCACAATGAGATGCCCGTTCATACCCATGAGAATAGCTAACACTAAAAATACCATACCACGTGGTGGGGAGGATGTGGAGAAACCGGAACTCGCCCCGCTGGAGGGAATGTAAAATGGTACAGCTGCTTTGGGAAATAGCTGGGCAGTTCTTAAAAGGTTAAAATCTGTTTACTTACCACTCCTAGGTCTTCACCAAAAGAAAACGTGTAAGTCCGTATGAAGACTTAAACACGTGCGTGTTCATAGTAGCTTTATTTGTACTAACCCAAAGCTGGAAACAATCCTCGTGCTCATCAACTGATGAATGGATAAATGATTATCCATATAATGAGATACTGCTCAGCAACAGAAAGCAGTTCACTATCCGTATATACAGCTTGGGCAAATCTCAAAATGATGATGCTGAGTGGAAGTAGACAAAAAGTGTACTGTGTGCTTTTCATTTATATAGAATTCTAGAAAATACAGAGTAACCTACAGCAATCTAGAAAGCAGATCATTGCGGGTAGGGGTTGGCAAGGAGGGACGTGGGGGGATTTCACAGGCATGTGAAGAGACGGGGCGGAGAGGACGCATGTGTGTGATGGATGTGTTCACTATCTTGATGGAGTTCTGGTTTGACATGTCAGGGTGTACCAAACTGTACAGTTTAAATTTGTGCAATTTACTGAATGTTAATTACACCTCAATTTTAAAAAGTATTATGTTCATATACTGTCTTTGACCATTTCACACCTTCCTCTTCCTCAAAGTGCCACCTTCTCCGCCTTCCTGACTTTTGGCTGATGATTTTTATTCCTATTTCACTTAGAAGATAGAAGCAATCAGAACAGAACTTTTCACAAGTTCACACCCTCTGCCCCATCACCCCCTGTGTTTATTGTGCTCCAGGCAGCCTCCCCTTTTCCACAACAGGTCAAACCTCAGGGCCTTTGCATTTGCTGTTTGCCATGCCTTAATATTCTTCCTCCAAGCTCTCCCCAACCTCCTCGTTTCTATACTAAAATGTCTTTCTTAGGGAGGCTTATCTGAAATTGTAGCTACTTGGGCATTCCTGTCTCCTGCTATATTTTTCTGTTTCGTATTAAGTTACTGTACAGTTTACCTATCTTGTTTGTATTTGCATGTTTTTCCCTCACTTGAATGTAAGCTCCAGAGATTGAAAAAAAAAAAAACTATTTGGGGATTACTACTGTATTCCAGGACAGTCCTGGGACATATTGGGCGTTCTATAAATATTGTTGGGTAAGTAAATAAATGAATCAGAATAATGTATATATGGTTAAAATAAAACCTGAAAGCCATCCTCCAGAGGTGAGCACTGTCAGTAGCTTGGTGTTTGCTTCCAGACCGTGCTCTGCATAAGCATTCGTTCACTGATGCTCTTATCAACACGGGTGGTACGTGCCCTGGGCTGCTCTGCAGGTGGCTTCTTTCACTTTATATTTCTGAGCATCTTTTTATGTCAGTACATAAGTAGCTATCCCATTTAAAACTTTTAGCTGTATTGTATTCCATTGTGTGGATAAGATTATGATTTAAGTTTTATGAAAGGCAATTGGTTAACCCATTTTATTACATGCTATAGTAAACATTTTTGTCCATATTACTTTACTAATATTTCTGTAGGATAAATTCCTAGAAGTAAGACTGCTAAATCATCAAACATATTTAAAGTGCCAAATTGCCCCCAAATGTAATAATTAACACTCCTCTCATCAGTGTATGAGATTCCTCGTTTCCCCATATCGTCATCAACATTAAATAGTGCCTATTTTCAGTTTTGCTAATGCTGTTAACTTGGAAACGTGTGTGTCTTCATTTGGTAGGTAAGTTGCCCAGTAGAGAAGTTGTGTTTGGGGGTTGATACCTCTAGGGAAGGAAGGAGGGCTTGTCACTGGCCCCTCCTGAAGACAGCTCATTCTAGTTCTTCACCTTCGTGTCGAGAGGGGAGGTGGGTCTCAGGGCCTGTTTCATTCAGTGTGGGTGTTAAGGGCAGCTGCAGCAGCCAGCCAGGAGACCCCTAAACTAGGTAGGATTCACACCTTGTACGCTGCCCTGGTCAGCATCCACCAGAATGGAACAGTTTCTCCTACCCCTGGACCCAAAACTATTGTATCGGAAAAGGTAGCTTATTTTCTCCTAGACCCGATTAGATTGGCTCAACCGTCCTATCTTACTTAGGAAAACAAGTTAAATAGAATCTTCTTTTAGCTGGAAACTGCCCACTGTCTAAACTCTTAAGCGGCTTTTGAACTGCCAGTGAGTTCACTAAGTGGTGCCGATTGGGCCACGGGAACAGCGCTTGCGAAGGCGTCGAGGTCAGACACGTCTAGGACAGACACGTCAGTCTGGGAAGGCAGGGGCCAGATTCCTTCAGGGAGGCCCGTGCTGCGCGCACACACCAGCCTCCAGGACTTTAATGGCTTCCTACCTTGGAGTCTACGAGGCATCTCGCTCCAGAGCTTCACGGAGGCCATGCCAAGGAAAGGGGGGGGGCCCTTTGGGAATTCGCCGCTCACATTTGGCAGTGGGAAATCTATCAAAAGGCCCTTTCCTAAGGGAAATGTTCCGCTCGTGCAGCTGTGAGCTATCTGTTAAAGCAGAGGGGACGCCTAAGCCACACTGCTCAGGCGCGTTCCGCCCCCTCCTCCAGCACCGGCCTGAGGCCGGCTTCGGCTCGGGTCCTGTGCGCGTGCGCGACGCCAGAGGATCAGGGCCCGCGCGTGTCTCGGTTGCCTGGATACCGCTGCGAAGCAGTAGCTGCGGCTTGCGCTCCAGTTGCCGTGTCGCGGCTGTTGCTAGAACTGGCGGTCGGTCCTTATTTTACGAGGAGCCCGAGAAGGAGCGGGTAAGAGCCCTCGTCGGCCGTCCGCGCCTCACGAAGCCGGCCTCTCGGCCCGCCCCCAAACCTAGGATTCCGGCCGGGCCCTGGCCCCGGCCCCACCCCAAACCCGGGGAAAGGCGGGCGGCCAGGCCTGGCCCAGTTTAAACCTGGAACCCCGACCTGGTTCAGGATCCCGGACCTCGGTCCCGCCCTAAACCCCCGTCCTCCCCCAGGCTCCAAACTCCGGACCCGGGACCCCGGGCCCTGAGCCCCGTGGCCGTCGCGTCTCCCCCGCGCCCCAGGCTGACCAACCCTCCCTTTCTCGCCCCGCAGCACACCTTGATTCTTCCCAGCTTTGTCCTGGTCTGCGGAGAGCGATGCCTCTTCCCGACACCATGTTCTGCGCGCAGCAGATCCACATTCCCCCGGAACTGCCGGACATCCTGAAGCAGTTCACCAAGGCTGCGATCCGCACCCAGCCCGCCGACGTGCTGCAGTGGTCCGCGGGGTAAGCGCCCCAGGGCCAGCGCCTGGGAGAGCCGGCCCGTCCCCGTGCCCAGTCGTGCCTAGTGAATCCTTCCTGGACCAGTGGTCCAACGCTCGGGACACTTAGGGTACCGGCAAAACTTTCACTTTAGCATTGGTGGTATCTACACCTTAAAGTATCATCTAGGAAACATCATGGTTTTATTGACCACGAGACCAGAAATTACTGCAAAGTGCTCATTTATCTACAAAGCAATGACAGCTCCATTGTTGGAGAGTGGTATTTATGCAGGTAGACTAAAATTTATAAAACAGTTACACTGGGTAAAAAGTTTCTGCATTGTGTTACAAAGTCAAACTATCACAGTTTCTTTATTTGTGAAATGATTTTTACAAGGAGGAATCTTATGATTATGTTCCTTGTCTTCAGAGAACCCTCCAGGATTAGGTACCTGTTGAGTTTATTGGAACCAGAAGGTCTGGTTCACGTTGGGGTAACCATCCCAAGGCTGCTATAAGGTCAAACTCTGCCCAGCTTAGTTCACAACACATGAATCTTCGCAGTTTCTTGCAGCAAACATTCTAACCATTTCCAGGAACAGACATTAATACTTTAAAAGTCACAACTCAACAGACCTTAGAACCATTAAAATAAACCCTGTTGATTTTATAGGAAGGCTCTTTGTCCTTTTTCAGTAAACAAATTCAGACTCGGAAACTCAATTTTGTGGTCCCAAGAATCAGTATAAATTTAACTTAATATTTTTTAGTAACTAGCCCGTCAAATTTTGCTGACCTTCCCTAAACCGTGTGACCAAAGTGGATTAGTTTCCTATGACTGCTGTTAACAGATAACCACCAAACATGTTGGCTTAAAACAAGAAACGTTTATTCTCTTACAGTTCTGGAAGCCAAAAGTCCAAAATCAGTTTCCCCAGGCTACAGTCAAGATATTGGTGGGACTTTGCTCTCTCTGGAGGTTCTAGGGAGAGTCTGATCCCTCCCCTTGCCTTTTCCAGCTTCTAGAGCTGCATTCCTTGCATTGTTTGGCTCCTGGCATACCTCCATCGCCAATACTGGCATCCTCACATCTACCTCTGCCTCCCTCTTCTAGGGACACTTGTGATTGCATTTAGGAACCATCCTGATAAGCCAGGATGATTTTCCCATCTCAAAATCCTCACTCGGGCTTCCCTGGTGGTGCAGTGGTTGAGAGTCCGCCTGCCGATGCAGGGGACACGGGTTCGTGCCCCGGTCCGGGAAGATCCCACATGCCGCGGAGCGGCTGGGCCCGTGAGCCATGGCCGCTGAGCCTGCGTGTCCGGAGCCTGTGCTCCGCAACGGGAGAGGAGGCCACAACAGTGAGAGGCCCGCGTACCGCAAAAAAAAAATCCTCACTCAATATCTGCAAACTCCCTGTTACCGTGTAAAAGAAGATCCACAGCTTCCAGGATTAGGATGAGGATGTCTTTGGGGCCCTTACTGCACCTGCCACCAGAGGCTACTGGTTAATCCAGCACTTTGCCTTCTGACAAATTCTTCTGTCTATTGCTTCTGAAAGACTCTCTCAAGGTTCTTGCCCAAAATTGTGGCCTCTAGTATTAACCATTATTCAAGCCTAAATAAGAGATACAACTGATTCATAAGAGTTTATTTGTTCTCTACCAAACATTCCAAGATTTAATCTTTTTTTTTTCTTGGAACATTACATTTGGTAACACTTTAGAGACAACTATTTTAAGCTTCACTTTAATTTAAAAGGCTTAATCGAGAAATTTCTGAATGTTCCATGCAGCTAATTACTCTTAAGAGCAGTTTTGGAGTTTAGGAGAAAAAGCAAGCATTAGTCATGTGTCCCAACTCTCTCAGAACAGAATCTGTTAGGGAGAGATGTCATCCAGAAGAGGGTGAATTGGTCTTTGAAAGATTTCATAGTGATTGGGGTTAAGACAAGGCAGAAGAGGAAACAGCGTATAACATGAGGGCCACGACAGGAGGGGAAAAGCAGCGGAAAGCAAAGCAGAAAGCCAGGGTGCGTCTGGAAGAGACTGCTGTGGAAGGTTCCAGCACGCATTCAGGGGAGGGTTCTTCTCAGACGAGCCTCACCCCCAGCCTCTGCCGCAACGCAGCGGCTAATTGGCTGTACATGATGATGTCATTGAGTCCTGAAGGCTTGTGCTCACGTGCGCCTTATACTCGAGGGCATGTGACACAAGTTGGCCTGGCCACTCAGGCAGGCTTCCTCCACCTCGGCTCTATGGCTGCTTTGGAGTGACATCTCTTTGGGGGGTGTGGGGCTGTCCTGTGGATTAGAGGGTCCTTGGCGGCCTGCTGACCTGCCCCCACCAGGTGCCAGAAGCACCATCCACCCCAACTTGTGGCAACCAGAAGTGTCTCCAGACGCGGCCAGTGCCTTCCTGGGGAAGGGGCGCTGCGCTAGAGGCTGGGCCGAGCCTGGTGATTGGTTTGACGCGTGGTGAGGAGTAAAGTCCGCGAAATCGTTGAAAACCCTAATTCGGAACATGGCAAAGTGAAGCACCCCCTCAACCTGGCCCTGTAGGTCTTGAGGTCCACGTTTGTCTAACTGCCTGCCTTTTAGCTTTCTCTCAGACTATTAAATTCACAAAATATGACTGGACTTGTCCTAAAAGCGTGAAAATAAAGTCAAATTTGAGGGGTGGAGAGAGAAGAAGGGGATGAGATATAACATTTCTGTTAGCCTAACAAATACCTATTTATCTACATTTTGTTACATCAGAGATGTCTCTATTTACTCATATCTTTTTTAAAAATTTTATTGGAGTAGAACTGATTTACAGTGTTGCATTAGTTTCGGCTGTACAGCAAAGTGATTCTATCCATTCTTTTTCAGATTCTTTACCCATATAGGTTATTACAGAATATTGAGCCGAGTTCCCTGTGCTCTACAGTAGGTCCTTGTTGGTTATCTGTTTTACATAGAGTAGTGTGTATGTTAATCCCAAGCTCCTAGTTTATCTCCCCACCCACCATTTCCCCTTTGGTAGCCATCATTACTCATATCTTTTATTTTTATTTCTTTTTCGGTACGCAGGCCTCTCACTGTTGTGGCCTCTCCCATTGCGGAGCACAGGCTCCGGACGTGCAGGCTCAGCGGCCGTGGCTCACGGGCCCAGCCGCTCCGCGGCATGTGGGATTTTCCCAGACCGGGGCACGAACCCGTGTCCGCTGCATCGGCAGGCATTGGCAGGCAGATTCTCAACCACTGCGCCACCAGGGAAGCCCTACTCATATCTTTTAAGTTATTACCTGTGGCCCTGGATGATTTAGTGTTTTGTTTCCCTGGATATGTCATTTCTTTGATGGAGGTAAAGTCATGGGGGCAGCAAATGATGTGGCTTCAGCCGCCGGCCCCGGCTGACACGTGCCCAAGGGGAGTGAGTTTCACAGAAGGACCCTGCCTGGCACCCTGCCCGCCTCCAGCCAGAGCCCAGGTGTACACCCCCTCCTGACTTGTTGCCCCAAACTGTCTCTGTGCCCCAGCTTATTCCCAGTTTAAGCAGTAATATCCGTGTCCCAGAAAGGAACAATTAAGGGAAAAAAATACTAAAAAACAAACAAACAAAAAAAAACAGGCAGGAAAAGTGAAGGGTAGGGGGAGGTCCGCACCTGACTTAGCCAAACAGTGATTTCCCTGCTCCGGGTGCCTTAGAGCTGAATAGGCGCAGAGATGCTTGAAATCAAGCCCCTCAAAAAGCAAGGCCAAGACCCTCAACTGTCAAAGTGGCATGACGGACCATGACCTTGCACTCGGGTCATGCGGGGCCCCGACCTCCACATCCCCTGGCAGTCTCAGGACTCTGATGGCGTTCGCTGGATAAGTGTAGCACCTGTTACCGGGGCCCTGAGACCGGGGCTGCCATTGTCCATGCGGTGCAGACAGAGAAACTGAGGCACGGGTGGAGGTGAAGTCCGAGAGCTGAGTGGAGGAGCCGGGACAGGAGCTGGGCCAGGGCACCCAGCAGTGTCCTCCCTCGTCACTGTCGCCCTCTGGGTTCATTGACAGAAGTACATGAATTCAGGGGCTGGTTGTGTGCTGATGAGCCTTCAGAGATGTCTGTCGTTGTCAGGTATTTTTCAGCTTTGTCAAGAGGAGATCCACTTCCTGTAAAAGACAGAATCGAAATGCCCATGGCTACTCAGAAAACAGACACAGGCCTGACTCAAGGACTCCTTAAAGTTTTGCACAAGCAGGTATAAGAGTTTGCTATCAGTCAGCTGAACTTGAGATAAAACGCCACAGAAAGCTCCATGCAAGCCCCGCCTTCCCTGCAGTAAACCTTCAAGGTTTATTCAAAGAAGGAATCTTGGATTCAGGGCCTCTCTCTGGTTTAAAGAACCCAAGATAGCTACTCATGATTATATAGAAATATAATTTCTCTTAAATACTGAATTCAGATGCAAGAGGCTGCTAGACTAAGAAAAATATCTGAAAATATGAAATTTTAGACATGGGAGTTGCAAGATCCTTCTTGAAATATGTGTTTGTAAAAACTATGCTAACATGATAATCCGCCACCTCCTTCATCTGAAAGACAGATTGCCCTCGGGCGTCTGGCTTCCAGCCCTCCTGAGAGCCCTCGAGACCCACCATCTCACTTGGAAAGTTCATAGAAAGTGTATTTTATCTGAATGATTGGGCTGTGTTGCTAAAAACAACCTCAGTGGTATAACCCTGAGTTTTAAAGCGACTCGTCCCCATTATACATCTCGAAGTCCTGTGTTCCTGTTCGGGGTGCAGTGACTTCTGGAAACGAGATTTTCCCATTTCTAGTTTTTCTAGATTTTCCCATGTCTAGTTTAAGGGAAAACGAATAATCACTGCAAGGGGTAGTTTGGGAAAAGACATGCTAAAGTTGCTCAAACCTCTTTCACGCAGAATATTGCTAGCAGATCACAGGAGTTACCAGTTTTCACGAAGTTGTCTAAAAGAGTAGAAGGAATAAATTTATTTTCAGTGTTGAGATTTACCCCATTTAACTGTTAGCATGTTTCAGGGTTGGATTTTATTTGATTTATTGGAGTTTTATTTGTATTGTGAAGTATTTCAGGCAGACAATAGAGAATCATGTACGCCATGTCTGTGTGCCCATTTTAATAAGTCATAACATTATGCCATGTTTGTTTCCCAGTCCTTTTTTCTCTTGAGAAGTAACTTGTTGCCAGTCTCTAGTTCCCAGCCCCCTTCTCTGCCTGTGCAGCATCCCCTGTCCCCAGACACACACATCCCCCCCTCCCCTCCCCAGGGCTAATGGTGCAGTGAATTCAGAGTTCATCTTTGAAAGGGGATGGGTGCTCTGTTTAAGTCTTCAAGAGCGTTCTATTACTTCTTGGGGCTTTTAAACTTAACGTAGATTGTGTCATGCTGTGTTTTCTAAACAGTGTAGCCACAAGGAATATGTGGAATTAGCAGATCTTGAGCAGAAATGGAAAAATCTGTGCCTGCCAGTAGAAAAGTTCAGAGCTCTCTTGCAGTTGGATCCTTGCGAAGACAAAATCGAGGAGATAAAATTTTTAGCGCTTGGATGCAGCATGCTTGGTGGGGTACGTACCTATAAGTAGCATATTAATAATTCTGTGTGCTCATAGGCCTGGCTTAAAAATGATTTAGGTGTTTCAGTAACCGAAGCAACACTTTCATTACTTTAGTAATCTTGTCTTAGAAAAGCAATTTTTTTCAGATGTTTATTGTATTTTAGGCTTATAGTTACTTTAGTTTACAAAAGTTAAGTACTTATGAATGCCTCAATTTAAAAGATGTTAACAGTAGACAAACCATACAGATACTGTTAAAATGTGTTTAGTTTTTAGAAGAGAATGCATCAGTGACTTTTATTAAACTACATGTCACTTGGTAAATGATACTATGTTGCCCTCATCTGTGCAAAGAGGCATAAGATTATTTTCTATTTTAGTTAAAATCTGTTATTAGTAACTAATACTGTAGATACCTTGCTGATGTTAAAAAGTATAACTCATACAACTTAGGAATGAAGACACAGGGAATTCCCTGGTGGTCCAGTGGTTAAGACTCCGCGCTTCCACTGCAGGGTGCATGGGTTTGATCCCTGGTTGGGGAGCTATGATCATCCCACAAGCCAGGTGGCTCGGCCAAAAAAAAAAAAAAAAAAAGACGAAGAAGGAAAAGGAATGAAGACACAGACGTTCCTTAAGGGAGGTGGGTGTGGTAGGGAGGGGATGGAAGTCTAGAATCTCTCCTTAGCCTTAGTATTTGAGTCACCCTGTGAGGCACACGGGTCAAGTGCAGGGAAAGTTACCACTTTAAGTTTGTGAAGAAAGGGGTTGAGAAAAGAGAGCTAGCTCCCTTTACTGCAGAGACGAGCAAAGTTTGCTACCCTCTCCCTTCAGTCTTTGGACCCCAGAGCACGTAACTGGCTAACTCTTAGTCCTCACTTCATGGGGTGCCCTCGTCTCGGGTCCACGCATCAGCCTCCTTAATTCTGTTTTAACTTTTAAGAATTACTTTATGTAACACTACCTCACGTGACCACTAACACAACTAAACGCCGGCAACTAACCTCCAACCCGTCCCCCTGCCGCCCACACCTGAAGCATCAGCTCCCCTGATCTCACGCTTCCCATTGATCCCATATGGACCCCAAGAAATACATCATTTAGTTGGTTTTAACTTTATGTTGTTACTAATCTTCTGGAACTTTTTTTCACTGCCAAGTAGATTTCTCTTTATTCATCTGTATCATTACAGACGCTGTGGTTCATTCATCTCCTCTGCTGTGTGAATATAGTGCAATTTACTGCTTCTGTTAGTGGTCCCAGCGAGAACCTCTGAAACCCCAGTAAAGTCGGGTGTTAGGCTAGTCGCTCCCTTTTGCTGTGTACCTGCCCACAGGCGGTGTTTCCGGTCAGCCATAGAGAGAGCGGTCAGCCCTGGGCTGGACACCTCAGACCAAGTTCCCTCCTCTAGGCTCAGAGGCCACCAGGGAGAATCCCAGCGGGGTTTCATTGGAGGAAATTTTTTTTAAATAAATTTATTTATTTTTGGCTGCATTGGGTCTTCGTTGCTGCGCGCGGCTTTCTCTAGTTGCAGCGGTCGGGGGCTACTCTTCGTTGTGGTGCGCGGGCTTCTCATGGCAGTGGCTTCTCTTGTTGTGGAGCATGGGCTCTATGTGCGCGGGCTTCAGTAGTTGTGGCACGCAGACTCAGTAGTTATGGCTCACGGGCTCAGTATTTGTGGCTCACGGGCTCAGTAGTTGTGACGCACGGGCTTAGTTGCTCTGCAGCATGTAGGACGTTCCCGGACCAGGGCTTGAACCCGTGTCCCCTGCACTGGCAGGCAGATTCTCAACCACTGTGCCACCAGGGAAGCCCTATTGGAGGAAATTTTATGTTGCTTTGTTCATCTGGAACTCTGGAAGCAAGATTTTAATAATATAAAATTAATAACTAATATTTGATTTTATGGTTTGCTCCTCAAAACTTAGTTGTGAAATTTAGATTTTTATAATGATGAGAAATTAGACTATTTCATATTTGGGGATCCATCTTTGTAATTTCTACCTCCCTACTCAGGAGAATCAGCCATTAGATTTCAAACCAAACCAAGCCTGTTTTGTAAGATAAGACCTCTTACTGTGTGTGGGGTGTGACACTAGATGGAGACATTTGTTAAGGATGGAGCTTCCTTTCTGAAGTGACTACTGGGGAAGGGACAGGGAAACAGCACACACACGCTTCTCTAGTCTTCCTATAACGTGTCACTTATCCCCGTCAGCCAGTGTGGGACCCTGGCCTGTCCCCTGAGGAAGCCACCTCTGCCAGGAGTCTTTGCTGTTGGCCTTTGACTCTCTCCTGGTGCCAGTGGCCCCCTTCTCACTGTGGAAAGCGGGGAACCTTTCATACTTTCATATCCAGGCGAAGTTCGCAGCCTGAGATGCCAGCTCTGCCCTGGCCTGCCCACCCCCGTACCCCAAGTGCAGGGCTGACAGCCGTGCTCTGGGTCCACGGGGGCCAGGAGGAGCCAGGCCCAAGGTGGCACTTGTTTTGTTGATGCACTGAGTGCCCGCATTGGCGGGGTAGCTTGGAGATGCCCCCGGAGCACAGTGCTGTGACTTCTGGGAGACGCTTCTTCATCTAATTTGGCATCTTAGCATTTGTCTTTATGCTTAAGAAAGAAAACCTTCACAAAGGAGCGGATGAAGAAGTGAAGCGAGGTGAGGAGGACTCTTTCGTGGGTCACTGCTGTCCACCTCGTCGCACACAGGACTGCTGTGAAATTGGACGCTGGTCGCTCTGCCTGGACGTGTCGTAGCGACTCCTGCTGCCCCGCCCACTCCACGGCGTCTCACGGCTTGTGGCTCTTCAGTTGCTCTTCGGAGCCACTCTAGTCAGATGAATCGAGTTCTCTGCAAAGATTGGAACCTCAGATGTCTGAGCCACACGCGTCGTTCACCCTCTGTTCCTTCCACGGACGTCTGTCAGTGTGGCTTCCTGTGGGCCTCGCCCTGAGTGCCGAGCGTCCCGAGACCCCCTGCCCGTGGAGGGACGTCTGGTACATCATCGAAGCCCCGAGCGCTGCTCTGGTTCTCACATCGAAGCTTCAGACGGGGTGGGGGAGGGTCAGGGGCCGGCCGTGTCTGTGGGCACCTCTCCCTTGCCGGGCGAAGCGAAAACAAGTCTGTGTTGTGACCTTCACCTTAGGTTTCTGCAGCCCCATCAGGGGTCCTAAGCATTTAAGAGGTGGATCAACATTTGTCATCTGTTTTTTGAAGTATGGACATCTTTTTTGTAATGTAAAAACGTGTGGCCCAAGTCCCCATTGCACCCACACACGACTGACAAAGCCCGTAATGACAGACTACCCACCTGCCTCTGGTTCGGGTTTGAAAAGCCTTTGCACTTCGAGCATCCCTCCGTGTGTACAGCTGCCAACATATGCGCGTGTCACGTAATTTCCCATTAGAACGTACTGCTTACGAACGGCCAGCGTTTCTAGCGTTCTTACCAGGTGCGGGAATGTTCGGAGCCCTTTGTCTGTTTTCTCTTTTGTCCTCCCAGCAGCCCTTGGAGGAGAGTCCTGTTCTCCGAATCGCAGGGTGGTGAGCTGTGGGCAGAGGCTCGGCGCTGCAGGTGGAGGTGGTCAGGCAGGATTCGGACTCAGACCACGGGCTCCGGAGGTGCCGCCATCGGTAGACGCGGGGGATGGAGGGGCCCCTGAGGATACCCCTGTAGCCCAGGGAGTGCGCCGCCCTCAGGTTGGGACACCGTGTCAGAGAGTAACATCTAGGCCTTCCCACTGATACCGTTTTATGTCCTCACGTGATCCGCACCCCAGAAATCTTTGTGTCAGCCTCCCAACAGCTCTGGCTCTGGACCAGCTGCAGTCTGGCTGCTCTGCCCGCACGCGCCACAGAGACTCCTGCTGCCCCGTCCACTCCACGGCGTCCACTCCGCCTGTTGGGTCCGCTGTCTGTGACGCGTCGAGATGCCCTGTGCACTGCAGGCAGCACCTGGCTCGCTCTCGGCCGCTCTCCCCGGGGCCCCCAGTTCAGGGTCCCGCTGGGCCTCTCGAGTCCATTCTGAGACGCCCATCCCCGTGGCCAGTGCAGAGATGTGGCCCTGACGTGAGTGCAGGCGTCCAGCCGCAGTCATGTTTAGGAACTGCCTCTGCTGACCAAGCAGCTGATCGTGGGCCCCTGGGCTCGCTGCCCCACAGGCTGAGCGTCTCCTCTGTGGGGAAGCGGGGGTGGGGTTGGCGGATGCTGGGCCTGGTAGCCCCTCCGTCCCTTCAGCCTGATGGACTGGCTTCACTCCAGCACCATGTCCGGCCAACTGGAGAATGTGTGTCTCCCTGCGGCACCGGCCGTAATCCCCAGGACCACGTTGTAAATTAGGAAAGCTGCGAGGATAAGGAAACAAAAAGGCTCGCAGGCTTTTTAGTTTTTGTTTTTAACATCTTGATTGGAGTATAATTGCTTTACATTTTTGTGTTAGTTTCTGCTGTATAACAAAGTGAATCAGCTATACGTATACATATATCACCATATATCCTTCATCTTATGTCTCCCTCCCACCCTCCCTATCCCACCCTCCCTATCCCACCCCTCTAGGTGGTCACAAAGCACCGAGCTGATCTCCCTGTGCTATGCGACTGCTTCCCACTAGCTATCTATTTTATGTTTGGTAGTGTATATATGTCCATGCCACTCTCTTACTTCGTCCCAGCTTACCCTTCCCCCTCCCCATATCCTCAAGTCCATTCTCTACATCTGCGTCTTTATTCCTGTCATGCCCCTAGGTTCTTCAGAACCATTTTTTTTTTCAGATTCCATATATATGTGTTAGCATACAGTATTTGTTTTTCTCTTTCTGACTTACTTCACTCTGTATGACAGACTCTAGGTCCATCCACCTCACTACAAATAACTCAATTTCGTTTCTTTTTATGGGGAGTAATATTCCATTGTATATATGTGCCACATCTTCTTTATCCATTCATCTGTCGATGGACACTCATGTTGCTTCCATGTCCTGGCTATTGTAAAGAGAGCTGCAATGAACATTGTGGTACATGACTCTTTTGGAATTATGGTTTTCTCAGGGTATATGCCCAGTAGTGGGATTGCTGTGTCATAGGGTAGTTCTATTTTTAGTTTTTTAAGGAAACTCCATACTGTTTTCCATAGTGGCTCTGTCAATTTACATTCCCACCGACAGTGCAAGAGGGTTCACTTTTCTCCACACCCTCTCCAGCATTTATTGTTTGTAGATTTTTTGATGATGGCCTTTCTGATTGGTGTGAGGTGATACCTCATGGTAGTTTTGGTTTGCATTTCTCTAATGATTAGTGATGTTGAGTGGCCTTTCATGTGTTTCTTGGCAATCTGTATATATTCTTTAGAAAAATGTCTATTTAGGTCTTCTGCCCATTTTTGGATTGGGTTGTTTTTTTTTTTTTTGATATTGAGCTCATGAGCTGCTTGTATATTTTGGAGATTAATCCTTTGTCAGTTGCTTCATTTGCAAATATTTTCTCCCATTCTGAGGACTGTCTTTTCATCTTGTTTATGGTTTCCTTTGCTGTGCAAAAGCTTTTAAGTTTCATTAGGTCCCATTTGTTTATTTTTGTTTTTATTTCCATTTCTCTAGGAGGTGGGTCAAAAAGGATCTTGCTGCGATTTATGTCATAGAGTGTTCTTCCTATGTTTTCCTCTAAGAGTTTTATAGTGTCTGATCTTACATTTAGGTGTTTAATCCATTTTGAGTTTATTTTTGTGTGTGGTGTTAGGGAGTGTTCTAATTTCATTCTTTTACATGTAGCTGTCCAGTTTTCCCAGCACCACTTATTGAAGAGGCTGTCTTTTCTCCATTGTATATTCTTGCCTCCTTTATCAAAGGTAAGGTGACCATATGTGTGTGGGTTTACCTCTGGGCTTTCTATCCTGTTCCATCGATCTGTATTTCTGTTTCTGTGCCAGTACCATACTGTCTTGATTACTGTAGCTTTGTAGCATAGTTTGAAGTCAGGGAGCCTGATTCCTCGAGCTCTGTTTTTCTTTCTCACGATTGATTTGGCTATTTGGGGTCTTTTGCATTTCCATACAAGTTGTGAATTTTTTTGTTCTAGTTCTGTGAAAAATGCCAGTGGTAGTTTGATAGGGATTGCATTGAATCTGTAGATTGCTTTTGGTAGTAGAGTCATTTTCACAGTATTGATTCTTCCAGTCCAAGAACATGGTATATCTCTCCATCTGTTTGTATCATCTTTAATTTCTTTCATCAGTGTCTTATTGTTTTCTGCATATAGGTCTTTTGTCTCCCTAGGTAGGTTTATTCCTAGGTATTTTATTCTTTTTGTTGCAGTGGTAAATGGGAGTGTTTCCTTAATTTCTCTTCCAGATTTTTCATCATTATTGTATAGGAATGCAGGAGATTTCTGTCCATTAATCTTGTATCCTGCAAATTTACCAAATTCACTGATTAGCTCTAGTAGTTTTCTGGTAGTATCTTTAGGGTTCTCTATGTATAGTATCATGTCATCTGCAAACAGTGACAGCTTTACTTCTTCTTTTCCAGTTTGGATCCCTTTTATTTCTTTTTCTTCTCTGATTGCCGTGGCTAAAACTTCCAAAACTATGTTGAATAAGAGTGGTGAGAGTGGGCAACCTTGTCTTGTTCCCGATCTTAGTGAAAATGGTTTCAGTTTTTCACCATTGAGAACGATGTTGGCCCTGGGTTTGTCATAAAAGGCCTTTATTATGTTGAGGTAAGTTGCCTCTATGCCTCCTTTCTGGAGAGTTTTTATCATAAATGGGTGTTGAAAGCTTTTTCTGCATCTATTGAGATGATCATATGGTTTTTCTCCTTCAATTTGTTAATATGGTGTATCACGTTGATTGATTTGTGTATACTGAAGAATCCTTGCATTCCTGGGGTAAACCCCACTTGATCATGGTGTGTGATCCTTTTAATGTGCTGCTGGATTCTGTTTGCTAGTATTTTATTGAGGATTTTTGCATCTATGTTCATCAGTGATATTGGCCTGTAGTTTTCTTTTTCTGTAACATCTTTGTCTGGTTTTGGTATCAGGGTGATGGTGGCCTCGTAGAATGAGTTTGGGAGTGTCTCTCCCTCTGCTATATTTTGGAAGAGTTTGAGAAGGATAGGTGTTAGCTCTTCTCTAAATGTTTGATAGAATTCTCCTGTGAAGCCATCTGGTCCTGGGCTTTTGTTTGTTGGAAGATTTTTAATCACAGTTTCAATTTCAATGCTTGTGATTAGTCTGTTTATATTTTCTATTTCTTCCTGGTTCAGTCTCGGAAGGTTGTGCTTTTCTAAGAATTTGTCCATTTCTTCCAGGTTGTCCATTTTATTGGCATAGAGTTGCTTGTGGTAATCTCTCATGATCCTTTGTATTTCTGCAGTGTCAGTTACTTCCCCTTTTTCATTTTAATTCTGTGTTGTAGGCTTTTTAAAACTGAGATTTGGAATCAGTGCCGCTGTGTGACCCTGAGCTCAGGCCACAGGGCAGGAGAGAGACCCCCATGGTCCTGACTCTGTTCAAAGGGTCAGTCAGGATATTGTCCACATTGCTATTTTCCTGCAGCAAAAAGGGACATGGTGGGAGCTGTGAGGTGGCTCATGGTGTCGTCACGAGAGCAGCTGTAATTCTGAAACTGGAAAAACCCACGGAACTGGCGCTGGAGATGCTCAGGAGGCCGCAGCGCCCGTGTTTCTCACGCGTCTCCACTTGGATTTGAGATCCGGCTCAGGCGTGCACTCTGGGCTGCAGACAGTGCAGCCACCTCCTCCTGGACGAATTTCCAACCAGGGAATAATGGGCAGGCGGTTGGAGAAGGGGGCGCTGGCCAGGGAGGGGTCCGTCCTTGTGGCTGGTGAGCCAGTAGCCTGACAGCCCACAACCCTTGGAAGTGAGAAATCTGTTGTAGGAAACAAAGTCCCCAAACCAGGCAAGGTGCCTCATGAATCCTTTAGGGTGTAAAAATTGCTGCAAATCTTTTTGCCAGAAACGTCAACACTGGTAATGTCATCTCGCCTTTGCAGAGGGAAGTGATGCCAGAACACTTTGATGTGTTTTTTCCTTAAATAGCTCTTCCTCGGAAGCGCTGGAACATCAGTCACCCAGCGCTCCTGTGCAGGCTCCTCGCCAGCTACCTCCCCCCACCGCCCCAGGTCCCACCCTCGCGACGACTGCCCTCCGCTGTGTGGGCTAAAACAGCAGCATCTAATGTAGCAATGCGTCCCTGAGACGTTTCAAGCAAGGAGCCAGTAAAATATGCAATTTTGTTTTCACCAAGTCCTCCCTCAGGACAGCCTATCGGGGGCCCGGCGTGGGCAGTTTTCCTTGGAGAAATGAATGCCGTCATTTTTCTAACTAGAGCATCGTTCTGCCCGCAGAGTTGGGCTAACGTCAGGACTGCGCCATTGCCCCAGCCCCGCCCCAGTGCATTCTGTCTCAGCAGGGCTGTCGGTCGGGGTGGGGCATGGCTGGTAGCTTTGCAGACGCCCCGAGTCCCAGCTGATGGCGATGGGGGAGATGTGCTCCTATGGTCCAGCCGAATGCCTGGAACCCAGGCACGTGTAAGCCCTGTCACTCGCTCCCCGAGCCAGCCCAGTGACTGTTGGCGGTGGTGGAATGTGGTGGTCACGGCCAAGCTCAGGAGGTTGGCTGCCTGCGTCCCGTCCCAGCTGGCTTACCTGGGACAAGTTAGCCTCTCTGGGCCCCCTTGGCCTCATCTCATGAGGTTACCGTAACGAGTAAATTAGATGCCAAGTCAGGCTCTCAGAGGGTCCCTGGGACGTGGAGGGTACCAGCCATTCGCAACTTCTGTGCAAGAACCTCATTTCAGTCCCCCTGCCTTTCCTCTCCTGCTGCCGGAAGCACAGGTGATTTTTCTCTGATATTGACCATGAGAACCTGGTCCAGCTCCTGGCACTCGAAGAAGCAAGCTGCTGTGTTGTAAGAGGACCTCAGGGAGACCCCCGTGTCGGGAACTGCAGGCAGCCTTTCAGAGCTCAGGGGGGTCTCCGGCCAACAGCCAGTAAGAGTCCAGCCCCGTTCCAGTCCTACAGCCCCAGGGAGTGAGTTCTGCCCTTCCCTAAGGGCGGCTGCAAGTGGATCCCTCACCAGTCGAGCCTCTGGATGAGAACCAAACCCTTGCTGCCACCCGATTGGAGCCTCACAGAGGGCCCGGCGAAGCAGTGCCGAGGCTCCTGACCCGCAGACACTGAGAGAGAATGAATGTGTGGTTTAAAATTTACACAGAGCTGGCTCCGGCCCTTTGCGTGTCCCTGAGGCCATGGGATGTACTTCCCCCACAGTCACTGTTCTGGTCAAGCAGGTCTGCGTGCGACTTTCCCTAAACCTGCACCTTTCCCCTGGGGACTGTCCTCTGTAGCCATCCCACCGGTTTTTTCTTGCTGTTTCTCCTTGTGAGTGCAGCCCAGATTCATTCCCACGGGAGCTTCTCTGGAGGGTTCTAGTCTGTCTCCTAGGCTTGCTGTCTGAGCTCTGTCCTCCCTACAGTGGCAGCTCCTCGATGTTAGTGCCACCAGGGATGTCCCAAGTCATTCCCATTTTTAAAAAAAAATTTTTAATTCTTTTATTTTTTTCCTCATTAGATTTTTTTCTATTAAGGTATAGTTGATTTACAGTGTTGTGTTAATTTCTGCTATAAGAGTCATTCCCATTTAACATAAGATAAAATCTGGGGGCTTCCCTGGTGGCGCAGTGGTTGAGAATCCGCCTGCCAATGCAGGAGACACGGGTTCAATCCTTGGTCCAAGAAGATCCCACATGCCACGGAGCAACTAAGCCCGTGCACCACAAGTACTGAGCCTGCGCTCTAGAGCCCGTGAGCCACAACTACTGAGCCCATGTGCCACAACTACTGAAGCCCGCATGCCAAGAGCCCATGCTCCGCAATGAGAGAAGCCACTGCAATGAGAAGCCCGCACACTGCAATGAAGAGTAGCCCCCACTCGCCACAACTAGAGAAGGCCTGCGTGCAGCAACGAAGACCCAATGCAGCCAAAAATAAATAAATAAAATAATTAACTCTATTTAAAAAATAAATAAATAAAATAAAATCTGGGAATCAAATTTTTTTCAGGCCAATTACAATACATCTCGATCAACCCTTTTCTTTTTCTTTCTTAAGGCAATTATAAATTCCCCTAGTTCTTAATTCACACCGAGAGGATGTACTTTTGAGAGAACTTCTGTAAAATGTACTCAGGTGTTTATTCTGCTGCTGTCTTTCCTTTCAGTTTAGTGAATCCCGGTAGTAACCGTTTCTCCACCTGGTTTGTGGTGTTTCTAGTCATTGAACACTGCCATGAAGCACCTGTGTGAGATCCTGACTGCTGACCCCGAGGGGGGGCCTGCGCGCATTCCCTTTGAGACTTTCTCCTACGTCTACCGTTACCTGTCGGGACTCGACTGGGATATATCTGCATCAGACACGGAGTCCTACCTCTCCTCTCTGAAGAACAGCATGTAAGTGCTCGAGGGCCCAGGAACGCAGGTGTCTCGGTGGCGGGACGACTTCTTTCTTCCCATTCTTCTCTGCTCTCAGATAACGTGGTACCCGCGAATCCAGCCTTTTGTAGAAGGGAAGGCGGCACACGCTGTGCCCCGAGGTGTCACTCAGTGATGCTGAGGATACCCGGGCCTCGGGAGGCTGTGCCGGTCTCTGCAGACTTCAGAGGGAGACAACTTATCTCGTCCTTAAGAAACATGTATCCAAAACGCATCTTGATTCTTAAACACGGGATGTCACATGGTTTAAAACCGGGGCATGTTCAAAAGTAAGAATACATTTCTCAACAATGAAACACCGAATGGGTCCCTGCAGGTGGAGGGCGTGAGTGAGGAGAGACCCCGTGCCCTCTGCCCTCCCCCGCCCCGTGCTGTGCTGCCTGTGTGTGGGGGAGGGGACGCGGGGGAAGGGCCACCCCTCTACGGCGGGGGGACTCGGGGGGAGGGCCTCCCCTCTAAGGGGGGCGACGCAGGGGAAAGGGCCGCCCCTCTAATGGGGGAGACGCGGGGGGAGGGCCGCCCCTCTGGGCGGGGGAAGGGCCGCCCCTCTAACGGGGGGGGGGACGCGGGGGGAGGGCCATCCCTCTGGGCGGGGGGACGCGGGGGAAGAGCCGCCCCTCTAACGGGGGGGGGGACGCGGGGGGAGGGCCGCCCCTCTAAGGGTGGTGACGGTGCTGCTTCAGGCAAGCCAAGAGGGAGGAGGAGGCCCTGTGATGAAAGGGCAGCGCCCCAGGCTGCCAGGCCTCCCAGTGCCGCCAGGCCTCCCAGTGCCGCCTCTGTGCCGGGATGTAGTCGGGGGTTCAGATCACGAGAGAGCCAGCGCTGGGAGCTGGTGACGGTGACAGCTCCGCCGCCTGGCCCCTGAGAGCCCACGCCCGGCAGGCCCATCACAACCTCCCAGGCTCGGTGCCCTCCACCGTCCCCAACCGCCCACGTCTGGGGTGCCCCGGAGCTGACCTCTCAGCCCTCCCTGTCCCTTCCTCCCCTCCTCCCTTCAGAAGCGCACCCCCTTGAGGACCCGCCACCGGACTGGGCCTCCAGACCCCGTCCTCCCATTTTTCCTCCCTCTGGTCCGTCATCCACCGACGTGGCAACCTCTCCCCTCCCCCTCGAAGCTGCGGCGCCTCGGTCTCTCTCCGCCTCTCCACACACCTGCGGCCGGCCCCGCACTCTGACCTCTCAGACCTCCGTCTGGCGGCCGCGGTTCCTTCATCCTCCTGGGCCTCCCCGTCTCCCCAGACACCACGACTCCCTGGCCCTCTCCTCGCCCGTCCCAGGGGAATCTGCCCGCTGCCAGCGGTCGCCCCTCCCTGATCCTCCTCTTTCCTGAGCCCCGCCGCCCCGTGCCGCCCGCTCGTGCCGCCCGCTCACCGAGGACGAGCCCGAGGGGGGGCCTGGCGTCCTGCTAAAGCCGTCTGACCTGGGGACCGCCCCCTGCCCCTGCTGCCGTCCCCGACCAGGCCCCAGAGCGGCTCACACTCACGCACTGACCAGAGCCCTCCTGTCCCCCTCCCTGTGGCCAGCCTCCGAGCCCGGCCCTCCATTCCCCTCTCCTGTCGCCTCCCGCGGGGACCCCAGCCCCTCCTGGCACGCGGCCCCTGTCTGGCCGCTGACCTCCGCACTCGGATGTCACAGCGCCCGCTCGCCCTCTCCTCGGCCGTGTAGGTGGGTCCGGTGCACACGTCAGGCTTATTAACACGTCCCAACAGAACTCCATATCCCCCGGACCTTCCCCTCTGCAGTTCTGCTTCCCCGCTTGTGGACGGCGTCACCGTCCCCCCACTAGGTCAGGACAAGACGTGGGTGACTCTCGACGGAAGCCCCTTCCCCCCGACCCCTCCCCCCGGGACCCGCTGCTGCCCCTGGTTCTGGCCCCACCGGTTCTCCCGCCTGCACCTCCCCAGCTCGGCCGTTCCTCACACGGCGGCCACCGTCCCCGGGAATGATGACTCGAGTCACGTCCCCGCCACGCCTTCCCGGCCTCTCGCGCCCAGGGGCTGATTCCTGCCCGACCCGCCACCGTTTGCCTGGTGAGCGCTGCCTGTGCGTCTCTCCCGCCCGCGGCGCTTCAGCCACACGCCGCCCTGGGTTTGGAGAAGACAAAGCTTGCCCCGACTCCAGGCCTCTGCCCTGGCCTCAGACACCCCGCCCATCTGCACAGCTGCCGAGGGTCCTCAGCTCAGCAAGGCCTCCCCTAAGGGGCTCTGCCCATGAGGCAGCACCTTCCGCCCTGGGTCCCACCGTGAAGCCGTCTTCCGTGCTGTGCGTGGAGCACAGCCATGCGGCGGGTTCAGCAGCCTGGGGTGGCGTCTGCACGCGGAGCGGTGCTGGGGGGACATCGGTGAATGCACCCCACGGGTGGTGGGGATGGCGGGACACGGGAGCCTCTAAGGAGTTCGGGTTATGTCTGGTGGCACTAGGGATCCATAGAAGGTCTTAGGGAGCGTGGTGGTGAATTTTGGTTAGAAGACCCCTTGAGCAGCAGATGTAAGGGGACTAGCTAGGAGGTTTCTGCGAAGGTCTGGAAAAGAGCTGACAAAGAAGCGAGAGGCTTTTTAGTGCTGCTTGGATTTGGGTGGCTGACTGGAGGTGAGGAGTGAGGGGAGAGAGCCTTCCAGGATGCCCAAGTGGCTCCCGCCCGGGTGGATGTTTGTGTCTCTCCCAGGAAGGACCTGGGGGCGGCAGTACTTGTGAGTTGATGTGCCTGTGGCGGGGTCGGGGCGGGGGGTGCTGCAGGACGTGTCAGGGAGCTCAGACCCAGGCTGGGATCCTCCCAGGGGGACGCCGGGCATCCCAGTATGAGGAGAGCACCAAGGGTGGGGCAGCGGGAGTCCAGCCTTTTTGAGGTGGGGGCAGTGAGTAAGGAGGACCTGAAGCAGGAAGAGTGAAGCGGGGGAAGTGACGCCAGGAAAGGCTTGGGGGAGGGGGCGGGCAGTGAGGGGCCTTGTCCAGAGCGGCAGACCCCAAAGCTGTCCCTTACGCTGGCCACAGAGGTCACTGTGCCCCTGGCACCGGTGATTTCCGAGGAGTGATGGGGACAGAGGAGCTGAAGTGTGGCCTCCAGCTACCCACACGGGTACAGCTCACACTCCCAGGAACGGGGAGGTAGGCTTGACCTCCACAGGGAGGGGCTGAAGGTAAAAAGAAGGGCATTTAACTGCCGGCTGGGAGGTCGGGGTTTATAACCTGGTGTTTGAAAATACAGACAATAACGGGATTCCCCTGCTCCGGAGCAGAGGATGGTCCAATCCCCATCCTCCCGGCCCGTTGCCAAGCGGCCACAGTGGGAGGCTCTCCCACAGGTGTGGTTCCCCTGGGCCCGTAAGAGATGGTTCCTTTTTACGGTAAAATATATTTTAGAACCGCTAACTTGTGTTCCTTTTACTTTTAAATATGAGCCCTCAAGACAGCTCTAATTTTCCCACCGATGTGGGAAATCAGCATTGTTACAGTTCAGTGTTTTTACATCTACTAAGTTGCTAGTAGAGATTTACTAATGTTCACCATCTTTTATCTATAGATAAAAAATCAAAAGATATACTCATCAGTGCCAAAGTTTCATAGACTTAAGACAGTCCTTTGAGTTTTACTGGACCAATGCTTAAAATAGAAAGATACTTTTGTTATACTAGTGACTAAAATTTGAGTTGTCAATAAAGAAAAAACTGCAAACATAGTACTGAGTTTTTCACCTAGAAAGATATGTGCGTTTTTTGTAAAAGGGAATAGAGTGCTTTATTTTTAGAGGTAAGAATTACTGATTTGAAACCATAAATTATCAATTTTTTAAGGTAAAACTTATAAATTATACTGTATTCCATAAAAATTGTATTGTGTGCAGTAAGAAATTACTAATAAGTGTCTTTATCTGTTTCCAATTTAGAGACTCTAGAAAGGATGGCATGATAGGACTTTCAGATTTTCTTCGTTCTAAAAAGGAAAATGTAGAAAACCTCGAAAAGAAAACTCAGAAGACATAGGCCATTAATACAGAGAAGAACACATTTTAATGTCAAAATAGTGTTTTTTAAAATCTTGGCATCAAATACAACTTGTCATTAACCACATGCATATGTAGTGTGAGTTTTTCTTTTAATGGAATGTGACCAGTGCATCATGGGGCCCTATTTAATGATTATTCTTCACCGTGTTCTCCTAAGAACCTTAATGCAAAACATTCACAGCAGTGAAATGATCTGAGTAAAACAATGTTTGGATGCTGCAGAGTAGGAAGGGGAATGGGCAGTTTAAAATCAGCTGTATCTCTTCTTCTTTCAAAACTCCTGAGCGTCAGGAAGGCAGATGCCCCCTGCTCCCTGGCAGCCACACCTAAGGCTCCCTGGGAGAAGAGTCTTCCGCTGAAGCTGGGTCTGCTCTGTGACAGGAGGGCCTGAAGGACTCACTGGCTGGAAGCGCATCCGTGGCTGGGAAGCAAACTGGACCATCAACTTGGACCAGCACTTGGTCCACTGGACAGAGATAAGCCTTGAGATCCTTTATTTGCTCTCTTGATACAAAGTCCTCAAAATGACAGTGTCAATGAATACATCTCAGGTTAGTTTTCTGAGAACTTGGGAATGTTTTCTCTCTGCAGATTTGTTACCATGCTAGTAAATTTTATCGGTGTTCAAAGACTTGTGAAAACCCAAAGTTAGGAGATGCAGTTGTTATCTAAAGAAGTGTGTCATTTTTTGCACTGAAAGGTGTGAAGTATATTTTTCATCTGGACACTAAGCTACTGTATTTGAGATGATCGTTTTCCTGGACTTACAGTCACCCTTGCAGTGAACAGACGATATAGAGAGACTATTCATAAAATTACAAGAAACTTTTCAGAGTTGGAGTTTTAAGAGCTTTTGCAATTTTTGAGTTGCTTTAAACCTTCTCAAAGTTTGATTTCCCCAAAGAATTTAAGTATTTTTCTCCTTCTAATCATAAAGCCTCCATGCACGGCGGTAAGTGGAAAGACACCTTAGGTTTTGTATGAGTGCAGTGGTAAGTCGTGTGGAGTGACCAGATGTGTGCAGGGGAAGCACTGCAGCAGGAAGGGGTGTGCAAAGGAAGACACAGAAACGGTACTTGGCCATCCCGTGCACCTGACACAGACCCGACAAAGGCGCAGAGGGTTTTGTGTTTTTTTAAGCCAGACAGTCAACCACCTCAGGAGGCACATGTGAGGCAGAGAGCACAGGACACTTGCATGTGACAAAGAGAAGAGATGTTGGCCTGCTATCAGGGGACAGAAAAGGGACAACTTAATATGATGGATGGATTCATAGCCGCTCTTCAGAGGGCACCACGAACGGAGGGAGGACTTGGGAGAGGCACCCCACCCGAACTGGGGGGGGGGCGGCTCTGGAGAGTGACCTGCCTGCGGGGTTTGCAGGGACTGAGCTGCCTGGAGTATCACTGGACCCACTGGAGGTCGGCAGGGTACCTGGGTGAACAAACTTCTAGACTGCCGTCCAAGTTGGGTGTGGAACTGACAAGGGACGTTGAGGTATAAAGGCCACAAAGTAGCATCCTCAGGGAATATTGTTCCAATGAACCCTTTCTGAGGAAGCTGCTAGAGAGTTTCAGACAGAGATTGGGGAGGTCAACGTAAGGACCAGTGTATGCGGAATGTATATTTCTCCGTAGAACGGAGACTAAATGATGGTGATAAAGGATGTGCTATCGTGTATAATGGCTGTGCGTGCTGACAACACAGGGACATAACATCTATCGAATATCGGAGACTGGGGGGTCTATATGACAAGAATCAGCTTACTGTCTGATTGTCATATAATTATTAACCAGAAGTAAACCAACATTCATATCAGATATCTGGGGGATGGAGAGGGAAGAAGAGTTTTCTAGCCAATTTCAATACTGATCATTGTAGAGAACCAACACACATAGCCTGAAAAGAAAAGACTAAGGATATTATCTAGAGATACGTACAGTAATCATTACAGCAGAAATACAAGCCTTCCTAAATACCAATATAAATAGACAGGTGGGTAGGTAAAAAGAGAGAACCTCTGAAAGCTGAACCAAAAAATAAAAAATGTTTACGTCTAGGAGGGAGGCTGGGAGGGAACAGATGGAGGAGGCTTGAAGCTGGTCTTCTCTGAAAGTCCCTTTTTGTTGATTTTGGAATCCTGTACGTATTTTACATAATTATAAAACAAAATTACATTTTAAAAAATCCCTGAAAATTGAAAGTAAAATGAAACCAGTGAACTTGGCTGTGTATCAAGTCGGTGGTGTAACCACAGGAACTATTCCAAGTGACTTTACAACAAGTCACTTGAACATTCCTAGTGGGATAGACAGTAACAAACAAAAGTTACAAAACAGTTAAAAATCCCAAATTGTTTTCAGTGATCAGCGTTGGTAGTAATGGGATAAGTGAGTATTTCGGTGTCAGTAAGAACCCGGATTTTTGTCCAGGAATGGAGGAATGAAGAAAGAAAGATAAGGTTAAGTCAAAATCCTGGAGCATCTGTATGAAATCACCATCCCTGTCCACTGGAAAGGCCTAGAAGCAGCGATGCATCCAGTCATCGGGGAGTACACCTAACAGCCAGGTGTGGTCCTTAAATCCCTCTATCCATGGAAAGGAGCTGGGGCTCCTTGAAGCAGAACTGATCCGGGTCTTGGGTAGGGAATGTTCAAGGTGAAGCCCAGAACAAAGTGTCGTACTAGCAACAAGCTGTAATGGACTTTCGGGTTCGTGTCAAAAGTCAGGTTGAATGAACTTCCGCTTGCCCAGCTCTTCAGGGATCCACCCCTATGACCGTCCTCCAGCAATACAGAAGATTCCTTGCCGCTCTGGCTGCCCCCCCGGGGTTACACCGTTTTCTCCATTTCCCTCTAAAAATGTGCTCTCTGGAGTGGGCCATGAGTCTCTAAACAGACTCCACGTCAGAGAGGAGAGGGCCCCTCCTGTACGGTCGCTCCCCAGGAGCCAGGCCTGCTGCTTCCCAGAGGACCCTGCCGCCTGGCCCAGCGGGAAGGCAGGTGCTCAGCCATCAGAAAGTCACCAAGTTGGCCTCTCAGAGCTGCTTAAACAAGGTGCTCTTCTAGGGGCCTGAGGACCAAGAGCGGGCCCCTCCCAAGCTTACAGGGGCAGGGCCCATGACTACTTTGGGGCCTGTTTGCTAACAAGTGTCTGTCCATTGGGCAGAATTGGGGGTGAGACTTGCTTTCACTGTAACTGTCTAGTCGGGGGGGGGCTACGGGGGGACATAGAGCCCGCACCTCCTCTTGTCGCTGGAGGCCACCCCCCTTCACCAAGAGAGACTCATCAGATTGCTGACCAGCCAAACTGGCTTAGGTCAAGAAGATACATTTGGGTGGAATTTTATAAGACTGAGAATAGATGAATATTGCCGTAAATAAACTTGCTAATGGGGACATCTGAACTCAAAAGACATAAATCAGGGGATACTGTTTCACCTTACCAAAAAATCATGTGTTAACACAACACTGTAAAGCAATTATACTCCAATAAAGATGTTAAAAAAAAATCATGTGTTTCGGTAATGAAAGAGAATGAAGTGGGTAAATGGATAAACTATGGTACATCCAGACAATGGAATATTATTCAGCTCTAAAAAGAAATGAGCTATTAAGCCATGAAAAGACATGAAGGAACATTAAGTGCATATCACTAAGTGAGAGAAGCCTATCTGCAAAGGCTACATGCTGTATGTGGGACATTCTGGAAGAGGCAAACTACGGAGACACTAAAAACATCAGTGGCTGCCGGCGGGGCGGGGAGCAGGGGGGCGGCGATGAACCGGTGGAGCACAGAGGATTTGTAGGGCAGTGAGAATCCTCTGTATGTTACTATAATGATGGCTACACGTCCAAACCCATAGACTGTACACCACCAAGACTGGCTCTAAGGTAAGCTGTAGCCTCTGGGAGATAAGGATGTGTCAGTGGAACAAACGGACCTTGGTGGGGACGTCAGTGGTGGAGGAGGCGTGCGTCTGTGCAGGGCGGAATGAAGTACTGACTCCTGCTGCAGCGTGGGTGCCCATAAACCATCCTGCTGGCGAACAGGCTCTGGGGTTTGTCCCTGGTCTCAAAAAGCAGATCTTTCTTAAGAATGACTTTGTCGTGGAACTGGCAATGGCGTTCCCTCAAAAAATTTTCAGTGTCCGAAATCGCTTTGGTCAGTTAAGGCTCTGTCAGGGCCCTAAAGTTCAAACAAAAAGAACTTGACCCAGAAATATGGACTTGCCTTTGTCTAGTTGATGCCACCTGAACACATAGGTCATCTGCTGGGGGCAGGGGCGGGGTGGGGGGGAGTTTTGCGACCAAAATGCAAGTTCTGTTTCTGAGGGTAAAGGCACATCTCAATAGCCAGACCCAAGCTGGGTTTCCAGAATGTTCTTTAGAGTTGACTCTGGATCAGCAGAGTTGAAGGTGGATATCCCTCTAACGATGGTCCATAGGATGTCCCAGCAAAGGATACTGAAGCCGATCCCACACCCGGACGATGGTGCTGTGTCCCTGTCCCTCCGCCTTCAGGCTGTAGGGTCTTCCTCTGGGTCACTCTCAGCCTGGCTCCAGCCCCTCAGAGGCTGGGCCCCTCGGTTGCCTGCCGCCGCTGGGGTCCCAAGTGCCCAGAAAGGCTGGGCCCCATCAAGGTGGAGGGTGAACTAACTTTGCCATTAACAAAGCATAAGGGGAAGCCACTTTTCTGTCCCACTTTTGCTGAGAGCCTCAAGTACCACGTTCCAGCACCTCATCCAGCCACGTGCTGCTGGGCATCCACTCTGGACGGTCTACTCCTCGGCGCCCAGCTTCCTGGAGTCCAGACAGCAGGCCTCAGCTCATTTCCTGTCCTCGGGCTGACGTGGACTCTTAACTATGGTACAGCTGAATCAGCGTTATTCTCCTTCATGCCCTGCAGTTATTTCTTTTTTTAAAACAGCCATAGGAAGGTTGGCTTTCAATCAGATTGTTAACGGTCTTTGGAGGGTTCACTCAGATGGTTTAATTAATAACCACAAGCTTCGTTGCAAGTACCGTTGCGTGTCGGATAGAATAAACTCTTCAAGCAACTGGAATTTTTGAACTAAGGAGCTCTAGACAGAGAAGGAGCCTGGGCTGGGGTCCAGGAGGGCCCGGATCCTGAGGGCTGAGGGCTGAGGGCTGAGGAGGCAGATGGCCCCCCCAGCATTCAGCCCCTCGAGAGACAGAGAAGATGTTTCCAATTAAAGTCACTTAGAAAAGAGACTTTGACAATGATGGAGACGCAGCATTCAGAAAAAAACAACAATCCCTGGCATTTGTGAGCTGTGGGTTTGCAAAAAATCTGCTCTCCCTGGATTTCAACGGAGTGGCATGGGGGAAAACAGGATTGGAAAAGCCTCAGATTCAAATCAGCCCAAGGTGACTCTGGCCTTAGGACTTCCAAACTGTCCCACTGCAGTGCATGTCCCTGTAGTGTAACCGGCGAACCACTTGGTTTTCAACCTATCTGTCGGCTTCT
This sequence comes from Lagenorhynchus albirostris, assembly GCF_949774975.1. NCBI lineage: Eukaryota > Metazoa > Chordata > Mammalia > Artiodactyla > Delphinidae > Lagenorhynchus > Lagenorhynchus albirostris. The sequence continues at coordinate 8,748,461 of NC_083097.1, forward strand.
GTATTTTTCACCTTTAAAGAAACTGGGTTTGCTTTGGTTTGGTTTTCTTTCGGGTGGTATTCATGATGTATAAGAAAGAGAAAAGGTGGAAGTAGAGATGATTCTGGAAATAGGCCATCACCTGGCAGGATGGAGTTTCCAGGCCGTTGGGGAGGACCAGTGATTTTGTTCTTAAAATGATTTAGCTTCAGGAGTTCCCTGGTTGCCTAGTGGTTAGGACTCTGGGTTTTCACTGCCATGGCCTGGGTTCAATCCCTGGTCTCAGAACTGAGATTCTACAAGCTGTGCAGCGTGGCCAAAAAAAAAAAAAAAAAAAGATTTAACTACAACTCACTCATTTAACTTACTTAAGATTAGCTGTTTACTTCCTGGCAGTCACTGACATACTTGTGAATTCTTGTAACGTGAGAAGATCTAGCTTTACAAATGGTTTTCAAATGTAGCGAGAATTTGATGTATACTCAATTTAACAATTAATGAAGAGTGAATATATAAATTAATCATTTGCTGAGTTTGATTTTTCTATTTCCATAGTTGCAGCCTCTAACTTTTTTCAAGACTTAAATGTTTTCAAAGGTCCTTGAAACCCTGGTTACCTGAGGCTCTGTGCCTCAGTGTCTGGAATGAAAGTGGTTCAGACACTCCCTAAGGAACATCCCAACTCCATTATGTCACTCTGCAGAATTCATTCTCCTTGGTGATCAAAGTGGATTCTCTCCAGAAGCCCATGAGGTGGGCTGCAAAAACATAAATAACCCCTTTTCTAGGGGACTGAGCCCTAGGACTCAGAGGCCAGGGTCATCCCAGGTCCTCCTCCTGTCCCTCTCTCTCAGGCCCCTGTCTCTCTCAACTTTTCCCACATCAGCCAGCATTTCTAATATCTGCCCCATTTCTCTGGTGCTGGCTTTCCATGAGGTCAGAAGACCCAACAGGAAAAGTAACTGAAAAGTTTTCCCCAGAATGGTTGGGTCCTCCCAGAAGCCTCGTGGACAGCTGGTATGTAACCCCATTGAGATGGGGCAGGGGTCCCTTACTTTCCTGCGCTGAGATGGACGCACTGACCCGGGATGGAGAATGTCTCCCCTCTGGGCACACGTTCCACTCAGTTACCATCCCAAACCCAACCCGGGTTTGAATCAACGTGACCAGGATGGCCAGACAGGACATGAAGAACCCTGGCAAATGTTGTCCAGTGGGGCCTCAGGGACATTTGAGTTGGGGTAAAACCTGAGAAAGCATTTAACCAGCACCTACTAAGTGCTGGACACTGTGCTAACGGGTTGTTTTCACAGCTCAGTGAATTCTCACACCAGCTGCAGGAAGTGGGTACTTACCATTGCCTGTGTTTTACAGGTGAGGACAGTACCTTGCCCAGGGTGACTCAGGTAGAAAGTGGCAGAGCTGTGGATAAACCCTGGCAGTCTGACTTCAGAGTCTGGGGAGCCCCTACTCTAAATAAAAGGTGAAGGGGAATGTGGCTCTTGGGGAGGGGACAGTAATGGGGGGAGAATTCGTTTCTTGATTTTCTATTGGAAAAGTGTGTAGAGTGTGTCATCTGATAGGGTCACGCAAAGAGGGCTGGAGAGGAAGGCTTCACAGAAGACTGTTTACCAGTGCGGGGAGGGTTTAGGGGAACCCACAGGGAAGGGTGCAGGGCCCTGGGCCAGCCATGGTGGCGGCTTTATGTGGTAGAGGGGCAGCTGGGGGAATACATATCCCCTTCTCTATTTGCCTCCCACCCTCTGATCTTCTGCCAGGGCCTTAAGTTGGCCAAGCACAACCAGAAGCAGGGGCAAGAAAGGCCCCAGGCCACAGAAATCAGTGTCTCTGGCTCCGGAAAAGGGCAAAGCGAGGAGAGGAATGCGCAGGGTCGAAGAAGTGGAAAACATCCAGCACACGATCATTCGTGTGAAAAGCAGATGCGAGAGACTTGTATCTATGTCTCTATGCATTCATATGCTTGCTTACAGATGCATGAATTATTTTTGGAATGTTAACACACACAGAAGGCATTGGTAGAAACTTCTGAGAAGAAGTGGCCTACTTTCCATGGTGTAACTTTATGTACGGTTTGGTTTTTATCCCGTGTGTATATTACATATTCAATCCATCCACCCACCAATCATTAACAAGAATTGATGTTTTGGGGCTTGGGATGCAGCCAGTAGGGGCACGCCTGTGACCTATGCTAGACCAATCATAACACCTCACCAGGCTACGGTGACTCGTGGAAGGCGTTGGCACATGACCCAAGCTCAGCCAATCAGAGCCTCCCATGAGCTTTTCATCCTGGAGCTGGGCGGGAGAGGTCCTTTTCCTTTCCTGTGGTTGCAGAGTCATCAGGAGGTGGTTCTAGAGCTGTAGGTGGTAATAGTAGCTAACAGTTACATGATACTTACATTCCGTTGAAACCTGCAAGTTACAGATGATAGACTCCATTTTTCATCCCCGAATGGCAGTTTCAGCTAGTTTAAACTAGTACACGCCAGGCCCTTCAGGAGAGGGGGCTCTGCAGGGCAGGTTCACCAGCATAGTGGGAATTTTGGAGCCAATTAGAATTCTGCCCACTTTACCTACACTGACTCATTTAATCTTCATAACAACACCCGCATAAAGTGGGTGTTACCGTTATTAACCTCCTCCTATGGGTGCGACGGCTGAGGAGGAGAGAGGCTGGACAGTTCATGCGAGGCTGCAGAGGACTCTGGTGCTTCTCTGCCAGGCCCCAGTGTGGAGGAGCCTCTCTGCACTGGGGGCTGGGGTGCAGAGGACAGGCAGAGCGGCAGCATCCCAAGCGGTTCGGATCCTGGCCCTATGCCTCTCCAGGGGCACACCACCTCGGCTAGGCTCTCAGCTCCGTTAAACTCACCAATCAAGGCACCTGCCATGCTCCAGCAAGACCAAGGGGGATATCTGGTCTTTGCAATTGACAGAGCCGGACTTCTAAATCAGTTTCCCCATGCAATCGGTTGAATAGTGGCCCTCCAAAAAGATATGTCCATGTCTTAACCCTGGAAGGTGTGAATGTGGCCTTGTTTGGCAAAAGGGCCTTTGCACATGTAGCTAAGAATCTTGAGATGAGATCATCCCCGGTTTAGGGTGGGCCCTAAATCCAATGACTGGGGTTTTTATAAGAGAAAGACAGGGAGATTTGAGACACAGGAGAGAAAGACCTGTGAAGGTGGAGGCAGAGACTGGAGTGATGCAGCCACAAGCCAAGAACGCCTGGGGCCACCAGGAGCTGGGAGAGGTGAGGAAGGAACCCCCCCAGAGCCTTTAGAGGGAGCACGGTCCTGCCAGCACTTTGACTGTAGACCTCCAGCTTCCAGAACTGTGAGAGAATAAATTATTGTTGTGTTAAGCCCCCCAGGGTACGGTTATTTGATACAACAGCCTTGGGAAGCTAATGTGTCCCATGACCTCTTTTCTTGCCAACTGTGTCCAGAGGGGGTGTCAGAAATGGAGCAGAGCTCTGGAATGGTCCAAAGCGAGATCTGGATTTGGTTTTCTACTGACCCCTGAAGAAAGCGGTCAGTAGACCCCTTTTTTTCTGCTGAAGAAAGCCCTTTAAGGATTCCAGAGGTGGGGAGGGGTTGAGGATAGGGGAAGTTGAAGAGTAGTGAGGGAATCTTGGCTCATTTAGAAGATCAGAGAGGTTTCTAGAATGGGGAGAAGCTAGATTTGCTCTAGATAATTTTCTGATTTTCTCAGACTTTCTATGAGTCTCCATGGCAGGCAGAATTCTGAGACGGCTTCCAAGATTCCCACCCCCACCCCCGTATGTACTCGCCGTATAATCTATAATCTCTGTATAGTCTCATGTCCTTGAGTGTGGGTAGACCTGTGAATACAATCGGATACTTATTCCCTTGGTTCTCTTACATTATATAAGACTCAGAGGTAGCTGACTAGAGAGAGATTCCCCTGCTGGCTTTCAGATGTTAACTGTCATTACGAGAGGGCCAGGTGTTCAGGACCTGAGGGTGGCCTCTGGGAGTTGAGAGCGACCTCCTGTTGACAGCCAGTAAAGAACTGGGGACCTCAGCCCTATGACCGCAAGGAACTGAATTCTGTCAATGACCCTGATAGTTTGGAAGTGAGCCCCGAAGGGAGCCCCGCGCGTCAGACGAGACAGCGGCCTCAGCCCACACCTCGACGAAGTGTCTCTGCCAGGTGAGCAGAGACTCAGCCAGCCTGTGCTGGGACTCCCCACCCTCGAAACCAGCAAGATAATGAACGTGGACCATTTGAAGCCACGACTTTGCCACCATGGGTGATGCGCAATAGAAAACGAACGCAGTTCCTGACCAAAGTTCCTCCCAAATTATAAATGAATGAACGCTGCTGAGCCTTGATTTTGTGGGTTTTTTAAATGATCCCATATTAAAAATGGATGTATATTTTTAAGCTGTATTTATAGATGAATCACACATTCGTTAAAAAAAAATTGAAAGTCTCTAAAGAAAATAGAAAAAAGATGAGCAAAAGATGATCCTTGCTTACTCATAAATGTGCTCGAAATGTCCATGGCAGTTGCTTGCTCATCACCCTCTGTGTGGCCGGCAGCTTCCCCCAAAGCCCCTCGGGTGGCTTCAGAGCAGGGAGATGTCTCCCATGAACAGCTTTCCCCGATCCCCCGGACGGCTCGTTTCTGGCAGGTTCTTCCAGCACAGAACCGCAGCCACTTTTCTGCCATTCCATCAGCCCCAGCCGCCGAGACCCGGATCTCAGCCCTGGCGGTGGGAAGGGGAACGCTTGTCCTTGAGCGCCCCGTCCCAGTGCTGGGGGTCATGAATGCTCCTTACACTTGCTATTCACATATTCTTTGGAGTTCTCTTTACTTCTCTCCAGCCAGTTGCTCATACCCAACCCTGTCATAGCGCCTGATTCTTATTTTGCAGTTTACCTGTAGTTTGTAGATTCTTACATTGACTGACCCTGTCGTTTCTCTCTCCTGATTGGACCCAGACTGACGCACCGTCCCCCAGCAGCACATGGGCACCATGTGCTAACAACTGGGTGGATTAATTCAGAGGCCTGAGGTGACAGGGTCCTGTCTCCAAAGAGCAAACATAATGCCCGTGTTAAGTGGACAGAGCACAGGGCTACAAATTAAGAGATTGGTTCCAGACCTGGTTCTGCAGCTAAGTGTGGGATTGGAGAAGGTGGGGAATCATCCAGTCTCTCAGTTTCCTCCTCTGTCTCTGTGGCCTGAAGGTAGTGGGCTGCAGGGCCTCTGTGTTAGGGTAAAAGCTAAGCTGCCGTGACAAAGCGACTTAAAGAACGCAGACATTTATTCTTTCTCAAATAAGTCCTTCCATGAGGGGTCCAGGGTGTTAGGGCTGCTCTGCTCCACGGGAGTAGAGCTGCTCAGGGACCTGGGTTCTGCCCATCTTGTTGCTTCATCATCACTTAGGGAACCATCCTCATCTGCGTGTGTGCAGTTCCTGGGATGGTGGAGAGCGTGGGGAAGCAGACTCAGAAGTGTGCTGTCACCTCCATTTGCATCCCAGTGGGGTGTGCTTGGTCACATGACCATGCTGACCTGCACAGGAGGTTGGGAAGTGGAGCTTTCCAATGGAGCGGCCGTGGGTCCAGCCACAGCCCGATTACATGGAAGATGGGGGATGACCATCAATGCCCACCTCCTCTGTTCCAGCTCTTCCAGACTCCTCCACGTGTCACCCAGTCACTGACAGTGAAAGAGGGAAAACATCCTGTCCACACGGGAAATCCATGTCTCGTCATTCTGTGTTGCTAATAAAGTCAAGATCTGTAGAGATTGCAAGAATGTCCTTTGTTACTGAAGAGTAAGGAAGTGGCAGGTGTGCCTAATGAAACACTCCCGTGCGTCTGCTGGGGAATACTGACTTTTTTCCTCCAACGTAACAAATTAGAACCCAGCTGGTATTTGAGAAGTCTGAGCTAAGGCTTCCTGGATCTGTCTGCATATGGAGCAATAATGAAAAGTGAAGGAAATGAAGAAAAGGGAAGAAAACGATGAGCTTAAAGAACCCCCGTGTGTCAAGTAAAACGAAGGCTTGGGAATTTTCATTCATTTTACTCTGGGGTAGGATGGTATAGGATTTAGGGAGACTGAGGGTTAAAATGGAGACCTGAAAGTAACTTAACCCATCTTTAGCACTTCTCTGTGCCAGGCACTGTTCTAAGACCTTAGAGTGATAGTTCATCTAATCCTCACAATAATATTTTGAAATGAGAACTTGTTGCCCATTTTAGAGATGTGGAAATGAGCGCAGAGAGAGGAGAAATAACTCGCCCCAAATCACACAGCTAGGAAACAGTGGAGCTAGGATTTAAAGTTCGATAATTTGGCTCCAGAGTCCATGCCAGGGACCAGCAAACTTCTTCTGTAAAGCATCAGCTACTAAATTTTTTTTTTTTTTTTTGCAGTACGCGGGCCTCTCACTGTTGTGGCCTCTCCCATTGCAGAGCACAGGCTCCGGACGTGCAGGCCCAGCGGACACGGCTCACGGGCCCAGCCGCTCCGCGGCATGTGGGATCTTCCCGGACCGGGGCACGAACCTGTGTCCCCTGCATCGGCAGGCGGACTCTCAACAACTGCGCCACCAGGGAAGCCCCCAGCTAGTAAATATTTTAAGCCCTGCCAGTCACGTGGTCTCTGTCACAACTACTCAAGTCTGCTGCTGACGAGTGAAAGCTACCACAGACACGTAGAGACACATAAGCGTGGCCGTGTTCCAATAAGAATTCACCTGCGGACACTGTTGAATTTCATGTAATTTTCACATGTCACGAAATACTCTTCTTCTTTAATTTGCTTTCAGCTATTTATAAATGTAACAAGGATTCTTAGCTCAGGCGCTGTTTTGCCCCCCACTGGCCCGTGCAATTGACCTTGACCTACTGAATCGTAAAGACGTGAAGCATTTCCCGAGTGCTGGCAGCACCAGGCACTGCGCAAAGGGCTTTCTGTGCCCTGTTCCACGAACTTGCTGCCTTCAGGGCAGCAGTGAGGAAGGACCCATTACCGTCTTTCATACTTTATACATGAAGAAGGCGAAGAGTCCCTAGATAAGGCAGAAGAGGATGCGAAGCCTCTGAGGACCAGCATGGAGACCTGGTCACGGAGCGGCAGGAAGGGCTTGGACTGGCAATCAAGGCACTCACAGGATCTGAAAACAATGGTGAAAAGTTCTCTTCATCAGTCTTGTTGGAATGGGAGGAAAGGGAGAGCATACATGCAGAAGAATGGGCAGAAGGGACACGTGCCTAATCGTCTCCATCATCTCCCATGGGAGGAAGGTACAGCTGAAGGAGGCGGTGGTCTGACGTGAGCACTGGAGGACACATGGGCCTTTCACTGACTGCTCAGATGAAGCTCCTCCTGCCACAGGTACAAGCAGAGATGTGTGTGCGAGGGTGGGCTGGCCGGACGGGATGGGCCGGCAGAGAGGACGGGCATCAAGCTGGCTTCGTGGCTGCCTTGTCTTGGTCCCCATAGCATTTGTTTCCTAGATGGATCAGCGGGGACCAGAGGGGCCCTGAGCCTCCTCCAGGTGCCTGAGTGGCAGCCCCAGAGCATCCTCGAAGCCTCCATGAGCTCCCTTCTGGGCTTTCTGGCTCCCAGGTCCTGGTCCCCCTTCCTTGTTAGTTTCCTAAGGGCTGATGTAACCAGTACCACAGTCTGGAGGGCTTAAAACAAATACAAGCAAATGTACAAATACAAACAAAATGTGTTTTCTCACGGTTCTGGAGGCAGGAAGTTCTAATCAATCTTGTGCTCCCAAGACTCTAGGGAAGAATCTTTCTTTGTCTCTTCCAGGGTCTGGTGGCTGCTGGCAGTCCCTAGGGTTCACTGGCTTTGTGGCTGCATCACTGCAGCCTCTGCACCCCTCCGCACATGGCCTTCCCCTCTGTGTGTATTAGTGTGTCTCCTTCTGTTCTCGTTAGGACAGCAGTCATTGGTCACTCTACTCAAGGATGACCTCATCTTAACTAATCATTTCTGCCAAGACCCTATCTCCAAATAAGGTCACATTCAGAGGTTCTGGCTGGACATGCATTTTGGGAGGGGACATTATTCAATTCACTACATTTCCTTACCCCCATATTGCTAGATTCTCATGTCTAAAAAAAGTATTAGTTGGAGAAAATAAGAATAGTTTTTCCCCTTCTCGCAGGAGTGAGGAAAGATGGTAAAATGACTGTCAATTTTGGAAAGAATATGCAGTGCATTGGAAAGATGTGTGATGATGACGGTGATGATGTTTTCATATATTAGCAGCCTCCCGTCCTCACAGAGGCGTTAAGAAGATGAATGCCTTGGAAAGCTCCTGTGTTCTAGTGCTGTATTATTACTGTTATTATTATGATTATCCCACTGTTCCCATTTTTGAGGCGGCTGCTGTAATTATGGTAACCGGTTTGGATATTTTAGAAAGATATCACGAATGATTAAGCTATACATTAGTCACTTGGACTATGCAGTAGCTCTTCCAAGTTCCAGGAGTATAACTGGGTGGTGGTGAGGGATCTATAATTGTTACTCCCATGTCATTCACAGAGAAATCGAGACCCACAGAGTTCAAAGACTTGCCCAAGTCCTTGGCGTGGTCAGCGTTAGACAACTCTGGAGCCCAGCACCCCCGTTGCAATGACCATCCTCTTTCAAATAATTTTATAGGCTTAGAATGGGGGTTCAGGGACTTCCCTGGTGGTCCAGTGGTTAAGACTCCACGCTCCCAACGCAGGGGGCCTTGGTCGAGGAACTAAGATCCCGCATGCTGCGTGGTGTGGCCAAAAAAATAAATAAATAGAAGAAAATAAACAGGAGAAAAGTTAAAAAAAAAAGGAATTAAAAAAGTATTAGAAAAAGAATGGGGGTTCACAGCGGCTCACACGCCCCAAATTTTTCAGGGAGTGGCTTATAAACAGCCGTTTGGTCCAGTGCGCTTGGCAGAGATGCAAATGCAGGGAGGAGCCTCCAGAATTAACACCTTCTCTCTGGAAGCGGAAGAGAACAGGCGGGGCGGAGGAGGGCCCTTCATACCTGACTCCCTGGAAGCTTCAGAGAGCAGAGAGTCCACAAAGGCAGAGGAGCAGGCACTTTTGCTGGAAGGCTGCTTTGGGGACAGCCCTGTGACACTTCCCGGCCACTTTTGTCCGCCTTTCTTGCCTTGTGAATGTTGAAAATTTTTTTTTTTATTGAATGAAAGCTTCTTTAAATTCTGCAGTGCTTTACAATTTTCAGATGCCTTGTGAATATTTCCTGGGGGCTGGGGTGGACCTCATCCTGAGCTGCTGCCCCACTGTTTCCCCCTGTTGAATGCAAGCCATGACTCTGCAGTTTACGGGCTGAGAGCTGTCAACTTTTTAAGAGAGCTCTAGGGAAAAAGAAAAATCCACGCTTGTGCCCGGGAGGTGCTAAAAATAGGAAATTCCTAGCTTCCTGAAGAGCAGATCAATGAATAAATAGGCCATAAACAAATATGGTTATTTCTGCCGGAAGTTTTCTTTTCTTTCAATTGTTCCCTGGAGCGACACAAACACAGATTGATAGGTTTGTTTTCATTAATTCAAAAAACATTTCTTGGACCCCATCTATGTGCAGGGTGATGCAGCAGCCGGATTTCTGAGAGACTGGAGGTTGCCTGAGGCGAATCCTCCTGGGGATGTTAGGAGAGGATGGAGGTCAGGGCCATGCTGAGAACCCCGTCCTCTGTTCCAGAAAATTGCTAAGATCCTCTGGGAGTCCCAGCCTCCAGCACCCCACTGTGGTTGCTGAACTAATTCACACTTTGGAATTGAGGCTGTGTGTGCTGGGGTGGGCTGGGGGATAGCAGGACTCAACATGGGACAGGGTGGTGTAGGCGGTGGGCCTGAGAAAGTCCTCCGCGCCGCATCCTCCAGGCACACCTGTAAACGTGGTCTTCGTGTTGGGTGTGTCCGTACAGCCTTGCCTCCAAGTGTGGTCCCAGCCTTGGCATAGCTGGGAGCTTGCAGAATCTCGTGCCTTTGCCCAGACCTCTGGGACCAGAGCTGCATTGTCACAAGCCCCCTGGGGGATTAGAGCCTGAGAGGACTTGCTCTGGAACTCCACAGCTGGGACTGGCAAATCCCCTCTGGCCTCAAACCTCCCTCCACCTTCTGGAGGAGCTGGAGAAGCTGTCTGCTTTGCCTCCAGATCTTCTAGTTCTTCCTTCCAACACCACAGCTCTTAGGAAACCCATCGCACGCAGCGCAGGCCTGGGTCTTGTCAGGACTGTGAAGGGTCTGAGATTTTGCCTGCTTCCAGGCTCACAAGGCAGCCTGTCAGTTTCATGGAGGCTGCCAGATGGCAGATGCCAGATGACACAGGATTCCTGCGTCAGGGACAGAGGGCTTTATTACTCGTCGTGAAGCAAGGAGCACGAGATTGTAAAATAGAGGGTATTAATAGAATATCTGAGACAGAGCAAGGCCCACAGATGGGGAAACCACGGCCGTTGAAAAGACAGTTTGTTACGCACAGTTCCCAAGAGGAGGGGGCACACACCACACCTTGGGGGCCACACGGGGAGGCACCAGGGTTGATCGGGGCAGAGGGAGTGAGGGGAACATGGGCAGAAGCCTTTCCTCCAGAGGCAGGAACGAGTGAGGCAAGGCAGCAGCTTAGGATTGGCTGGCTTGAATAACTTCCATGGGCTCTGGGTGTAGGGGTGACCCTAGTGGCCTGGGTGATTAGGGAAGGGACAGTGGCCTCGTGCGTGAGGGCCCCATAAAAGGGGTGGTCAGGGTGTGGATTCTGGATTGGTGGTTGATTTGTATTCGAAAACCACACTCACAGGACAGTCACTTACCACATCTAGGAATTGGCTCTGCCTGGGAGGACACAGTCCCTCCGGGGTCAGCAAGGCCCCAGATGTCAAAGCATCAGACTCCTGAAAATATAAGGCACCGTTAGTACAAGCTTAGTGTTGGCACTGGTTCTTCGTGGGTCCCACAGGGGCGACATGGAGGGCTCAGGGGATGCTGCCATGCAGTGGGTCTGCACCACAGCTGGAGGCCCTGTGCTCAGGAAACGTGCATGTTTTATAATCAGCAGTAAAGAAACACACCCAGCCTGTGCCCCAGGGGTGACATTATTTTACCAGACAATAACCAAGCCACCCTTTCTTCTGCAGGGAGACGCCTCCATCCTCCCACCCCTCCTGCAAGGCCGTTTGCTGTACAAACATCCTTGACGGACAGCCTGCAACAAAAAAGCAGTTTGTGCCTCTGGTCACAGGATGCAGGTACGTGAGAAATACCCTCTATCAGCTTATGCTCTCACCCTCCTTCAGTTCATTTCTTGTCAGGAAATACCCACTGAGCACCTACGGTATGCGGTGCACTTTCTTACTGTGGGAAACACTGTTGTTGACAAGACAGATGAGGTCTCTGCTCTCAGGGGTTTACGTGAAGGAAGATGAGGGAAACAAGTGAACAGGAGACACAGAGCATGCGGAGAGTGATTCGTGCTGTGAAGGAAATGTGACGGGTGGTGGGATGGAGTGGTCGGGGGTACAGTCTAGATTGGGCGGTGGGGAAGGCCTCGCTGCTGACGGCGAGCTTCCCTGAAGTCCAATGATTCTCAGAGAGTGGTCCCTGGACCCGCAGCATTGGCATCACCTGGAAATACTCTCAAAAGGTAAGTTCCTGGGCTGCCCCAGACCTACTGAATCGGAGGCTCTGGGGGCGAGGCCAGCGCTCCGTGTTTACATGCCCTCCAGGCATTGCGGTTCGCGCTCAAGTTGAGAACCACTGATACAAGTCTTCCTCCACACAGCAGCCTGGGGACGGTTTAAAGGCCTCATTGAGCCCGCGGCCAGGCCTGACCCGCTCTGGCTCCTGCCCACCCTTCAGGCCTCTTTCCTGCTGGGCTGGCCCTTCCTGTGCTCCAGGAAGTATGCCTCAGCCTCTGCCGTCACTCTCCCCCCAGGGATGCTCCGTCTCTGCAGCCAGATCTTTCCGACCCTTTGGGCTTCAGCTCAAATGTCTCTCCCGGAGAGGCCCACCCCGACCCCATCTACCTTGGACCCCACCGCCCCCCAGGCACTGTCCACATCACTGTCCTGCCTGTACCCTGTGCATCAGTTGCCAGGCCTCAGGCTTGCCTTGTGTACTTCCCAAGTACTATCTTATTGGCCGTCTCCGACAGGGTGTGTCAGATGTCTCCAGCACACAAGTCAGCCCCTGAGATTTGATACAGGAACAAATGAATGATGTTTCATCCTCCCTGTGACGCCCCCATCCTTCACCCGTGAGCAATTCAGACGCTCTGAGTCTCCAGGTGAACACAGCGAACATGGGTGAGTTGAGGGCCGAGTACCAACCCCTGCTCTCTGGGGCAGGAGGACCAAATCCTGCCCACCATCTGCTGTTATGAATAAAGTTTTATTGCCACACAGTCACAGCCACTCATTCACATCGTCCTCTGGCGGCTTTCCTGCAGTGGCTGTGACAGAAATAGTATGGTTCTGGCAGCCAAAAATATTTGCTATCTTTACTGAAAAAGTTTGCTGTCCCCTGTCCTGGGCCTTGGAGTTCTCTAGGGGAGCGAGGGTAGGGATGGAAGAGCAGGGATACCCACTTCCTCCCTGAGGGGGACCCACGTCACTTCTGCCCGCATTCCACAGGCCCCACCCCTCTGCAAGGGTTGCTGGGAAATGCAGCACCTGGCCGGAAAGCGCCGTCTGGCAGTGTCCCTATTCCGCGGACGAGGAAGTGTATTTGGAGCCATGCCTCTTCATCACGCTTCTGGTCCCTCCTTCCAAGACGAAAGGAACCGTCCCTCCGTTCTGAGCCCTCAGAGTCGACCTCACCCCCGCAGAACTAGCAGGTGGGTTTCAAGCACATCCAGCGCCTCCTCGGTCTTTAGATGTAGAAGCAGAGAGTCAGAGCAAGGAGGTGGGGGTCACCGAGGCCCCCCGGGAGCGTGGGTCGGAGAGCGCTGGCGGAGGCGAACAGAAACGCCAGCGATGAAAGTTGTGTTATTCATCCTTGTGGTAAACTGACACAAAACTGAGATTTTGCTCAACATTTGCACAGTTCCGGAAAGACTTGGTTGCCAAAAATATTTTGTCTGCTCATTCAGCAGTTCTTGGGCTCTGCTCGGGGGAGACGGGGCCTCCCTTTCCTCCAGAAAGCTGGGCTTCACCGGAAGCGCAGGGGCATGGGTGGCTAGACTGTCCAGCCTGCTGTGGTTCTGGCCGGGGACCCACCAGGGCCACGCGGCACCCAGACTCCTCCTGTGCTCGACAGCCTCCCGTGGAAACGAGCACTGCTCGCAGCTGTCGACTCTTCTGCACCAAAAAAGGCTTAAGAGCTCTTCCAGTGAGCTTCCAGTTACCCCTGAAGTCAGTCGAAGTTTGCCTTTCAGCGTCTCGATTGCTTTTGCCAGTCATTCTGTAAATTGCACATTTGCTGTGTGTAGGGTTTTTTTCCTTTTGTAAGATTTGAAACTGATGCTTCACCTTTCCTTTAGATATTAAAATTAAAAGTTCTAGAATTCCCTGCCCACGAAGGTCAGCCTGGTATGGTAGTCAAGAGCACAGGTTTTAGAAGGTTAGAGCTGGATGTGAATCCAGGATCCTGGCGAGAATTCACGGTTTAATTCTCTGAATGCTGTTCCTATGTCTACAAAACAGAGAAATAGGAATACCTGCTACAGGGTTGTTGTGAGGACTGACTAGATAATGGGGGCTCCGCAGAACCTGCCACCCAGCAGCAGCTGGTGAATAGTGGCCGTGGTTCCCCGCCCCCATCATGATGTCCTCCTCCCAGGTGCTGGCCTCCTGGCTCCACGACTGGGCAGCTCTGACTTCCTGGGGTTGTCTGTTACTTAAACCCCTGCTCAGGGGGACCATCCTCTCATGTACCTGCATGTCCAAGCGCTCAGTTCCCTGTGGGTTCTGTGAAATGCCACCTTCCCTGGATCCTGGTGAGAGGTCACTGCCAGCTCCCCAGGGCACCCAGAGACCAGTTTGTTCTCAGTGCATGCTGCCCCATGCGGACCTGGAGCTTGGGGTGCAGGACTCACCGTGCTGGCATCCCCAGAGCTCGAGGCACACAGAAGAAGTGGGTGCCCCTCACACCTGTGAAGATGGCCACTGTGAAAAAAGCAGAAAATAAGTGATGACGAGCATGTAGAGAAATTGGAATCCTTGGGCACTATTGGTGGGAATGTAAAATGGTGCAACCACTGTGGAAAATAGTTTTGTTGTTTCTCAAAAAAACAAACACAGAATTACTATATGATCCAGCAGTCCCACATCTGGGTATATACCCAGAAGTACAGAAAGCAGGATCTCAAAGAGATATTTATGCACCCATGTTCTTTGCAGCGTTATTCACGACAGCCAGCAGGTGGAAGCAACCCAAGTGTCCATCAATGGATGAATGGTTAAACAAAATGTGGTCTCTCCATACAATGGAATGTCAGCCTTAAAAAAAAAAAAAAGGACATTTTGACACAGGGTACAACATGGATGAACCTTGAGGACATTATACTAAGTGAAATAAGCCAGTGACAAAAGGGCAAATGAGATATGGTTCCACTTACATAAGGCCCCCTAGAGGAGTTCATAGAAACAGAAAGTATAATGTGGTTGCCAGAGGTTGGGCGGGGTTGGGGGAATGGGAAGTTATTGTTTAATGGGTATAGAATTTCGGTTTGGGATGATGAAAAACAATTTCGGTTTTGGATAGTGGTGATGGCTGTAAAGCAGTGTGAATAGACTTAATGCTACTGCATAAACTGGACACTTAAAAATGGTTAAAATGGTCAATTTTATGAGTATTTTACCACAATTAAAAATCAAAACAAAACAGACCCCCTAAAAGGCAGACCTTTTCAAATGCTTCTTTTCTTTACTATAAACAGTTACTCTTTCTGCTACATTAAAGACCCGCTTCAAAGGGGAAAAAAAGGCAGCAGGTGTCACTTCCTGGACGTTTGGATAACATCAGCATTATGTACACCTCTTTCCCATAAATTCTGGGAATTTTTAAGTAGTTTATAGGAGCCCTTGGAATAGGAGATAAGATTTTTGAGGCACAGGGGCCCTGGACCTTACCAACTTGACTGCCAGGGCCCTCAGGGCATGAAAAAGGCTGGGGATGGTGGGTCCAGGAGGGCACAGGAAGGAATGGGGCATTATAGTGGTTTGAATTGTTTCCCCTCAGAATTCAGGTTCACCTGGAAGCTGTGAATGTGCCATTATTTGGAAATAGGGTCTTTGCAGATATAATTAGTGAAGGATCTGGATTTGAACTCATGTTCCTCTAAGAAGAGGAGAGAACACAGAGAGACACACAGGGGAGAAGGTGATGTGAAGACAGACACAGAGATTGGAGTGATGCGGCCACAAGCCAAGGAATGCCTGGAGCCACCAGAAAGAGGCAGGAAGGATCCTCCCTGGAGCCTTCAGAGGGAGCGTGGCCCTGCCGACACTTGGATTTTGCACTTCTGGCCTCCAGAACTGTGAGAGAATAGATTCCTGCTGTTTTAAGCCAGCGGCTGCTACGGCAGCCCTAGAAGGCTAACACAGACACGCAGGCAGGCTGGGATCCTGGGGGAATAGGAAGGAATGAAGAGGGGAAGGGATGTAGTTACGGTCTCCTTGTTAGGAAATTCCAGCCTAACCCGTTGTGCAAGAAAAAAGAATTTATTGGTTCCTGTACTTGAAACAACCAGCAGGTGTCAGCTTCAGAAGCGGCTGGATCGGGTCATTCAGAAAAAGTCACCTAGAACCTTCCTTGCTCCATCTCTTGACTTGGCTGGAGATTTTGGCAAGCTCAGGGGACCTGCCCATCCAGGCTGATCACAGCAGCGGGGAGGTCGGCCTTCTGAGTGCCCAGGCCTGGGTCCCACTCAACCCTTGGACCCACACAGGAACAGGGGGCCTCCCCAAGGAAATTGGGGTGCAGAGAGGGATACAGACAGGCAAAAATAACAGACACGTGCGACCCAGAGGTCCTCTGCCTCTCTGCCACTGTGTCCCTCCTGATGGCAGCTCTTTCATCCAGGAGTGACAGCACAGGGTGTGGTTTTGAGTGTGCTCAGTGCGGCGGGATTCGGCTGAATGACCCAGCTGTGAAGAAGCAACATTCTAGATGTGCTGTCTGTTGCTGACTTTGGGGGTCCACCAGGGAAGGCCCCCTCCCTGCCTGATGCACTGATTCTGGGGTCCAGCGCTGTCCACTCAGATGACAATTTAATGATCTGCCTGGCCTCTCAGAGAGTAAAGCCAGATGGTCGGCACTGACTACTCAGACGTTAAATTTACTAAGTGACTCTGGCATGGGGGATACAATCATCGGAGAGAAAAGTTATTGTGCAGAAGAAAATGCATCTTTTCACTTTTCAAGGGATCTTCCTCTGGGGCCGGGAGAGCATCCTGGAACCAATGCCGATGGCTTTGGACATCGCGGCTGCCGCAGGTCTTAGGCCTAATGAGCCCAGGAGATAAACCGAGGATTATGTCTGGAGAATGAGGACTTCGGTGCCCTGGGTCACCTGGCCGGAAGTAGGCTCTAAATTGGGGTGGTGAGGGCGGATGGAATGAAGCAAACAGAATGGAGTCAGAGGGGTACTTTTTTCTATTTAGGGGACATCTCAGCAGATCTCAGCTACTGGACAGCCAGCCCCCGGCATTTCCCATGTCAGGGGTGGGTGCCAGTGGTACCCAGTAACCCCTCTGCTGAGAGACAGGGAACAGGGGGTGAAGAAATGACAGGAGAAGACGAGGAGAGGTGAGAGAAAGGAAGAGGAAGTGGTTGGGGAGAAGATGTAAATAATACAATTTAATTCTCTGAGATGCTTCCTGGAGGCCAGACACCATCCTAAATGCTTCATGGGCACCAGGATATAGGAGCTCCTGACAGGCCCATGATGTAGGAGCCATGATTTACTCCTTTTTACCGATGCGGAGTCTGCAGCACAGAGGGGGTTTGTGGCCTTTCTGACTGTACGGTTGTGCCCCCTTATCCACCGGGGTAAGTTCCAAGACCCCCAGTGGATGCCTGAAACTGTGGACAATCCCAAATCCTATAGGTACTAAGTTTTTTCCTATACACATGTATCTATCATAGAGTTTAATTTGTAAATTAGGCACAGTAAGAGATTAACAACAACAAGTAATAATAAAATAGAACAATTAAAATAATATGCTATAGTGAAAGTTATGTGAATATGGTTTTTCTTTCTCTCCCTCTCTCTCAAAATACCTTATCATACAGATTTAATGCTTTTTCCACATTAACTAAGCATTTATGTTGCACTGTGGCTGTAACTTTTGTAGCTTGAGATTCCACAGCAAAACTAGCAGGAATTTTTTTTTTCCTTCACAATTTCACAGATGGAAGATACGCTCTTATCATAGATCTCAGCAACCTCAGCATATGATATTTTTTCTTTCCTAATTAAGTCAAGAAGTTTCACCTTTTCACTTAAAGGAAACACTTTATGGCGTCTCTTTGGCATATCCAAATGGCAGCATCACTACCCTTGTACTCTGGGGCCATTATGAAGTAAAATAAGGGCTACTTTGAACACAAGCACTGCGATACCACGACAGTTGATCTGATAACTGAGACGGCTACTAAGTGACTAACAGGCGGGACACAATGGACAAAGGGGCACTTCATGTTCCGGGCAGGACAGAGTGGGATGGCTCGAGATTTCAACATGCTACTCAGGTTGGCTCACAGTTTAAAACTTATGAATTGATTATTTCTGGAATTTTATATTTAATGTTTTTGGACTGTGGTTGACCACAGGTAACTGAAACTATGAAAAGTGAAACCTCGGCTAAGGGGGAACTAACTCTGTTTATGAACGTTCACTGACACAGAGTTGAAGAGCCACATGGAGTGGAGTGGAGTTGGGATGTCAGTCCACAGTATTTGCTAAGTATGTTCTATGATTCTGGAATCCACTTATCCCAGGCCTGCAAGGCCGAGTGTACCTCTAGGATGCTCACAGCCTAACGAGGGGAAACACAGATGCAAATTATTGCAGTGCAATGGGATGCTGCTGTTGTCCAGGTGCAGAAATGGAAATATTGGGAGGAAGCAAAGGGCCTGGAATTTCCCTGCAGGTGCCCACACCTTTGAAGAGGTCCGAGTGCAGGGGCTGAGTATCTATGGGAGTGAGTGACGGACCCGGATTAGATGGGGAGGGTCTCTCCACGCCAATGTGAGGTGTGCGACCCTATCCCCTGGCATGGCAGCCATGGAAAGCTTTCAGGATGGGAATGCACTAGTTAGGACTTTTCAGCTGCAAAGGACAGAAACCAAATTCAAACTAGTTTAGGTGGGAAAAGGAACGGGGGGGACGTGGCTCTAATGTCCTCAGGACTAGAAGGGGGCTTTGGCGTGGAGCTGGGAACCCCTCTTCGGTTCGACTCTGATCTAGGCTTCTCTGTGCCTGGCGCAATTCCTTCCACTGCGGATGGGCATTCTCCACGTGGCAGGGAACCTCTGTAGGGCAGGGCACCACGAGGCAGGTGTATCCATGTGGTTGCATCACGCGACAGGTACAGTCAGCCCTCTGTATACATGGGTTCTGCATCTACGGATTCAACCAACCTTGGATCAAAAACATTTTTTTATTATTTTTTAATTAATTAATTTGGTTTTGGCGATGCTGCGCAGCTTGCAGGATCTTAGTTCCCTGACCAGGGATTGAATCCGGGCCCCCAGCAGTGAAAGCACCGAGTCCTAACCACTGGACCGCCAGGGAAGTCCCCTCCCAAAAAATATATATATATGTGTGTGTATATATATATATATATTTTTTTTTTTTTTGCGGTACGCGGGCCTCTCACTGTTCCGGCCTCTCCCGTTGCGGAGCACAGGCTCCGGACACGCAGGCTCAGCGGCCATGGCTCACTGGCCCAGCTGCTCCGTGGCATGTGGGATCCTCCCGGACCGGGGCACGAACCCGTGTCCGCTGCATCGGCAGGTGGACTCTCAACCACTGCGCCATCAGGGAAGCCCCCCCAAAATATTTTTTTTTAATTCCAGAAAGTTCCAAAAAGCAAAACTTGAATTTGCAGTGCACTGGCAACTAGTTATCAATTCACAGCATGTACATTGTGTTAAGTGTTATAAGTAACCTAGAGGGGATTTAAAGTATACAGGAGGATGTGTGTAGGTTACATGCAAATACTACATCATTTTATACGAAGGACTTGAGCATCCCCTGATGTCGGTATCTGCTGTGGGTCCTCCAGTCCCCTGCGGATACGGAGGGATGACTGTACCTCCGCGTGGCAGCGAGCTGTAAGGAAGTATCCTGGTGCAGTCGTACTCACTGACGTCATTCCAGTTTAGAAATCCCTCAAGAACAGAGAGAGGCAGTTTCCCAGCTTCAGTATGAAAAGCCCCTGGGAAGAACTCAGGTCTGGTCTAGTTTCAGTCACATGACCAACATTGGACCAATCCCTGTGGCCAGAGGCACAGAGTACTTTACGGAGGCAGATATGAGTCATGTGATTACCATTTAACTTGGGTCATGTGACACGTGAAGGGAGGGAAGTGAGCCTGCCATGATTGGCTGCTCTCTGCCACAGGAGGAGACCTTTGCTGAAGGAAAG
Organism: Lagenorhynchus albirostris; assembly: GCF_949774975.1. Lineage (NCBI taxonomy): Eukaryota > Metazoa > Chordata > Mammalia > Artiodactyla > Delphinidae > Lagenorhynchus > Lagenorhynchus albirostris. The sequence goes on from NC_083097.1 coordinate 8,768,065, forward strand.
GGAGAAGATGCTGGTGGACAGACAACAGATGTTCTCCGCAGGCAGGTCCTGAATCTGATTGGTTTTAGAGATTAGTGGGCACGTGGCCATGGGGAGGTGGAGCCTGCTGCTCTGAGAGCCTGGATGTGGGCTCCTCAGGAGAAGTGTCTTTCAGCTTGGTTAAACACAAGAGCACCTGCCCCACCTCTCTATAAGAATAACAACCCGGGCTTCCCTGGTGGCGCAGTGGTTGAGAATCTGCCTGCCAATGCAGGGGACACGGGTTCGAGCCCTGGTCTGGGAGGATCCCACATGCCACGGAGCAACTAGGCCCGTGAGCCACAACTACTGAGCCTGCGCGTCTGGAGCCTGTGCTCCGCAACAAGAGAGGCTGCGATAGTGAGAGGCCCGCGCACCGCGATGAAGAGTGGCCCCCCCGCTCGCCACAACTAGAGAAAGCCCTCGCACAGGAACGAAGACCCAACACAGCCAAAAATAAATAAATAAATTTAAAAAGAATAACAACCCAAGCCAAGCTGTAGGATGTTATTTGAAATTCAAAATAGATTCTCAGGAAGATAAATAAACCAAGTGCCCATTGTTTTGCTTCCCAGCCACTCCCCTTCCCTAGGGAGTCAGGCAGCCACACTGTCCTGCTAGGAAGGAAAAGGCAGGAACTTGAATGGGGACGAGCTTTTGTGTTGGTGAGAAGGGACCATCCCAGAGGTGTTTAGACCCGTGCTTCTCTCACCGTAATGAGCCCAGGAATCCCCTGGGGATCACGTTAAAATGCAGATTCTGATCCGGGAGGTCTGGGGCAGGGCCCGAGATCCTGCTTCTCCAACGAGCTCCCAGGTGATGGTGATGCTCTGGCTCCCACACCCCGCTTAGAGCCGTGAGGACCAAAAGCGTAGACTCTTCTGGACGGGATGAGAATTGGATGAAGCTGTGAGCGGGCTGTCATGGAAACCACCAAGCCGGCCAGCTGGTGGCTCATCTCAGACAGGCAGAGTTGAGGTGCTGCGGCCATGCGGATGGAATGACCTTCTCTGCCTGCACCAGTCTGAGCTCCCCGGGCCACTCAGACCCGCTCCTGGACAGACGGAGAACTTGGGAGAGCCAGCAGGGAAGGAGGATTAGAGCCTCGGGGGGAACCCCCTGTCCAGCCACAAGTCAGGACACCCCAGAGCCTCTTCCCAACAGCATGAAGGTGAGCCTTGGCTCGGAAGAGACGGTGGCGGAGAGGAGGGAGGGCTTTACCAGCCCCAAGGAGGCTGTGTTCATTTCCCACGGCTGCTGCACCGAGTACCACAAACTGAGTGGCTCATGACAGCAGATACATGTTCTCTCACTCTTCTGGAGGCCAGAAATCTGAAATAAAGTGTCTGAGGGCCGATCTCTCTCCAGAGGCTCTGGGGGAGAGCCTATCCTTGCCTGCTCCAGCTTCAGGTGGCCCCCTGCTTCCTGTTGGCCTGGCCCTCTGCCACCTGTCATCTGCCATGGCCAGGCCCCCAGGTGGTGACCCTCTTTCGTCCTTGACACTCACAACACCCTTCCTATCCTGTGTCTGAAAATGGGTGACCACTGTTGGAAATGGGGTGAAGGCAGGCATTAGACAAAGGGAACGTGGTGAGTAGGAACCTGCTTTTTGACAGAACCACTATTTTTTTGCGTGAAGCTTTTGATTTTATTATTTGATTTTATGGAGGTATAGTCGATGTACAATATTATATGTTTCAGGTGTACAACATAGTGATTCATAATTTTTAAAAGTTATACTCCAGTTATAGTTATTATAAAATATTGGCTATATTCCCAGTGCTGTGCAATATATACAGCATACAATATAATACAATATATCCTTATAGCTTATTTATTTGATACATAATAGTTTGTACCTCTTAATTCCCTACCCCTATCTTGCCCTCCCCACTGGTAACCCCTAGTTTGTTCTCTATATATGTGAGTCTGCTTCTTTTTGTTATATTCATTAGTTTGTTGTATTTTGTAGATTCCACATGTAAGTGATATCATATCGTGTTTGTCTTTCTCTGTCTGTTTTATGTCACTATGCATAATACCCCCCCCAAGTCCATCCATGTTGTTTCAAATGGTGAAATTTCCTTTTTTCATGGCTGAGTAATACTTCATTGCATATCTATTTACCACATCTTCTTTATCCATTCATCTATTGATGAACACATAGGTTGCTTCCATATTTTGGAAATTGTAGATAATGCTGCTATGACTATTGGGATGCATATATCTTTTCAAATTAGTATTTTTGTTTTCTTCAGATAAATACCTGGGAGTGAAATTGCTGGATCATATGGTAGTTCTGTTTTTAGTTTTTTGAGCACCCTCCATACTGTTTTCCACAGTGGCTGCACCAGTTACTTTCCCACCAACGGTGTAGGAGTGTTTCCTTTCTCTACATCCTCACCAGCATTTGTTATCTGTGGTCTTTTTGATAATGGCCATTCTGACAGGTGTGAGATGATGTCCCATTGTGGTTTTGATTTGCATTCCCCTGATGATTAGCAATGCTGAACATCTTTTCATGTGCCTGTTGGCCATCTGTATGTCTTCTTTGGAAGAATATCTATTTAGTTCTTCTGCCCATCCTTTAATCAGGTTGGGGTTTTTTTTTATGTTGAATTGTAAGAGCTATTTATATATTTTGGATTTTAACCACTTATGGGTCATTTCATTCGCAAGTATTTTCTCCCATTCAGTAGGTCTGACAGAAGCACTTTTGAGCAGCTCCAGGCTCTCCCCTGTGCTGCTGTCCTTGCTTGAACCCGTGCTGGGACCGTCCTAAGGAGCTGTCTTAGAACCATGCGGCAATGCGCACGAGGAAGCCAGGAATGTCACGTGGTGGCCACAGTGTGGATTTACCTCCTAAAATGGAACTCAGTTTGGTCACCACCTCAGTCACCTGACTTGGTTCTGATTGACTTTTGGCTGTTTCCAAAAATCAACTCCAGACTGGGAAGGTGAAGGCTTTCCTTTATGCAGACGTGTAGACAGCGGTCACATTCCCCTGACCGCTCACCTCAGGGCTACCGCTTCTGACTTACCAGCTTTGTCCTGCGCAGTCTGTGGCTTAGAAATGGAGGAAATTGCATTTCCTTTTGGTTAATGCCTTTCTCTTACTTTATGGTCTCACCTGAAAGTAGCCCATCCTGAGAGAGGCAAAGGAAGTTTTATCCCCAGGCATGGGCTAAATTCCTGGTTCTTCTTCCAGCAGAAATGATCCAAAATTTCCCACCGAGCTTCCCCTCCGCTGTGTTTCTTGAGTCGCCACACCTGCAGGCGCCCAGTTATTAGATCTTTTTCATCAAAGAGCCGGTGAAAAATGCGCCTGTTTCTGTCCTATTTTTGTATTTTACTAATCCCTACTTGTGCTCTCTTCTTTCTCCATTGTTGGGTTTTGTTGGGTTTTGTACCTGAATTAAGTGTAAGAGAAGAGGGACATTTTATACGTTGCCTGAAATCATAATAAATGAAAAAAATAAATAAATGGTCTTTACTGAGGTCATCAAATGATGGAAAGAAGACATTTGGATGGCAGCCCAGCACGAGTTCCTAGGACTTTTTGTATTAAGTTCCTGTGTCCTGCCCCTGTCCTCTCTGGACCTCATTTCCCCATCAGCAAATAAAGGCTTTAGGTTGGAGCAAACAGTCTCAAACTTGAACATGTACTTGACTCACTTGGGCCTGGTTAAAATGCAGATTCTGATTCATAGGTCCTGGGCGGGGCCTGAGATTCTGAAGGTCTAACCGGCTCCCAGGGCATAACCATCCAAGGACCACACTTTGCTCCAAGCCCTGGAACTTGCCGAACATGCAGAATCTCAGGCACACCCCAACCTCCTGACTCAGAACTTGCATTTCCCCCAGATCCCTGGACCATCTGAATGCACATGAGAACGTGGGGCACTGTGCTTCATCTCAGAGCGGGGAGCTGGCTGCACACAGGCATCGCTGAAAATCCTGGGGTACTGATTTAATTGGTGGGAGTGGCCTGGTCATCAGGAACTGTCCCAGCTCCCAGGTGACTCTGATGCACAGTACTGCTTGAGGACCACTGGATTGGAAAGTCCTTAGGTTCCAACCACGATGCCATCGGTTTTATTCAGGTGATTCTGCTGAGCCACATGAGGCCAGGAAAGGCACCTGAGCAGCGCAGAAGTGTCTATGGGATGCTGCTCCTGAATTGTCCCGGCTCCCTCAAAACGCGACCTGGCTGATAGCAGATAAAGGGCCAACCCTTGGCAGCATAATGAGATACACATGCACTCAAACTCCCCCGTTTCCTCTGTCTGTGCTTCCCTTCAACCTTCAGGGGTCCAGGAACCCTTACCCTGTGCTCCAGCCTGACCTCATGAAACCCCCTAGAAGGAGAGGCTCTCACAGCATCTATTTATTTACACCAGAGTGAAAGTAAGTCAGTAGTTTTCTCTCTTCTGGGGCATCCGCATTTTATTGTCTCTAATTGCAGAATGAAGGAGGGCAGACTGAGGCAAGTGGGCTCTGGAATCCAGGTGGGATTCACAGCTCAGATGATGACGAGTTAAGTGGTCCTGAGTATGTCACATCAACCCAGCAAGAGTCAGTGTCCTTGTGAATAATGCCAACCTCATGGCTTTGGGGGGGAGGGGCTGAGCGGATAGTAGGTCCTTAGGACTATCTGCTTCCTTCAGTCCCCATCACTGCTTTAGACTCGTTCTGGCTTCAGAGCACCGGAAGCAGGTGTCCTGGCAGGAAACAAGGTTTGCTGAAACCATTTTTCTGAGAGAGAAACAAGGGCTAGATTGATTCCCGGCAGCAAACACATTAATCATGGGAATGAACTTTGAGGATGGGAGTGTCTTAATTCAGAAGACTGCGTCAACCTATAGCATCTTTTTTTTTTTTGAAGAGTTTAATTTCTGGTGTTATAACCACCGTTTCCAAGCAAAACCTTTGCGGGTCCACAGTGAGTGCTTTCCTTACTATGTTATAGAGCTACTGAGCGAGATGAGTCTGGAAACTTTGAGGGCAGTGGTACTCAACCCGGGTGATGTGGGTTTGTCTGGAGACATTTCTGGTTGCCTCACTGGAAGGAGAAGTACTGGCAGGTGGTGGGTGGAGGCAGGGATGCTACAAGGCACAGGACAGCCCCACCACGAAGAATTTTCCAGTCCAAAAGGTCGACAGTGCTGAGAACCCTACTTTAGACCCAGGGCAAGGTGCTTATATTTGTTTGTTTATATCTGCTCTTGTAGCCATTCAATCAGGAATTATTCAATCAGGACGGATCTCTGAGACTCCACAGGCCCGTGAAAGCTTAACAGAGATGCACGGGGATGTCGACTGACCACGTGGGAGGGCCCCAGCAATGCCCTGGGTGACCAACAGCTCGTGCTCTCAGGCAGTGGTCTTCAGAAAGGGTGCACACACCCTAGAGGCTGGGCAACAGTCATGGTATAGAAGGAAAATATTAGAACTTTCTTTGATTAGGGTTCGAACAAGCTCTAGGCTCTCCCACCCCCTCCTGCCCCACGCTGTCCCCCTAAGCATTCAAGACAAGGAGGCTGCTCCAAACGGACCAGCTCAGAGGAGCCCCAGGAGGCCTTGTTGGCGGGGGAAGTGAGGTGCAGGACGGGGCCTGTGGGGCTCCCGCTGAGCAAGCAGTGGGGGCGAGCAGCAGAGTGTGTCCTTCCCAGGATGCCCGGGAAACTGGGATGGCAGGTGACTCCGGAGATGGAGGAGGCGCTTGGAAACAAGTCACAGGTGGACAGGAAGTGGAGATGAATCTGCACTCAGAGTATGTGTGCGACAGAGAGAGAGAGAGAGAGGGAGAGAGAAAGAGAACGATGCCTCCGTGATGACAGCCTCTGCCTGTCAGTCCAGCCCAGCAGGTCAGGAGATGGTCCTGCATCCTGCTCCAGGCCGGCGTTCTCCCCTCTTTGTCTAAGCAGATCGGTGAAGGTTGATTTTGTTAACTGATGGCCCCGTCTCGAAGACACACCCACCGGAAGGTTGCTAGATAGAGTACAGGACATCCAGTCAAATTTGAATTCTAGATAAACGATAGTATGCTTAATATAAGTATATCTCAAATATTGTATGGGGCATGCACACAAGTTATTCATTGTTGATCTGAAATTCCCGTTTAACAGGGCGTCCTGTATTTCTAGCTGCTAAATCTCCTCCACCCGCCTTACCCACAAGGCCTCCCCGCCAGGCTGCCCAAGCCCCAGACACGCCAACAAGGCAAGAGGGAAGAATGGTGCCTGGATGAGCGGCTGGTGTCTGCGCAGTCTCCGGGGGCCTGGCATAGCAGCTGTGTCAGGTCTGCCCACTGAAACCACAGGCGCGGGAGTGGCCTGTGGTCTGGTGGGAACCACAGCATCTGTTTAGTTCAGGGCTGGGAGGTGCTTGCTATTTCCCTTCCAGTTTTCCAGTCTCTGTCGAGTGGGAAACACGGATTCATCCTGAAGAGGACAAGCCTGGAACACAAACGATCTGATTTCCAGCTGCAGAAAAGAACACATGATGGTGATGACACAGGTGTCTAATTACTTGTCCACAATTCTGAAATCCAAAAAGCCCTAAAAAGATGTTTTTGGTGAGTTTGGAGACACAACCCATATTTGGAGGCAAAACTGATCTGAACCAGTGTGGGGTTATGTTTAGCTTTTCTTTATCCCCCGTGGTGTGAATAGTGCCACCTGTTTATCATCAGGCATGATCCCATCCCTCTGAGAGTGATAAATGAGGTTCAGGGTATGCCTCATCTACCTGAGCCCCCCCAAAGTGAATGCCAAAAACCCCAAAGTACATCGTTGGATAAGGGATTGTACAACTGTAACAGCAGATATATTCTGAGCGCTCAGATTGTGGGAGCACCATGCTAAATGCTTTATACATCCTCTCTCATCTAATCCCTACCATCCCCGTAATGGATACATTTATTTTCATTTTTGGCAAACTTTTTAAAAAACTTAAAGTATAATATCTGCACGAAAAACACAATCAAGTGCACAGCTGGAAGAATTATTACAAAGTGAGCACATGCCTGTGAAACCACCGCTCAGCTACATCCATCACCTGCCCCCCAGAGCCCTCCCATGCCCCACCGCGGTTATAACCCAACAAAGGTGACAGCTATCCATCCATCATCAAAGATTCATTTGTCAAGTTTAAAAAAATGCTGTTATTTATTGAGCAATTACTATGAGCCAGGAACTATACTTATACTGGTTCTCACATTGATTCTATCAGAGTGAGAGTAACTCCGATAATTTCATTCTGCAAGTGAAAAGAAACCAGAGCTCAGAGATGTTTGTCCCTAAATAATTGTGCTAGTAGTTAATAGAGATGGGGTACATTTTGCTTAATTAAACTTTCCGTGGAGCATAATATTTTTACAAAAAATGTATGTCTTTAGAAAAGTGCATATCTTGTGAATTCAGCTCAATGAATTTCACAAACTGACCACACCCTTGCAACCAGCACCGAGACAGAGAAACAGAACATCATCAGAAACAGAAATAGCTTCCCCAGTCCCACAGGCCCCTGGCGCTCCCACCAAGGGTAACCACTCTCCTGACCCTGACACCTTTGCCTGGCTTTGAACTGTATATAAATGGAATGAAACTGTATGTTCTCTTCGGTGTCTGAGTTTTCCTGCTGACATTAAGTTCATGAGGTCTCTCTGTATTGCTGTGTGAGGCTGGTGTGTACTGGTTTTTACTGCTGAGAATTCCATGGATTGAGGACACCACCATTTAGTCACCCACCCCCACTGGTGGTTACTGGGGATGTTGTCAAGTCTTGGCAATTAGCAATAGTGCTGCTGTCTAAACCCCGGCACCTGTGTCTGGTGAACACACGCACACATTTCTGTTCAGCATGATCTTGGAGTGGGTTTGGGAATCACAGAGTGAGTCTGTATTTAGCCTTTTAAAAACTTTCAAAACAGTTTTCCAAAATGGTACCAAGTATACTTTTATACCGTTATACTTTTATAACGTTTTACCGTTACCTATATTACACCCCCTCAATGCAAACCCAATATGTTAAGGTACAGGTTTTAGCAAAAATAATTCATATGGGGTGCTTTGGGTTGCACTGTGTTCCCTCCAGCCTGCTGCTGAATTCATATGTTGAAATTCTAACCCCCAGTACCTCAGAGTGTGGCGTAATCAATAGGGTCGCTGCAGATGTAATTAGTGAATCTGAGTTCACACTGGATAGAGTGGGCCTTAATGCAATACGGCTGGTGTCCTTATACAAAGTGGAAACTTGGACACAGGTACACAGGCCATGAGAAGTTTGGGGTGATGCATCCCCAAGCCCAGGAACGCCAAAGATCGCCAGTAAACCCCCCGAAGCCAGAAGAGAGGCCTGGAGCAGATTCTCAGGAGGAATCAACACCGCCGACACCTTGATCTTGGCCTTCTAGCCTCAAGAACTGTGAGACACTAAATTTCTGTTGTTTCAGCCACTCAGTCTGTAGTACTTTATTACTGCAGCCCTAGCAAACTAGTACGTGGAGTGATTAGTCCCTTTTAGAAAGATGCCTGTTTGGTAAAGAATGCTCATCACAGCCTCCTCGAGGTAGCCTGATTAGCTATTGTGCTTACAATATGTTTTGCCTTTTAATTTGATTCAGGAAGCCATGTAATGCATAATTTGTTATATTTCTGAATGCTTGAAGTGAATGTAAGACATGACTAGGATGATAATGGAAAGTGAGCTGATTCTGGTCAGCAAGCCTCGATACACGTGGCCTGGGCTGATAAGTGGGCACCCACCCTCTGGGTCAGGCTCTAGGAATAGCAGATGAGTGTGTCTGGCCTTTCAGGGTGCTCATCTACCAGGCCACCTTCTCCCTCTCACCCCTCGGCACAGACCCCTCGGAGGATGGCCATCTTCAAGGGCGATTAGGCCTCGGCTGGTAGCCGTGTTTTCCCTTAGCAGAGAGCTTGTCTGCCCTGAAGTCTCCCAGCAACCTGACCCCAGGGGGGTTTCTCTGGAAGGTTGAGAGGAGGAGGGATCTCTTCCCTGGGGTCCGAGCTCACATCCTCCCTCTGGAAGCACAGACTTGGGATGCTCTCTTCCTCAGAGTGCATGGCCCAGAACTGAGCTAAAAATAGTGCAATTTCTTAAAATCATGCAACACTGTGATTACAGGGTACGTTAGTTTCCTGTGGCTGCCGTAACAAAGTGCCACAGTCTGGGGGTCTTAAAACAGCAGACGTTTTTTTTTCTGACACAGTTCTGGAGGTGAGAAGTCCCAAACTGACAGAGACACACTCCCTCTGCAGTCTCCTGGGAAGGGTCCTCCCTTCCCTCTGCGAATCCTGGTGGCTGCCAGCAGTCCTTGGTGCTCCTCGATTTAAGCCACATCACTACAATCTCTGCTTTTGTTTTCACAAGGCCTTCTCCTCTGTGTGTGTGTCTCTGTGTCCAGATTTTTCCTCTTTTCATAAGGACACCACCCTCACCCAGGATGACATCAACTAACTGGATCCCATCTGCAAAGACCCTATTTCCAAATAAGGTCCCATTCAAGGTTCCGAGTAGGCCTGAATCTGGGGAGACACCATTCAACCCTGTACACAGAATACTCCCTGCTTTGAAGTAAACTTTTTGCTCTGTTAAATGTGCTTTTTTTTTTTATGGCCAAACCACACGGCTTGCAGAATCTTTCAGTTCCCTGACCAGGGGTTGAACCTGGGCCACAGTGAAAGCACCAAGGGAATTCCCTATATCTGCTACATTTAGGAATCTCTTGCTCCAGTGCCTTGAACTTGGATAGTTTAGAAATTCAGAGAACATTTGCGTATCAGAGTGACCGCTGTCTGCTAGTGGCTTTACGTCGTGTGAGTCTATTTCTCACTCATGTGAAGTTCAGAATGAATGACCCTGATGAACAGTTGGTGTCCGCCTGAGAAGGATTTGGGGACCCCAGGTCCTTCCGTTTCCACTTCGGTTCCAAGGTCCCCTCGCTCGTCTGCTTCCAGCCACGGAGGGAAGGGCATGGGGACACGGGGGCTGTTACACTGGGCCAGGCCTGGGCGCGTTGCCCACCACGTCCCTGCCCATCCTGCGGGCACAGGCCACACGGAGGAGCAAAGGAAGCCGGGAAGTGTCATGTGGCCATGGGCTGTGAGGAGGAGGGGAGTGCAGGGGAGGACCACAGCTGGACTGGCAACTCAGGGTGGCTCCTGAGGGCAGGTCCTCCCAGACGGAATTCTCCTTCCGCTTCTTCGTTCTTCTCTCCGTTTTTTGAAGCACCGGCTGGTCTCTAGTCAGAGTTCGAGTCTCCCTACTCTGTGGTACTAGCCCCTTGGACACCAACGTGCAAAGAGCAAAGGAGCACCTCCCTTGTAAAGGGGGCTCTGAATGGATCAAACCCTAAAGGAACGTGTTCTGGACACGGCCTGAGTGGCCCTGGGCAGCCCGGACCGGCAGGCACCTGTGGGCCTGGAGAGCTTCATGTGCTTCATGGTAACTCTGCCACCAGTGCCCACTGGGAGCTCCAGGACCCTGCGCCCCCGGTGTTTCAGGGAGAAGCTGGTGTGAGGGAGCTGGGGCCCAAGTAACCCAGACAGAGTGCTCGGGGCCACACCTGGGCACGGCTGCTCTGAGTAAACTCACTCTCTCACTTGCCTTGCTGGTGGACTTCAAACTGCCACGCAAGGCCAAGGTGCAACCAGCCTTTAAAAATGGAACAAAACAGGGGCTTCCCTGGTGGCGCAGTGGTTGAGAGTCCGCCTGCCGATGCCGGGGACACGGGTTCGTGCCCCGGTCCGGGAGGATCCCACATGCCGCAGAGCGGCTGGGCCCGTGAGCCATGGCCACTGAGCCTGCGTGTCCGGAGCCTGTGCTCCGCAGCGGGAGAGGCCGCAGCAGTGAGAGGCCTGTGTACCACAAAAAAAAAAAAAAAAAAAAAAGGAACAAAATAGAACCGAATAGAAAAATACTAGGGTGCATAGAACATAGTACAAGAAAGCATTGTTTCAGGAAACTTCTATACATATCCGTTCCAGGTCGTGATGTAAAACATTTCTTACCAGGTGTTGCAATCAAAACCATTTGAAAGCCCGGGGTCTGTGTAGAAGAATTTGAAAGTAGATGATGAAAACACACACCAGGGATGTAATAATGATTTTGTAGACTTTAGAAATGCTTTGTGTGGCCCGGCAGGAGGGGTGGCGTGATGTGAAGGAAGAGCCTGGCCTAGTCTGAATTGTGGCAGGACTGCGCCCCCCCAGAGGTGCTTGTGAAGGTTACTTCATTTCCCCGAGTCTCCATCTTCTCATCTGTAAAATGGGCTAAATAACTACCTCAATGAGGAGGGGGAGGTGGTGAAATAACTGCTCCCGTCTATTGAGTGCTTCCTGTCCCAGGCCTTGTTCTGGGCATCTTACGTGTGTAACCTCAGCCCTTCTGTACAACTGTCCTCTGATTAAGTACTAGTTCAGTGAGGTCTACTGGTGCAGACAAGGAAACTGTGGCACAGACAGGCCAAGCACCTTGCCCGAATGAGTTGCTGTACATAAAAATGCCTGATACAGTGGTTGGCACGTGGTAATGAACAAATTTTAATTATCTTACTGTTAATTTTGTTCTAAATGCTTTAAGGCGTCCTTAAATATAGTCAGATGGACAAGCTGGTGGAAGACAGTGTGAGATACTGGCTAGAAACTGCCAGAAAGCCACTCTAAGAGGGCCCTGGAGGTGTGAGGTTAGACCTCCCTCGCCGTGAGGCATTTGAAACTACGGCTGCTGGGGCAGGGTCCCTGCCGCCCTGTTGGGAAACCTGACTTTTCATTATCAGAGGAACCGGATGGAAAATTGGGAGGAGGGGGGCCTCCCTTCTGCCCCTTAGGGGAAGACTCAGCAGTGACTCCTAGAAGGAAAGATAATGATGAGCATGGTTGCCAATAAACACTTTATTACAGGCTTTGAAAGATTAGAGACCCAGGAACCCCCAGCCCTACTCCGTACCCATCACCTGAAATCCACACTGCCTCTAAGAAAAAGATGATGATGCAAACGCAGCTGCAGAAGGCCCCGCCTCCCACCCACATGGCCACCCCCTGCCCCTCCAGGGGACAGGAGAGTTGAGTCCCTCCACAGGAGTCAGACAAGTCATTAGACCAAACTGCAAGAGGCAATTACATCTTTGTTTCTCAGAATCTGTAAACAGAGAGCAAGCAGAGGGTTGCATCACACCGCCCTGGGGGCGCTGGAACATTTGCTTTGAACACACAAGCAGGGTGTATTAAGTTGGAGTGGAAATGCTTCATCCACGGTTACTGGTGGCGGTCGGGAAGAAGCCTTGCCCAGAGAGATGCTTCCACTCAGACTGGCCCCTCCTGGCCCTGGTCCAACACAGGCTTGCACCAAACCATCCTTCTACATTATCTTAATGACATAAGGTACTCATGCCGTATTTCAGCACAGCACTTTGCATAGGAATTATCCATATCCATTATAGACCCCATGACTTGTTTTGATTTCATCCACAAAACGCAATCATTTACCCCTTGCACAGTGCCCGACACATACTGGGCATGAAATGAACATGGGATAAAAAGATAACTTTAATAACATACGCAATTATGTAATAATAAAAATAATAAGGTCGGAGCTAACTTGTTAGAGAACTTTCTTCTGCTCCCTGTTGTACCCGTGGAAACACCCCAGGGGGTACTCCTGTCTTGAGAGGGCTGCCTCCCCAGTTGACCTGGAAAGAGTATCACTGCAAAGATTACACTCTGGTCCTCAGGGCAGGTGGGGGCAGAGGCTGGGTCAGAGGAGGAGAAATCAAGGACCCTCCTGCATGCGCCCTGAGCCTGCATGCCAGGGAAGGGATGCTCCAAGGTGCTGGACGCTGGGCCCCCATCTTCTCCCCACCCCAGCCGGAGCAGGTTTGCTCCTAGCCCAAGTGCCCAGCTGGACTCAGCTGCAGCAGAACCACAGCTCCAGAGCTCGTGGGTGGGTTTGGGGTCCAGAGTCCCCAGAATGTGGGGCGTCAGTGGACACACTTGTCTCTGAGGGGAGTGGGCAGGTCAGAGGGGCCCAGACTGGGCTGAGGTTGCAGGGGAATCAGCTCTCCCTGACTGCTCACTGGGGGTGACACCCCCGTTCTGGCTGTGACTGTCCCCCAGCCTCAGCCTCATCTACCCTCAGATGGGAGCAGGGCCTGTGTGCAGAGAGCTCTGCCCACGACCTCACTTCCTGAGAAGCCTGTGCAACAGGAGGCCCCGTGTCTGGATGCAGATGGCTTCTCACATCCTGTGGGCAGCGTTGCTGCAAAGTCAGGTCCCAAGATCCTCACGGAGCAGGAGGAGAGCAAAGAATGAGGCTACGGGGCCAAGTGATAGTTGGGAACTGTCTTTCTGTCCATTTCAGGACAGCCCATTTTGCTCGGGCTGCCAAAACAGAATACCATAGACTGGGGTGTTTAAACAACAGAAATTTATTTCGCACAGTCTGGAGGCTGGAAGTCCAAGATCAAGGTGTTGGCAGGGTTGGTTTCTCCAAAGGACTCTCTCCTTCACTTGCAGATGGCCACCTTCTCTCTGTGTCCTCCAGTGACCTTTCCACTGTGCATGTGTACCCCTGGTGTCTCTTCCTCTTCTTAAAAAGATTCCAGTCATGTTGGATTAGGGCCCCATCTTTAAGACCGCATTTAATCTTAATTACTTCTTTAAAGGCCCCATCTTCAAATGCAGTCCCATTGGTTTTAGGGCTTCAACACATGAATTTTGGGGGCACACAATTCAGTCCATAATGAGAGGAAAATAACTTCCAAGTGGCTCCCAAAGGCTTTTGGGCTGTCTTTTGGGTAAAATGTCCAAACTCCATCGCATGCTACATGGCACATGCATTTAAATCAGGATGTATGGCAGCAGCACATCTTTCACCAGTTCAGGCCTTCAGTAACCAAGAAAACTTCACTCCTGGCACTGCTGCTTTCTTTACCAAATCAGCTTCTGCCTCACCCTGGGCTGGGGCTAGAACTCATGGTGGTGGGTGCCGTGCCTGATGCCCAGGGGCTCGCTGCCATGCCAGGCATGGTCCATGCTTGTCTTCCACCCGGGAGGGCTCTAGACAGGAGTGCAATGGAAGGCTGTGACCCCCGCATGCTGCTAACAAGCCCCAACTCAGCCCTTCCCCCTCCATTCTTTCATACGGAGAATTCCTATGTAAAGTGCTGTGCAGTCTCAGTTTCCAACTTCTTCCAAAGGGACCACTGTATTGGGGGTAGTCCCCAAGTCCACCGTTAGGTTCAATATTCACTAGAAGGACTCACAGGACTAAGCAAAGCTATTGTATTTATGCTTGTGGTTTATTACAGTGAAAACACAGATTAAAATCAGCAAAGGGAGAAGGCACATAGGACAGAATCCAGGAGAGAGCAGGGACATGCTTCCAGCCATCCTCTCCCTTGGATTTACATGCACAGTGCTTAATTCCCCCAGCAATGAAGCGTGACAACGCTCATCAAGTGTTGTCAACCAGACAAGCTCACCTGAGCCTTGGGGTCTTGGGTTTCTATTGGGGTCAGTCACATAGGCATGCTGTGCTCCGTGACTGACCCAGGTCCTCAAACCCCAGCCCACCAGAGGTTAAACTGATACCGCATAGCCCACAGCCTCCGGCATAAAATAACCGGTGTTCACCATAAGTCACGCCATTAGCATAAATCATTTGGCAGGGCCCAGGGCCTCAGACATACAAAGGCACTGTTATTGGGAAGGATATTCTAAGGGCTCAGAGGTCATCTCCCAGGGGCCGATCAAGAACCACGTGCAGGGTTTGGGCAAGCCGGGTCTGCTGAGTCACTCCTTTACTACAGGGGTCCCCAACCCCGGGGCCGTGGACCGTTACCAGTCCGCGGCCTTGCACGGCAGGAGGTGATCGGTGGACGAGCAAGCTGCCGCTACCCATCGCTCTCGTGGCTCGCATTACCGCCTGAGCACCCTCTCCTCCCCGCGTCCGTGGAAAAATTGTCTTCCACGAAACCGGAGCCTGGTGCCAAAAATGTTGGGGACCTCTGCTTTACTGCACAGCCAGCATCCCTAAATCCCTCTGGCTGGGAGATTTAGGAGCTGCTACCGTCAGTGCCAGAGGTTATCAATCTGATTCATTTTTGCCAGTATGATTTGGGAAAAATTATATGTTTCTATCCTAATTTCAATTTGTTTGATTATCAGTGAAGCAGGTCAACTCTCTACGCATTTCATTGCCATTTGGATTTCTTCTGTACTTTGCTTAGTTATTTAATTATTTATGTATATGTTGGGTCATTTATATTTTTTCTTTATAGGAGCCCTGATGCATTGTGCATATTAGCTTTTTGTCACATGTTGAAAATAGTTTTCTTTTAACCTGTTTTTGGCAAACTACATGGAAATATATAATTTTTAGGTAGTCAGTTGGTCAATCTTTTCTTTCATAATTTTAGACGTTAGTGGTAGGATGAGAAAGGCTTTCTTCTCCCTGTACTATTCACTCTCCATCATTTCTTCTCATGCTTTATTTTTATGTATTTATTTATTTTTTGCGGTACACGGGCCTCTCACTGCTGTGGCCTCTCCCGTTGCGGAGCACAGGCTCCAGACGCGCAGGCTCAGCGGCCATGGCTCACCGGCCTAGCCGCTCCACGGCATGTGGGATCTTCCCGGACCGGGACACAAACCCGTGTCCCCTGCATCAGCAGGCGGACTCTCAACCACTGCGCCACCAGGGAAGCCCCTTCTCATGCTTTATTTTTAAACACTTAAAATATTTGACCTTTTGGAATATTTTATTGTATATGATGTTAATTTCCTAGGGCTGCTGTAATAAATTACCACAAACTGGCTGGCTCAAAACAATAACAAATTTATTCTTTCACAGTTCTGGACGCTAGGAGGGTGACTCAAGGGGCTGGTTGGCAGGGCTGTGCTTTTTCTGAAGGCTCTGGGGGAGAATCTACTCCACGCCCGCTTTCCCAGCTTCCGGTGTTGTGGGCAATCCTTGGCCTCCCTTGGCTTGTAGACGCATCACTCCAATCTTTGCTTCCATCTTCCTGTGTGTTTCTGTCTGTGTCTCTTCTCTTCTTACAAGGACATTGGTCCTGTTGGATTAGAGCTCACCCTAGTGATCTCATCTGAACTTGATTCCATCTGCAAAGACCCTATTCCCAAATAAGATCGCACTCACAAGTTCCACGGGTTAGGACTTCAGCGTATGTTTTTAGGAAACACAATTCAAACCATAATATGGTGTCATATCAGGATCTAACTTCATTTCTTTTCCCAACACTTACCTAATTGTCCCAATGCCATTCATTGAACAATACATCCTTTCTCCGTGGATCTATTTCAAGCCCCTTTATTCTGCTCTAGCAATGTATTGGTCAATTTCTACTGAGGTCTTATACTGCTTAACAAGGCATTCGTGTATAACTACCCAGGATAAAGGATTTTAATTGTAAATTGGTTAAAAAAAAAGCAGCAGTTAACCTCCCATTGTTAGTATGTTGGGCTATCTTAGTCATTCAATCTGTAATGGAATATCTGTCTGAAGATACTTTCGCTTCTTCCAATTTTCACACCCTTGTTTGGCCTTGGACAGCTATAGCTCCTGCTTTATAGCTGGTTGTGTTTGACACACACACACAAAAAGCACCTTTTTTTTTAACCTCTTAGCCACTGCACTACTAATAGGATTTGAGTATTAAAAATATATTAATAAAAAAAAATCTCCACAATGCATTCCTCCAACGCAGGAGTTTATAAATTCTGACACAACACTCCAGAGCTATAAGGAATCAGACCAATACAAGGGCTTAATGGCCGAGAGATACTCATTCAGTCAGTCAACATGTGTTTACTGAGTGCCAGGCACTGTTCTAGGCACAGGTGCTACAGCAACAAACAAGACAGACAGACTCTCTGTTTCCAATAAGCTTGTATTTCAGTGGGGAGTGGGAGGCGGGAGGCAACAATTAGACAAGCAAACCTAAAGAGGTACAGAATGCCCCCTCTAAAAACAAAGGAAAGGCTCACCGACTTGAATTTCAGGGCAGAATCAAACACTCTGCTAAGCTTTATCTTTCTTGGTGAAAAATAGATTATTGGTGACATCCTCATTTTTCAGATAAGAAAACAGAGTCACAGAAGTGAAAAACATGGGCAAAATGGCACACACCAATAGTAGCAGAGCTGACACTTGAGTCAATAGACCTACTTGACAACAATCTCCCATTGGCAGCTTAGTTCATTAGTTTAAAAAATAGCTTCAGGGACTTCCCTGGTGGCACAGTGGTTAAGAATCTCCCTGCCAATGCAGGGGACATGGGTTCGAGCCCTGGTCCAGGAAGATTCCACATGTCATGGAGCAACTAAGCCCATGCGCCACAACTACTGAGCCCACGTGCCACAACTACTGAAGCCCGCGTGCCTAGAGCCCGTGCTCTGCAACAAGAGAAGCCACCGAAATGAGAAGCCCGCGCACCACAACGAAAAGTAGCCCCTGCTCGCCGCAACTACAGAAAGCCCGTGCACAGCAATGAAGACCCAACGCAGCCAAAAATAAATAAATAAATAATAAATAAATTTATTTTTAAAAAAGGCTTTATTCCCATTTGTAAGAAGGGGAAACCGAAGCTCAGAAAGAGTACCTGATTATTTGGTTGTCTGCAAGGATAATGCTTATTTAGCAGTTCCTCAAGAAAGCCATCAGAATCCTCAATATACAACAGATGCACAATAAATGCTGAATTATGCTGTAAACACCTGAGTTGGTATCAATAATTGGTTGGGTCCCTCTGCATGGAATATGAGGTGAAAGAGCTGGATACACACAGATAACATATTTTCTGATTTCTTTCATTGTTTGTGCCAAGAAATCTACATTCCCATGGATATATATATATATATATATATATATATATATATATTTTTTTTTTTTTTTTTTTTTTTTTTTTGCGGTACGCGGGCCTCTCACCGTCGCGGCCCCTCCCGCTGCGGAGCACAGGCTCCAGACACGCAGGCTCAGCGGCCATGGCTCACGGGCCTAGCTGCTCTGCGGCATGTGGGATCTTCCCAGACCGGGGCACGAACCCGTGTCCCCTGCATCGGCAGGCGGACTCCCAACCACTGCACCACCAGGGAAGCCTCCCATGGATATTTTTAACATTTTATTTCAAAATAATTTTAGACAGTGACATTTGCAAAAAATAATACCCTTCACTACTTCATGTAATGTTGCTAGTTTACATACTATGGTACAGTGCTCAACCCCAAAGAAATCAACCTTGGTACAAGACTATTAGCTAAGCTACAGACTTATTTGAATTTCACCTGGTTTTTCCCCTGCACAGTAGAGGGTTAGCTCCATAGGCTTGGAGGTGTTCATGTCCTGAATATTCTGGAGAAGGGATGGGTGCTTGACCAGGATAAAACGGTCTTCAGTAGCCCCCATCCCACCCCTCTCACACACACCAAATCTTCCTACAAGCTAGTACCCCCACTTCCCCAGGCTCTTCTTGGAGGACCAGCTCTTCATCTCTCTTCAGTACTCAGCTGGGCAGTCAAATCCTGGATGAAACCTTCTGGGTAGCCACTTGGGAGAGAGAAGCACTCATGCTTCCCATCAACAGAGGGCCTTGTGCACGTGGCTGTCATGGCACTCCTCGCATTGCATCCAACTCTCTCCCCAGGTAGGCTGAGAGGTTCCTGGAGCAGGGCTCTGGTGGGCATTGCTCTTGGTCTGCTGAGGGTAGGATCCAACCTTCTTCTGGGATGTGTGCTTTCTCTCCACTATAACCACAAGGTGCCATGATCTTACAGACCCCACCCACATGACCACCACTGATTGGTTGGAGTTGGGCACCCGACCCAGCTGGGCCAATCAGAGCCCTTCCCTGAGATTCCTGAACTTGGGAGGGAGCAGTAGATGCAGTCACCCTCTGGTTGTGAGCACCCAGCATCCTTGCTGGAGGAAGATCCTGACTTGGGGTAGGAGAAATTGAAGTCAGAGGCTGAGATCAACTCTGGAGAGAGTCAGCTTAGTCCCAGACACCTCGGAGGCCCTATGCCTTCCCTGGATGACATAAGCCTTCCCTCAGGTTTCTTTTACATTCAGCCAAAAGAGTTCACTCAAATAAAGACCATATTTCATCCTTTCTGCATGGCCAACTGGTGCCAAAAGGCTAGGCACACACCACACCTCACATGATTATTGAGTGAATGAAATAGTGGAGTTCCAAGGTCTATGTTGGCTACATCACAGTGTTCCTCAGGGCCATTTCTGCCTTTACTGTTCCCATATATGGAACTTGATGGACCAGAGCCAATCCCAGGCTCTTCCTTGTGGGTCTTACAAACACGTTGAACAGCATTAATTTTACAGGCACCTTCATGAGACTGTCTGCCGGCCTAATGAAATCACAAGAGCCAGTGTTTTCCATCCTAAACTTGGGGATTAAGAGGAAAAGCCGGTGTAAGCAGGGCGCAGGGGTTAGCACAGCTGTGAAGGCGCGGAAAGCAGATTGCACAGCTCAGCGCAGCCTGCGTCAGGGTAAGTCAGCCAGGACGCAACCCCAGGTGACAAAAAAAGAAGAAGAAAAGAAAGTCCAGATTTTATTTCCCAAACTCATCTTAATTTTATTCCCTAGCTCATCTTAAAATCGATGAATCATTCAAGACAGAATGAACTGGTTAGACAACAACAATATTTCTACTCGCTGGCGACGTCCACAGTAGGGGTAGAAAGAGGTAACTGGTGCATATTTTGGGTAAATAAGAATCTCTTTTCTGTTCATTTAAAATAAAACTATTTTCTTCCGCTTATAAAGCAGACGAGTCCATTTGCAGAAGAGTATAAAGTGCCCAGGGCTGGGGCAGGGGAGGAGGGTCAGGTTTGCCTGGCACCCACCCCTGTGAGGGCCTGTCCAGGGGGCCTGGAAGGGTGGTCGGGGGGCTCCCAGGAAGGAACACACCCCAGGGAAGAGAGCCTCATACAAGAGCTTGGTCCTCAGTTTCTCTGCCACTGGAGCAGGAGACTGACCGAGTCTGCAGAGCACAGGGCAGCAAGACACCCCTCCTGGGAGGCAGTTTCCACTCTGGGTGGTGGAGGGCACTCTGCTGGGACCTCGCTCTGCTTTGGTGGGAGCCTGGGCTGCCCTCATGGTGGCAGTGGCCTCAGCGGAGAGAGCTGGGGCAGGGGTTGTTCTAGATGATCACCCAGCTTTGATACTTTGAGGCTCTGGTCTTGGCTTCCACAGCATCAGCTTTGGGTCCCAGACTCTGGTGGCCCCAAAAGGCAGGGTCTGTCCCAGGGGATGGTTCTCTGGGGACACTGGAGGCGGTGGCTCTGGTGGGGCAGTTCCGTGCTGTGTGAAGCCCTCTGTTGGTTGTCAAGGCTTGATATTGTCACTGTCATTCTTGTCCAACTTAAGAAAAACAATTCCTTTTAGTTTGCATTTCTCTTATAACTTGTCAGGTTGAACATCTTTTGATATCCATTTATGTAGACGTTTGTAACTCTCCTTTGTGATTTGCCTCCTTATATCCTGCCCATTATTTTTACTTTTTTTTAAACTTGACTTTAGGAGCTCTGTATATATTCTGGATAGTAATCTTTGTCAGTAATATAAGGTGCAAATGTTTTCCCAGCACTATGTTGAAATTTTAACTTTATTTATGATTTATTTCATTTTAGGGAGGCTTTAGTTTGTATGAAATAAAATCTGTCGGTCTTTTCCTTTGGAAAAAAAAACAAAAGCCCTCTGTTGGATGCCTCACAGCTCTGACAATTCAAAAGAGTAATTAACTGTGAAGTTCATTGTTTAGTATCTGTCTCAGCAATAGAGTGACCAATTGTCTGCTAAATAGGGTGACCAACCTGTCTAGTTTGTCCAGGATTTCCTCAATTTTAACACTGAAAACACTGCATCCCAGGAACCCCCCAGTCCTTTGCAAACCAGGACAATTGGTCACCCTACTTAGCAGACAGATGGAAATCTCCACAAGCAGGGCCCCCGAGTCTGTAATCCACTGTATCTCCTCTATCCCTACTCGGACACGGTGCCTTGCACAGAGTGTGCATCCTGAAAATAGTCACCGAACAAAAAGGATTATTATTACTGGAAATGCTCTGCAAATATTTGCTGAATGAATGCCCCCCCACCGCTAGTAAACGAATTCTTTTCAATACTATAATATATTACCAATAAATGGGACACACTGGGTTTACAAACTTGTTTAAAAAGGAATAGAGATTTTTGTACACGTAGAGAGGGCCAAGGGGGGTAAGTTTAGCAGAGCTAAATCCTCTAAAAACAGTTTAGCAAATGACCTCTAGAGGCTTGATTTCTTGAATCAGTCTTAAGTGGAGATTATGGAGTTCCAGATCCTCTCAGATATGAGGGCCCAAAGCAGGAAAGATAGATGCTGGACAAATGTGACAATTATGAACAATAAGAACTTATTACGCGGAAGGTCACCTCACATAGCAGTTTCTCAAACTTGCTTTGGACGGGACGCATAGGACTGTGGGCCTGGAGAGGTGACATGATTTGAAATCAGGCTGTCTGGTTTTACAGCACATTCTCCCACTTCACCTTGACCGGGGACACAGTGGTGGAGCCAATGGCCCCGTGGTTTCCTGAGGTTGTCCAAGCCCCAAGCCTCTAGACGCATCTGTAACTATAGGCTGATGACCATGTAACAATGTTAAAATGTTGGAAAGACCCAGCACAACCAGGGCTGGTTGCTTGTTCCTTGCGTGTCTCCAAGGAAACCTGGAGCCGTGACCAATCCTTGGCCCATCCTTGAGAACAAGGCTCTTGGGAGGTCTGTGATGTCAGTGATTGATGGTGTTGTGTACACCTGGAGCAGCGGACCATGTCCTGCCAGCGTGTCAGGATGGCTTTGCACAAATGCCAAGACTGCTGATGCACACCCGGTTTCACGGTCGGAGTCCTGAGTTCTGGTTGCTGTGGCTGATTGATAGCAGGATGTGTCTATGGGACCGACCCCCCCATTAACACCTGGACCCTGAGACGTGCATGGGTTTCCCTGGGCAGAGGGCTTCCACGCGTGACCCCGTAGTTCTCTGCTGGAGAAAAAGCACATCCTGAGTGGGCTCAGAGGAGGAGGCATGGCCGGGGAGCCTGTGCTGGACTTCTGGGGATTCCACCGACACCCAGCTTTTCCTGCTACTTCCGCTCTGCATCCTCTGCTGTAATAATTCTCAGCCCTGAGTACAAGTCACACTCTGGAGTCCTGTCAGCCTCTCTAGCAAGTCATCAGCCATAAGGAGATGTAGACCCCCCAGCGCAGAACAGGAAACGGTGGAGCCCCGTTCCTCTTTATTCTGCTGGATGCTGCCCAACCCTGAGATCCAGGCCAGGCACCTCTCGCCCAGCCCTACCCCTTCCAGCTTGGAATGCGGGTGGTGAGAAACAAGGGGCAGAAGAGTTACAGGCAGAGCAGGAGCTCCAACCATAATCCCCCTGGAGGGGTCCTGTTTGGCTCAGAGCCCCAGCGTGCACCCACCTGGGAAGTGCAGGAGGAAACGTAAGGCCCAGGCAGAAGGGCTATGGAGGGTGGAGGTCCCTGGGAGGCAGATGTCAAGGTTCATTGCCTTTCAGAATCTCCGGGATTTTTGGACTCCAGTTAATTTGCATAACTGGAGTCACAGCCACAAGGGCTGCCCTGGACTTCTGTTACTTATTACGGTTCAGCCAGGCAAGCACTTTGGGTCAAAGTAACCTCCAGCCCTGCAAGTCCCCCTCCATGTGTGCATATCTCTGTTTCACAGTCCAGAAGCATGTAGCAAATCCATTCTCTCTCTCTTTTTATCTATCTATCTATATCTATACCTATATCTATCTATCTATCTATCTTTAGTATTTTTATATGTATAAACTGAAGAAGCACATTTCAAATCCATTCCCTCTCTTTTTATCTATTTATCTACCTAAATCTATTTGTCTGCTTGTTTACCTATAATATGTTTATATATGTAAACTAATGAGCACAATCACAGATGCAAATATCAATGAAACATTTAAAGAGTAAGATAACTGAACAATTACAAAATACACCTGCCAGTCAAAAATTCCCAGCATTTATTTTGCATCCAAAATGAACGCTAATTTAGAATAGCCAAAATAGCCTTGTAAAAGAAGAACAAAGTGGGAGGACTTATACCTCCTGATTACAAAACATACTTCAAAGCAATGGTAATCAAGACAGTGGTACTTGCATAGGAAAAACGTAGAGACCAATAAAATAGAATCATAGAGTTCAGAAATAGACCCATGTGTCAAATAATTTTCAACAAGGGTGCCAAGAGCATTCAATGGGAGAAAGAATGTCTTTTCAGCAACTGGAACAGCCACACGCAAAAGAATGAATTTTCACCTTTACCTCAGACCTATATAAAAGTTAACTTAAAATGGACCAAAGATTTTTATGTAAGAGCTAAAACTATAAAACTTAGAAGAAAACATATAAGAAAATCTTTATGATACTGGATTTGATAATAGTTTCTTAGATATGACACCAAAAGTACAAGCAGCAAAGGAAAAACATAGATAAGCTGCACTTGATCATGATGAAAAAATCATCAAAAAAAAAGTGAAAACACAACCCACAGAATCAGAGAAAATATTTACAAACCATAGATCAGAGAAGAGTCCAGTATCCAGAATATATGAAGAACGCTCACAACTCAACAACAAGACAAACAACCCATTTTAAAAATGAGCAAAGGACTTGCATACACATTTTCTTGAAGACCTATATATAAGTAGCCAACAAGCACATTAAAAAATGAGGCTTAAACTTAAGTCAACGTAATCAGTAAAGGGACAAAACTTACATCAGGTGCCTCCAGTTGGGAGGCACTGAGAAGGTCCCTTAAGTATATATTCAAACCAAAACTACATCTGAAACCTCAGATAAACCCAAATTTCAAGGCATCTCGGTGAAGGGTATATGAGAGTTTTTATACTAATCTCTTATGACTCTCCAGGAACAACTTTTATGTCCTTCAAAAATATCATTGTTATTCAAGACAAAAAGAAGGCTAACAAAAGATGTCAGATTGAAAGAGAACAAAGAGAATTGGCAACTAAATATAATGTGTGATCCTGGTTTGGATCCTGGACTGGGAGAAAAATGCCGTAGACATCACTGGGGCACTGGGTAATTAGGAATAATGTTCTATCAGTGATAAATTTCCCCACTCTGATAACTGCACTGTGGGTACATGAGAGAATGCCATCGTTCCTAGGAGATATATGTGGGAATATTTAGGGGTGAAGGGGCATGATGTCTGCAACCTACTCTTAAATGGATCAGGGAAAAATTATATATATATTTATCTACAAAAAGAGGGATGATGTGGGAAAACTGGACAAAATGTTAATAATGGTTGTGCGTCCGGATGAAGGGTGTGTGGGAAGTTTTTGTGCTGCTCTTGCAACTCCTCTGTAAGCCGGCAGTTCTTTAAAGACAAAAAGTTAAAATAAGTTACTATATTAGAATAAAAATAAGTAAAAATCTTATCCGAAAATTATTTATAGGGACTTCCCTGGCGGCGCAGTGGTTAAGAATCCACCTGCCAATGCAGGGGATGCGGGTTCGAGCCCTGGTCCGGGAAGATCCCACATGCCGCGGAGCAACGAAGCCCGTGCGCCACAACTACTGAGCCTGCGCTCTAGAGCCCTCGAGCCACAACTACTGAGCCTGCGCTCTAGAGCCCTCGAGCCACAACTACTGAGCCCACGTACCACAACTACTGAAGCCCGCGCACCTAGAGCCCATGCTCTGCAACAAGAGAAGCCACCGCAGTGAGAAGCCTGTGCACCGCAATGAAGAGTAGCCCCCGCTCGCCGCAACTAGAGAAAGCTTGCACGCAGCACCAAAGACCCAACGCAGCCAATAATAAATAAAGAAATTTATTTAAAAAATATATATATTTATAATACAAAGTTGGAAAAACAAGCATCTCTGCCGTAAAAACTCTGGGTGAAATCACCTCCAGCCCCTAGGAGGCAGTGCAGCCCCCGTTGTCACTCAGCCTGGGCGGGCGGGCTGTGAACAGAGCAAACTTCCAACTTGGCACGGACACCAGCGGAGAGTCCCAGAGGCCTGGAGTTTGCCCTCGAGAGAAGAGCATCATTTCCTGGCAGATGGTGAGGAGGAGGAGAAAATCACTTCTGAGGCTACAGGAGCTTCTAGAAGAATCCAAGAGTCCAGAGGCTTCACATTGTCCTTAGTGTTAGCGGCCAGGTGTGACTTTCCAAGGCTGCTTCTTCCTGCCCCAGGTGATCCGTCACATTACCTCAAGCCAAGATGCACGGGTTGAGCACCTACTGTGTGTGGAAGCCTGCGGGAGTGAGGAGGCCACCAGGGGCGGCGTGTGTGTGTGTGTGTGTGTGTGTGTGTGTGTGTGCCTGTGTCTGTGCGTGTGTCTGTGCATGTGCATGTGCGCCTGTGTGTCTCTGTGTGTGTGTGTGCCTGTGTCTGTGCGTGTGCGTGCGCGCGTGTGTCTCTGTGTGTGTGTGCATGTGTGTGTGTGCCTGTGCCTGTGTCTGTGCATACGTGCGTGTGTGTGTGTGTGGAAACCGGCAGAGCTTTGCAGCAGTGCTGTGTATGTGTTATCCCTAATCTGGGTGCTGTGCTTGCAAACTTATTCCGCTCAGGAACCCATGTCCCAGCCATGACCATTTCACCACAGCGGGATGATGCTGAACACTTCACAGCGCTTACTCTGTGCCAGGGAATGTTTGAATATTTCACCTGCGTTAACTCCTAACCTGCGCAGCAACCCCAGGGGGCAAGGGTCACTATTGTCTCTTATTTTACAGATGAGAGGTCAAGTAACTTGCCCAAGGCCACTCCACCAGGGACAGCTGCTACCAAGACCTGAGGTTCTTAATCAAAACTGAGGTGGACTTGGGACTTCCCAGGTGGTCCAGTGGCTAAGACTCCAAGCTCCCAATGCAGGGGGCCTGGGTTCGATCCCTGGTTGGAGAACTAGATCTAGCGTGCAGCAACTAAGGATCCCTCGTGCCGCAACGAAGATCCTACATGCCACAACTAAGATCTGGGGCAGCTACGCAAATAAATAAAATTTTTAAAAAAACACAAAAAACTGAGGCGGCCTCCCCAGCACGGGAACACACATCTCACTCCTTTTTTTTTTTTTTTTTCTTGCGGTACGCGGGCCTCTCACTGTTGTGGCCTCTCCCGTCGCGGAGCACAGGCTCCGGACGCGCAGGCTCAGCGGCCATGGCTCACGGGCCTAGCCGCTCCGCGGCATGTGGGATCCTCCCAGACTGGGGCACAAACCCGTGTCCCCTGCATCGGCAGGCGGACTCTCAACCACTGCACCACCAGGGAAGCCCCTCACTCTTTTTTGATCCCGTCCTGGGACATAAGTTGAAGTGCCTATAGGAAGCAGCTCTAAGGGAACACAAGGACATTCTTCTCGCTCCAGGAGACAAGTCCACAGTTTTGCAATATGGCGCGTTTGTACACAGAAGGAGTTATTGCCCCAACCCTACTTGGGCAATGGGCTTCTCTTGGCATGGTTTTATTGCTCAGTTATGAATAAATTGCTTAAATTGACCTTTGTGAGTTTCACACCAAATTGGAAAAAAAAAAAGAGTGGTTCAGCCAGTTGGCATTTTAGGAGTATGCGAAATATTTCAATGCACTAGCTCAAGGTTTTGTGCGTTCCCATTAAAAAAAAAAAAGTTTCCTGCCAAACATATTTTGAGCATCATTTGTGAAGTTACCCTGCCCGCACTGCCTCAGGCCAGGGAAAGGCAAGTTTATAGGGAGCATCCTTCTGTCTCCCACTGGAGGGTCATTTTTAAAGGCAAGTAGTCCTTTGGGAAATGCTCTGGGCCCCTGTTCTTGAGTTATGATAAAGAATTATAGCCACACAGTGAGCCTGCATCTCAATTCTTTGTCACCACAAAGGAACACAGTAGCTAAACAACTTGAATCCGCACCATTTTTTTTTTCAGCACAGATAGTAACGTGTCCTTGGTCAATGGGCAGGTGACACCCAAATTCTTTAAAAAGAGTACGTGTGTCTAGCAGCCAGTGAAGGTATCACGTACCCACTTGGCTTCTGGAGGTGGAAGGTGGTCTAGCCCAAAGGTCACAACGGTCTTCATCTAATGCAGGTGTTTTCAGACTCGGGTGCACAATGGCATTACCCGGGGACCCTGTAAAAAAACCACCAATGCTACCTGATCCCAGACTATTTCAACCAGATCCTGTGGGTGGGCTCCTGGGTGGGAACTGTGTTCTCAACAAGCTCCTCAAGCAACAGAAATTGGAGGATGGATTTGGGTCAGAAATGCCCAGAGTTGATGAACCAGCAGTACTGTTGTGTTCTATCACCCAACTCTCAGGAAAAACTCCAGGACACCACGAACAAGAGGCTGCTCTCAGGACCAGCTGGGTCTCCCTGATCGGGGCTCACTATTTTTTTTTTTGTGTGTGTGGTATGCGGGCCTCTCACTCTTGTGGCCTCTCTTGTTGCGGAGCACAGGCTCTGGACGCGCAGGCTCAGCGGCCATGGCTCACGGGCCCAGACGCTCCACAGCATGTGGGATCTTCCCGGACCGGGGCACGAACCTGCATCCCCTGCATCGGCAGGCGGACTCTCAACCACTGCGCCACCAGGGAAGCCCGGGTCTCACTTTTGTTCCCAGTATTTCCCCTGGATAACCTAGT
The DNA here is from genome assembly GCF_949774975.1 of Lagenorhynchus albirostris. Taxonomy (NCBI): domain Eukaryota; kingdom Metazoa; phylum Chordata; class Mammalia; order Artiodactyla; family Delphinidae; genus Lagenorhynchus; species Lagenorhynchus albirostris. The sequence continues at coordinate 8,795,814 of NC_083097.1, forward strand.
CCACCAAGAGATGCTCGTATGCTACCCATCACTGCTGGTTTCCCATTCACAGGGACAACAAGAACACAGAATTGGGAAGTTAGTAGCTTGGGACCAGAGGGTGAACTATAATTGGGACAAAAATGTTTTTGGAGGAGGGAGGCCTGGACTAGGCAGGTGTGTGGCAGGCTGTGTTTTCCAAAGATGGTCCCAACATTCTCTCCCATCTCTCACGTTCTTCTGCAATATGACCTTGGCACTCTCCCATCAAGAAGCGGAGTCTCCTTCTCCATCCCGTGGGACCTGGGCTGCCTGTGGCAGAATTGATGCTGTGTGACTCCAAGGCTAGGTCAGAACAGGTCCGAAGCTTCTGCCCAGTTCTCTTGGAAAGTTTCTCCTGGGGAGGTTCCTGCTCAGATCCCAGCCGCCATGCTACAAGAAGCCCAGGCCTCATACAGAGGACACGCGCAGAAGCTGCTTGCAGGCGCCCATCCGCTGTCTCAGCTGAACCCGCTCTCAAGTCATCCCACCTCAGGTACTAAGTGTAAAGAAGCCTCCAGGGGACCCCAGCGCCAAACCATTCATGTCTTCCCTGCTAAGGCTTCAAACCCTCCCGCCTCCACCTGTCTGAATTCCTGACCCACAGAATCCCTGAGCATGATAAAAATGGTTCTTGTCCGATGCCATTATATTTGGGATGCTTGTTACACAGCAGGGATCACTGGAACAGCAAGGCATATCGGGTGTCAGGGGATGACTACGTGATGGAGGCCTGAGGATGGGGACCCTCGGTGAGGCAAGGCCCTCCAGGCTCTTGTTAAGAGAGTGGGCTCTAGCGCTGTCTGGGTTTGAATCCAGTTTCTGCCACTTACCAGCTCTGTGACCTCGAGAAATTTACTTAACCTCTCTGGGGAGTGGAGATAGTAATAGTCCCCAGGTGAGCAGCTTGCTATGTGGATGAGACGTGTTACTGTATGAACAGTGCCTGGCTCACGGGAACGCCCTGTTAAGTATTGGCAATCATTTCCAATTTGCACAGGCCTCGGTCCAAAAGTGATCACGGGAGGATTTAGTTCTGGTCTAGAAGGCACTTATGCTTGGAAAGCAATTCTAACTCCGTCTCAGAGGCTGATGGGGGAAGAAAGACAGGCTAGCTGCTCTCATTGTCTGTGTTCTAGGAACTCGAGGCATAAAGAAAGATGCTGTGTTCTGAGGGGGAGGGCCTGGCGGGATCCTAGGGGAAAGCACGCTAGAATTGAGAATAAAGTCAGGCAGGAGAGAGGCAGATGAAGAGACTGGAGAGAAAGAGCTGGGCCTGGGCCAGTGGGTGGTGGCGTTTTAGTGGTGTGTGCATGTGTGCGTGTGCGTGTGCGTGTGCGTGTGTGTGTGTGTGTGTGTGTGTGTGTGTGTGTGTAGGGGGGTCACCCCGGGGATGTGATCCGAGTTGAGACAGTGAAGGGCCATGTAGGGCACGCTGCATGTTAGGGGTGCACTCTGGACTTGAGGAGTAAAGGGATTTTAAGTGAGGCTGTGGCTGGAATCATGATGGAAGGCCCGCTAGGAAGGGTCCCTGGCAGCAGGGTCGGGGAGACCCGGGAAGCGCCTAGAGCCCAGCAGAGGCAGGACACCCCAGCTGGTTCCACATCACCTGCCCTCACCAGGAGAACCCTCTCCCATGTCCTCTAAGATGGAGCGACAGAATCCAATTCTCTGCATTTGAACATACACAGACACGGGTCGCAGTTCCCGGGTTAATTTTTCGCTTGGCCTCTCTCCTCCTCGGTGAGCGAGCCAGCTTCACTTTTCCCGGCTGCCAAATGATAACAGTTTCCTCGTAGCCACGTCCCCCTTTAGCACCTGCTGAGGGCTGACTGCCTTGGTCAGAAAGCAAACGTTATTCAGGTGTGTGAAACGCTGTCCCCAGGGGACCTGTTCCAATAGTTTTAAAGACCTTGAAATTACTTTGGTGAAAGTGATACTTAAACTCCTATCGCGCCCGCAAATCTGTGTGTGCCATCTGCCTTTATTAAAGACGATGCTTTGACAGTTTTCCCGTAAAGGATCCCAGCCACTGCTCTTGGGCTCAGCCAGAGAAGGAGATTTATGTTATAATCACTTTGGGTTCCCGAACGGTTGAGCGTCATTGCGCCAGTGGTTGGCACAGAGTGGGTACTTAATAAACGTTTGCGTAACTGAATAAAAGACACTGGCAGTGATGATGACTGAATTAAAATCTTGCTCATTTAAAAATCCCAGCCCGGAGCAGCTGTGGTTGCTAATACCACCCATGCGAGGGGCATGCTTGCTCAGTGCCTGGATTTTACAAACAGGATGGAAAAAACCAGAACAGGGGACAGAGGATTGCCTCCTGCCCCCTCAGCAACGGGACCGGCCTGTCCTGGCAGCACCTGCCACCCGGGCCCCGCTCAGTGTCCTTACTGCCAGGTCCCCCACGGGTGGGCCAAGGGCTCCCACGTCTCGGGATGTGATAGTGGAACAACTCGTTCCCCTGGAAACAGCACAAAAGTGGCTGAGTTGGCCTGTTGGGGACAATTCTGAGCTTGACCTTACCCTGGCAGCTCCCGACACCAGATGTGCCCCAGCGCCCAGCCAGGGATGGCTTGTCCAGTTTAGCGAGTTAGTACATCATTTTCTGCACCTCAGCACGTTCCAGGACCCAGCCTGCCCCTCACTTCTTTCGATTTGCATTTGGGAATTCTTTTGAGCCTCAAGACACCAGTTCGTCCTCTGAGTGCTTCTGCCATGGAAGTGCAGACTCCACAGGACGGCCAGCCCCGGGGCAGGTGCGTAGAGTTTCCTCCGCAGCCCGGGAGGATGCATCATGGTCACGCAGCAGATGCCTCCCCCCCCGCAGAAGCAGGGACCTCATCAGGAGTCACCTTGAGAAGCGACAGGCATATTTCAGTGTCTCTAACACTTGAACTGCTTTGTGGCAAATTGTCTCAAATACATTCTTATTAAAAACAACCACACAATTTCAAATGCTGAGGGTTGATCTGAATTCTAGAAAAAGGCAAGTCATTCAGAGCAGAGCCTAGGAGCAAGGGGATTGATCAAATCTGGATAAATAAGGCATTTTTAGGTGAAAAATGAGGACTGCTTTTAAAGCAATCAAACTGGCTTTTCATATGTGACTCTTAACCTGGATTTTGTAAGCATCAGGTAGATGTCTTGTCAAAGGCAGCTGTATTATTTAAAAGTATCATGGAGGGCTTCCCTGGTGGCGCAGTGGTTGAGAGTCCGCCTGCCGATGCAGGGGACACGGGTTTGTGCCCCAGTCTGGGAGGATCCCACATGCCGCGGAGCGTCTGGGCCCGTGAGCCATGGCCGCTGAGCCTGCGTGTCCGGAGCCTGTGCTCCGCAACGGGAGAGGCCACAACAGTGAGAGGCCCGCGTACCACAAAAAAAAAAAAAAAAAAAAAAAAAAAAAGGGTCATAGAGCCCATGACAACCGCCATTTCAATGGGCAAATCTAGGCATGTTTTTCAAAAGCTAATCCTATTCATTTATTGGGACAAGCAGTGTTTACAAAATAGATATGAATATACCAGAATGATCAAGGCAATGCCTCCCCGCAAAGCATTAGACCATATTGTAAAAATGTCCTTGCTTTAAAAGTAATCGATTTTAGTGTGTGTGTATATGCTGATCATTTCCCACTTTCTTATCTTTCCGTCTTCACAAAAATAACAGAGGCCCCTGAGTAACAAGGCTTCTAGTACGGGACTAGCCTTAGTGCCTGTCATCCCAGAAAGGCACCCAGTTAGGTTGTTTACCAGCCTCTCTCCTAAATGGCTGCACTCAGAACATTCTGAGTTTCTATGGCAGACCCGTTAGCAATCCATCCAAAATCCAACCCTCCCCTCTGCCTTGTTAGCAGAGAACCACCGCTTGACCCAGCTAAATACATGCCCTTGCAGGGGGAGGGCCACTCAACAAAAGCAGAAGTCACCTTTTGCAAAATCTTTGGCTTTCCTGATAAAAGACACAGACATGGCCAGAGCCTCTGCTTCTCCTGCTTCTTGCTGTCTCGAAGGAAGACATGATGTCTAGAGCTGCAGCAGCCCTTTTGAAACCAAGAGGCAACAAGACTGAGGATGAAAAGTGAACCGGCCAAGACAAGGATAAGCCTGGGTCCCTGATGGCCTCGGCCGATAGCAGGAGCAAGGCCAGCAGTCTCAGACATCTGGGCTTCTCAGCACACGGCAACAACAAGGCCGTCTGCTTCGGTGGTCAGGCTCTCTGCTCCCAGCAGCAGACACAGCCCGCTCTCCACACCGGCCACTCCTTTACTTAAGGAACACATGGCAAGCACAGCTGTGTGGCCGGCAGGGAGGTAGGAAGGCATGGGCATCAGAAGCATTGCCAAACCTGAGCTGAGTCTGTTTGTTTAAAGGAAGGGTGAGAAGAACCACAGACCTTCAAGGCTGATAATTCTTGTCTTGACAGAATTCCGGAATCAATGGTTCTAACATAATTATGAGGTCCTCATTTAAAATGCATTATAGCAGTTGTACATGAACATTTTATATTTGCAAGTGACTCATGTGCTTGGGAGGCCGTACTTTTCTTGTGTGTAACAGGGAGGGGATCGGATGATGGTTAAGACCCCTGCTCAGGGGAGGGGCAAACAAAAGGGATCTGGTGTTTAGAGCGTGCCTGTTTTCTGCCCACATTGCCGTGCAAGAGACTCCACCTATACCACTTCATTTAATTCCCACACCCACCATGACAAGGAGGTCTTATTCCCTCTTTTTTCTACATGTTGAACACAAGTCTCAGAGAGGTTGAGCAATTTGCCCAAAGTCACACAGCTGGTGGAACAGATCTCTCCCACAGCCCCAACCTCATGCCTCGTGCCCAACTCGATTTAAGTCACAAGTTTTTGATGGAAATCTATCAGAGAAGAGCCCAGTCCCAACCTCAGAAGCATACGATTTCTCTGGTGGGGGGGCGCGGGTGGGGAACAGGGGCCAAAATTGATAACTTTAGAGGCTCCTGAATTTCTCCTTTGGTGTACTAGCTTAAGAAAATTACTGTGTTGCTCTCTGGAATATTTATGGAGAATGTGAATTAGGAACTGTTGAAAGAGACATTAATAGATGTGAGATTTTGATCATGATTAAATTAATGCTATGTTCATAAGGAACAGACTGAAGGGGCCATCTGTCTAATCCTCCTCTCTTCTTGAGAGGATTTAGCAGAATTAGGATTAAGTAACCCCAAAGACAGTTACAGCATAGTCTTTCTCAGGTCAGATGTGTGGAAAGAGAGCTCAAGGTTGGAGTCTCAAGTATGGTATAGAAATATCCATTCCCTTAAAGTTTTCTTAATTAGCTTCATTTCTACCAAAAGAATCATGAAAGGGCTTCCCTGGTGGCACAGTGGTTGGGAATCCACCTGCCAGTGCAGGGGACACGGGTTTGAGCCCTGGTCTGGGAGGATCCCACATGCTGTGGAGCAGCTAAGCCCGTGCGCCACAACTACTGAGCCTGTGCTCTGGAGCCCAAGAGCCACAACTGCTGAGCCTGCGTATTACAACTACTGAGGCCCGCGAGCCTAGAGCCTGTGCTCTGCAACTGAGAGAAGCCACAATGAGAGGCCCACGCACTGCAGCGGGGAGTGGCCCCCGCTCGCTGCAACTAGAGAGAGCTGACATGCAGCAACGAAGACCCAATGCAGCCAAAAGGAAAAAAAAAAAAAAAAGAATCATGAAGGCTGTATTGTGGCCCAGTGAATGGATTTAGGGTATTTGTAGGAAAGTTGGTGAACAGATAAGAGGTGAGCAAGTCTACAGAGGCGTCTTCTGTGTTATTGTCTCAAATGGCCCAGCCAGGAGGGAACAGCAGAGGAGAAAGAAGGTGGGATGCTGCATGCTATGGGCTGAATTGTGTCCCCCGTCCCAAATTCATACGTTGAAGTCCTAACGTCCAGTACCTGAGAATGTGACTTTATTCAGAGATAGGGCTGTTGCAGATGTGATTAGTTAAGATGAGGTGATACTGGAGTAGGGTGGGTCCCTAATCCAATAAGACTGGTGCCCTTACGAAAAGGGGAAATCTGGACACAGACACACACATGGGGAGAATGTCATGTGAACGTGAAGACAGATATTGGGGCAAAGTGTCTACAAGCCAAGGAACACCAAAATGGCCAGCAAACCCCCAGAAGCCAGGAGAGAGACAGGGACCAGATTCTCCCTCACAGCCTCAGAAGGAACCAGCCCTGCCCACTGCTGGATCTCGGACTTCTGCCTCCAGACCTGGAAGATGATACGTTTCTGTTGTTCAAGTCATCAGGTCTCTGGTGTTCCGTTACAGCAGCACGAGTTAACTAACACACCCCATGAGGAAACAGGTCTTGATAACTAAGATGTCACAAGGAGTTTTCTAAGTCTGAGATACGTTTGCTCATTTCTTCACCTTCAACAAAGAACAGTCATTGGGCCCTTTGTGCAAGTCGGGCACCTTGCTGAGACCTTTAGGAAACTGATCACGGCTTCCCTGCCCCCAGAAGTCCTTATTCTTGGGGAGAGAAAGAGCCCCCAAACCCGATGTGCCATTAGGGCTGCCTCCATGCTGACTGTTGGGTGATTGGAGAAGTGTGTGTGTGTGTGTGTGTGTGTGTGTGTGTGTGGTGTGTGCGTATACATGTGCAAGTGTGTATGGGGGAGCAGATGAGTATATGCAGGTGTATAAGTGTGTGTCCATTTGTATGTGTTTGTGTGGGCACATATGTGTGACTGTGTGTGTGAGCAGTGAGAATGGTGTGTGAGTGTGCCTGTGTTTGTGAGTGTGTGAATATGTGTGTTAGCATGTGTGTGTGTGAGAGCATGAGAGTGTCATGTGTGCGAATATTATGCCCATGGGAATGTGTGTGTGTGTGTGGGGGGAATGTGTGCTGGGGAGTCGAGCGGCGGCTCTCACACTGAATCTGTCGCAGGTTTCGTCCCTGTCACTCTAGAAATAGAGGCTGAATTCACCATTGAAGAAAAAGAAACTTGCAGAAGGGTCTCTGGGCTACGCTCGGCCGGGCCTGGGGTCTTGTTCTCTCTGGAGAAGGTCTGGGTCTGCAGAGGGGTGGAGTGTTTCTGAGGCCTCTGCAGCCTGACCCCAGGGGCCTGCTGACGAGGGTGGTCCTTGGGGGACGGACCCCCCAGGACATGCACTGTGAAGGAAGGAGAGAGGCTGGTTAATGCATTTCTGTAAGAAAAACATCGAAAATGACCTCATTGTTCCACAACTGGGGATAATTTAATTAACTGCTGTATGTCCATATAACAGAATATTATGCAGCCACTGGAAGTTCCATTCTGAGGAATTTTTTGTTTTGTTTTGTTGTTGTTGTTGTACGCGGGCCTCTCACCGTTGTGGCCTCTCCCGTCGCGGAGCACAGGCTCCGGACGCACAGGCTCAGCGACCATGGCTCACGGGCCCAGCCGCTCCGCGGCATGTGGGATCTTCCCAGACCGGGGCACGAACCCGTATCCCCTGCATTGGCAGGCGGACTCTCAACCACTGCGCCACCAGGGATGCCCATTCTGAGGAATTTTTAACGCCTGGGGAAGCTGCCTGTGATGGGTGGGAGACACCAGGGTGCAAACGGTGGCTGTGGTGTCGTGAGGCTTGGCCGCCTTCTTGGGGTTAAATTCAGGCTCGCCATTTGCTGGCTGTGTGACCTTGGCAGGCACCTCGGTTTGTTCCTTTGTAACACAGGAACAGCAGATCACCAACCCCATCGGCAGTGGCGTGAGGTTAAGGGGCTTTTGATACAAGAAGCCCTGATCTGTGGCATTTGCTGATTCCCATGGAGGTAAATACTTCTGTGATGACTAATTTCAAGCTCCCAATGGTTTAATAACTGACACAAAATTCCTGAGAACGTAACGATCACCCTCACAAGCCAGTCGGTGTGACGGGGTGCTGGTCGAACATACCACGGCCGGGGTTACCATGGGGATGACATGAACATGTGCACGAAACACTTGGAGCAATGCCCAACACAAAAGACAAACATTAGCAATCATTGCCATGCTGTTATATTTTGAGACACATGGCAAAAATAACGTAGCAAAAGCAACACACGATGATGTGTGATGAACCAAGGGTGATGATTAACTCAACTCTGTACATTCGAGGTCCAAAAAATAATTTTTTTATTTTTAACTTTTATATTTTATTGAAGTATAGTTGATTTATAATGTCTTGTTAATTTCTGCTGTACAGCAAAGTGATTCAGTTATACACATATATATATTTAAATTTATTTATTTATTTTTGGCTGCATTGGGTCTTCGTTGATGTGCGCGGGCGTTCTCTAGCTGTGGCGAGCAGGGGTTACTCTTTCTTGCGGTGCGTGGGCTTCTCATTGCAGTGGCTTCTCTTGTTGTGGAGCGTGGGCTCTAGGTGCACAGGCTTCAGTAGTTGTGGCGCACGGGCTCAGTAGTTGCGGCGCATGGGCTCAGTAGCTATGGAGCGCAGGCTCTAGAGCGCAGGCTCTGTCTGTAGTTGTGGTGCACAGGTTTAGTTGCTCCACAGCATGTGGGATCTTCCCAGACCAGGGCTCGAACCCATGTGCCCTGCATTGGCAGGCAGATTCCCAACGACTGCACTGCCAGGGAAGCCCCCATATATATATATATATTTTTTTTTTCATGTTCTTTTCCATTATGGCTTATCCCAGGATACTGAATATAGTTTCTGGGGCTATACATTAGGACCTCATCATTTAGTCATTCTATGTATACGAGTTTGCATCTGCTAATCCCAAACTCCCACTCCTTTCCTCCCCTACCCCCCTTGGCAGCCACAAGTCTGTCTTCTATGTCTGTGAGTCTTTCTGTTTTGTAGATAGGTTCATTTGCATTGTACCAAAAAATAATTTTAAAATATGTATGTGTCTAAAATGGAGCTCACCAAAATGCTGAGTGGTGGGTTTGCAGGCTATGTGTGGAGGTTTGAAAATTTCTCCAAGCTTTGCCCAATGAGCACATAGAATGATGCAATCATTTCACTTAATTTAAAGGTGGGAGGAGTTCTGAAGATGTGGATGCCATCTCTTGGGAGGGGGGACAGGGAATTGAGCCCCGAGGGTGTTGGGGAGGCCCGGTCAGAGGAGGGAGGGCTGCCCAGGGTGAGGGACCTTGGCGGCTGGAGCACCCGGCCCCTGACACTGGCCTGTAGGCGGCTCAGCTTTCATGACACCTCCATCTCCTTGGATCTCAAGGGGAGACTTTCTCTGGGCACATCCTGCCTCTGAGACACATCCTGCCAAAGGAAACCAGCCACCCTTCTCTCTGGGGCTGTGGGTGTTCTGTTGGGTGTATGGAGTTGAATAATGTCCTCCCTACCCGAAATCATGTCCACTTGGAACCTCAGAATGTTACCTTATTTGGAAACAGAGTCTTTGCAGATGTAACTAAGTTGAGATCGTAGGAGGTCATGCTGAATTAGGGAGGGCCCCTCACCCAATACGACCAGTGTCTTTGTAAGAAGATGGCCATGTGAAGACAGAGCGACACAGAAGAGAAGCCCATGTGATGATGGAGGCCGAGATTGGGGTGATGCAGCTGCAAGCCCGGGAACCCCAAGGATTGCCGGCAGCCACCAGAGGCCAGGAAAGAGTCAGGGAACAGGTTCTCCCTCAGAGCCTCCGAAGGGGATCAACCCTGCCGACATCTTCATCTTGGGCTTCTGGCCTCCAGAACTATGAGAATTCACTTCTGTTCTTTTAAGCCACCCAGTGTGTGGCACTTTGTTACAGCGCTCGGGAGACGAATACACTGGGCCAAGGCCGAGGAAGCTCCCATGTGGGCGCTGGTCCTGGCCTGGCCCCCAGGGCGGCGCTGGAGAGCAGCGGCCCCAGCTCAAGGCTGCTCTGAAGTAGCCCTGTGAGTGCACCCGAGGCCCGGGCAGGGGTGGACCACAGCTTTCTGAGAACATTACCACTTTCTTCAGAAACCTTCTGATTTGCATGGAAAACGAATCCTTCCTGACCAACGCGATGCCCTGCCTGCTTGATCCTAGGTGATCCGCCTACGATGCACAAAAGCGAAAGAGAGGAAGGAGAGATGCCTCAGCGTGAGGACCACGATGCTGACTCGGCAGGTCTTTCCCCGGGACAGTGAGGGGATGGGGCGCAGGGTGTGCCGGAGCCCAGGCTGGTGGCTGGCAGTGCCTGGCGCAGGTCACCCCCTTCGGCTGCGCCTTTCCGGCTCCCACGGGCTCCTCAGAGGCTGAGTGGCACCTCCCTAAGCCCCGGCCCGTACCCCACCCTTTCCTTTCCTCCCCCTGCTCATCAGGGCTGATCGTCCTAACACAGCAGCTTAATAGTCACTTCAGAACTAGATCGGTGGAAGATTAAGGGTTGCTAAGTTGGAACCAGGGGCTGATGTTCTATAAAAAGCAGAGGCTTTGGGATGGGTTTAGGTTTTTAAAAGTAAGCCATTTTAGAAACTCTTCCTACACAAAAATGAGGCACTGGGATTTGTCCCTTTCCACACCCGCTTCTTCTTCTGTGCACCCACCTCTTTTCCAGCTTCTCCAACCCCTTTACATCCCCGCCTAGGCCCCTGCCCCAAACCCTGCCCTCCGCACACAGCCGGCCCCTCCAGACAGGTCAGCGCCTTTAAAGAGATGCGCCACATCCTTCCAGGAGTCTAGGGTCAGAGATGGGAGGAGGGGACCCCCGACCGTGCTGGGGCAGGGGGACAGTTGACAGAGGGGGTGACTGTCCCAAGGGCGGTGTGACTCACGAAGGCCCTGCCAGGAGTGGCTGCATTTCCGAAAAGCGCTGCAGGGAGAGGAACACTCGGGAATGAGTTGCTCCTGGTGAGCCCAGATGAAACGTGCGGGGAAGGGGAGGCCTTCCCTGACCCCTTGGATTAGCTGTAGGTCCTGGGAAATCGCCCTGAGTACTTGCTCAGGGCTGGCACGAGGCATATCTTTCTCCATGCTGATGCCGGCGTGAGCAGGGACAGGGAACCATCAGGTGTCTCTCTGCCTGCCACCCGAATCTAAAGATGAGGCGGCTCTGTGTTGCAAAAATGAAGAACGTTGAAGCTGGCTAGAAAAAGGAACTTGACTTACTTTTTTATCTCTATGCATTAGAGAGCAACTGGGCAAGCAAAGTAACTGCAAAGCAGCTGTGTACACACACACACACACACACACACACACACACACACACACACACACACACACACACACACACACACACACACACACACACACACACACACCCTGAACAGAAAATTTCTGGTTTTCTCCACTCCACAGTGAGCAAGTTATGTAGAATCTGGGAGCCTTGAGTGAACCAATTTCAGCTTCACTCTGGGGGCAGAAAATATGTAGTTTTTGTTGTTGTTTTCTTTTTTTGTCTGTGCTGTGTGACATACAGGATCTTAGTGGAACTCAGTTCCCCAGAGAACGATCGACCCCGGGCCCCCTGCAGTGGAAGCTCAGAGTCTTAACCACTGGACTACCAGGGAAAACCGGCTTTTTATTTTTGAGATTCACCCTTAACTAGTTTTTCTGCCCCATCATAAGCCTTTTAATGTATCAGCCAAGCCGGTCCTCCCTGGAAAGCTCACTCACTGCAGGAGGCCTCCACTTTCTCCGTGGTAAATTCCAGAACATTCGTTTGGGGGCATAACATCCTCTGTGTAGCTACTGAGTAAAATTATGATGTTATGAAAAGTCCTTAGGGCAGGAGGAAACAGTGACAGAGCGAGGGGAGCAGAGGTACAGAATTGCCCACAGGTCTGGCAATGATTAGCCGTCCACATCATAATTAGGAGCTGGGACTCCTGGGCTGGGGGAGCCTCCTTGCCTGAAGACCTCCTTGTGGAGGAAACACAGCCTCGGGACAGCCCTGCCCCTGGTCAGCAGAGACTTGAGGCCGCTGTGTCCTCTCAGACACAGGCCTGGGAGGGTCCCCAGCCAGGGGAGAACAGGAGGGGACAGAACCAGATGGATACCTTGGCCAGGGAGACACTTGAGGGTATGGTTGTATTCCAACTGCGGGGGGGCGGTCAAGTTGTCCAGAGGTAAGTCCAGGGCTAACGCAGATCGTGTGGGTGGGTAGACGGGTGGCAGCCCCACCTTGAGCGACCCTCCCTCCGCTTCTGATGTTTTCTTTTTCTAAGGCAGCTCGTTGAAGTGTAAAACCATTTCTACTTTACAGAATATAATTTATAGAATTATATAATATCATAATTGTTTTGTCTATGCTGTCATAATTATCTAGTATAATTTATAAATACATAATACATATTTATATATAGTATTTTACAGAGTAAAATGTAATTTATAATATTAGGTCATTTATACCACATACTGGTCAATGATTTTTGACAAATGTGTAAAATTATGTAACGACCATCACAGTTAAGATACAGCACAGACCCATCACTCCCTGCATAATGATGCCCCTTTGGAGGGTGGCCTTCCCTGACCCTCAGGACCTCACAAGCCCCATCTGTCTTCTGCCCCATCCCAACGTCCTCCCAAGCCTTGCTTCCCTCAGAGCCATTGTTGCAGGCACTGAGTCGCTGGAACTCCGTGTGCAGGTTTCTCAGGGATCCTATCACCCCCCCTCCACTGTTGGTTTTTGAAGGTTAAATATATTACTTATACCCAAACCAGACTTTGTTTTAATTTTGCTTTCCAGACTTTAAGGGAAGCAAATGCAGCCATAATATTTGAAAATATACTTCTTAGTTTATCTCGTTTTCGGCTGGGAGAATTGCCATGTTTGAAACCCAGTCAAGACCTAGTGATGATCTTGAATCGTTTTTAGTTCACTTCAGCTTTCTGAAATGCGCTTTGCAGGACTTCGCTGTGGCTGGCATGATTAAAAACAAAACAAACACAAAATAAGTGAATAAATACAACATAAAACAAAAAAACCCAAAAATATCCACGTCCACTTCCAAATTTAGACCCGATCACCCTAAGCAAAATTCCTGCAGTGTCTATTGTCGTTTCATCCTACAGCTGACCTAGAACCAGTACTATGACTGAACGGCTCCCCTCCCCGGAGAAGGGCCCGCGGGCCCCTCAACCACGTGGCCGATGCTCTGCGTCTGAAAGGAATGAGGCTCTCATTACTGCTAATTAAAGATTTCACATGTTCCACCGAACTGTAGCCGGAAAGCCTGGCACATCCATCCCTGCTGGTGCCTCTCTCCTTGACTTTTTTAAGCAAACGCTTACATAACGCAGCGCTGGCTCTGTGCCGGCTCTGCTCACACACAGCCCCCATCAGAGGAGCCGGGTGACGGCTCCCTGGGGCTCCACGAGTGACAGAGGAAGGCAAACGTCTCTGGAAGGACGCCTGGCCACCAGCTACTGCGGTCCCCTACAACGGTCCCAGCAGGAAGTTCTCTTTTTAGTCCAGTGGAAATCTCCTCCTGGGCACCCCCCTTCCCGCTGCCCCCAGGCCTGGGGGAGTTAACAGTTTTAGGGTGAAGCCAAGTCCCTCCCCTTAAGGAGGGCCCAGCCCGGGCTATATTTGCAGGGGTCCTGGAGCCAGCAGGGTGCAGAGGGGGTCCTGGGGGACCCCGGTCTCCGGCTCTGTGCTGCTGCTCTAGGTGAGGACAGCCGCATCCTGGGGACTGTCCCTGAGCCCCTCCCACAGCGCCACCCCCATCCCTCCTAGAGGTCCTACTGTCCTTCGCAATGAAACACGTGCAAAGCTGGGCTCAGCCCCCTCTGCCCCCTGGGCGCCCGCCCTGGGCGGTGTGGTCTGGGCTCAGAGGAGGGTGGGATTTGGGGCAGCCGAGCCTAGAAGGAGAAAATTCAAGGTGAGAGGAAGGGTACACACCGGGGCGGGAAGAAGAGAGACACGAGGTGTTCAGATGCTTGTGACTCAGGAAGCTTGGCTGCGGCAGCATCAGCATCGTGAGAAGGAAGCGGGGGAGAGGGAGTGAGGGGAGAGGTGGGGAGAGGAGGGAGGGAGGGGGAGGGGAGGGTGAATGGGGAGGGGAGGGAGAGAGGGGAGAGGTGGGGAGAGGAGGGAGGGAGGGGACGGGAGGGGTGAATGGGGAGGGAGGGAGAGAGGGGACAGGTGGGAGGGAGGGGAGGGAAGGGCTGAAGTGGGGAGAGGAGGGGCGGCAGGCCTGGTAGCTGGGCCAGGTTGGAGGAGGTCTGTGGCCCAGTTGAGGCGCTGGGGGGCGACCACGTGTGTCCCCACCTCCCGTCCCTTCCTTGCATCCTGGCCGCCTGAGGACTAGATGAAGATTTCAGGATGGGGGAGGGGAGGGGGGAGGGAGTACGGACTCGCAGCCCCGCCCGCGAGGAAGCGCTGGTTCTAAGACAGGCATAAAGTACTTTCTCGAAGAACGCGCTGTGCGAGTGGAAAGGAGCAAACCGGCGCTCCCACGCGGCCGCCCGCGCCCCGGGGGCTGCTGGCAGCGAAAGGGGCTGACGCCGCGCCGAGGCCGAGCCCGGCTGGGGAAGGCGGTCCCGCACGGCCCTGCACGCTCTTCATCAGTGTGGCTGCTTATTACTGTTTACGTCGTGCTGGTTCCACGGAGTCTCTGTAAACATTAGCTTAAGCATTGCTTGTGTGCCCCGCCCCACCCCCCTCCCTTAACACACACAAACATGCCAAGAGGCTCCTTTAAAAACAGACTGAGAAAATCCGGTCTGGAAGAGCACGCGGCTGACAGCTTAGGTGGATTGTATAAAAGCAGATTCTGGTGAAATAGGTTGAACCCAGGCTAACTCTGCAGGGGGAGGGTGAGTGGGGATGGTGTCCAGACTGGAGGCGTTCGTGGGCAGGGCCTCCTCCTGGACCGCCGTGCTGGTTGCCCCCGACCCTTCTAACTTCTCTGGATGAGTCTGAAACCTTCCTGGTTTCAGTTGCAAATTAGGCCAGGCTGTTTCCAGGTCTTTGGATGACGTGTAAGCCCGGCTGCTGGGCAGCCCCCAGCCCTGTCTTGGGGAACTTGCCCACCTCCCAAGCCCTGCTGGCCACCTTCTGGGCCTCAGCTGAGTTGGCCAAGGATGAGGGGGCTGCTGACCAAGAGGAATCCCTACGGTAGCCTGCAGAAGGCCTGGCACAGAGCCTTGACAGTGAGGGGAGCCCTGGGCCCATCAGCTTCCTGGTTTCTGGAATCCATCGGGCAGGAGCTAAAGGCATCATGGGCTGGTGGAGCGGGGGGCCACGGTGGTCCCAGGCCCATCAGAGTGCTGTGAGTGGGGCCATGGGACGAGCAGAGAAGGATGTGGGGTGCACGGTAAGGAAGCCAGCACTGCGGACAGCGATAGGGAGACGGGGCAGAGGTGGCCTGACCTGTGGCAGACACCCCCCAAGTCCAGTTCCAGTGAAGCCAAGGCCCAGCCCAGCACAGGTCCTGGCCTTGGACTTTCAGAAGATCCTACTGACATAGAACCTCTATGACAATAAACTCCAACCGCTGACTTGAGGGGCCTGAGAGAGCCTCCCCTGGGGAAAAGAAAATAAGTAAATAAGAAAATAAGTAAAACCCATGTACCTAAATCAGCCTCTTCCAAGTAGGTTGTTTAAATGCAGAATGGAACGGGGTCAGTCAAGATCAGAGCCCCAGCACCTGGCCACTCCTGTGCGCGCGTATTCACCGGCCAAGCCGATCTCAGCTCCTGCAGCCCTTACCCTCACACACCTACCAGCACCCCCTGAGTGGTTTTTCTTAACTCTCAGGTGAAATCCAATTCTATTCCAAGCCTTGAAAGATTCATCAAGCGCCTACTGTGTGCAGGGGCACTGGGCGGGGCCTATGAGGGCTGCACAGGTGATGGAGCTACAGGCAGCCGGGGGTTCCTGAAGGCTGTGTTCGCGATCGTTATCACTGACAGTTCTCTATCTCTGGAAACAGACTGAATAACAGCCCTGTGGTGCAGAGTGGAAAGGGGGACAGGGGAAGAGCAACATTACAGTAGAAAAACTTGACAGTGGCTTCCTTGGCCAAACAACCAAGGTCCACGTCAACAGGGCTAAATCATGTTGAGAGTGTGGACCTTTGGATGTAATGAAAATGGAATTTACCTCTACGGCCTTCTTCCCCAAACCCCTCCTCCCTATCTAATCATGAGGGAAACATCAGGCAGATTCTGATAGGAGAGCATCCTACAGAATGCCTGATGAATCCCTCAAAACTCTCAAGGTCATCAACAACAAGGAAAGCCTGAGAAACTGTCAGACCCAAGAGGAGCCTGAGGAGACACGACAACTCAGTGCAATGTGGCATCCTGGATGGGATTTTTCATTTTTTTGAAGGTAGTTTTTATTTTTAAATTTTATTTATTTTTTGGCTGCATTGGGTCTTCCTTGCTGTGCGCGGGCTTTCTCTACTTGCAGCAAACCGGAGGTACTCTTTGTTGCGGTGCGCGGGCTTCTCATCGTGATGGCTTCTCTTGTTGCGGAGCACGGGCTCTAGTCTCACATGCTTCAGCAGTTGCAGCACGTGGACTCAGTAGTTGTGGCGCATGGGCTTAGTTGCTCCACGGCATGTGGGAGCTTCCTGGACCAGGGATCAAACCCGTGTCCCCTACATTGGCAGGCGGATTCTTAATCACTGTGCCAACAGAAAGTGAATGTTAGGTAAAAACTTCAGAAATCTGAATAATCTACAGTCATCAGTTAATAATAAGGTATCAATATCGGTTCATTATTTGTAACAAATGTACCACATTAATGTTAGATTTTATTAATAGGGGAAATGGTGCAGGGCTTATTGGAGCGCTATACTTTCTGCTCAGCATTTCTATAGATCTAAAACTGTTTTAAAAAATAAAGTCTAGGGCTTCCCTGGTGGCGCAGTGGTTGAGAGTCCGCCTGCCGATGCAGGGGACACAGGTTCGTGCCCTGGTCCGGGAAGATCCCACATGCCGCGGAGCGGCTGGGCCCGTGAGCCATGGCCACTGAGCCTGCGCGTCCGGAGCCTGTGCTCCGCAATGGGAGAGGCCACAACAGTGAGAGGCCCACATACCGCAAAAAAAAAAAAAAAAAAAGAAATAAAGTCTATTAAAAAGAACCCTGCAGGAATGAGGTTTGGGATGGCCAGTCTGTGAACCAGGACCTCTGCTGTCCAGGCATTTTGGTGAGCTATTCAGTATCTTTTAATAAAGCTCTTTTCTGCTTAAACTAGCTGCAGTGGGAGTTTGGTTGTTTGCAACCAACAACCTAGAATAATACACACGTTTACCTACTTACGGCATTTAAGAAAAGAGCTGCGGGAGATTTGGTGTCATTTTCCATTTTGAGTTTGACAGTCATTTTACAAAGGCAGGTTAATGTGCATAAAGTGTCTGGGGATAGAATCGGGACTAATGAGATCATATTTGCAAGATGCTTTGAGCTCCCTGGAGCTACTGAAAGGCAAGGTACAGGTATTATCATCATGAGAAAAAAACAAGCTTTGAGAACTTTGGCAGGGAGGCGGCTATAAGTGGAAATCAGTTCAATTACTCTCTCCTTTTAAAACAGACAAGTTCTATAAAAGTTAAAGATAAGTGATTTTTTTTTTTTTTTGGTAAATCAAATTCCTCCTGACTTCTTCAGTCAAACATTGCTGCCTGTTCTATGATCTTTCAATTATTTTTGGTTTTGGGCTCCCTCTGACAATATATGCAAGCAGCTTGAGTTTCTCTGCTTCTAGATTCTCCAGCAGAATATCCTCAAACTTCAAAACCAAGCTCCGTTTTGAGGGGGAAAAAATCATATGCTTTCCTTTAATGTTATTGGAAATTTCAAGACAAATAACATGCTAAAAAAAACCCCAACCAATACCAATGGTAATAGTAGAAGAAAATGATATATATTTTTAAAATTTATTTTTATTTATTTATTTTTGGCTGCGTTGGGTCTTTGTTGCTGCACGTAGGCTTTCTCTAGTTGTGGCGAGTGGTGGCTTCTCTTGTTGCAGAGCACGGGCTGTAGGTGCATGGGCTTCAGTAATTGTGGCACACAGGCTCATTAGTTGTAGCTCATGGGCTCTAGAGCGCAGGCTCAGTAGTTGCGGCACATGGGCTTAGTTGCTCCATGGCATGTGGAACCTTCCCAGACCAGGGCTCGAACCCGTGTCCCCTGCATTGGCAGGCGGATTCTTAACCACTGTGTCCCCAGGGAAGCCGAAAATGATATTTTTATCTCTAAAGATACATTTTAAAAATTGTCGGCTCTTATAAAAATTGTAGTTTTTGTGCCTCCTACAGAAGAGGAGCCCGGGGCTCAGCATGGCCCTTTCGACATCAGGTCTGTTGTGTTGTTTAGTTTTTAAAGTCCATAGTAAGGGAAAAAATCAGATACATGTGGGTAAAAAATGAGATCTCAATAGGAATGTTTTCTCCCTTTTTTTTTTTTGCGGTACACGGGCCTCTCACTGTTGTGGCCTCTCCCGTTGCGGAGCACAAGCTTCGGACGCGCAGGCTCAGCGGCCATGGCTCACGGGCCCAGCTGCTCCGCGGCATGTGGGATCTCCCCGGACCGGGGCACGAACCCGTGTCCCCTGCGTCGGCAGGTGGACTGTCAACCACTGCGCCACCAGGGAAGCCCTCTCCCTTTCTTTAAGGAGAGGTATTTTACCTCCAAATGTTCAAAGTCATCATGTCAGTGGACTGTCATGATTAACAGGGATTATTGGCTCTCATTCCTCCTCGGCCACCTTCAACCCAAGTTGTGTTTCTTGTTTTTCCTTTTAAAGCCTTACAAGAGGCTATGAAGATTGGCCAACACATTCCAGAACATTCCCTACCAAGTTCCCTGATACTATCTTGGTGGACACATGGCCTGTTTCCCAAGATGTAAATGAAGACAGTTTAACCATTTTGCAAGCATGTAGCAAGAGCCGCTAGTTTCAAAACTGGGCAAAAGACCGCTGTACCCTTCTCCAGGCAGTTTTGGTGTCTTAGGGTTTCTTGATTTGCCACACCTGCCTCCTGGCACGAGATTCAGATTTAGAAAAGATTCCTCATGTGACAAGTAATTAGAAATCCAACTCAAACGACAAAGGGGAAGCTGTGGCTCCCATAATGGAAGTCCGGAGGTGGACGGATTTCCCTGAAGGCTGATGTGGTGACTCAGGTACGTGATGTGGGAACCCTAGCTGTCTTCCTCTCGTAGAGACAGTTTTATCCTGAGGCCTGTCCCCCTTGTGGACCTGTAGAAGTCAAAGCCAGCTACTTTCTCCTTCATGTCCAGTAGGAGACAGAGTGGGACTGTCTGCAAACCCCCAAGAAGTCAGAGGGTCATGTGATTGGACAGTTTCCATTATATGATCATTGATGGACCCATGATGTGACCAGGATGCTGTGCTGTGCTGTGCTGATGGGCAGAAGTCCACCACAGCCCAACCCCTGGAACTAGAAATGGTACCCACACCCCACTCCCCAACACTGGGCTTCCCCAGGGCAGAGGGCGTGCACCTGAATGAAATCTGTTGCCCTTAGAAAGGAGGAAAGGTCAACGGCTGCTCTCAGCAGGCCCCCTGCAAGGACCTCTGTTGTGATTTTCTGGAAATTACCTTTGGCAAAAGCCGGAACTTCCAAATTTCTTCTTGGCGATGTTTTCCAGCACAGATGGCATATTAGGGGAAAAGGGAGTTTCTTGATAAGCTCTGAGATGAGATTTTTCAGCCATGGCATCTAGAAAGTAGATCCTGAATTCAGCATATATACGCACTAGATACACATTTATCTTTTTCATGGAATACTTTTCAATAACCTTGCCTTGGAAAGTTTTAGGTTGAAAAAGTATAAAAAGACAGTTTTAGCAATGATTCTCAACATCCGTGACTTGGTTTGGGCACTAAGTGTTTTCCTAAGGGGAAGTTTATATTCCAACCTTCAAGTATAATTGTCAAATAGGACAAGATTTGCTGAAAGATAATCATTTTAAGAAGTTTACAGCTGTATGTTTTTACCCTAGTATTCCACAAATACGACACCTCCCCCTCCAGCATGTAAAAGTGTTTATTTCCCTTTGCCAATCATCAACCCCCGGTAGAGAACTTTCTGACTGACATTCAGATCTTCATACAGAGCAAAGTGGATCATCTGAGGCAACCCTCAGATGCATAGCTTTTCATGTAGTTGATTACCGTTGGTTGAGGTTTTCTTATCAATTCCTGGGCAGAAGTTTGAAAGGTAACACTGACGATGCATGATACAGCACATTCCAGAAATGAGTGTTTTCCTTTGATTTTTGCTCGGTATCTGCAAATCCCAGCATTTCAGGAGCATCACCAGGGCAGAACACCATTAATGTTTTTTTTTTTTTTCTATTTGACTAATTTACTTTGAAGAATTTTCACATGGCTTCCAAACTGTCATCAGCTTTCACGACGATGTGTAAGACCTGAGAAAACCACATTTCTTTTCCAACAGTATCTTGAGCCATTGTGCCTAATGAAATTATTAAGCTCAATTTCCTCTATTGGTTTATTCAGCACACATAGGGAAAAGAGGGGCATTAACTCAGTCTTTTGCAAAACTTGAAGTTTGATGTTCTAAGCTAATTCAGTTAATGATTATTTGATTGAAAAATTGGACTGGCTTGAACAGCAATCTGAATTTTTTTCTTAGATTCTTCTCCAAAGGAAACTTGAGCAGCTGTCAGAATGCAAATTTTCACGAGTTTCTCCACTATGAAAGGTTGGTTTTGTTGTTATTGTTGCTTTAATCTTAGTAATGGAAAAAGCTGAATCATACAAAACCTTCTGCACTTTTTTGATTCCTGATATTATGTTCTAGTTCTGTCCAATCTTACGTGCAGCCGAAAATTCTCCTTTGCAGGAAAAGCAAAGGTATAAACATAAATGTCCTCTTAAAATATTTTGGCTGAAATATCACTTAAATCAATAACTTCTGTCAGGGACTTTCCTGGTGGCACAGTGGTTAAGAATCTGCCTGCCAATGCAGGGGACAGGGGTTCGAGCCCTGGTCTGGGGAGATCCCACATGCCGCGGAGCACCTAAGCCCATGAGCCACAGCTACTGAGCCTGCGCTCTAGAGCCCGCGAGCCACAACTACTGAGCCTGCGTGCCACAACTACTGAGCCTGCGTGCCACAACTACTGAAGCCCACGCGCCTAGAGCCCGTGCTCTGCAACAAGAGAAGCCACAGCAACAAGCCCGCGCACCGCAAAGAAGAGTAGCCTCCTCTTGCCACAGCTAGAGAAAGCCCACGCGCAGCAACGAAGACCCAACACAGCCAAAAATAAATAAATTAAATAAATAAAATTTAAAAATATTAAATGTGTTGGCATCTCTTAAAGAAAAAAAGAATTTCTGTCATAGTTACACAACAATTCTGGAACTCCAACATACTGGAAAAAAAGTACTCCATCCTGCGTGAATCCATATATGACAATAAACATTGCCACAAATTGTTGATGCCATCTTCAGCCACCCAAAGAAAAAAGAAGAGTAAGCAAAAATGAAAGGTTTGATGGAAATACCTGGTCCCATACTTGTAGAGTGATGAGGGGTGTCCAGTGGTGGTGGGTCCAGACACCCAGGCATGTCTGAAATTTGGAATGCTGAGACCTCTTTCAGGTTCCAAGACTGTGTCCTTGGTCTGAGCCCACCACATTTAATGGCTCCATGGCAAGATGTAAATAATCTTTCTGGACAGTAATCTAATGTTGCCAACTCAAGTTCAAGGATAAGTGCTAACTTATACAAACAAGAGACGGTCCCAGAATCTAATTTTATACTTTATTACAGTATCTATAAAATCCAATGTTATTTTAAAAATATATGCATACTTATATTTAAACAGCAAGCTCACATACTGTGCAGTAGGAAGCAGCAGAAAAAAATTGGATTTTATAATCCAGGTGAATAGGACACATTGTGTTAACACGTGAGCTTCCTCTAAAGCCTTTCTTGCTTTATTTTCTGCCTATATGCACCATTCAGGGGACTTATTTGTTCTCTGTAGTTTGTATTATAAAATAAATATCTGTTTTTAATTTTCCAAGTATAACATTAAAATGCTTAATATGTTTCCCCCAATTTCCCACACCTGCCGGCCATATTCTGCCGGACCCCACTCCTACTAAATACTTCCAAAGAAAGAGTGCTTGGGAATTCCCTGGCGATCCAGTGGTTAGGACTCTGTGCCTCCATTGCCGGGGGCCGGGTTCGATCCCTGGTCAGGGAGCTAAGATCCCACGAGCCCTGTGGTGAAGCCAAAAAAAAGAGTGCTTAACATGGAATGACACAGCAATGAATCCCAGAGAAGCAAGAGTTATTTTGTGAATCTCAACTACTCTGACTTTTTTATATGGACATAAAACCAAATTTTTTTTTAACATCTTTATTGGGGTATAATTGCTTTACAATGGTGTGTTAGTTTCTGCTTTATAACAAAGTGAATCAGTCATACATAAACATATGTTCCCGTATGTCTTCCCTCTTGCATCTCCCTCCCTCCCACCCTCCCTATCCCACCCCTCCAGGCTGTCACAAAGCACCGAGCCAATATCCCTGTGCCATGCGGCTGCTTCCCACTAGCTATCTACCTTACTACGTTTCTTAGTGTGTATATGTCCATGACTCTCTCTCGCCCTGTCACAGCTCACCCTTCCCCCTCCCCATAACCTCAAGTCCGTTCTCTAGGAGGTCTGCGTCTTTATTCCTGCCTTACCCCTAGGTTCTTCATGACATTTTTTTTTCTTAAATTCCATATATATGTGTTAGCATACGGTATTTGTCTTTTTCTTTCTGACTTACTTCACTCTGTATGACAGACTCTAGGTCTATCCACCTCATTACAAATAGCTCAATTTCGTTTCTTTTTATGGCTGAGTAATATTCCATTGTATATATGTGCCACATCTTCTTTATCCATTCATCTGATGCTGGGCACTTAGGTTGTTTCCATCTCCAGGCTATTGTAAATAGAGCTGCAATGAACATTTTGGTACATGACTCTTTTTGAATTTCGGTCATAAAACCAAATTTTAAAGTAGGCAGCCCTCAGGTTAGGAACAGAGATGTGTATTAAAATGCTATTTGTCAGGCTTTTTTTTTGGCATGGAGAATTATGTCTGCATTAAACAAAATGTTATAAAGGGTGCCTCACCAGTGTCCTATATCCATGTGAAATGAATTATACTAATCAAGGACTTCAGACATATATGGACTCAGGTAGATTGAAGGCGGGCCCTCCGCAGGTTTGGATGCTGAGAGCAAGGAGATTTAATGAGGTGTAGGAAAACATCGTCCACCAACAGTACAACCTTCCAGGTTGTCTGATTCTAGTCTTTCATTGTCTTTGAGCTGTTTTCTGTCTCAGTAAGTTGTAGGTACCTGTGTTAGTTTCTTAGGGCTATCGTAACAAAGTGGCACCAGCTAAGTGGTTTAGAACAGAAGTGGATTGTTTCACAGCTCTGGAGCCTAGAAGTCTGAAGTCAGGGTGTCAGCAGGTCCATTCTCTCTCTGAAGGCTCTGGGGGATCCCTCCCCACCTCTTCCAGCTTCTCATTCCCGCCGCTAGCCATGCTTGGGCGTCTTGGTTTGAAGACGCATCACTACGATCTCCACTCTTGTCATCATGTGATGTTCTCCCCGTGCGTGTGTCTGTGTCCAAACGTCCATCTTCTTCTAAGGACATCAGTCGTATTGGATTTGGGGCTCACCCTCATCCAGGATGACCTCATCTTAACTTGATTACATTGCAAAGACCGTATTTCCAAATAAGGTTCCATTCGCAGGTTCTCGGATGGATGTGAATTTTCGGTGGGCGTTATTCAACCAGGTACAGTAACTAATAGCAATGCAAAGGATTCATGTTTATAGACATGCACAGTCTGTCCTGTTCAGGAGAGGTGTAATTGCCTTCTCTCTCTCCTGGCACCTGGAACAACCAGTGTTTCCTTCATCTGCACGTTCATTTAAATATTCCTGATCTGTAACTGGGTCTGCTCTTTGGACTCTCTTTTAAACAGATTGGCATGTGTGCCTGGTTCCTTCCTTTGTTGAATAAAATCTTTAACAAGCATTTATTTTTATATGTATGTGAGAGTCATGATTTTACCTTTTTTAAAAAACTACTTTTTAACAGTGAAAAGAGGAGGAAAAAGAAAGCACAAGGGAATTCCCTTCCCCTTCCATGGACCCTACTCTAGCCCTGAGCCAAAGGCTGAAGTCAAGGGTGCCTTGAACCCCCTCTATCTTCCACTCAGCACCTGCTCCAGCCTCCCGGAGACGTCTCCTCAGGTTCTCTGTCCTGCATCCCAAGTGGGTGGAGCCCTCACCTGGAGCCCGAGCACCTGATACCAATGCTTCCTCCTGAATCCGACTCACTTCGCCCCATCCAAAGGCCCTGTCCTCAGCGGCTCCCTTGTGAATTGCAACTGGGAGAAGCTGATCCCCTTTTCCCACTGAACTCCCACCTTTTAAAAAGACAGTGCTTGTTGACCCATTTTCACCAATATTCAGCCTGATTTTAAAGAATGTAATTGAGATTCTGATCCTACTTTTCCCAGATTCTTCTTCTTTTGCCTCCGAATTCACAGAACGTCTAAATCTGTTTCTTTTCTTAAATTTACAATTGTGTCCTATGACATAGCAATGTGTAGATAGTTAGCAAATCAGCTGTTATAAATTGAGGAAGTTTTCAGATACTTTTATTTTTATTTTCAAATTGTTATTTTGGGAGAAATGGGCAGTTTGTTTAGAAGTGTTCTTATTTATACATTTTTCTGTTTACCTCTTTGGGAGGTGATTTGGTCGAAATATATTTATGGTTGGAGCCAGAGAGGTGGATTTGGGGTCTGGAAGGTTTCAAAGATGTAAATACTCACTAGAGACTGGGGAATATCTGTGGTTGTACCTTGGGTGGCTTTTCCATCTTCAGGGTTGGGAAGCAGCGCCTCTGGAGGGAAAGATGAGGTCTGCCCCAGGAAGGGATTGGCAGGGCGGTGGAGGAAGGTTCTAGGAGACCAATGTGCCCCACTAAAAGCCAAGAGTAGGAATTCAGTGGGCCTTCCAGGTTTCACGGTTGAAGGGAGCTGGTAACTCCAGATCAGGTCTGTGGTTGCAGCAGTCTGTAAGGTTCTGGAAGCTTTTCCATGTTATTTCTGTGCTCCTGTCCTGGGCCACAAGGAGAGGAGGCAGGCAGACTGGAGGTGACTGTGTCCCACTGCACAGCTGTGGAAGGGCAACTAGGGTTGTGTTAAGGAGGGAACTGCTTAAAGAAGGTGACACTGCCGCCACAGATGCTGGGATGCTGGGTGGTGGCCATGGGCTCCCTGGAGATGTAATAGGGAAGAACCTTTGGATTTGGGGGGTTTTATTGGCTGCTTGACGCAGCTAGTGGGATCTTAGTTCCCCAACCAAGGATTGAACCCACGCCTTCGGCAGTGAAAGCATGGAGTCCTAACCACTGGACCACCAGGGAATTCCTGGGAAGAACCTTTGTATTCTATTACAAGTTAATCACTAAAGGGATATTACCTGTAAGCTTAAGTTATACATAAAGGCCCATCTCTGGGAACCCTGCCTCCCAGGTAAAGAGTGTTAAGCTAAAATACCTTTGTTTAGCTCACAGGAAACAACATGACCAGGCCCACCTGTGAATGACTGCAGGCAGGAAGAAATGAACACATCCCCTCTGAGGGCTGACCAGAACCAAGAAATGTTTGACTTTCTTCCCTCCCCTTTTAGTATAAAAGAAGCCTGAGTTCTAACTCAGTTCTAACTGAGACTCTAGTCTCAGTTCTTTGGGACATAAGTCCACCATCTTCTTGGTTCCTAGCCTTCCGAATAAAGTCACTATTCCTTGCCCCAACGACTTGTCTCCCGCTTTACTGGCCTGTTGTGCAGCAAGCAGTATAGCTTGGACTCAGTGAAAGAGATGGGCCCAAGGTGGGTCCACCTCGATTTTGTGGCACCTGATGGCACTGGAGGTTTGGAGAGTATGACAATGACATCCCTGCCTAATCTGTTTACCATCTTTCACTGCTTCCATTTTCAATCTTCCCTAACTATACCTGGGTCTCAGGTGGCTTGTACCCTCGGCGAGCTCCACTCTGCTTCTCCAATTCCTTCTTCTGGAATCTGGTATAACTGGAGGTATTTGGAGCAGAGGAAGACCACAGCTCTCTCTTCAGGACAGTTAAACTGGAGGAACCATGTGCTTGTGTTCTAAAGAACAACAGTAACCCCAGTACTAACATCTGTAAAGCTTATTATGTGCTGGGTACTGTTTTAAGCATTTTACATAAATTAGCTCATTTACGCCTCATTAATAAAACTATGAAGAAGGTGCTATTACTATTCCCATCCTTACAGACAGAGAAACTGAAGCACAAACAGTAGCTGAAAGACTATCCTACTTGCCAAGGGAAGTTCATTGCTTCCTTAGGTAGTGTGTTAATAATATCCCCCTAACAAGGCTGATCTTGAAGAACAGTGTTTATTTCTAGTGGGCTTGTTGGGGATTGGTAGCTACTGGGCACATTCTTCATCCTCAGTGTTATTTTGGGGTTAAAACGAGCAGCAGTAGGTCCAAGGGACACACAGAGTGAGCGTCCCCGCCATCACTGATCTGGCCGTGGGGAGTTGGGGGTAAACAATGATATGAGTAATGGTTAAGCTTCCAAGCCAAAGAGAAATGCCTGAACCATGAGTAGTACTAGAAACAGTCCTGAATTCCAGATTCCCAGAAGATCTGGAGCTGGGAGACGCCCTCCTCACACCACAGAGTGGGGTGGAAGCAGGAATTCCATTCTCAGCGGGGGGCTAGAGGAGGGTGGGCTCTATCCCAGAGGGTTCCTAGGAGGCCTTCTGTAGGGGCACAGCCTCCAGCTGCAGGGATAAAAGGAATTTCTGGGGTGGGGAGAGAGCTGGGGCTCTGGGTTTATCCTTCCTTTCACAAACCTTTACTGAGTGCTAATCATAAGGATATTAGCTAATATTAATGCAGTGCTCATTCAATGGCACTTTCCATGTTAAACCTTTCCCATGTATTGCTTTTCTCAATCTTCTCTTACAACCTTGTAAGGGAGGTGTTACTACCTGTAGAGAGGGATATGTAGCCCTACAGCGTTTAAATAACTTGCCCAAGCCAAAAAGAGCTGAACTTTTAGAAAAGGTATTGAGGTATAGCATACATTTGGAAAAACCCTAAGTGTATAGATCGATGAATTATCTCAAAGTGAACCCATCTGTGCAGCCACCTCTCAGGATCACAAGTAGGACATGACATTCCAAGGGCCCCAAACACCTCTCTGTACCCTTCCCAGCCACTACCCCCCCTCCTCCCCAAAGGTAAACACTATCCACCTTTCATACAGCAGAGCTTAGTTTTGCCTGATTTTAAGCTTCCTATAAATGGAATCATGTGGCATGTGCTCTCTTTTGTGTTTGCCTCCTTTTGGCCAGCATCAGGTCGGTGACATTCACCCATGTTGTTGAGAGCAGCAGAGTTTACCCATGTTCACTGCAGTATAGTGCTCCACTGTGTGAATACGCCACAACGAATGTATCCAGTCTCCTGTTGGTGAACATTTGTTTTCTTCTAGTCCTTGTTGTTTTGTTTCTCGCCTCAGTCTCCTCCTTCCTCCTCTTTCCCGTGATGAGGGAAGCTACCATGAAGAGCCCAGTCTCTGTCTTATTGGAAATATATACACATTTGTGCTGGGTACGTGACCAGGAGTGGAATTACTGAGTCACAGGGTTGATGCTAAGTAGGATTTTGAACACTGATGTGCCAAATCTCAACGTAACAACCATTCCATATGCCCCCATGTGCAATGGACAGTACCAGGCTGGGGATATGGACCTAAAACCCCAGACAGGCGTCCTGAGCAGACATCTGATGTGGCAGGGGACACAGAGAGAGGGGTGGGGAAAACAAGCAATGCTAGGGGAGGTCTGGAAGTCAGGAGGAGGACTGAGGCTCTGGCTTGGGTTTCTGGGCAGGTGGTGGTGTCACTAAACATAAGAAGGGCAGAAGGAGAGCCAATTTGTGGGAGAAGAAGATGAGTTCAGTCTGGCCCAGGAAGACTCCTAAGACGCCTAAGGGACCTCCAGGAGGTGCCACCCAGAGTACATCAGGCTCTGTGTGTTTGTAAAGCTTACCCCAGGAGCCCTGTGTATGGGGGAAAGCCAGGCAGAAGGTGAGATTGCCCGGGGAAGATGGGCACGGAGCGAAGAGCTTTGTGGACCACTGACGCTGGAGAGTCAGGGTGCCTGGTAAGACCAAGCCGGGGAGAAAGTGGTGAGTGTCTAGAGCGGCAAGAACCAAGAACGCACACAGACTTGTTGAGGGGTTCGAAGACTGGCCCCCACTCAGTGTGCAGACCACACCCACATTGTCAGGTCCCCTGATGGGTGCGGTACTCAACAGCCTCGGTGATGTTCCAGCAGGGGGGTGGTAGGCGTGACCCCAGGGAAGGGATTCTCTTGTTGTGGGTAGTGGAAAGTCAAGGGTAAGTTCTGGAGGCAGAGTCTGATATGAGAAGAATTTAGGCGAGACCTTGTAGAATTAACCTGCAACAGGGAAAGAAGAAAGAGCAGGAACGAGGGTGTGGTGCTGAGTGATCGAAGAAGGGGTTGGAGGGTTCTGGGATGTGGCAATGCCTAGCAACAAGGTCAAGTGAGGCACGAAGAGTCGGGTTAGAGGCGGGGTGGGAAATGAGGCCACCAGAGGGTCCGCAGCTAGAACAGAACAAAGGCAGTCTCTCCCAGATTCGCAGAAAATGAATTCCACTCGATGTGTAGAATTCCACCATCTCAGTGTCAAGGGTCATTTACACAACATTTTAACTCTACTCTCTAGCGTCTGATTCTGCTGAGGGGCAAGTGTTCACAGATGACCCCACGGCAGAACTAGTGGAAGTAAATGTTACTAGGAGTATTTGCAAGGGGGTGATCCCACTTCATTTGAGAACTCTGAGACCCGAGCACACATTGGCTGCGGCGAGGGACGCGTTTTGATTCTCTGTTGTGTGGGTACAGCCCCACTTCCTGCTGCCAAGAGGGATCCCAGGTCGTGTGGTGGGGTTCAGTGGATGCTTCATCAACAGGGTCCCAGTGAGCACACCTGAAGTCTGGAGAGTCAGAGACATAAAGACAGGAGGTGGGGCAGGGGCACTGATAGGATGCCCAGAGCAAAGAGCCCGAGGCGGACTGGTGTGGGACAAACAGAAACGAAGTTCAGTTCGAGAAATTTGGGAGATTTTAGGGAAAACATTTTTAAACATAGACTGGGGACTTCCCTGGTGGTCCAGTGGTTAGGAGTCCGCGCTTTCACTGCAGGGGGCATGGGTTCAATCCCCGGTGGGGGAACTAAGATCCCACAAGCTGCACGGTGGAGCCAAAAATAAAAATAAATTAAAAAATAGACTGATATAGTTCAGACATCTTCAAAGGCTAGAATACCTGAGATTCTCCAGATGGAGAGCAATTTGGTTTCATTCCTCTGACAATCTAGCGAAGGGCAATCTGGGTCCAAGAACTGGGACTCAGAGAGAGTGGAGATTGACATGATGAGCAGTGAAAAATCATCCACAATAGAGAGCAAGAGAAGCATTAAGTCAAAACTGCTGTGATCTCTGTCCTCTACGGTGCGTGTGTTCCTGCCAGTTCAGCGCCAAAGCTCTTCTGGTTGAGACTGGAGGGTTTGGGGCAGGGAGTGCGGGGACAACCGGAGCCCGTCAGCCTACAAGACACAAAGGAGCCAGGTTCCCTTTAGCGCCCCCAGCACCCAGACACACTCACGGTAAGGCTCCACTGAGGTTGAAGTGAGATGAAGTATTGACTTCTTTACATTATTCTGGGTCTAATGCCTGCACGTTCAATCAACTGGCAAGGCAGCCTCTGTCTGTCTACCCTGCCTCTGGTTAGGGTCACAAAGACTCTGGTCAGGCTGCTCCCCTCGAGACAAGTGTCCACTGGGCTCCACTATTGGAATCCAAGACAGTCTGAGAGAGATTTGCCATGGTGTCCTTCTTCAGTAGTGCTTGGAGCACCTGGCCCTCCTCCCCGACCCCAGCGGGCCCCTGCTCCCCGGGGCCCTCAGACCCCCCAGGCCCCGCTGCCACCGCCAGGATACCTGCATCCCCCCGGCAAAGCCAGCAGGACTCCGGGCAGCCATCTACCTCCAGACCAACCTGGAGCTCTGTGCCTCGACCTACCCGTGCCTTGACGACCTTGACCCGGTGATGTTGCTTTGAAGAACTTTGCAAAGTCTTTTCTTCACTGATCTCGTGAGGAGAGTGAGAAACCGATGAAGTTGCAGAACCAACGAGGTGGCCGAATCTTCCTTGAGGAGATCAAGAAACCGGGCCGTGACACCTGGGAGAACAAGCTGAATCTGCCGGAGTGTGCATTTTACATGGAAAAGAGCATGGATCTGTTATTACCAGAACCGCACAAACTGGCCACTGACAAGATGACCCCCATTTGGGTGACTTCATTGAGACTCATGACCTGAATGAGCAGGCGAAATCCATCAAAGAACTGGGCGACCACATAACGAACTCGTGCAAGATGGGGGTCCCAACTCTGGCCGGCAGACTGTCACTTTGACACGCGCACCCTGGGAGACAGTGACGACAAGAGCTAAGCCTCGGGCTGGCTTCCAGAGCCACGGGGGTGACGTCCTGGGCACCAAGGAAGTACATGCATGTTGGGTTACCCTTATCTTTTCTAGAAGTTGCACCGAAACATCTTCTTAAGTTCCTTTCTTATACCGTTCCTTCCAATAAAGTAATTTGGTACCTCCCCCTGCCAAAAAAATAATAAATTTGAGAACTTTATTAAGGTCCTTCTCTCTCTGTGACATTGTTCAGCCCTTCCAGTGTGAGTCATCGACAGCCCCAGCGGTTGGTAGCTGTCAGGGGACCCTGGCTGCCTATGTCGTGAGCACACGGGCAGGTACAGGCATCTCATCGTCGGGAGCAAGTGCAAGCTTGCAGAGCAGGGCCGTGCTGAGACGTGTTCTGTTCCACCCATTCCATCAATGCTTACTTAAGAAATTCTGTCAAGGAGAATGTTTGTGAGGGGTGGGAGGGGAAGAGAGAGGTCTGTGCTAACAGAGAAGAAACCAGAAACCAGAGACCAGGTCTCAAAGGGGAGCTGATCCCTTAAGCAGCCTTGCAGGCTGGTAAGGGGGACTCAGAAGCCAACTGCTGCTGCGGGGAATGTGGGCGTGAGTCACCAGCAGGGAGGATTCTGTGGAGGAATCTGTGGTACAATGTGCAAATTGAGATGCTGGTTGTGCATCTGCTTCCTCCAGAAACCAGGTGACTGAATAACTGCAGATTAGGAGAGGGAAGAACAGAATTGGGGGATTTTTATTGTCGTAAACTGGGGATATTTCTGGTCCAAGAATAAAATGCCAAAATGTTCTGGTGAATTCTCGAGACAATCTATACCATGGGACCAGAGGCAATCGTAGTCAACTGTAAAAATGTGTCCAAAAAAAGTCATAACTGTGGGCTCACCACAGTTAATGTGGTAAGAGGTGGGTGTAGATCCCACAGTCTTTGTACCCGGGGTTGTTTGTCTTTGGAATTGATGAGCTAATGTCTTCCGGGTTGGGTAGGATACTCCAGGTTGGGCAGGGTGAGTGAGTTGCTTTAGGTTTAGGATCTCAAGAAAGCTGGGAGTGCTCAGCCATCTCTTTTATTTACTCAATCAGGAACGTTTCCTGAGCATCGTCTGGGCCACGTGCTGCTTTAGGATACAGCTGGACAGGTCTCTGTTCTTGAGATTCACAATCTGGTTCACACCCCTTGAGCCTTGCCCCTCTGCAGTCCCACATGGGCAAAACTCCCACCTCCTTCCCATTCCTGGAGCCTCAGGAAGGACAGGGGTTTTGGAATATGGTGTGAGGGAGGCTTCTCACTTCCCAGCTTTGGACTGGAGAGCTGGGCGACTACCGTGCGAGCAGCCAGCGTGAGTCCAAGCGACGGCGTCTGTGTCTGCTGTAGATGGTCACTGTTCAGGCAGAGTATGGGGCTCGTGCTGATGTCAGATTTGGGTGAGGCTGGCAATGTCCATTGAATTTAAAAGAAAAGAAGCCCCTGCAGGACCCTTGGGAAAGGAGAGGAGGGGCAGAAGCACATGACAGTGATTCAAATAGTAACAGGGAGAACAGAGACGGGAGACGTCTTTACTTTATACACTCAGAGTGTTGGGGGTGGAGGCGCAGAGTGTTTCCAAAAAGCACATACTACTTTTGCAATTTGCAAAGAAACATTATATATATATATATATTTTAATGAGTAAATAAAAGATGGAAAGTGGAGCTTGTTGAAGGAGATCTTTCTTGCAGAAGGTTTGGCTGGGACGGTGAGGCAGGTGGGACTGAGGTGGGTGGAGAAGGGCTGGGGGAAGAAGCAGAGTCTGGTTTAAGATGCAGAGCTGAGCGGGGTTGTGGATTGCAGAGGACGGTTGCCACAGGATGACATGAGGACCGTCGGGGGTTGGTTGGTGGTAGTATCCAGAATCCCCAGGGAGGAAGGCTCCAGGTTTAGCTGTAGGGTAGAGGTCTTTTCCACCGGAAACTGAGAAGTGACAAAGGTCAGGGACGCAGATAAATCTCAGCTGGGAGAGGGGGGTCTGGGGCGCTCCATCTGGAAGAGATTGCTCCCGTTTCTCTGTAGAGCAGGAGGTGAGAGCTTTGGAGGAGGATCGTGGCTTAGGCTTGGGGGAAGTCGGGGAAGATCTGAGGCCACCGTGGGGACTGAAGGAAGGATAGGGTGGCGGGTCCAGCACCCTGGGGAGTCCAAATTGCTGGAGCCGGGATTGGGGCGGGGCGAGGACAAGGCTCAAGCTCCTGGAGCAGGTAGGACAGGGATCACAGGACCCTCCCCGAGGGGAGGGACATGCAGACAGGAGACAGGGATGCATGGGGACCCCACTACCTGCATGGCTCACTCCCCCACTTCCTTTAAGTCTTAGTTTCAAAGCCCCTTCCTCAGCGGGACCTTCTCTAGCCCCCTTCACTAAAACTCTAACCCCAGGATCCTTCCCATTCTCTGTCCCTACTTTATCTTTGTTTCTTGGCAGGTAATACTATTTCACATGCAGTGCATTTCATGTATTTGTATTCCCAATAGAATGGAAGCCCTCCAAGGGCAGGGGTTATGGATTGAAATGTGTACCCCTAAAATTCATATGTTGAAGTCCTAATCCCCCAGAACCTCAGAATATGACCTTACTTAAAAATATTGTTGTGGCAGATGTAATTAGTTAAGATGAGGTCATTAGGATGGGCCCTAATCCAGTATGACTGGTGTCCTAAAAAAAAGGGGAGATTTGGATACAGAGACACACACAGATGGAGGTAGACATGGGCTGATGCTTCTACAAGCCAAAGAAAGTCAAAGATATCCAGCAAATCAACAGAAGACAGGGGAAAGAGCATGGACCAGATCCTCGCAGCCTCAGAATAAACTAACCCTGCTGACACCTTGATCTCAGGCCTCCAGCCTCCTGAACTGTGAGGGAACACATTCCGAGTGTTTAAGCCACCCACTTTGTGATGTTTTGTTACAACAGTACTAGTAAACTAATATGGCAGGGAATTAATTTTTACTTCATTTTTAAAATATTTGCCCAGTGATCCTCTCATCATGCACGGCACGTTCAGCCCCAATTCTCTCTGCCCTTAGCTTTGACCCCCTGAGAACATTCTGGCGTGAAATCCAGCCAAGAGAATTAGGCCAAGAATAGGTGGAAGCCAACCTGAATGATTCATCATAGTCATTTTAAAATTCTGATTTAGTCTTTGCTTTGATTACTGAATTTAGGCTCAGTTAGGGAGAGCGATGGGGCCTGAAAGCCCTGCCCTAAGGACACGTGGGTCCAGGCTCAGAGCCGTGCGTGTCGCCCCATCCGTCCTGTTTCACAAGATGCCCCTCTAGAAGCAGGACCACCAGCACTGGGTGAGACCCGAGTCTCCTTAGCGTGTGCCCCCAGCAGTCTGATTGGTGGTTACACATGGCAAGATATTAATCTGGCTTTATAGGGGACCGCTGATGGTCAGAAGCTGGTGCAGAATGCAGACATCCCCAGGGTCCTATGTCTTCCTACCTTTGATAATGTTTTCTTTTTCTTTTGTTTGTTTTTAATTCCTGAAGATCCAAAGACTTAGACATGCAAGTGGCTAAAGAAAATTCAGTTTCCTGATCTGTGTTTGATCTTGGCTAAACTCAGAAGGACCTGACAGACAGCTGGGCCCTGGTTTAGGATGCCATATCTTCTCTTTCATTTAATAGAGATCTACTGAGCATGAATCAAGATGCTGAGATGCCCTCTTAGATGCTGGAGATTAAATAAATTAATAATAAACAACAAGGTCCTGCTGTAGAGCACAGGGAGCTATATTCAATAGCCTGTGATAAACCATAATGGAAAAGAAAATGAAAAATAATGTATATATATATATATGTATATATATATGTATGACTGAATCACTTTGTAGTACAGTAGAAATTAACACAACACTGCAAATCAACTATACCTCAATTAAAAAAAAAAAAACCCAAAACCAATAAGACCTGGTCCTTGAATTTGGTGAATTCTCAGTTTATGAGAAGGAAAATAGTTTTGCAAAAATTTTTGGGAAACAGGGTAATAGGGACTATTATAGGTGCATGAACAAAGGGGCGGTGATGGGGAAAAAGAGTGTTTGCCCTGTACCAGGGTGGGAGGCCAGGGTGGGTCGTGGAGAAGCCTTCTGTTCAGTAGGTCCTTTAATAGCTTTTCACATCACATATGACTTCCTAAATTGGCCTTAAAAATCCAACCACTTTTATCCAGATGAGGATCCAAGGCCTTTTGTCCTTGGAGTAAACATGGCTTCCCTACTGATACCCTTTTATCGCTAACTCCCATCAAGAACAGGAAAAAGGCAGAAGAACTGCCAGTTAGGTGCACACACGCATATACTTCTTCCAAATATTTAACCACAAAGGCAGAAATCCTTCCTAAAAGAAAATGAAGTTCTTAAATGTTTACGCCAATCCAGATTACAATGGCAGGGATCTCGCAGCTGTCCACTGAATCGAGTTAGCACCGAAGACCTGCTAATCTCTTTAACAGGGAGACCCAGAAATACACAGGAGACTTTTTCTTGTATTTTTAAGTAGGTCAGAAGGGTAATCTGGCCCAGCCATTCTGTAGATGGACTTCAGGGCGCTTTTAATTTACTTCTATTTACTACAAAAAACTCAAGGAAATTTGCAAAAATTCCCAACCAAAAAAGTTTGGTTTGCTTAAATTGTTTTTTTAAAAAAGAGTGACTAAGAAAAGTCCCATCCCCCATGCACTTCTACTTCTCACGTGGGCAGGGGGAGAGCTGGAGGAGCCTGCTGCCAACTTCAGGAGGCGATGAGCTTCTCTGAAGTCCATCCTTGAAGATGATTTATGAGAGGAAGGTGAGAGCAAGAAAGTAGAGTGTCTCAGCCTTCAAGTGCAGGGTCTCCCCAAGCCCCCATTTTCTTCCTTGACACCAACCCCAGGCACTGGGCTAGTTTTCTTTGCTTTTAACTGCAGCCATCACTCAGTCCAGACCCCAAGCCTGCCTGGGGTGCCCTCGTCCACAGCCACTGAAACCAAGCAGGACCCTGTGGGGTTCCTGCATACGGAATTCTTTCTGTCCCCCATTTTCTCATTTATAGGGAATGGACCCCAACCTCCGTGACCTTCCGTGAGTTCCAAAGGGCAGACTCAACAGGTGCTAATCAAGGGAAGAGAAGCCAAGAAACCAACTGAGGCTACATGAAAAGAACCAGAGAAGCTCATCAAGAAGATTACCTGAGACCAGGTAATTAGAGGAGTGCAGGCCCTGCACACACCTTAATCTTATCAGCAACCCCACCCTTGAACCTTTGCTATAAAACTCCTCAACAAATCCTTCACATAGTTTTTCGGGGCAGGAGCCCGCTCTATCCTCCTTTGCCTGACAAAGCTATTCTTTTGTACTTCACCCAAAATTCTGTCTCTGAGATCTGATTCGGCACCGGTGCACAGAGGCCCAGCTTTCAGCATCACCACCCAAAGCAAGAAACAGGCCTTTTCATTTTGGCAAGCTACATTGCCACTCACCAGGGTTAACAAAATGGATAGATATGCCCAGTGCTTTCTTCTTGATTTGCAGGCAATCTCCCTATATTCCAGCCATCAACCACTTGTAACAGGTGGCACAATGAATATTTTTCCTACAGTTAATTTTTTCCCCCATTTGGAGTTTTTTGTTGTTTTGTTTATTTTTATTTTTTTTAATTGAAGTACAGTTGATTTACAGTATTGTGTTAGCTTCAGGTGTACAGCAAAGTGATTCAGTTATACATACATATATATCTATTCTTTTTCAGATTCTTTTCCCTCATAGGTTATTACAAAATATTGAGCAGAGTTCCCTGTGCTATACAGTAGGTCCTTGTTGGTTATCTATTTTATATATAGTAGTGTGTATATGTCAGTCCCAAACTCCTCTTTTATCCCTCACCCCTGTTGTTGATTCAAATATGCTTTATTTATTTATTTTTGCAGAATTAAAGTGCTTTTAGTTGCTGTTATGGAAACCAGCTCTGGAAGCTTAAAGAACAACAAAGGAAATTATTAGATGTGTATTATCTCATGAGATCTGCTTTAATTTGGTTGTGTCTACACCACCCCCAGCCCATGAATTTCCACTGGAATTTGGTGGTTTCTAGAACAGTGGGAGACAAGCAGGTTCTGAAACCAAGCAGGACCCTGTGAGGTTCCCAGGCACAAATCCTTTCTGTGCCCCCCGTTTCTTGTTTGTAGGAAATAGGCTTCATTCAGCCTCCTTGACCTTCCCTGAGTCCCAAAGGGCAGGTTCGGACAGTTGCTAATTAGGGAAGGGAGGGGATGCAGAAACAAAGGAGGAGCGGTCAAGAAAAAACAGTGCAGCTTTGGAGCAGGGTCCTAGGAACTCCTCAAGGAACATATGTAGCAACACCTCTGAGTTTTTCTGCAGAACAAGGCCCTCACCCAGGCGCAGGATGGCAACTTCAGGCTGAGTGCAAGATTCCTGGATAACTGCTCTGTTACCTCACCACCAGCTGATCAGAGAACGTCACATACCCTTCAGCCCTCACCCCAAATTTTGCCTATACAAACTTTTCCCCCCAAACCATCAGGCAGTTCAGGTTTTTGGAGTACGTGCCACCCGTTCTCCTTGCTTGGCCCTGCCGTAAACCTCTCTCTGCTCCGAACTCTGACATTTCGGTTTACTTGGCCTCACTCTGTGCTGGGCACATGAACTTTGTTCAGTAACAATTTTCTTTTCATTTGAGATTTCCCATCTAAGATCATGGTATGGCTCTCCATTGACTCATGTCTCTTTCCTTGAGAACAGTTTTTATACATCTCTTGAATTTTTTTCCCAGTAGTCTAGACTTTGGGTTACCATTTTGAACACAGCAGTTAAGAAAATATTGAAGTTTAAGATGCTCAAGCCACCTGATGTGGGAAGTTCTCTCAAGAAAATACCAAGTAAGGATGCATTTGGATGTGTTGACTGAAATAAAAACACACAACATAAAAGTTGCAAGTGAAGTTTTATTCGGGGATCTTACTGAGGACTACAGTCTGGGAAACAGCCTCTCAGATAGCTCCAAGGTACTGCTTTGAAAGAGGTAAGGGGGGAGACTGAATATATACGAATTTTTTGCTGGAAAAGAAAATGGAGTCGAACATCAAAAGATCACTGCTAATCACAAAGAACAGCCTCCTAAAATTAATGATTTTAGTGCTTTTCTCTGTATGGGAAGGTGCAAGAATCTGGGATCATTGAAATTTTTCTTTAGATGTGTATTTTAACTATCTAGGGGCAGGTGTCCAAAGAACAGAATGCTTCCTCCTCCCCCCCCCCCCCCCCCCCGCATCCTGAATTTCCCTGTCAGTGGGTGACTGCAGTGGCTTATGACTTGATTTTTGTAGAACTGGAATGGCAAGCAACATTTTTTTTCTTTACAGATACGGTAAGAAAATGCTGGGAACGTCCTAAATATCAAGACTAGGAAATTGGTCAAATACACACTGGTATACCCAGTAATAGTCAAAATTTAGAACTATTATGGCTGCAACTCAGCAGTGGAGGAGACGGAATTGGAAGACAGTTCTGTCTGATATCACAATCTGCTCTTTATCCCCAGCTACACCGCCTTGCAAAAGAAAAAATAAAAAGCATTACTCATTCACCTCACGTGAGCTACTTCTCTGGCAAATAGAGCAACACATTTGGAGAAGCAGCTCCTGCAGAGCAGTTTATATGATAAGTCGAATGGATACTTTAAATTTAATAATAATGAAAGTTAACAGTCATTTGTGTGCTAAATTCCAGACAATGTGAAGTGTTTAAAATCACTCTGCCATTGGATCCAGGGGTGGGGTGTTATTTGGTGAGCAGTGGGGAGGGTTTGAGTTTGCTCCACCGTTAGGTCCCCCATCCTGCCCCCCCAGCACTTTGCCTTCTAAACATATTTGCGGGAGGAGGCCATTACAGGTGCATTTGGTTTTCAAGCTTTAAATACACTGCTTGTAATTTTGAAAGATCTTCCTGGTGTTACAGTTAGGTGGCCTCTTTGAGAACTATAAAGTAGTGAATCTTTTTTTTAATGGCTCAAAGACAAATTATTCAACTAAATCAATAAGTTGCTTAATTGCCATACATATACAACACTTAAAAATCATAAATTAAAATAGTTCATTGAAATTGAACAGTTCTGGATAAAATACAGTTTTGCACAATGCTACTCATTTAAGAGTTATTCTAAAAAAAGAGTTATCCTGAGTGTGTTGGCAGTTTTGATAAGCTACCTTCACCTTCTTATGTAGATTTTGTACATATAATATGCAACGTTGACTTTACAAAAAAATCTAAATGCCTAATTTTATGTTCTTTTACAACACTGAGACTCTCTTGTCTTTGTGGTAAAAGGGGTGCATTTAAAAAAATTTATTTATTTATTTATTTTTGGCTGCATTGTGTCTTCGTTGCTGCGCACGGGCTTTCTCTAGTTGCGGCGAGCGGGGGCTTCTCTTTGTTGTGGTGCACGGGCTTCTCATTGCAGTGGCTTCTCATTGTGGCGCACACGCGGGCTTCAGTAGTTGTGGCATGCGGGCTCAGTAGTTGTGGCTCATAGGTTCTAGAGCGCAGGCTCAGTAGCTGTGGCACAAGGGCTTAGTTGCTCCGCGGCATGTGGGGTCTTCCCGGACCAGGGATGAACCCATGTCCTCTGCATTGGCAGGCGGATTCTCAACCACTGTGCCACCAGGGAAGCCCCAAGGGGTGCATTTTTGAAAGAGAAAATAATCAGTTTAGATTTGGAGTCCGATCACTCACAAATGACGAGTCCTTATTTGGAGCAGGCTGTTTCAGAAGTTTACCTTTAAAGGCTAAACCATTTAGTGCTATTTGCACCCAAATTTCTGAGGAAGGAAAGGAGGAAGTGGTGAACTCTAAAGATAGAGCTTGAATTTTGTTGCTAAGTGACCAGGGATGAGGACCTAGGGGCTGCCCACTCCAGAAGAGGGTGCCCTGTGCTCCACTCCAGGACTGCAGCCAGGAAGGCCACTGCCCCAACTCCGCCAGGACACTGTCACAGGCCACTGGGGTTCTTTCTTTAATACCACATGGTACCCTGCACTGGCTGGGGGAAAAAGAGGGCCAGCAAACCCAACCCACCTTGGGGGTGAGGGGGTGTTGGTCACTTCAACTCATAAATCCCCTGACTTCATTTAACAGGCCTCTGGAAACACCAAAACAGCCATCAACTTTGAAAGGGGGAAATTCCAAGTGGGAATGTACGTAAATACGGCTAGTTACAAGAAAAGGTAAAAAGCAAACAACGATCTGGGGTATTTTGGGCTTCGGAGAGAAAGCCCCGGACTACAGAAGGAGGCCAGTGCACGCAAGTTCACTTCTGGCTCAGGGCTCGCTCAGGCGTCCAACTGTCTTCACGAGAAGTTGCTGTCCTCCGGCCGCGGCCCTCCCTGCCTCAGGAAGCCACGTTAGCCGGTCCCGAGGACACTGGAGGCCGGCGCGATCACCACCGCAGTTGCGGCCCAGCGCAGGGTAACGCCAGGGGCTCAAGATCAAGCGGCCTTCGGCAGGCAGTTCAAACTTCACTCTGGCCTCCACCGCCCACCCCGGGTATTTCTGACCGCGTTCCCCACTGTGGCCCTCAGCTTGCCCCCCCGGGGCCTGGGGTCTTCTAGTTTGTCCCCAGTGCCTGCGGCGGCCCGGTTTGGTTCACCTTTGCACCCCGAGGGCCTCTCACCCGCTGGTACCTGGCAGGCACGCTGTTAAGAGCGGTGGAAAGAAAACAAGGGAAGGAGGGAGAGGGGACAGAGAGAAAGAGGTGGTGTTTGCCTTGTGGTCTCCGCATCCGCCCCGGATCTGCGATGCTTTCCGTCAAAGATGCAACACCGCCTACCCAGGCTCGGCGCGCCCTCACACCGCGCCTCCACGCAAAGACTTTCCAACGAGGATTTGGCCCACGGTGCATCCTCCTCCAGGAGGTCAGGGGCTCCCCGCAGCTAATCCTCAACCCCTGCACGGGACCGACGGGGAGAGGCCAAGCGCCGGCCAGGGAGAGTCCGGCGATGGGACCACGGCCGTCGCCTGCGGGCCTGCTGTCTGGGTTTGGCGGCCAGCCGCGAGGTCAGCGCCCCGTCTCGGCTTCACGCAGTTAATCCGTCTCGACTCCGCAGATCCAGGGCACGGTGACATTGGCCAGGGGTGAAGGAGGAGGGAACCCTTCTGGCCTGGAGCCGCCCTTTCCCACCCAAATGTTACCCCCAGAGGCTCCTGGACACCTGCCCAGGGACGCTCTTCTAGGAGTAACCTGAAAGCGACAGCTGGTCCGGGTTCTGAGTGACCTGGGGACTCCGCGAATCCTCCCCCCGCACCCCCCGCCCCGCCCCGGGTTGGGACAACCCCGTGGCAGCACGGAGCTCCCAGTTCAGAGGGGCACCGGGGTGGACACCACCTCCCACGCATCCACTTGTCCTCCGTGCCCAGTGCGCCCCGGGGATGCCCGGGTCTGAAGCCGGGAGTGAAGTTGGCCCCGGAGCCCAGACTCCCGGGAAGATGCAAAAACGGGCTCCGAGCCTCGGACGCTGAAAAACTTCCCCCACCCCAGCCCGGAGGCCTGACGCCCTGGGCGGCTCCGGGCCTCGGGGATCTGGGCGTTCCCGACGCCAGGGCAGGCTCAGCCCGCGGCGTCCTCCGACCCCTACCTTCGCCCTCATCCCCGGGGCCGGCGGAGGGGAGAGGCGGGGCCGCCCGCCACAAGGGCGTTCGGCTTCTGTAGTTATTGCTTCTGGTTCTCCCGCGCGTGCCTTTCTCCGCTCCCTGGCAAAGCAGTCGGGTGCGCTGTCCCCGCGGGGCCGAGGAACCGCTGCTTCGCTCTTAACTTTTGGCAGGATCAGGCCTGCGGGCTCGGGACCCGGGGCGCGCGCCTCCTCCTGCGCGGCCGCCCCGCCCCGCCGGGTCCCCGCCCCCGCCCCCCCCCCCCCCCACCCCGCGCCAGCCGGCCGCGCTCAGAAAGCCCCCGCGGCTCCGCCCACCCCTTAGGGGCTTTCTTCAGCCTCCAGCGACTGGAGTCCTGGAGCGCAGCCGCCCGGCGCGCGTTTCCGCCGAGCTAGGGCGCGCAGAGCATTGCTTTTCTGGGGCCGCCAGAGACAAGAGGCGGTGACCTCGGTGCGCGGCCCGCGTCCCCGGCTCCTGGCCAGCTCCCCGGCCCCCGGCCCGCGCCCCGGCCGCCAGCATGGTGCTGCTGGCCGGGCCCGGGCCGGAGGGCGGCGGGGCGCGCCGCGTGTCCCCGCAGTCGCCGTCCCCACCCCGGGACGCGCAGGCCGGGGAGGACCCAGCTGACTTCGAGGAGTACGAGGACTTCTCGAGTCTGCCCGACACCCGCAGCATCGCCTCGGACGACTCCTTCTACCCTTTTGGAGGCGAGGAGGAGTACAGCTCCGTGAGCGCGGAGAGCGTCCCGGAGGCCGTCCCGGAGGCGGCGACCCTCCTGCGCGCCGCCTGCGCCAACGATGTGGGGCTGCTGAGAGCGCTGGTGCGGCGGGGGCCCAGCGCCGAGGAGGTGCAGGAGACCGACCGCAACGGCCGGGTAAGCGAGCGTCCCCGCAGGTTTCGGGTGCCCTCCGCGTACCTCCTATTGCCCGCGCCACCCGGATCCTGACTCTGTCCAGCACCCGCGGTGAACCCTTTTCCTCGCTCTCTGGGCGTGGGGCACGTGTGGAGCCCTGGGTGGCCTGCCCATCCCGGGCTGGGGTGGGGCGGCACGATTGATCTGCCTGAGGTCACAGCGCCGCGGGGGCCAACGCTAGTCCCGGCGTGCTCACCTCAGCCCCCTCTCGTTTCCCGCCCCCGGAGTCCTCTTACTCCTGCCTGGGGCCCGCGCCGGGATCCGGGTTGGAAGCCTCTCGCCGGTTCCCTTCACCCTCGGTCCCCTCTGACCGTCATCCTTGCTCGCCTGCCGGGGAGAGCCCTTCTGCCCAGAGCCCCACTTGTCCCCAGTCCTCGGCCCTCGCGCTGCCCCTGCACTTTCCCTTCCACGCCCGAGCGCGGATCGGCTTGTTCCTGCCCCCCGGGTTCGGAGTTTCCTCTGGGACCCCCTGCTTACCCGTACCCCTCCCCCCTCCCACGCCCGGCCGCTCCTGGTGACCCACGCGGTGACCTGCCAGCGTGATGTCCGACTTGGCTGTCTGCACGGTCACCGCGGAGAGCCAGGCCCCGGGGAGGGCCGCGGAGGGGCGCGCGCCCAGCAGGTAAGGCAGGCGGGCGTGGAGGCGGGGAGAGGCACGGGGTACGCATCAGTCAGGGCGAGACTCAGAGACGATGAGAAACACTTAGAAAAAGTTGGCTTGAGAGGAACTGGCTCTCACAACACAACCCACCAAAGCAGCTGGAGGGAAAAACCAAAGGGTGCCCACGGTGGCCAAGTGCCCGTGGTCTGTGCTGTGTGCCTAGTGGCAGAGATCTCACCTGATTGTCACATTCCCCGGTCCCCGGGGGATCCGCAGCCTCAGCCTGGCACAGATCGGGAGGGAAAGTGCTTTTGCTCGGGAGCCCACGCCTGATAAGAAAGATGTGCGTTTCCTTGGGAACTGGTGGGACCCTGTGCCTTTGGTTTATCTCAGGGGGCCGGCTGGTTCGCCCCCGACTGTGGTCTGGGCCCGGTTTAGGCAGACAGGAGCCCTTAGGCAGACAGGAGCCCCGGGGAGGGTCATTTGCTGCTGTTACACGTATGGTCTAACTTGACACAGCATTTGAACTTGGGGAAGGTTCTACACTTGGTGTGATGTGTCAGATGGTGCCGGCCCTGAGGCCCCTAGGGCTGGGGGAGCTAACCTGGGGTCTCCGTGGGCAGATCACCCTGGTGGCGCTGGGACACCCGGCAATGACTGCACCTCAGCCCTCCCTCTGGTGGCCAGGCAGTGGGTGCTGTTTCTGCAGGCTCTGCTTTCACTTTAACTAAGGTGGCTTTTCACAAACAGATGCTTATGTGAGACCTCACTTTGCTGAAGCAGGTACCCAGGGCTGCTTTAAAGGAGGCCCGATAAGCATCAGGAAGAACACGGGTGGGGTAGGTCTCTCCCGGGTTTCGGGCAGCCTGGGGTCTCCAGTGGGCAGCGGTGGGTCTGGCTCACCCAGCCCCCACTCTGAGGCTCCACTGGGCTGGGCTTTGTTTTTTCCTTTGGGGCCAAAAAATAAAAGTTGGAAAACAGCTGCATTGGAGACCACTGAGAACAGCGTAAACCATCCCCAAGGGGCTTGGGTCTGACAGACTGAGTTTCTGGGCCACTTTGAAAGCCCCTCCCTCAGTGCAG
Source organism: Lagenorhynchus albirostris (assembly GCF_949774975.1). NCBI lineage: Eukaryota > Metazoa > Chordata > Mammalia > Artiodactyla > Delphinidae > Lagenorhynchus > Lagenorhynchus albirostris. The sequence continues at coordinate 8,839,638 of NC_083097.1, forward strand.
AGTCAGAGGAGGCTGGCTCCATCTTCCGAGCGCCCCTCTGCCTCAGTTTACCCGTTGTGATGTAGGGCTGACAGCAGCTCCAACCTCCCGGGGTTGTGAGCATGAGATGCCCTAACACACAGCGCTCTGACATGGCCGTGTTTACCGTCTTGTCCTGTTTTTCACTCACCTACCTTCTCCTTGCTCGGAAGAGCCATCCTCCAGCTTTTTACCTTTTTTCCTTCGGCCAGGCAAAGCTCTTTTTCTCTCTGCTTTTGCCCTTGATGAAAGAGCCTCCCTTTGTTTTTCTGCTTTGAGTCTCCTTTCTGCTCCCCACCAAATCTGGATGGAGAAATGGCACTCGGCCCACCAACAGCAAGACCCCCGGTTCTTTTATCTTCTGATCAGAAGGAGAGCGTCCTGGGTTCTTGGCTTTGAAGGCGTGAGGCGAGAGCTTCTGTTCTTCCCAGTGGCTTCTTGATGCTATTATCAAACAGCCTCTGTCTATTCTGAAACACTTTGAAAGAATAAAGTGTCTCAAGGTCCAAAACATGACCCTGTAGTGAATGGGAAAATGAGTGGTTATTGCAGACCTACTGTGTACAAAGCACCGTTTGGCGCTGCAGGAGACTCCAAGGTGAATCAAACAGTCTCTGCCTTTTAGTTGAGGAAGAACTCAGAGTACTAGTACCCAGTGCTTAGATAGTAATAGTACTCAGTGCTTATTGCCAAAGGCGGGATGTGAGAGGGGCCCTATAATAATGCAGAGCAAATGTCTTGGAAGCAGGGAGCTGAGGACAATTCTGGAAGCCCAGCAAGGGGAGCCTTTTGGAGATGGTGGTGGGAAGACATTCTAGCCAGACAGATGGAACGAAGGGGGTGGTGGCAAGTGCCGTGTGGTTGGTTTCAGTGCGGGATGATGTGGGTGCTAAAGCCCGAGAGGCTTCCCGGGGCTAGCTGATGAGAGGCTGGCCTGGAACAGCCGGCTAAGAAACAGGAAATCGGGACACAATGTGGTTTCATCGTGCCAGGGTCCGACCTTGGGGCTGTGGTGTGCCTCCCCAGATGGCCATTCACTCACTGCCTTCAGGTTCTGGTCTGAAGGGCATCTCCTCAGGGAGACCTTTCCTCCCATGCCTAGCCAAGCCAGTGGCACTGGGAGCTGGGGAGGACAATCCAGGTGTTCAGAAACTAAGGGCTGAAATTGTATATAGGTAGGGTGGTCATCTGAGAGGACATGTGACATTCAAGTAAAGATGTAGAGAAGATGACTCGGGAAGAGCACTCCAGACAGAGGGCACAGCATGTGCAAAGGCCCTGAGGCAGGAGCCCTTTGGGACTGGTCTATGATTAGTAGCAGTAAAAAAGCTGACAGAGAGCCCAAGAGCTTTTGCTGGAGGAGAGAGGTAATTGCATTAACTATAGAATTACAGGTGCTGCCGGCAGCAGCTTCACAGAAGAAAAATGTCTCTAAATGTTTTTTTTTGGGGGGGGGGTGTTTTTGTTGAGCTGTTGATCTCTGGTCAGTTAAGAAGAGAGTTTTCCTGAGCTGACAGAGGTTTCATTTGGTTGGAGTAACTAAGGATCATGTTTGTTTTAAGGTGTGTTCTTTCCTGGCTCCTGAGGTTTGTAGAATTTCGGGTGTGGCTCAACACAGTCTTCTAAAATATTTATTGCTCTAAAAGGATGGCGTAATTGAATATGCAACCTGTAAATACCTGTCAAACAATTCTTCAGCAATATTCAAAGTGTGCTCTGCTGTCTCGTACATTTATGCGTGTTTTGTTCCCACTGACACTGGGGCAATGGAAGCTACCACACTTCTTAATTCTTCACTTCTCTCTCAAGGTTCAGCCTTACAGCCCTGACAGCTCTGCAGACAGTACTGAAACCAAAGGAAGTGTCTGTGCTGTGTTCACTGTTACAGAATGGCAGTTTGAATGTCAGACAGCTGCTCTTGTACCAAATTAGGCCCAATTATCTAAATTTAAAATATTGTACTCCTTTCTTTTCTTTTTAATTTTTTATTCATTTTTATTTATTGATTTTTGGCCATGCCCCGCGGCTTGCAGGATTTTAGTTTCCCGACCAGGGATTGAACCCTGGCCCCCGGCAGTGGAAGCGTGGAGTCCTAACCACTGGACCGCCAGGGAATTCCCACTCCGTTCTTGATATAATTCTTCTCATGCATGTTTAAATTCCAGGGCCTCTTGCTGAAGTTTTTCGAAGGCCTTTCCAGCCATTTGCTCTATGGCTCAGGAAGGCCCACACTGCAGACCCAGTATGGGGGTGTCTCCCTTTGCTCCTGGGGGGCTTAAATGTTTCATAGATTTGTAGCAGTGACTGGGACCTTTAACTTGACATATATGTGAGAAATGTTTTGTTTCTGTTTTTGTTGGTTTTTTGAATGCCATAGTAAGATTTATAAACGTTGGAATCACCTTTCCCTAAAATGAGAATCAAGTTTGAACTCACACCCCCTTCTGCATTTACCAGGCCTCAGTATTCATGGGCTTGCATGTGCTTAGAACTGGCTAGTTGGTACTGAAAGTGAATTCTGGCCTCAGGCCTCCATACGTCTGTCGAGGGTCATCCAGCAGAGAAGGAGCCTGGCTTTGCTGTTTAGGGATGTATCAGTATGTTAGTGTGTTAGCTGCACATTCTGAAGTGTGGGAAGGGGGGTGAGAAGGGAGAATAAGCAGATTAGACTGGGAGCCCAGGGGGCCAGACCAGGGAAGCTGGAGTGAGCCTGGGAAAGCCTGGGCTTGGGACGGGCAGGCTGACAGGGCTCTTCCTTTCTCCACTGACCAAGATGGCCGCTCTGGGCCCAGAAGCAGTTGAGAGGCTCATTTGTTTTGTTTTTTTCATTTTTTTTTTTAAAAAAGGACACAGTTTTTTAAAGAGCAGTTTTAAGTTCACAGCAAAATTGAGGGGAGGGCACAGAGATTTCCCATATACCCCCTACCCAGCCCCCCAGGCACATTCTGCCCCATTGTCAACATCCCCCATCAGAGTGGTACATTTGTTATAACTGATGAACCTCCACTGACACATCCTAATCAACCAAAGTCCACAGTTTACATTAGGGTTCACCTTTAGTGTTGGACATTCTGGGGGTTTGGACAAATGCGTGATGATGCTTATCCATCACTGTAGTATCGTATATTGTCCCACGTGTTCTTCGTGTAAGTGTATCAGTTATCTATGGCCACAGCAATGCTGCGTAACAAAGAACTGTGAAACCTCATGGGTGTATACACCAGTCACATTTTGCTAAGGGTGGCCCAGCTCAGCCAGTCTCAGCTGGATTTGCTTTTAGCTGGGGTTGGCTGCAGATGGCAGGACTGGGAAGGTCTTGGCTGGGGTGGCTGGTCTCTGCTCTATGTGATTTCTTGTCCTCCAGCAGGCTGGCCCAGGTTTGTTCTCCATGGCAGGGCTCCCAGGAAGCAAGCAGAGCAAATAAGGTTCAGCGTCAATTCTGCTGAAGGAAGTTACAAAGCCAAGCCCAGACTTACCCTCTAAGTGTGAATTTGCTTTTGTTTGTAATGAATGCTGTTCACTAACCCTAAGCATTTCTGTTTACCTAAAATTTATTTTTATTGAAAAACATTTCAGATAGGTGCCCAAGAAGAGGATATCAAGACCCTCCCATGTCCTAATCATTCAGCATCAACAAACGTCAGCCCCTGAAGGCCGGTTTTAATTTTGATGGAAAGGATTATAGGATTTAATGCCGCTTTTGGGGTGTGTGTGTGTATGAAGGTTTCAGAAACCTAGGAGGACAATTGTCAGGGGGTTTTGAAGCTGGAATGGATTTTAGAGGCTAGTGGTCCCCATCATTTTGTAGTAGAAGAAAGTGGGGCTCAGAGAAGAGGATAGCTAGATGTATCAGGGGAGCTGGGTTCTAGAATGACCCGGAAGCTATTCATGATCCTTCTTTTGACCCCCCATGGGCCTCTCCAAGGGGCTTCTGAGCTTCCCCCCTTTGCCTCCTGGCTGCCCATGAAGAATGGGCTACCTAGAAATTCTGTGAGGTGGTTTGGGTGATTTTGAACATTTGATTTCTTTTCCACCCTATGCTTGTAAAGGAGACTAAGGCAGGTGTTATAAAAATCTAAAACAATAAGAGAGCTTAGGGACCCTTTTGAAACCTCATTTATTCATCTAACATTCATATCAATATAATATGTGAGCTATTATTCAAAGCTATTTTGAATGACAACTTCTAGTAGATATGGCTACAGTTTAGGAAAAGCTTTAAATGTTATTTAGCTAATTGTAAGTTCAATTCCTCCAATCAGACCTTTAGGTCAGTAACTAATGGTTATAGGATTGTTCAAATTTTCTCTTTCTTCCTGAATCCACTATGGTAACCTCTATTTTTCTAGGAAACTGTTCCATTTTTTTTTCCCCTGAGTTTTAAAGGTTAATAGTATGAAGTTTTTACAGAGTTCTCTTTTTAATCTCTGCTATAACATTATTATATCCTGTTTTTCTACATTTTTGAATTTATGCTGTTTATCTTTTGTGACATATTGTCAAAAATATTTTATTAGTCTTTTCAGGGCATCAACTTTTGTTCTGGATCTGTTTCCTTCCTCACTATTTCATCAATTTCTGCTTTTCTTTTTATTCCTTCCTTCAGGTTTGTTCTACATGTAACTTTCAAAGTATCACTTTCATTTTTTTTCCCCACAAGTTTTGATATGTAATATTTTATTATTGTTGTGTTCTCATTTACGTTATGATTTCCTCTTTTTCTGACCTAGAAGTTATTTAGAATGGTGTTTAAATTTTTAAAATACATATTGTTAAGCTTTATTAAAATATTTATTTATTTATTTTGGCTGCGTTGGGTCTTCGTTGCTGCACGCGGGCTTTCTCTAGTTGCGGCGAGCGGGGGCCACTCTTTGTTGTGGTGCACAGGCTTCTCATCGTGGTGGCATCTCTTGTTGCGGAGCACGGGCTCTAGGCGCGCCGGCTTCAGTAGTTGTCATGCGTGGGCTCAGTAGTTTTGGCTCGTGGGCCCTAGAGCGCAGGCTCAGTAGCTGTGGCGCACGAGCTTAGTTGCTCCGTGGCATGTGGGATCTTCCTGGACCAGGGATCGAACCCGTGTCGCCTGCAATGGCCCGCAGATTCTTAACCACTGTGCCACCAGGGAAGTCCCTAAAATAATTTTTAAAACCTGATTCAGAGACTATGGTCTGCATGATATTTTGAAATTTCTTGAGACTGCCTTTACAGCCTATTGGGCCAGTAATTCTAAATCATAACTAGGTGACATTTTATGATTTCTCCAGATTAACTCAAAACAGTTCCATATGTAAAACAATATGTAATTCCCTTTAATTAAAGGAAATAAGAAGGATGTAGAGAAGTTGTTAAAATATGTGAACAAAGGAAATAGGCTTCACTCCAGATGGTTGGGAAGTAATTCTTTTAGACAGCTGGTCGAATGAAGGTGTATATATGGCTCTGTGTGTGTGTGTGTGTGTGTGTGTGTGTGTGTGTGTGTGTTCTTATGAGGTCGGATTTTATGATGAAGTAGGTTGTTAAGAATCCTGGATGTCACTCAGTGTGTGTGTACAAAAAGAATAGAGACTGTTTTTAATGGTGTTCCTGAATTTGAAAGACAGTTGAAGGTGGCATTTACTTATTTATTTCTTCTAAGTCAGAGACACAGAAATTCGGGTAGACGTGAAATCCCGAGCGACAGTTGGCTTGGTGGCAAAATTGGATTAGAGTGGTGGGATTTGAGAGCAATTTCAAAGTAATGGAAAAGCAATGTATGCTTACAAAGGTACATCTACGTCAGCTCCGAGGAAGTTCACGTCCAAGGTAGGCATGTGATACGGCGGAGAACCAAGCATTTCCCTCTGGCTTCTGTTTCTGAAACTTAACTGACTGTTGGGTTCGAGGCCACCCCTGGTGAGGGGCATCCAGTGGAGGGGGGTGTGGAGATGAGGCTGCCGAAGAGGCACGAGCCCTGCTCAGGGGCAGTGCCTGCCCAGTAAAGGGTGTTAAATTCACAGTAGCACATTTTCCGGAATAAAGGAAGACACGTGAAGTCAGTTTAAAAATAAAGGAAGATGGAGAAATTAGGCTGAGTGAAAAAGAGTCCATCTCTAAGGATTATATGCTGTACGGTTCCGTTTATGTAACCTTCGCAAAGTAATGCAGTTGGAGGGATGGAGAACAGATTAGAGGTTGCTGAGGTTAGAGCTTTGGGGAGAGGAGTGGGTGGTACTCTAACTGGGACAGGCCTGCTTCTAGATTGTGTTCTTGTACTGTAGTTATGCAAGATGTTGGTATTGGGGAAGAACGCCCAAGGGGGCAACTTCCTGCCAGTCTATCACTATTTCAAAATCAAAAGTTTAGTAAAAATGAAGGAAGGCATGCATTACCTTTAATCTGCAGCCCTATCGCATGAATAGACTGGATTTTGGGAACTGAAGCAGGATCAGAGCTGGTTAGTACGGGGGAAGTGGAACCGACTGGGAGTATTGGGTGTTTGAACTACTGCTACTCGAGTGTGGTAAAACGAGTTAGCAGCATGGCTTCCTCTGGGCGTTTTTCCCAAATGCAGGATCCCAGGCCCTCCCTAGACATACAGAACCAGAACCGACACTCACTTTAAGCTGGTCTTGGTGATTGGTATGTGCGCTTGTTGGAAGAGCTTTAGGACTTTATTCTGAGAGTAGAAAACAAGTGTGGTGGCCAAAGATAGCAGGCTTAGGTTGGTCACATGACCCTGGACAAGTCACATGATCTTTCCATCCTCAGTTTCCCCTAGATCCCCGTCTAGAAAACGGGGATGCTTTTTATGAGACTAACAACACCTCACAGAGGTTCTAGGGCCTGAAAAAGTGACTTACACGTACAGTGGGTACCACGTCATAGACGCCTAGTGAGTGCGGCTGTTGTTTCTATGGGTGAGTTAACCTCAAGATGGGTGTCCAGTCCTGCTGTTTCAATTTCAGCCAAGGGAAGAGATGGGAGCACATGAAACCTCTAACCAAAGAGGAGTGGTTGAGAAAATGGTGTGTCCACTTGGTAAGGACCCTTTTGTAAATTTAAACATTAGTTAAGAGGGTCAATCTCCTGTTACGTGTTCATACCGCAAGGAAAGTGGCAACTGGAGCCATGGGCGCAGGTGAAGCAGGGCGGGAGCGGGCGGAGGGGCAGGGCAGGGGCTGGGGCCACATCTGGGCACATCTGGGGAGCACCTGTGGTTGCGGGTGGGGGGAGGCAGAGGCTTGGAGGCGAATGAGCGGGCTCCAGACTGATGACCAACGAGGAAGCAGAGCGCCCCAAGCAGGGCAGAGATAACCATTGTGCCAGGGACCGTCACGAGCCCTTGTCCTTTCTTCAGCATTTCCCGTGAGTTCAAGTTAGGGCAGAGCTCCGGATGGGAGCCCTCGTGCATCCCGGGACTTTCAGGGCCTGATTCCGTCGTGATGTCCTGCAGTGAACAAGCAGCTGCTATGGGTCCCCAAAGTTTCCTTCCATTTCTGCTTCTCCTCCACTTTGTCAAGACAGCCATCCCCAAGGGGCTGGCCCTGCCCACTCCGATCAGGAGGGCCAGGCTGCATCGCTGCCTTCTAGACCTTCCAGCTCTTGTATTTGGAAAACACAGTAGTCGTGCGCTAAAAATAGCAGTGGTGACACAGCTGCCAGGAAGGTTTTGTGGAGCTGTGAGTCAGGCCTTCTTTCCTTGGTCATAGGAAATGGGTGGGTTTCTAGGAAATGAATTCCATGTACAGCGGCGCCGGGATGGCCTGATGGCCAGCTGGGGGTGCGCAGTCCTCGTGTCACCTGACGACGCTTCTCCCTGCTGACCGTCGTGCTTCAGATGACCCAGTGCTTTGGGAGCCAGTTCATCCGCAGTGAAAAGGGACACAGGAGACACTGCGGAGCAGGGGAAGAGTGACTCAGGTGTGTCTCGTCACCTACACGTTCCTCCTCTTTTGAGGTCCCCAGGCTCAACCTCCATGTGCTGTGATGTCCTGCCGTGAACAAGCAGCTGCTATGGGTCCCCATATGGTGGGAGGCATCCACTGGCCCTGCAGAGGGATCAACTTGCTCTGGTCTGCCCAGGATTTTCTCATGTTGGCACAGAAAGTCCCACATCCTGGGAAACCCCTGTGCCCCTGGCCAGCTGGGGTGGTTGGTCACCCTACCTAGGAAAGCCACTCCCGTGTTGGGGCCACACACAGTGTCACCTCAGAGAAGCTGAAAGGCCCACTGAATGCAGAATTCCTCCTTTAGCGGAATCTGGAAACCCTACTTTGGAGGAAAGGTGCTGCATTAAGTTATGGTATCTGGGGCACACCCACTGGGAGGGAAGCTTTTGCCTAAATGCAGTCGCTTAGACTGGGTTCTTTGATCACAGCACAGAGCTGTCTCCCAAGGGAGACATTATCTTGGGAGGCTTTTGGGAGACAGCAGAGCCCTTGATCGGGAGGGCCCATGGTGGGAGGGCCTGGAGCGGGGTTAAGTCTCCACTGCCGTACATGAAAAGTAGAATAAATACATTTTTCTAAGAAATTCAGCTACTTAAAATGCACCAGGGAATCTCTGGTGAATTTGTTTTTAATAGAAATAATTATTTTAAAATGTTGTTCGGTGTAAAGAAATCTAAATCCTTTGGGTTTGTTTAGAGTGAGGTACAAGTGTATGGAGTTAACTCATGTCGTTTGTGAAAGGCAGTCAGTTACAGTGATTCTGCTAATAATACTATTGGGTCCAAGAATACTTAAGATACTGTTACCTTGTTTTTTAAATAACCTAAGGTTAATTTGGTTGAGGGGCCTTTGAAAATAACTGAAAACTCCTCAACATTCTGTTTGCACCTGGCAAGTTCCATCTGTCAACCTGCATATGGCCTGATTTCAGCATAAGTGTTTTAGCAAATGCGTGGAGTCTGTCTTTCCTTATCAATAGCATGCATACTTTAGAAAAAAGTCAAAGTAAGAAGAAAAAAGACTTGCTTTTCAAAGACGTGGATATTCCTGAATGTTGAGTATTAAAACAGGTTTTAGTCCATTTGGGCTGCTGTGACAGAATACCGCAGACCAGGGGGCTTATGGAAATCAGACATTTATTTCTCACAGTTCTGGAGGCCGAAGTCAAAGGTCAGGGCCCTGTGGATTTGGTGTCTGGTGAGGGCCCGATTCCTGGTTCGTAGACGGCCGTCTTCTCTCTGTGTCCTCACCGGACAGAGCAGGGGAAGGAGGTCTGTGGGGTCTCTGTAGGGACAGTCATCCACCCTCATGACCTAATCACCTCCCAAAGGCCCCATCTCCTAGGACCATCACACCTGGGGGTTAGGATTTCAGCATATGAATTTTGGGGGGACACAAATATTCAGTCGAGAGCAAAACACATCAACTACTGAAGGAATCAGTAAAAAAAAAAAAAAAGCATTTAAAGTGTCTTTCTACTTGCAGAAGAGGTACATAATTTTTCAAAATTTGCTATGTGTATGACTTCCATTCAGAAAATTCCAGAGTCCCTATGTGGAAAATTGGATGGGTTTACATGAAGAGAATATCCATATCTAAAAATAGGGAATCCTGCTATTCTGTGATTTAAAACAAAAGTTCAGATGAATAAAATGAAATCATTGAAAATTAAGTAGTCACAAGATGCTTAGAAATAGAAAAAAAAAAAGATTCTCAAAGAAAACAGAGCCTTTGAAGTTCTAAGTGATGGGAAATCCCCAAAATGCCAAATAAAAGGAAATAATCTAAAAAGGAAAGTGAAGAAAATGGATTGTCTTTTAAAAAGCAGTATTGATATATAATTCACATACTATACAATTCACCCATTTAAAACCGTACAATTAAGTGATTTTTTTAGTATATTCACAGATACGGGCAGGCATCACTGCAGTCCATTTTAGGACATTTTCATCACCTCAGAAAGAAAACGTGTACCCTTCGGCTGTCACTCCTCTATTCCCCATTCCCTCCAGCCCTAAGCAACCGCTAGCTCCTTTCTTTGTTTACATTACTTATAAAAGGGTTTTTATGAAAGATGAACTATATGCCAACATATCTTGACAGTTTTCTCAGCAAAGGAATACAACGCACTTCACCACAAGAGGTGCCTGCCAGACAGGGTGACGTGTGTGGGTTCTGCCTTCAGGGTCTTAACTGTGAGTTTCCTATAAATTATGGTGTATGATAAAAAATTACGTTTTTTACAAAGTATGCAAAGCCCCAAACTTGAACCGTTTCACAGTGAGCCTTGGGCCTAGCTGTCCTTTTGTTCACCTCTACTTGGGCTTGCTGACCTGTCGCTGAGGTCCTCAAAGTGTGGGCTCCGTTCAGCGGTGTCAGTGGCACCTGGGGCCTCGTGACTCAGGAACTCTGTTGAACAGATCAGCACTCTGTTCAACAACCTCCCAGGGGATTCTGATGCGCACTTTGGGTACCACTGCTCGACTGCATTTCCATCTTCTGTTTAATGTTTCTGCCAGCTCTGCCTAGGAGGCTCTCTCTCCACCTGGGCACGGCCTGGCTGTCTAAATATTTTGAAGAGAGGATGGAGGGCCAGCCTGGCTTTGCCCTTGTCCGGGTTTTCGGGGCAGGGGACGTGGGAAGTGCCCAGTGAAGGCCGCGGATGGACTGTCACCGCCGTCCCTGCCCCTCTGAGTGCAAACCCCTCCCTCAGTGGGCTTGGTCCCCACTTGCCCCTGACCCGGCCACTGTCCACCGCCGCCTCTCACGGCCTCTTCCATCTCTTTCCCGTCTTACATCTTTGGATCTCTTCTGTCATAAAAAAGAACACACACGCACAAACTCCAAACAAGCCCAAGACTCACTTGCCTGCAGGCTCCTGAAGTTCTCTGCTTCCCAAGGCCAAAGATGTGCGGGGCTGGCGGGTGCCTGCCCGGTGCCCAGCCTTGACCCGGGGGCTGGGGGGCTCTCCTGCCCCAGCTCGCTCTGTTCCGGCACCTTCTCTGGCTGCCCCTGCAGCTCAGTCTTCCGCTTCATTGTTGGGGGTTGTGAAAGCGTCCCTTCCTGGGTCCCGGCCTCACCCTCTGGAGCTCTGATTTCTTCCCTCCCAACCCACCCCTTGGACCTGCTCATGGCCGTGGCAGGGCTGCCTGCGTCCCCTCCCCCCAACATTTTGGGCACTGTTGTCTGCACGATCTTGACCGTGGCCTGACTGGGGGTGAAAGCATCCATTCCCTGCAACTGGGATCACGCCTCCAGAAGCCACTTCCTGGGACTCCATAGGTCTCGCACACATTGCCCACTTCCGGTTTCCCCTGGGCCTTCTGGTGGCCACTTCTTTGCCCTGAGGCTCTCTTAACCCGCTTCTCCCTTTACTCCCCGTGGTGGCTATTGTTAAGTGTCAGCTTGGTTAAGCTATAACACCTGGTTATTCAACCAGACTAGTGCCATGAAAGTATTCTGTGCATGTGGTTAACAGCCACAATCAGTTGACTTGAACTCATGATGACCACGGACAGTCTGGGTGGGCCTCATCCAATCAGTTGAAGGCCTTAAGAGCAAAAGCAGGTTTCTTGGGAAGAAGGAATTCTGCCTCCAGACAGCGGCATCAGCTCCTGCCTGAGTTTCCAGCCTGCCAACCCCACCATCGTGTGAGCCAGTTCCTTGAGTGTCTGTATCCCCTGTTGGTTCTGTCTCTGCAGAACGCTGACTCGCGTATTTCTTGGGAATCTCACTTGCTTGTCAGAGCCCCCCGGGCTTGTACAGCTGATGCCAGCTCTCAGCCCTCGACTGCTCTCCTAAGAGTCACACTTGCATTCAAGGTCAACTGCAGGGTTTCTCCCGCCAACCTCCCAGCATCTTGTACTTTTCTGTGAAGTCATCCCAACGCCCCAGCCCCAACTTTTGGGCACCATTTCTGTTGCCAAGACTCTGTGGGGATGTAACCTGTGCAGCTCCAGCGCTCTGAGTGTGAGAGGGCCTGTGTTCGGTGTGCTGCTCTGCTGTTGCTGTCTTGACATTCTTAATGACTTTGAACCTGGGGTCCCTTGTTTTCACTTGGCACTGAGGCTACAAATTATATAGCTGACTCTGATTGCCCCATGCTGCTGGCTGCTCATATTTGCAACCCTGGAGGTGACCCAGCCTCGCTCAGCTCCCGTTTCCAGTCATGTTCTAAGCACTGCACAGTCTCCAGTGATGGTCCCCACTTTTCACTGGAGTCTCACCACCTCTCTAGCTTGAGGCTTTGAGACATCTCACTTTAACAAATGTGGTACCTCCTCTCCGGTCTCCCCACTGCATCTCACCACTTTCCAGTCTGTTGTGTGACTACTGGATTTATTTTCATTTGTGTGGCTCGTGTTACAACAGCATCATCTTCAGAAGCCTTTCCTTGAAGGCCCCTGACAATAGTGTTTCAAATGCCTGCCTGATTTTCCACGGTTTCCTTTTGTGTCACAGAAGTGGGTGACTTTCTGTGCCCACAGCCATGGTAGATCCTTATTCTCCCTGGGACACACATCGTTCCCTTCTCTCTACTGCAAGGCAGTGTCACCTTCCCCGTGAACTCCCGTGCCCCTTGCTGGGTGGTTTCTTTCTGACTTTGGAATCTCATCACAATTTGCAATTTGTTTATGAAACTCCTTTCTTTCTGCTTTGTTTTATAACTATTTGTTGATAATTGCTGTCTCTGAGCTTGATGAGCTCCATGAGGGAAAGTCCTCAGCATCATTCATTCAGCTTGTGTTCTCTGCAGTCAAACAGAGTTTGCTGCACATAGTAGGTGATTTGTATCTGCTTATAAAATTGGGCTAAAATTTTAGCCCAATTGGATAAAATTGGGCTACTGTGTCTTGCTGCCAGTTATATAACCTTGATTTGAAAATACTTAAACAGATAGTTTTGGGTCTTACATTTAAGCCATTAATCATTTTGAGTTGATTTTTGTGGTTGGTGTAAGATAAGGGTCCAATTTCATTCTTTTGCAAATGGATACATTTTTCCAATACCATTTACTGAAGAGATTATCCTTTTCCATTGTGTATTCTTGGCGTCTTTGCCTAAAATTAGTTGACCATACATGGTTGGGTTTATTTCTGGGCTCTCTCTTCTGTTCTATTGATCCATGTGTCTGTTTTTGTGCCAATACTATACTGTTTTGATTACTATAGCTTTGTGATATAATTTGAAATCAGGAAGTGTGATGCTTTCAACTTTGTTCTTCTTTCTCAAGATTGCTTTGGCTAGTTGGGGTCTTTTGTGGTTCCATATGGATTTTAGGATTCTTTTCCCTATTTCTGTGAAAAATGCCATTAGAATTTTGACAGGGATTGTGTTGAATCTGTATACCTCTTTGGATAGCATGGACATTTTAACAGTATTAATTCTTCTATATCTTTCCATTTATTTGTGTCTTCTTCAGTTTCTTTCACCAATGTTTTATAGTTTTCAGTGTAAAGATCTTCACCCCCTTGGTTAAATTTATTCCTAGGCATTTTATTCTTTTTGATGCCATCGTAAATGGGATTGTTTTCTTGATGTCCTTTTTGGATAGATCTTGGTTGGTGTAAAGAAATGCAATTGATTTTTGCGTGTAGATTTTGTATCCTGCAACTTTACTGGACTTGTTTATTCTAACAGTTTTTTTTTTGGTGGAGTCTTTAGGGTTTTCTCTATATAGGATCATACCATTTGCAAACAGATAATTTTATTTCTTCCTTTCTTATTTGGATGCCTTTTATTTCTTTTTCTTGTCTGATAGCCCTGGCTAGTACTTCCAGTACTGTGTTGAATAGATATGGTGAGAGTGGTCATCCTTGCCTTGTATCAGAAGTTAGAGGAAAGACTTTCAGTTTTACCCCATTGATTACGATGTTAGCGGTGGGCTTGCTATAATTGGCCTTTATTGTGTTGAGACTTCTCAACCTTGGCACTGCTGACATTTGGGGCTGAATAATTCTTTGTTGTGGGAGTTGTCCCATGCATTGTAGGATGTTGAGCAGCTGCCCTGGCCTCCACCCACTGCATGCCAGTAGCGCACCCACCCTGCCCCAGTGTGACAACCAAAAATGTCCCCAGACATTGCCAAATGTCTGGGGGTGGGGGGAGCAAAACCACTCCCTGCTTGAAAATTACTGAAATAGAGAATAAAGGCAACAAAATTGTTTGAGTTGCGGACAAGAGTGCCTTTTACATGGAGAAATTCCCGAGGTTGTAGAAGGATCTAGAGTATTTTTCAAGCCTGGTTGCTCTCTCCTCCCTCTTCTCAGTGAAAGTTTGGTCAGGTGTTGTTTAAAGTGAAAGAATTTACATGGCTTAGCGGAAAAATTATATCCACCAGCTCCTCCGAGTCCACAAAATGAGAGAAACCTATGATTAGAATTGCCAGCACTTGTAAACACTCCTCAGTTTCTTATTTGGAGTATTTCTGGTTAGAATCTTAACATTTGACCATATTTTCCTTTTGAAAAATACTCGTAATTGGACAAGTTGTGCTTTTAAAAATGTAATACGAGGAGATTAGCCCCAGGAGGCATGACACATCCACTCCAAATTTCAGAGTTTGCCTTTCACGGTGATCACTCCATCTTCATCCAGACCCAGGAGGACCTTGGAGACGGCCACCACATGCTCAGTGGACATTTAATTGATAATGAAGCTTACGAGGAGCCAGAGATGACTATTTCATGCCTAGCAAGATGGTGTGCGGTGCATTCTACCAGGAAAACTATCAAACGCTGTGCAGCAGTTCCTCCTTTAAAAAGAAATATCACAAAAAAGTGTGTACCCTGCACCAGGCACTGTTCTAGGGAACAGAGCGCTGAGCAAAGGGGGGAATGCCCATTCAAATGGGGCTCACATGCTTTTGGGGAGGAGGAGAGGTAGACCAGGCAGGGCACGGGTTATGCAGTGTTGGGTGGATGCTGAAATTCTCCCTGAGGAGAGAACCTTCGAGTAAAGACACTGTGGAGGGGAGAGTCTCCCTGCATGGTTGTAGAGGAAGATTGGTCCAGGCAGATGGAGCAGCAAGGACAAAGGTTGTGAGGTGGAGGACCTGGAATGTTCTGGAACAACCAGGAGGCCAGAGGGGCTAGTGCAGAATGAAGTGGGGGAGCCGGCAGGAGCAGTGGTCTCGTGATACTACTCAAGAGACAGACTTGGGCAACCAGTTAGAGCAGCAGAAAAAAGACCCACTTCCACTCAGATGTGAAAGTTTTAGTAATGTCTCACTGAGATTTGGTGCTCTTTCAGGAGGACAGAGTGTTCCAGGCCAGAGGTTTTTAGGACTGGTGTGGTGAACTTGCCTCTTGCATCATACCTAACTGGACTGATGCCTTTTCAATATTCATGTAATTAGATCATCGACTATTTCACGGATGCACATGGCATTTGAAGCTGAGCTCCCCAAACACTGTCCTTAGATTGACAGATCTGTATTTGGGCTTGTCATCCGGTGTCCTTAAGCTTTGCTTTTTATTATTTGTTTGTTTGTTTGTTTATTTATATTTTTTGACCGCGCCGCACAGCATGCAGGATCTTAGTTCCCGGACCAGGGATTGAACCTGCACTCCTTACAATGGAAGTGCAGTGTCTTAACCACTGGACCGCCAGCCAAGTCCCAAGCTTTGGCTTTTTAGATCTGACTTCAAGTCTGGGGGATCATTTCTTGAACGGGAAATTTAAGAATGTGATTATGTGAGTCTGTGGAGCACGAGGCTTCCCTCTTATGAAAGGAAACCCTGAGAAAACCCCCTAAAACTAAAAACCACTTCCTGGGGGCTTGTGGCTTCCCCTGGTGGCTCGTGGGCTGGCTGCCCAGAGGCCTGTCTGTCTGAGAGGTGTGCTGGGTGCCCGGTCGGAAGAGGAGGTGCTGGGCCGTGGGGTTTGACGGGTTTCCACCCGGGTTTGAGAACACCACATGGGGCATGCATCAAACAGAGAGATGCGAGGTTCTGGGGTCAGAGATTCAGGACGGCACCTCTGAGCCCTGCTGGGCCCCTCCCACCTCCTTCCTCACCTGCATGCAGGCACCCATCCATCCTCCACCCTTTCCAGATCTTCCCTGATGCCTTCTCAGTGCCCAGGGATGATGCCTTCTGCATGCCAGGCCCTGGGCAGGAGCCTGGAGGCCCAGAGAGCTACAAGGCCTGGGGCCCCGTCCTCAAGGAACCGACAAACGGCAACATGGTCTTGAGAGTTTCTCCATGAGCTCAGTGCCACACTGAGTAGTACAGTTGACCGTTGAACAATGAGGGGTTAGCGGCTCCACCCTCCTGTGCAGTGGAAAACCCACACAACTGCCATCTCTGTCTGAAAAACAAAGGAATTGATAAGTGACTCACCCAAGGGCAGGAAGCAGAAACAGTTTGGACAGTCTGGACTCAAACCCTAGTTGTTTTGCATTCATATGTTGTGATCTCTAATCAGACAGAAACTTTCCCTCACACTTAGTTGATTTCAAGATCTGTAAAATGAAAATACATACTATATTTATTGAAAAAAGTACATGTGTAAGTGGACCTGTACAGTTCAGACCCATCGTGTTAGAGGGTCGGCTGTATTTCTCTTTTCCATTATGTGATAGTAGGAAATCATGCAACTCTACAGGAAGGAGAAAGAGCCAGGGGGTCTTTACCTGGTTGGAAGTCATTGTTTGAATCTGATACACTGTGAACACACCATGTGTATGCGTTCCTATAACTCACTGTGTGTGTGTGTTTACATATGTGTATAATGTTTTCTTATCTCTATTTTCCATCTAGTTCATTACAACATTAGACCAACAGAATGGTTCTTGTCTGGTCTTTTCATGCTTAATTTTTTGGTGTGCTCTCTTTTGTGTGTGTGTGTATCTGTGCTCTCTTAATGTTTAATTGAGGAAATTACTGTTGGTCTCCTGTAGTCAGAGCTGATTCAAACGGGAAAAGATTTTTCCAGTGCAAATGTGAGTCTTTTCCACTACATTTACATTTCTCTGGTCATTATCATGTGTTTTCTGGCTCTCAACAGCAGTATGTGCTTGGCTAAGGGGTTGGGAGACCCTTTTGCTTGCTGAATTTCAAGGGGCAATGAAGTTGGGGTACATGAAGGTTTCATTGGGCAGACGTTTCTGACGTTAGTGATTTGTGAAACTCCTTCTGGATAGAGCTTGATTTTTTGCTGTGAATGAATGATCACACCACCCTCTGATCCTTGCTCCTTTACTCTGACATTTAACAGTAACATTTATTAGATATTTCTTTCTGCTTCCAATAGAAATATTTAGGTGTGGAAAATGGAAAAAAAAAAGTACAAAGGAGAAAATAAAAACAAGTGACCAGTACCTGGAGATAAAGAAGTTAACGTTTGATATGACCTGTTCATCTGTTTATCTATCTCTAAAGTTTATCTTATAAATACAGTTTTGGATCCTGCTTTTTTCACTTCTAAGCATACTCTGAGCTCATTTCTATATTAAAAGTGCTTTAGAATCTTGATTTTTTTTCAAAACCCATTTCTGTACACATCCTAGTTTAGTTAAGCATTTTTGGGCATTTTGGTTGTTTCTGAGATTTTGCTCTGAATAACGCTCTGATGAATGGATGTCTTAGTATATCTTTTATTGGCACTTGGAGCATTCCTTTTCAGATCAATTCTTAGAACGTATATTAGCTTTACGAGTATGAGCCTTTTAAAGGCCATTTTACTTTCTAGGAGGATTGTACTAATTTCTCCTTCCACCAGCAGGCAATAAAACTGCCTGTTTTGCTGTATCCTCATCATGCAGCACGTTAATTATTAAAAATGTTGAAATGGCTTATTGGTCTTTGCAACATTAAAAATCATACATGCTTATTGTAAATATTCAGATAACATAGATAGGTAAAATGCCAAATATGAAAATCGCTGATCTAGAGATAATTACATTTTTTCGATATAAGTTGAGTCATTTCTTGTGCTACATGTAATCTACTTTTTTCCTTAGCAACTTATTGAGGCAATGTTTCCATTTCTGCACATACACATCATTATTTTTAATTACTGCAATATATTCTGTATTTTGGATATTTTCATTTTTTAAACTTTTGACTTCCTGATGGACGTTGAGGTTATTTCGAGTTTGTCATTTATGAGCACTACAGCAATTTGCATATATCTTTGCACACTGATCTGATTACTTTTAAGGAATTGTTGGGTCTTGAGTGTGGATCCACGTGGTGGGTCCTGTTATTTTCACAAAGGCTTCTGCCTCTCCTTGGAGCAGTAGACGTCTCTCTCTGTAGCGTCATGTTTGGCTGGGCCTCTTGCTCTGGCAGATTCAGTGTGAGAAGTGACTTGAGTAGCTTTGCTCATGATTTTTAAGACCCAGCGTATGCTCTGCCACACCCTCTTTTCCCTCAGTGATGAAACTCGTGACATTCCAGGTAGAGAGAAAACAACATGGGAAAGAGCTGCAGCCCACTTACAGTGGACATGTCATGTGGGAAAGTAGACTTTTGTCATAGCCATTGAAATTTGGGGGCTGCTTGTTACTGCCACATGCCCTGCTTCTCCTGACTGGCTATAATACATGGTAACAAATTGCCCTTTAGGAAGAGTGAACCTGCTTGTGTTCACCAGCACGATAAGAGAGCGCCTTTCCTTCCACTTTGCCAAAGCCAGTTATTTTAACTCTTTTTAATCTTTTCTAACTCATGGTCAAAAAATGATAACTCACTTTAACATGTGTGTCTTTGATGACTAGTGAGGTTAAAACATGTTTCCTATAACATGTTTCCTAGCCGTTTAGCTTTCTTCTTTCTTTGATTTACTTCTTCATATCCCTTGCTCTCTCTTTTTTTTGGGGGGGGGGTTAATCTGTCTTTTCTTCCTGAGTTCTAAGAACTTAAAAAATATGCTTAAGGTATTATTCTTTGTCTAGCACATGTTCCACATTGTTTTTCAAGTTGGCATGTATTTATTTTTATTTATTTATTTTTTTTTGGCGGTATGTGGGCCTCTCACTGCGGTGGCCTCTCCCGTTGCGGAGCACAGGCTCTGGACGCGCAGGCTCAGCGGCCATGGCTTACGGGCCCAGCCACTCCGCGGCATGTGGGATCTTCCTGGACCGGGGCATGAACCCGCGTCCCCTGCATCGGCAGGCAGACTTTCAACCACTGCGCCGCCAGGGAAGCCCCGGCATGTATTTTTTAAATCTTATTTGGGGTTTGTAGAACTTCTTGAATTTTTGGCTTGATATCTTTTGTCAGTTTGGGAAGATTCTTTGCTACAATCTTGTCAAATATTGTTTTGTCTCATTCTTTCCCGCCCCCCCCCCCATTCTATGACACCACATTCCCATATATTAGACCTTTCTACCATGCTCCATGTATCTCTTACGGGTTTTTTTTCCCCCTATCTTTTCCATCCTTTTTTTCCCTGTCTGGGCATTTTTGGTCAACTCATCTTCCAGTTTACTAATTCTCTTTTTAGCTTAATCTGCTTCTTAATTCCTTTTAAAATTCTTAGTTTTAGTTATTATATACTTTATTTCTAAAACTTTTGATTCTTCTTCAGATTTCAGTTCTCTGCTAAAATTCTCCTTTTGTCATTACATGTGAATTATGGTCTCATACCTTCAGTATCTGTGTCTCTTGGAGATGTTTTCTATTGTCTGTCTGTTTTCCTCTTGGTCCTTTCTCCTGATATCTCTGGTAATTTGTTGTTTTTAATGATAGACACTGTATATGAAAAATTGAAGTAGTTCTAGATAGTGTTGTCTTTCACCAGAGAAGATTTAATTTGCTTCTGGCAGCCAGAGTGGGGCAGATGATAGTAGGCTGCATAGGTCTTTGTAAGGTCTGTCCTGTCTCTGGCTTGCCTGACTTGTGGGCCTAGCCCTTTGGGCTTCCCACAGAAAACGTGGGGTGTTCAACAGGCCTGTCACCCTGGGCAAGGCATGAACTCGCATGCTGTCTCCTTAACCCTCGAGACTGTGATCGACTCTGCCTGAGGCCTCTGATCATTGCTGCTGCTCTCTGCTTGGTTTCTCAGTCTCTTAGCCTTTATGAATCAGCAAATACCATGATGGGAAAAGGGATGAGAGTGGAAGCTTATCTCAGGGCGTTCACCTTCTTTCTTGGACATTGGGCCCTCAAGTCCTGGTTGTCTGGAAAGTCTGACGCCTCCAAATAGATTTAAAAACAAATGGCTCAGTCTTACTGTTCTCAGTGGGAGAATGGATCAATCAAACCTGGTTTTTCATGGCTGAACGGGGAAGTTCCTACCATTTGCCATTTTACTTTCTTTATACTGTTTTGCTGAGAAGGAATAGATTTTTGTTTAGTCAGATTTATCTGTCCTTTTCTGTATGGTTTCTGGCTTTGCTATCATGCTTTGAAATGCTTTTTTAAAGCAAATTTAATAGTTATCTAAATTTTCTTGCAGCATTTTTATGGTTGTATGTTATTTAATGATTCATTTTGGCATAAGACGTAAGGTAAAGATCCAACCTTATTGTTTCCCAAATGGCTAAGGCATTTGTCCAACACCGTTAACTGAGTAATCCATCTTCTGTGAATATCTGAAGTACCATCTTTTTTGTTAGGTATGTGGTGTCTCATTACTATTTTAATTTGTTTACTAGTGATTTTTCTGTTATTTATCCATTTAAAATATTGTACTCTTAGTATATTTACGCTGATATTTAATATATTTCTGTGATTACTTAACTAGTCCTGTATATGTCATTAATTTTGGTTACTGCTTTTAAATTTCCTTTTAATTTTGCTTATGACTTTTTATATCAATGGAAATTATGTTTTCATGTACAGTAAAATTTTTATTTGTTCTTTTATTCATTGTTATTACGCTATTGAAACCCTTCCTTGTCTCACGATCAGTTAACTATTTTAGGATGTAAATATGTATGTATATATTTATTTTTGCTCTTAATTTTCTTTGATCTGTATTTTGATATATGGAATGTGTGTGTGTGTGTATTTTTCCTGCATAATTGTCAACTTTTCAACAATGTTGGTTAAATAACCCATCCGTTTTCCAGGTTCTTCTTTAAACACACCTTGACCTTTAATGACAAGGGTCTTATTTGCTTAATTTTTTCCCATTTAATATACTTTTTTATCCTTCTTAGTATTTTGCTCTCCTCTTCCCATTTTTAAAAAACTGAGGTATAATTGACATATAACGTTATATTAGTTTCAGGTGTACAAGATAATGATTAAATATTTGTATACAGTCGCCCTTCTGTATCCACGGGTTCAGCACCTGCAGATCTGCATCCATAGATCAAAAATATTTGGAAAAAAAATTCCGGAAAGTTCCCAAAAGCAAAACTTGAACTTGTTGCCAGCTGGCAACTATTTCCACAGCATTTCCATTGTATTTATAGCTATTAACATAGCATTTCCATTGTATTTATAGCTATTTCCATAGCATTTACATTGTATTTATAGCTGTTAACATAGCACTTACGTTGTATTTATAGCTGTTAACATAGCATTTACGTTGTATTTATAGCTGTTAACATAGCGTTTACGTTGTATTAGGTATTATAAGGAATCTAGAGATGATTTAAAATATATAGGACAATGTGTGTGGGTGATGTGCAAATACCATGCCATTTTTATATAAGGGACTTGAGAGTCTGCTGGTTTTAGTATCCGTGGGTGTCTTGGAACCGATTCCCTGGGGATACCAAGGGCCGACTGTCTTGTGAAATGACCGCCACAAGTCCAGTTAACATCCATCACCACCCATTAGCACATTTTTTTTTCCTTCTGATGATAATGTTTAAGATCTTCTCTCCTAGCAACTTTCAAATATAAAATACAATATTGTTAACTATAGTAACCGTGCTGTACATTACATCCTCACAGCTCATTTATTTCATAACCGGATGTTTGTACATTTGAACACCTTCCTCCTTTTCAGTTAAAGTCACGCACGTACATGGTAGAAAAGAGGCTCTTACAGATGGGCTCGTATGAACAGCTGCAGCTACTCACCCCAGACCGTTCCCTCTCCTGTCTGCTTCCCGGAACTGATAACCATCCCCACTTCCATTTCTTCTGGCAGCCACTCCCTGCTGATGTACAACTTGCTCATAATGGGCATATTGATTTATCCATTTGGGAGAATACCATTGACTCCCTGCAGTGACAGATGGAGATTTTGCTGAACTGCACTCCTATCTCCCCCTCTCTCTAATCAGACACACCCACCCAGAATTCTTCATATTTATGGTTCTAATGCCTTGTTGCTTTGTGTGTTCTCAGCCTATTGACAGTGATGCTGTAGGCTAGGCCCGCCTGGGGCACTCACCTGGGCCCACTCTACCTGTGGCAGCCTCCACAGACATTTCCCCACCAGAGCCAGGGTCATGCCTGGACCAGCCCTTGTGGTTCTTAGTAGGACTGCAAGACACACGTCAGCCACAATCAGCAGCAAACTTTGAAAGAACAAGTTTTATTACTTTCAGGACCTGTAGGGCACACGGCATGCTTGGGGCCACACAGCAGAGGGGGTGAGGGTCGTCGGGGTGGGGGGGGAGAGAGAGAGAGGGAAAACGAACACCTGGGGTTGTGCCTTTATTGGCAGGGTGAGGGCCTAGGGTTCACTCTTTATGGGTGAATTTAAAACAAAAGAGTGGGAGTTAAAGTGCAGGAAGGGAAGCTGTCCACAGCTATCTAGATCACCTGGAGGTTTCTAAAAAGAGGAACATTATGTGCCGGTGGGGGGGGGGCTGCCTCTTTTTGTAGTCGAATAGCTGGCGATGTGTTTATTCGAGATGGGTGTCTTTGAAGTGGATGCCTCAGCAATCAAAAGCTTAATGTCAGGCACTTACGTTACAGATCACAAAAGCTAATCATCAGGCACCTACACATGTATTTTATTTCACCCTTGATTTCCTTTCCATCCGCTCTAGTCAGTATTTCTGGATTTCTCCTTTAGGGAAGGACATTCCTGGCCTTTCCCTACCTCCTCTGCTCCCATCACCTCTTGTTGTGCCCTCCTTATCTTTCTACTGACAAGATTAATAACATTTTTTCCCTTTAATCTGTAATTAAGCTTATGTACACCTCGATTTTATCTGTTGATTGATTCTAACAGTTGGAAACAAGTGACATTTATATTACTATTATAACAATGAAACTCTTGTTAATCGAAGAATTGAGTGTGCTCAGACCACCTTTCCTTTTCTATGCAATCCCCCATTTTAAAGTACGACATGTATTTACTCTATATTTCTTTTTCATTTCTTTTTTGTAAAGCTTTAGTGTTAACCTGTTACGCTCTTAAAAAATAATAATAATATAAATAAAAGGCTAGTCTTAGCTTTTATAGCTGCACTGTTGAAATTTGAAGGTAGCATAGGACTTCCTTTGCTCTGAACATCATTTCAGGTATCAAAACTTTATAGCCAGGGAGCGCTTCCCTGGTGGCACAGTGGTTGAGAATCTGCCTGCCAATGCAGGGGACACGGGTTCGAGCCCTGGTCTGGGAGGATCCCACGTGCCTCGGAGCAGCTGGGCCCTGTGAGCCACAACTACTGAGCCTGCGCACCTAGAGCCCGTGCTCTGCAGCAGGAGAAGGTACCGCAATGGGAGGCCCACGCACCACAACGAAGAGTAGCCCCGCTCTCTGCAACTGGAGGGAGCCCATGTGCAGCAGCGAAGACCCAATACGTTTAAAAATGAATAAATAAAATAAATAAATTTATTAAAAAAAAACAACCAAACAAAAAACAAACATTACAGACAGGGAAATCTTTGCACCTTCCATCCGGTTTTGCTGTGAACCTAAAATGGCTCTATTTTTATTTTTTTGGCCATGCAGCATGGCCTGTGGGATTTTAGTTCCCTGACCAGAGATGGAACCCGGACCCTTGGCAGTGAGAGCATGGAGTCCTAACCATTGGACCGCCAGGGAATTCCCTAAAACTGTTCTAAAAAATAAAGTCTGTTGCAACAACAGCGACAAAATGTTGAGGGTGTGTGTTTGGAGCATTTGATCAACTCACATGCTGATTTTGGAAGGACCCAAGGCACATGTCACTCTAAGTAAGAGACCGGAAACCAGAATGAATTAGAGGCGTCAGGGGAGCATCAGTGTTCGCTGTTCATTGGTCTGTGACTTACAGGTGTGTTCCGTGCCAGGGCACCATCTTCCCGTGGGTAAATAATTCTTGTGAATGTAGAATTCTCCTTAGTTGGGAATTAGGAACTTGGTGTAGTGAATGGGCTGAAAGCTGACGGGCTCTGCTCGGAACTCGTGTTCCAGAGAACCGTAAGCTCAGGCAGGCCCTGGGTCTCCCTGCTGTCGACGTCGGATGATGCGCTTTGATGGTGCCGGTGGCCCAGGTGGTTGGTTTTCTTTGCATTCAGCCACTTTGAAGGGACAGCATTCATATCACAGGGCTCTATTTACAGAGTATTCGTTCTGTTCATTTCCCTAATCAGCCATATTTTCCCTTTTATTAAAAGTTGAGGTTACCAGTGGCTGGAGGAATAAAAAAACTGAGCAAATTACCAGGCATTTTGAGTATTTTACTGCACAGCATGGTTGGATCTTATTTTTTGCAAATGCAGCAAACAATACTTGCTTCTACCACAAAGGTGTCTCCGACATTCATGGTGCCCTTTCAGGCTGGGGACGGGGGCAGGGGCCAACCTGGGCTTTTCTTCCTGAGGGTAACCAGGGATTTGCAGGAATTGACTTTTTTTTTTTTTTTTTTCTTGTGGTACGCGGGCCTCTCACTGTTGCGGCCTCTCCCGTTGCGGAGCACAGGCTCTGGACGCGCAGGCTCAGCAGCCATGGCTCACGGGCCCAGCCGCTCCGCGGCATGTGGGATCTTCCCGGACCAGGACACGAACCCATGTACCCTGCATCGGCAGGCGGACTCTCAACCACTGCGCCACCAGGGAAGCCCAGGAATTGACTTTTTTGAGCTGGGAGAACACAGGAGTGTAGAGGGTGGAGGAGAGTGAGGCAGGTGATCTGATGGGGGCTTCTTGCTGCCGTTGCAGGTGGGTGAGGCTGGACCCACGGGTGTCATCCTGAGCGGGAGAGGAGGGGAAGGTCAGGTGGAAGAGATGCTCTGAGGATGCAGGGTGATTGTGGTGCTGGAGCATCGATGTGTCAGTTTCCTAGGGCTGTCGTAACAACTTACCACAACTTGGGTGCTTTAAACAACAGAAATTCATCCTCTCCCAGATCCGAAGACTAGAAATCCAGAATCAAGGTGCCAGCAAGTCCGTGCTCCCTCCGAAGACTCTAGGGGAGGCTCCTTCCTCACATCTTCCAGCCTCTGATGGCCCCAGGCATTCCTGGCCTTTAGCTGCATCACTCCTATCTCTGGCCATCTTCACATGGCTCTCTCTTGTGTGTGTCTGTGTCTCAAATCTCCAGAATGATCTCATCTCAAGATTCTTAATCTAATTCCATCTGCAAAGACTCTATTTCCAAATGAGGTCACATTTGCAGGTCCCAGGGGATATACTTGGGACCTGTGATATACTTGGTATCTCTTGGGTATACTTGGGTATATCTTTGCGGGGGGACACAATTCAACCCAGGGCAGGCGGTTAGTGAGTAGGTGAGGGAGAGAGGTCATGGCTCGGACGCCTGAGGGGAAGGATGTCTCAGAAGAGGGCTCTGGGAGGCAGGATGCACCACGGGCGGGGTTGTCCTGACGGGCCCCTCCACAGGTGAAAGGGATCCTCAGAGGTTCATCACTGCCTGCGATGCCGCCTTTCTGGGCTCATCCCTGTACCCCCAGGAGATATTTTGTCCCGTTTTTTCTAGCTGCCACCATCCGGATGATTATGATGCTGGAAATCTGCCCATTGTTCATTTTTCCCCCTTCTTACCGGACGGGCAGGTATGAGGTATGAAACGAGGACGGAGGCGGTGGAGGCTGCCAGGGCAGGGGAGGGGGGTCCCGAGATCTGTTCCTTGGTACAAAAGGAACTGTGTTCACTGACTCATGGGAGAGTTTGCGGTGATCCTATTTCGCATGTACCTGGGGAACACATTGTTTTTGGCATAAGTCAGGCCACTTGTTCCTGGGCAGAAAGAAACAAATTGAAACACGCCAACAAAACGACTTCATATGCACCAGTACCCTTGGAAATTATACTTTCTACTGTGAACCTCTGATTCAAGTTGAATGTTTCTTGTGTGTCCCTGGGATGCTCCCTTCAGTTGGCTGCAGATTTCTGGGCCTTCATTTGTTTACCAAGAGTCCTGGACTTCCTTGCTGTGTTTCTTTGCTTGGCAGATGACTGACATTTTCTTAGGCCCCCAAGTCAGAAGCCGTTCCCCTGTCCTTTCGTCCCCTCCCACATCCATGCGTCTGTTCTGCCTCATGAGTTCGGGGTTGGCTTCCCTCTCAGCCTCCCGAGGCCCTCACCTGACTCCGTGGAGCCATGTCTACCTGGGGGACTGAGAGGACGCTTGTAATTGGTTTCCCACCTCTGGCCCTGCTTTTCCTTCACCACACCCTTCCCAGCGCTATCAATGCCTTATTGCTTTTTAACCATATTTTGTGGTCATAGCTGTTTAGTGAGGTACAATTTGCATACAGTAAAGCGCATAATAGATTCTAAATGGACACCTGGATGATTTTTTGACAAATTCATGCACTTGTGCGACCATCCCCCAGCTCAAGATAAAAAGCATTTTTATCACCATGGTTAAATTTCTTCTTAGTCTTTCTCCCCAGGCCCCACCCTTCAGATTTCTATCACCGTGAACTAGTTTAATGTGTAAAATATACAACGTAAAATCCCTGTTTTAACCGTTGTAACCCGCTTACAATCAGTGGCATGAACTACATTCATGATCTTGTGCAATCGTCACTGCTATCTATTTCCGAAACTTGGTTATCACCCCAAGCGGAAACTCTATAACCATTAAGCAGGAACTCCCGATGCCCTCCTCCCCCTAGTTTCGGTAGCCTCTAATCTACTTTTTGTCTTTATGAATTTGCCTAATCTGGATATTTCACACAAGTGGACTCATACGTTATTCGTCCTTTCATGTCTGCCTTCTTTCGCTTAGCGTAATGTCTTCAAGGTTCATCCGTGTTGTAGCATGTTTCAGAATTTCATTACTCAATTTAAAGGAATAATAGTCCATTATAGGGGTGTGCCACATGTTGTCTATCCATTCATCTGTTAGTGGACACTTGGGTTGTTTCTGACTTTTGGCTATTGTGAATAATGTTGCCACGAACACAGGTGTACAAATATCTGTTTGAGCCCCTGCTTTAAATTCCTTTGGGTGTACACCTAGGAGTGGAATTGCTGGATCATATGATAATTCTATGTTTAGCTCTCTGAGTAATGACCAAACTGTTTTCCACAGTGGCTGCACTATTTTACATTCCTATCAGCAGTGCCCAAGGGTTCCAGTTTCTCCACGGGTTTCCCCGTGGAGAAATAACACTTGTTATTTTCTGTTTGTTGTTGTTTTATTTTTAATTGTAGCCATCCTAGTAGGCTTCTAGGATGTAAAGTGGTATCTCATGGTGGTTTTGGCCATTTGTATCTCTTTGGTGAAGTTGTGTTTTATGAGATACAGTTTACACACAGAGAAATGCATGACTCTTAAGGGTACGGCTCAATGAATTTTGACAGGTGAATATAAACATATAAATATCACCCAGATCAATATATATGATGTTTCCATTACCCTAGAAATTTCTCACCTATAGTAATCCCCTTCACTGTTTTTTTTTTATCACCATAGATCAATTTTGTCCGTCATTGGATTTCATTAAATGGAATCAAATAGCATGTACTTTTTTGTGTCTGGCTTATTTTGTTCCGTGTAATGAGTTTGAGATTTGTTTGTATTGTTGCCTGTATCAGGATTTTGTTCTTTTTGGTTGCTGAGTGGTATTTCTAAGTTTGAAAATAGCAGAGTTTGCTTATCCGGTCTGTTGATGTCGAATATTTGGGTTGTTTGCAATTTAAAGCTTCCCTAAACATCCTTGTACACACCTTTATGTGGATATAGACTTTATCTGTCTTGGGAATATACCTGTGAGTGGAATTGCTGGATCGTAAGGTAGGCGTGTGGTATGTTTTATTAGAAACTGCCAGTTTTCCAATATGGTTGTTCCATTGTACACTCCCACCTGCGGGGAGCCCCGAACCATCACCAGCATTGGGTATTGTCAGTCTTTTTAATTTTAGTCATTTTGGTGGGTGTATCTCAGTGTGGGTTTAACTTGCATCTCCCTGATGACTAATGATATCAACCTTCACATTTGGAAAGGTTATAATTAAAATTTTTACATTAAAGAGAAAATCAAGTTACAAGACATTAAGGAACACCTGAAGCACAGACAGCCTTAAGCCCAGAATGTTCTGTTGAAGCTGTCCGCCCTGACAGCCATGAGTCAGACAGACAGATGTCAGTTTCAATTACATCTTAAATCACAAAGGAGTTGCCAAATCAGTTTAAAAAGGCGAGTGGGGAGGGCACATATTTAATGACTATTTTGGAAATAGAAAGAAGAAAATGGGGAGGCTCCCCCCTTCCACCTCTCCTCTCACCTGAGAAGCAGCATTTTAGAAGGAAAGTCTGCTCATGACACATCTCGCTTAAGACCTTGAGTGGTTCTCCATTAGCTTCAGGTGCAATTCAGACTCCTTAGCCCATGTCAACCCTTAGGACTTCATGAGCTATCTTCCCCGCCTGTGTGGGCAGCCAGGTGAATCTACTTGTAACTTCCCCAATTCCCCAGGAGCTGTCAGCTCCCAGCCTTTGCTTGTCTGACACTTGGACCACCGTCCCCGTCCTCCCTGGCACCTTGGGATTCCTGCCTTTGTTTGACTGACCAGGCCTAGCTGGGTGGGTGCCTTCCCCCAGCCTGGACCTGTGTCCAGTCCTCTGTCCCCTGTGGGAAGGCTTGTCATCACTGTTGACTTTCCTGTCTCTTTCCTCAGGCTGAATGTCCTAAGGGGTAGGACTGTCTGATTCCAAAGTTCATCTTTGTCTTCTCAACCTGTGGACCATCTGTACCAGCTTGTTGGATGGAGACTGAATGCTCGGTTGGGGGAGAGGGAGTTCTGGTAGCAGTGCCACCCCTCTCCCCTGGGACCCTGCTTTCCATTGCGTTTGTTCTATAACATACATTGTAGGGCTAAGAGTCAATCTATAAGGCAAATTACAAACCACAAAATCTTGCTATCTCACATTCTCTCTGTGACTTCTCCATCCCAGCCCAGACAAGAGGATGCGATTCGCCCTGGCGAGACCAGGGGTGACTCAGGGTGAGGGATCAGGGAGCAAGTGACAGACAAGACCACTCAGGGGGCATTTGAGAGGGTACTGTTGGCACCTGGGCCAGGACCAGGTGAGAATCTGATACATGTATGACAGGAACTGGGCATGACAAGAAAGTGGACACACCTCCCTATGAAAAGAAAAACCAATCAAAACTAAAATTAACAGGAAAAGCAAGCTGAGCTCTGTTTCTGAGATCCCTGAAGATGTGACCGAGAAGTCTGTACCCTAGGCTCCCAGGTGTAGTGATAGCAACCATCACCGTCCATCGGAGAGCCCCAGCCTGTGCCCCAGGGGCCCTCATACTTTATGTCCTACAGACCAGCTGTGGGCTTGTGAAAATGTAGGCTCTGATTCACTAGGTCTGGGCTGGGGCCCAAGGGTCTGCATTCCTAACAAGCTCCCAGGCGATACTGCTTACTGCTCGTCCAGCGACCCCCACTTTGAGTGGCCAGGGTCGACCCCGAACCAATCAGAACACAGTAGGTAGAGGGTTTGGGGGAATAATTACCCAGGTTGTTTATCCTCCATCGATTGGATTGGATTGTACTAAGGGATGCCACCTTCTGTGTGACCCAACCCAGTACCTGTGCATTACAGACCTAATATTTGAGGAAGAAATGGCCTTGAAAAGCAGTTGTAGAGTTTTATTATCATGAGTAGAATGTCCTGTTGTCTGAGAGCCTACGGCAGAGCAGCTGGATGGGAGCTTTGGGGTGAGAAGCACTTGGAGTAAGTTAAACATCAGCAAGGGTTTCAATTCTTTGAGGCCAACAGAATAGACAACTTGGATTTCTTTCTTGAAACTTTATGGAGGGTTTTTGTAAGAAATTCATGAAGCTGATCATAATCTACAGATCCTGAAAGGCCTAGTTTGTTTTTCATTTATCGATTGCTTGCTGGACGGTCAACTTACTTAAACCCTCCCCATTTCTTTCCAGAAGGGGATAAGCGGCAGCTTCCTCTTGTTTGTACTGTTTCCTCCCAGCCTGTGAACTTGCCGTTTACTGCAAGCAGGAGATTGGGAAGCTTTATCAGAACTTTGCTTCCTTAAAAATTTAAAATTTTCTGATTATTAAATCGAAGTAAGTTCATGATAGGAAAAATGGGACTTTTTACTACAGAAAAGTATAAAGAAAAAGATGTCACCTATATGTCATCAGTCAGAATCAATCTCTACTGAAATCTTGGTGCATTTCTTACTAGGTTTTTTTTTTTTTCATGCATTGTTGATGCAGAATTTTGCAGGCTAGTTTAAGTATATATATTTTTCATTTTTTAAGTTAAGCCTTTCCTCATGACTGAAATTCTTTATATACCTCATTTTTACTAATGTTTGATAACATATAAGATTATATAATAAGAACACGTTCTTTAACTTTTTTAAATTTCAAAAGGAGACCATTTCTGAAAGAAGGAAAAAATAGCATTGTTCTCACGTCTTCTGAGAATGTAATGAGTCTTGATTTAAGCCCAAAAGGAAAGTTTCCTTAGCTGCTTTGTAGCATTAATTATATCTCTCTTGTAACTAGCATAATATCTAGTAGTAGCTCTTCAATGGCTGAGTATTAATGAAATACTAGTATATTTTATTTAATTATGTATTTCTTTATATAAGCATATATTCAACCTGAATCCAAGGATCCAGTTCTCAGGATGAATTTAATAACATAAATTGTCGCAGACCAGCTAGAGAATGGACTTGAGGATACGGAGAGGGGGAAGGGTAAGCTGGGACAAAGTGAGACAGTGGCATGGACATATATACACTACCAAATGTAAAATAGATAGCCAGTGGGAAGCAGCCGCATAGCACAGGGAGATCAGCTCGGTGCTTTGTGACCACCTGGAGGGGTGGGAGGGAGGGAGACACAGGAGGGAAGAGATATGGGGACATACGTATATGTATAACTGATTCACTTTGTTATACAGCAGAAACGAACACACCATTGTAAAGCATTTATACTCCAATAAAGATGTTAAATAAATAAATAAATAAATAACTTGTCTCAGTGCCTGTGGGCTTCAGAAGACTGTGACTGGATTTTGGATAGTCTATCCTTAGGACTTGCTGGTGTTTGTATTAACTTATCTAATGCGGCATGGCATCACCCCCAAATGTAGTGGCTTAAAAGAACAATTGGCATTTATTTTCACTCACAGTTCCCGAGGCTCAGGAATTCAGGGGCAGCTTGGCTGGGCAGTTTTGACCCAAGGTCTCTACGTGAGGTTGCCGTCAGATGTTGGCTGGGGCTGTATGAGCTGAAGGCTTGACTAGGGTTGGAAGACCAGGCCCCTGGTGTGTGGATAGGGGCTAGGGCAGCACACCCCGTGGGAGCTCGTTCTCATCGGGGAGGGTGGTTTCTGCTCCATTTGGTTTTCTATGTTTTGCTCTTCCAACTGTTCTCTCTCTTTAAAGGTCTCTGTTGAGCTTTGTGTATCCATTGTAGAAATTCCAAGGCTGACTTCAAAAAGATTAAGTAAATAAATGGTGAGAGGAACGTGTTATTATTGATGACAATTGACCTGCCTTCAGGTCAGCTGTTAGTTAACAGGTGTGGTTTTCCAACACTGAATACTTGTAGGGGGACTATCTGAAACTCACAGTCATTATTGGGAAAATTAGACAATCTTCTGAGATATATACCCTTTGCATTAGGAGTATATAAATGAATTAGAATTAGAAGTATTTGGAGATGTGTGTGTGTGTGTGTATATAAAAAACTGGATTTGAAAAGAGACTATAGTTGAACAAAGTAGTTTCCTAAAATCACTAACAATCTACGATTATAAATCCAGTGATAGTAAAATTCACATTTTATGCAAAATTTAATCCATAGGGAAATTATTTTGAATTATAACAACCTTGAATTTATTCTACTTCTAATCTAAAGATAAGCTCTGCTGCTGAAAGAATTCTGCTGATATAATTGTATATGTTTTATCTTTAGTAATGTTTGTTATTTCTTTATTTAAAACAGGCATCTCTTTATTTATTAGGCATCTCTTTATTTAAAGCAGGAAAGCATGAATAACAATTAAATATCCTCTGTAACCTCACTGCCAATATTACTTTATTTGTGTAATGAAAAAAAAGTGAGTGCCTCGAAAGGACATTGAAACAGATCCCAAATACATAATACAACTTTGAAGGCTCCTCTCTCACAGTGTTTGGATTGAAGGTGGCCAGTTAAATTTCTTATATCCTCTTTCAGAAAAATAAAAGATCTTTTATGAACAGTGCCATTGCAGGAGCCATGCACACATTTTAGAAGTTCACACAAAAAGAGGTCATATCACACACAGTTGTCCCTTGGTATCCGAGGGGCATTGGTTCCAGGACTGCCCCCCCCATACCAAAATCCATGGGTGCTCAAGTCCCTTATAGGAAATCATGTAGTATTTGCATAGAACCTACACAATCCTCCTATGTACTTTATTATTTTTTTAATTAATTAATTTACTTATGGCTGTGTCGGGTCATCGTTGCTGAGTGTGGGCTTTCTCTAGTTGCAGCGAGCAGGGGCTACTCTTCATTGCGGCACGTGGGCTTCTCATTGTGGTGGCTTCGCTTGTTGTGGAGCACGGGCTCTAGGCACATGGGCTTCAGTAGTTGTGGCACACGGGCTCAGTAGTTGTGGCTCGCGGGCTCTAGAGCACAGGCTCAGTAATTGCGGCGCATGGGCTTAGTTGCTCCGCGGCATGTGGGATCTTCCTGGACCAGGGCTTGAACCCGTGTCCCCTGCATTGGCAGGCAGATTCTTAACCACTGCCCCACCAGGGAAGTCCCCCTCCTATATACTGTAAAATCGTCTCTAGATTATGTATAATATCTAATTCAACGTAAATGCTATGTAAATAGTTACCAGAACACAGCAATTCAAGTTTTCCTTTTGGAACTTTCTGAAATTTTTTTCCCAAATATTTTCCATCCACAGTTGGTTGAATCCAAGGATGTGGAACCCGTGGATACAAAGGGCTGAATGTACACTGTTCTGACCTGTGGCTATTATTATTTTTACTTAATGCTACCCTGTGAAGATCTTTCCACATCAGCTCACGCATTTTGGCCTCATTCCTATTGGGGGTGACATAGTGCCACATAGTGTGTGTTTCATCAGCCCGTCATCTCCATGTATAGTATATTTGGGTTGTTTTCAGGCTTTTGCAGGTACAGATCCCTTGACGTACTTTTGATGTCCCTAAGATGAATCCTTCCGACGGCTTTCGTTTTCTTTGAATGTAGCTGTTGTTTTCATGCCTATTATTATTCAGTCCCAAATCAAAAGCACCAGCTTAGAGCGATACTTACCACACTAAAGGCAACTGTCTTCTTTGAGGTTTTCTTGGGACCTCAGGTCATTTCCTTACTTGAAGGTGGAAGTAAGATAAAAAGCCCAGAGCTCATGTCGTCGTGTGTCAGCACCTCGGTTCAGAGTAAGTTGAGTACTTGCTCGAGGTGGGAGGTTCTGACACATCTCAGGGGCGTTTCATTCATTCAGTAAATGCTTATTGAGTGTCTTGCAGACGTGGGGCACTGGGGAAAAGTTAAAAAGATGTGGTCTTTCTCCACTTGGAGCTTACTTCCCAGTGAGGAATGGAGTGTGCAGGAAAGCCCAATGAGAGCATCAGAAGATGGGTAGAAAAGGGCTGAACCAAGATGTGGAGGAGAATCAGACATGCGACAGGCAGGCTGGGTGATGGGGGCTGGAGGGTGGGAGGAAGGGCACCCCAGGCAGAGGTGCCTGCACGACCTGCAGAGGCTCGGAGGCAAGGAAACTGAGGCAGGAGTAGGGACAAGGGATGGCTCTGGGGAGAACCCAACCATAGGGACTTAGTTCAGAAGCCCTGGGTGGCAACCACGCTCAGGCACTAAATGGTGCCCATGGAACAGTGGTTCCCCGGTGGGTGGACTGGCCTCGTGTAAGATATTTTTGGAATATGTGGCATGACATGGTTACCAAATTTTTATTTTTCAAGCTAAGAAAGAAATTAAAAAGATAACCCTAAAGTTCCTATCCCTGTCATTTTTATAAAGGAAAGTAAGTTTTATGCCCAGTCAAGTAGCAAAGACATAATCTTAAAGAACAGTTCTTTCCAAGGAAAAAATAAAGAGTAACTATTGACACATTTATAAATATACACTACTGTGCATATTATATAATAAGTTATGTTTGGATAGGGTATGTTAACTGTGATAACATACAGCCCCAAATCTCTGGCATTTAAAATAACCAAGTCCTGCTTCTTGTTCATTCACGCTCTTGTGGGTTGGCTGGAGGTGATGGTGGGGCTCTGGACTCCATGCCTGCACACACCCAGGCTCAGAGAGAGACATTCCGGCTCTCAGCTTCAGGGAGAGTCAAGGCAGAAAAAGAAAAGGGAATGTGGCATGTCCTGCACTGTCCCTTAAAACTTCTGCCTGGAACTGACACATGCCATTTTGCTTGCATTTCACCAGCCAATCAGAGAGTCCAGTCGGAGGTCAAAAAGGAGTGATAAACGCAATTCTACCACGTGGCGGGAGGAGTAGATAATGTGGGAACAGTTAGCAACGACCACAACCAATTGTCCTTGTGTTTTTGTTGTGTATCTAGTTTTTGTTGTGTGCCTTCACCAGCTCCTTCCTGGCCCATCACATACTTGGGTGAGTATGCACCCTCTACATGCCAACGATAGCATAAGTGAAAGAGAAGGGAGAATGTCCATAACGACATTTTGGAAGAATCCTAAGGCTTACTCAGGACAGCAAAACACACTAGGTGGTGAGCTTCCAACTAGTTATTTTGCTGCTAGACTCTGAGTTCATTTATTATTTATAGCTTGACATTATTGAGGCAACAGCTCTCCACAGCAGTTCCCTTTGCCCCTTTCTAGGCGACAAAAGCCTATTCCTGGCAATTTAAGCACGTCTTAGGGCATCTTCTTAGGACCTATTGTTTCATTAATGTCTCATGAAAAATTTTAATGTCGATTACATGTTAAAATCCTAATATTTTGGCCATGTTGGGTTAAATAAAATATTACATTATTAAAATAAATTCCACCCATTTCTTTTTGCTTTTCTTAACATGGCCACCAGAAAATTTTAAATATGTGGCTTACATTTGTGGCTCCCATTATATTTC
This sequence comes from Lagenorhynchus albirostris, assembly GCF_949774975.1. Classification (NCBI taxonomy): domain Eukaryota; kingdom Metazoa; phylum Chordata; class Mammalia; order Artiodactyla; family Delphinidae; genus Lagenorhynchus; species Lagenorhynchus albirostris. Next base: position 8,874,985 of record NC_083097.1, read on the forward strand.
TGTTGGTTAGTGCTGACCGCGAATATATAAAGAACTCAGGCTGATCAATAAGGAAAAGAAGCCAATAGGAATTGGGCAGAGGACATAAATTATTCACTGAAGAGGAAGTGAGGTTGGCCAATACACATATTGATTAGATCTGCAATCTGACTGCTAGTCAGGAGAGTGCAAGTCAAAAACACAATAACAATGTGTACGCATGCAGTTGGTGAAGGTTGAAAAGTCGCTGTTTACTCACAGTACTGGGTATTGATGAGAATGAAGAGAATTGTAACTTTCACACACTGAAGGGGGCGTCTAGGTAGTTGCAGTCACTTTGGAGAGCATTTTGGTACATGTTCTACCCACAGCTAGTCCACTTATCACAAGGGTTCTCACCGGAGAGGCGATTTTGCCCCCCAGGGGACATTTGGCAATGTCTGGAGACATTTTTGGTTGTCATAAATGAGAGTGAGGGATACTGCTGGCCTTTAGTGAGTAGAGGCCAGGGATGCAGCTAAACGTCTCACAATACAGGGGACCGCCACTCAAACTCAAGAGCTATCAAAGGCCCCCAAAGGAAAATAGTTCTGTGGTCCAGAAACTCTGACCTAGGCACGGATTCCAAGGTTGCCCTAGCCTAGGTGCATCAGGAGATACAGATCAAAGTTTTCATTCCAGGGCTCCATATTTACAATTGGGGGAATTTGGAAGCAGCTTAAATGTCCGTAAGTTTAAGGGATAAATGACTAATGAGGGACCCACCCGCGGAGGTACTATACTAGTCACGATGTGGAAAGATCGCCCGTCCAGCACTGAGTAAATCAAGTTGCAGGCTCACATGTACGTGGAAATACTATTTTCCATAAATACTTAAACTACAAAATAGTACTTTATGTTTTATGTATTGTGTATAGATGCATGCATGCAGAGTAAAAATCAAAAGCAAAATCAGGAAGGTTAAGCCATCAGCACCAAATAGTGATTGCTTCTGGGGAGAAAGGTACATAAGGGAATTACTTCTGGAATGTTGACTTCGGACAGAAGTTTGAAGAAATTATGACAAAATATTAGCTTTTGTTATTGTAGCCGATGAGACATGGGTGTTTGTTATATTACTTTCTGTTTTAGTTTTTTTCAATATTGGATTTTTTTTTCCACGATGAACACGCCTGCGCACTTGCTGAAGTGCGCCGCGGGGTCGGTAGTACCCAGTGCCAGCCCGTGATTAGGCGTTGTGCCTGGTTCTGTTTGGTTCCCCAGTGTCGACATGGGCCCTGACACAGCTCAGCCCATGGTAGGTGTTTGCTGCACAAGGTGTACATGGGATGCTCCGTGGGGTTCCTCACTGTGAGCTGTCTGCTGAGAGGTGCTTGGCCACACCCTGCAGTGCGATGACCCCTCGGGACCTGCCTGCTGGCCAAGTGGTCACCCCCAGGCCCAACCGCTCCTCACCAGACCTGGACATGCCCTTCACCCTCTGAACTTCTAATGGCATATTGCAGAGAGTAATCCAGCTGAAGATACTAAAAATCACACCTCCAAGAGTCTTGTGTGTGTTCAAAGGGAAATAGATGTCATAGCACGTAAATTGCATGCAAATCTGAATGCCTGGGGAGACACTGCAGAGGGGAAGTCTGCTGTTTGGGCTTTGCTGTTGGGTTCATTCGACAACCCTGACTCAGCCGGGAAGGGTTACACAGCACCATTTCATAGTTCAGTGAAATGTTGAAGACCAGCAATGGTGGGCTTCCTCACAAGCTGCGTGTTTTAGGATTCTCCACCTTACAGGGGGCGCCCTCTCTCACGATCATTCGAGGTTAGGCCCATGGAAAGGATTGCCGCCTGTGGAGCTGGGCTTGTAGCCTCATTACCCACCATTTTTTCTGTAATACATTGAAATAATGAACTGATGTCATGGGAAAATAGAATTATTAAGGCTTTTATAAGATACCCCTTCCCTTTAGAATCTCAGTGGGAGAGCAGCTTAATTAGATGGTCGGAAGGTGTTTTCAAAAGACTTTCAGAATGGAAAATCCAAGTCAGTCTTGCGCTGGTCTGTGTGTCTGCATCACAGAGCAAGGCTGAACCAGGAATCCAGTCCCTCATGGGGACCTCATCCCTCTTACTGTGACCAAATGGTATAATTGTACCATTGTATTTGCTGTGATCAAATGGTATAATTTATTTTCATGCTGGATTCGCATCTTCATCCCCCAGTGGAATATCCTTTTCTTAAGTCCCGGTATTAATTTGAATCGCCTTTGAAGTTAACAGAGGGAAACTTTGCTGCAGTCTTAGTACTAGAAGGCCAGCCTAGTAGCTGTATTATTATGTCTGTCTGACAGATTTTCAGGCTCACCAACAGTCCTCCTGAGATTATGGGCTTTGCTGACTACCTCCCATCAGCCCCTTGACCTCATCAGCTATCCCAGTTGTAAACATGTCTCAAGGAACCCGGAAACAATCCTCAGAGTAAAACGTCCTGTCACACACATCTGCAAAAGTGTTTTTGTTGGTTTGTTTGTTTTGTTTGTTGGGTTTTTTTTTGGCCGCACTGTGCGGCACTATGGGATCTTAGTTCCCTGACCAGGGATGGAACCCGGGTCCCCTGCAGTGGAAGCGTGGAATCCTTAACCACTGGACCACCAGGGAACTCCCTGCAAAATGTTTTATGAGATACATAACACCAAAGCCACATTTACAGAGTGATAGTTTCGCTGAGAATTATTTAAAGTCCGCAAGTTCAGGCATTGTTACTGTGAGAGTTGCTGGGCTCTTTTGCCTTCCACCAAATGTGCAGGAGTGATGCCCGTAAGTGTACGTGCCAGGCCGGGGTTGGGCAATGCCTGCTGCCCAGAGGGTCCCGGCCATGCCCTTGCCATTGAATGCGATGGTGCAAAGTTCAGATCCACTTACCATCTAGGAAGAAACTTTACTGAAGCCCTAGTCCTCGTTCATTTATTCAACCAGTATATATCAGCTCAGCTATGTTCTCAGAGCTGGGGACCTGGCAGTAACCAACATAGATCAAATTTTCATCCTGGAATTTACTTTCTTGTCATGGTGGTTAATCGTAAATGAGATTATCGAAACAATGGCTAACACATTTTACCCAACAAATTATGCCCACAGTAGCGGTGACGCATGGTCTCCTTTTAGAAACATAGTGTAGCTTAAGAAGACCAGAATTCTCAAGTTCTTTCATAAAGTCACATAAACTTTTCCCTGCCCCCGTCGGTGGTATTATTATGGAGAAAGGCATAGACATCAGTTTTCAAGTAGCTGAGTGTACTCTCGGTTCTGGACCTAAAAGTTATACAATGGATGGTGGAGTTTTTCCTTACAGTCGGAAATGGGCCCTGTCCTGTTTCTTCTGTATGGTCAGGGGAATTACTCTATTACTGTGCCATATGGCTGTGGGGTTTGTACGTGCGTCTTGGTGCTGCAGTCTCCCCCTTGTTTGTCACAATCTGTTTCTTTTGCCCACTGCCCCCCTCCCCTCCTCACAGATGGTTCTTTTTTTCAGTTGTTGTTATAAAACTGTATTTCCTCATGAGACTGTTGTTAAACACCGTGTTTGCTTTCTTGTTTTTCATCGTGAAGTAAAATCGTGTAAGTTCCTCACGAATATGGCTTTGTTTTAAAGAATTCTAATGGTACCAAAATGGAGTGAAAAGTGAAATTAGTTCTCTGAAGTGTTCCTTCCCCAACTACCCTGTATTAATCAGGGGTCTCCAGAGAGCTAGAACCAGTAGAGAGTGTGTGTGTGGTGTGTGTGTATCTATCGACATGTAGAGAGATACATGGTTAGATAGATACATATATTGATTTTTAGAGAGATACAGCTATATAGTTAGTGAGATTTATCCATAGCTGTCCATTTATATCTGTATCTCTGTATATAGGGGGATAGAGACATTTATTTTAAGGAATTGGTTCACACAATTGTGGAAGCTTGGACGAGTCCAAAATCGGTAGGGTGGCTGGCAGGCTGGAGACCCAGGGGAGAGGTGTAGTTTGAGTCCGAGGGCAGTCTGCCAGGAGAATTCCTTCCTGCTTGCGGGGGCGGGGGGGGTATCATTCTTTTTCAGTTCAGGCCTTCAACTGAGTGGATGAGGCCCACGCATGTCATGGAGGGTAATCTGCCTTAGTCAGCATCTACTGATTTAAATGTTCATATCATCCCAAAAGTACTGTCACAGAAACACCTGGAGTAACGTTTGACCAAATATCTGGGTACACATAAAACTAACAGACCTCTATTCCCCTTTCTTCTACAGAGGATGCTAATTCAGTATTTTGGTGCCATCCTTCTAGATGTGTCTGTGCATTTGCTAGTGTGTGTGTCTGTGTGTGTGTGTGTATTGAGAGGTTTAACACACTTAGAGGATGATCTTCTTTCTTCACCCTCCCCTTTCATCTGTTAATGTAATAAATGATGTTGTTAGAATCCTAGTGTTATATCATCCTTTCTTCCTACAAGGAATAGGGCTTTGGTCTGTTTATCTTTGGTTTTTCATGTACAAATGCTTACAATTTTTAAGCAGAAACATCTCAACCTTATTCCGTTATCATTGCTCTGACTTTTCCACTGTATGTAGGCTTTGAAAATTAGAGCTGTATTTCGAGGGCCTAGAGTTTCTAGCTGACCGCTAAATGGGGGCTTCCACTTGTAGGTAGCTTACTTTTTTTCCCCTTAATAATAATATTTTATTCTCATGAATGCTTTGTTTGTAATTTAAAAAATAAGCTGTCTGTAGCTTCAGGGAACCACGCGCCAGTGGGCTTCTGACAATTCGGCGGGTGGACAGTACTTTCCTTTGTGACAGGTCCTTTGTTGAGTGGTCTTGGGAGGCCATGGTCAGGGGTTGCTAGAGATTGTAGCTCCCCTCCCAGCTTCCTGTCGGGGGCACTAAGATGACCCAGCCAAAACAGAGTTTAAGTTATAGCTAAACACTAGTTTTAAAAATAGAAATGTCAGTCGTTTGGAACAGATTCCCAGAAAATAGGTGACAAAGGTAATGATTTTTAGTAGTAAGGGAAGTCTCTGTGGAGCCTAGAGCTACTACTTCTGTGTTCAATACCATTTTATCCTGAGCCCTTAACTTGCATTATCTATTTTTTTTTCCTGATAATCTTCATTTCTGACCTAAGGTTATGCTAAGATTTCCAAGGCCGCCATCAGAAGGGGCTTACTTCACATTTAGGGAAGGCTTACCTTATGGGCTGGAAGGGGCTGTGGTTCTAGAACAGACTCCCTTTTGATTGGGGTAGGAAGAAGTGGAGGTGAGGCTGATTCCAAAAGAACCAGGAACCAGGAGCCCTGGAGAGCATCCCTTTGTTTATTACCTGCCAAAGGGAAGTCTTCCTTTTAACCGGAATCCTTTTTTTTTTTTGGCTATACCACGTGGCTTGCAGGACCTTAGTTCCCTGACCAGGCATTGAACCTGGGCCCTCAGCAGTGAAAGTGCACTGGACCACTAGGGAATTCCCTGGAATCCGTAACTAATGGTTGGGTTGGCAGGACTGGTGAAAGTAGATGTCCTTTGAGATGTTTCTGTAGGGTGGGTTTGAAATATGTGTTAAAAAACTCTCAGAATAACTCTTTCCTTTAATCCAGAAATACGGCTTCTAAGAATGTCCTCTGAGAAAATAAGAAATGATATGCACACAGCCTCAGCTCTAGGAATTTTCATTGCAGGTTTGACTCAGAGAAAAACAGGAAAAAAATCTCAGAGTCCAAGAATAGGGATCCATTAAACAACTAAGATTCTGCCATATGTATGATACCCCACAGCCGCTGGAAATGTTGACACAGAATTACTTTTATTGGTAGATGTTGCTGTATATTCCTGACAGACATATAGGAAATAATCCTGTGTTTTGGTTTAAAATTTTTTTAAAAAATGTGTGTGTTTGTGTGTGGGGGTGTGTGGGTGTGTCTGTGTGTGTGTGTCTGTGTGAGATTGTGTGTCTGGACTGAAAATTTTTTTTCTAATCTATGTTTCTGGATTTTTTCTCTGTAGCAACTATGAGCTCCTTGTGGAATTATATAAAAAGGAAGTGGCTACATTTTGTGCAGCATGCCTCATTTATAAGTCAGGAGATGATTGTAGAATATTCGAGAAGTACTGTCATCCAGAGAAACTCAGAGTGAGACTGCAGCATTTATGATGCGGGGAATCCCAAGTTTTCTGGACCATTTATGCAGCAGTGAGTTGACAAGTTAGCTGGGAGGATGCAGGTGTTGGTGGCAGTGACCTCTGGTTATCAGAGACACTGAAAGCTTAGAAGTAGAGCCTGCCTGGGCTGACTCCATGCTTGTTTCTCCTTAAAATTAAATTATTGTGAAACATTTCATTCTGTAGATAGAATGACCTATTTCAAAGAATGCACAAGCAGGAAGGTATTAGATAGCCTTTACTATAGTCACAGAATTATACAGTTCACTTTGCTGTAGTATGCATGTCAGTGTTAAAAAATGAATGGTATTCTCTAAAACTTTAAAAATTCTAATATTTGACATTTAATATATTTGGGCGGGCAGCTAGGAGCCTTATTGAAATAAGCGTGAGGGGTTGCCTGTGCCCTCTCCTCATTCCATGAACAATTACATTCTTATTAAAAATCTGGTAAAAATAGAGCTGGGCCACTGTGGGATTGCCCTAAACTTAAGGTTTGCGTCCCCGAGCACTGGTGGGTGCAGCTGGCAGGGCTCAGAGTCCCTTGATCATTAACTCTGGATCTTGAATTCTTACCCTGGGTTGAATTTTAGGATCTCCCTGAATCCTTTGTTACAAGGTGACTTAATCAGCTTGGGATGCTATAACAAAATACCGTAAAATGGGTAGCTTAAAAACAAATTTATTTCTCACAGTTCTGGAGGCTAGAAATCTGTGGTCAGGGTACCAGCACGTGGGGTTCTCGTCCTGCTTCCTGGTGCATGGTGACCACTGTCATCACCTGTCCAGCATCTGCAGAAAAAAACACCCTGTGGTGTTTTCTTTTTCCTGATGTCAAGCGTTGGGGTTTTTCTCTGACACCAAATCCGTGTCGTTTTTCCACACCAGTTCTCCGACACCAGCAGGGTGTCTAACAATTCAATTCAATTCTGACACTATCTAGAATCAGCAAGGACCCCATGGGTTAAGGGCTCAGTCCCCCAAGACTGCCCCCAGCTCAGATGCTAGTCACAGGACCCACGGGCCACCTTCTGCCTGACTGGCTATAAATCTGGGGTTTCCCGCAGCCCCTCCTCGGGTTCAGTAATTTGCTAGAATGACTCGCAGAACTTGGGAAAGTGCTTTACATCCTGCTGCTGCTTTATTATAAAGTCTGTAACTCAGGAACAGCCAGATGGAAGAGAAGCACGGGACCAGGCATGGGGGAGGGGTGCGGGGCTTCCATGCTCTCTCCCGGCACCTCTGTGTGTTCACCAACCCAGCAGCTTTCTGAACCCCGTTGTTTAGGATGTTATGGGGGTTTCATTAAGTAGGCATGATTTGCTCAGCTATTAAATCATTGGCCATTAGTCCTTGGACTCAGTTTTCTACCCTCTCCTCCCCACCCCAGAGGTAGGAGTAGGGGTGAGAGGGGCAGTGGAGCTTAAAGATCTAACCTTCTAATAAGCTCTCCTAGAGACCAGCCCCCATCCTGAAGCCACCAAGAGTCATCTCGTTAGCATCCAAAAAGCAAACTCTGAGGGTTTTAGGGGCTGTGTGCCAGGAAAGGGGGTCACCACAGCCCCACCTGGTCTCCGTGCTCCCACTCTTAGAGTCTGTTTTCCACCCAGCAGCCAGAATTGATGCAAACTATTGACAGCGGACTGCCCCAAACGTTCCCCAACTCGCTCAGAGCAAACTCCAGTCCTGCCCTGGCCACTGAGGCCACCTGTGGTCACCAGCCTCCAGGCTGGTCCCTGGGCAGCCAGGCGTGGCCTTCTGCCTGCCCCTCCCCCTCCAGGTCCCCTTGGCGTCTTCCCCCACCTCCTCGGTCTGTGCCCAGCGCCCCATCTCCGTGAGCCCGCCCCAGCACCTGTTCCAGACTGAGCCGCATGGCCCCGGGGCTCACAACTGCCCTGATCCAGTCTACTTTATAGCACACTTACATCTTAGGTCTGTAGTTGATGCCTCTTCCTCCCGTTAGAATAGAACACTCCGAGGGCGGGGTCTTTGTCCCTGAATTTCCAAGCACAGCACCTCGCTCTTCGCAGCGCTCAGCACACACCTGCGAATGGACCATGGCCAGCTGCTCTAACCTGGTGCTGAGAACCCGGAGTGGGTTCTCACCTCACTCCTGCCCGTCGTGCCCAGCAGGGCAGGGGATGCACGCTGCTGTTGGGTGATGATGCTTGCTCTTCCCCTCTGACCTGCTTCCCTCTTCATTTCTAGACCGGCCTCATTGTTGCCTGCTACCACGGCTTTGTGGATACTGTGGTGGTCTTAGCAGACTGCCCCCACGTTGACGTCAACTGGCAGGACAGCGAGGGCAACACGGCCCTAATCACGGCTGCACAGGCAGGTAAGACCCAGCTTCTCTTCCCTCCCAGGCAGTGGTGCTGGGGGCTGCACTTGACCTCGCTCCTGAGATTGACGGCAGAAGGATGTAGTTGATCAGAGGTCGTGCTTTACTGCTAAGAGGGACAAGGAAAGGGCTGAAGGTGGGTGACATTCTCTTTGTGTGTTTGGGACAGTGTGTTGCTGAGTCCAAGCTCATACTGCTCTCTGCGTGACAGGCCGGTCAACCCAGAGGTGAGGTGTTAGGGTGAGGAACAGGGACTTTATTCAGAAAACCAGCAGACCAAGAGGATGGTGCAGGTGGACTGGTGTCCCAAAGAACCGTCTTCCGTGAGTTAGAATTCAGGCTTCTTTTATACTAAAAGGGGAGGGGGTGTGGCTGGTTGTTGGAAACTTCTTCCTGCCAGAATCCTTTGTTCTTGCAGCTGTTTGAACAGGTCTGGTCACAATGTTCCTATAAACCTCCAACAAGACAGTTGTTTCTGTTTTGCAACTTTTTATCTCTATGTGGATGGAAAAGTGTTACACCTTTAGAGTTCAGGACCTGGAGAAGGAGCTATCCTGTATATTTCAGGCTATAGGCAACATTCTTTTACAAAAGGTGCAGAGCCAGCATGACTAAGCACAGGCGACAGAGTACAAAGGTGAGAGCAAAAGGAATAGACCTAGTAGGGAGTCAGGTCTGCTGTCTGTGCCAAGTGCAGTTTACGCACTAGTGCAGGACTCAGCGTGGGGCAGAGCTAGCTCTGAAACTGCCCGAAGCCTTTCCACATGAAGCTGCCCCGGAAAGCCAGCTCCACGTCCCCTACCCCAGAGCACTGCACCCCACCCTGTGCTCCTGGGATCTGGGAGGTGCTGGTGAACTCATGAGTGGAAGAGGCACTAGTGACAGTGAATGTATACAAGTGGACGTGTTTATGAGGTAACCTTGCACTTGGCTTGGGGATGTAAAGGAAACCAGGGGCTTCTTGCGGAGAGTGTATCAGTGTAACAAGGTGAGGCTGGTAGTGAGAGCGCCTTGGAAAGGGTAAGTGAACTTCGTCCTGGGATGTTCATCTCCAGAGGTGGTCCTTACGCCAGCATTGCCAAGTGCCCTGTGCACAGCTCTCCTCTTCTGGAATTGTACTCGGACATTTTGGGGACAAACATGAAACTGTGCTTGTCCCTTCAGAACTGCGCTTCCTTTGTAACCGTGGTACTAACCGGGTTTGTAATAGACCACTTTCAAAATTCTTGGCCGTCAAAATTATGTCTCTTGCATCACTGAGGTTCTCAGTTTCCAGCAGAGAAGCTACTTCTGGCTGAGTTAGGAAGAAAAGGCGTTTGTTTATTAAAGAATGTGGGTCACCGTTGCTGAGAGTTGTTGAGAACCAGACTCAGGGCCGGGACGCTGCAGAAAATGCCCCAAACCACACAGCGTGTTGACTGTGGAAAGGGAATTTCTGCCACTGCCACCCAAGGGGGACTTCCCTGTCCTGTCTTGCATCACAGGCCCCTGTGTCTAATCCAGCGTGGGTGACTGATTGCGGAGCCCAGTGGAAGCAGAGACTCAGCACCTTGCAGTTTTGTCCCCATAACGGGAAGTAGTCTGTGCTCACCTGCTTTTCAATCGAGAAGCCTAAGGCAGAAAACCCCCCAAACTTAGCCAGGCGTCAGGGCTGTGCTCACACACGTCCACCTCGTCAGGTGGCAGGGCGTGAAGCTTTCCCTGCATGGAGGCGCTCCAGACTTTGAAAGCCCAGGTGCACAACGTCCTGAACAGCAAAAGAGTAAAAGGATATTGTGAGAGGCGTTCAGTGACCGTGACCTGATCACTCATTACCCCCACTGGCCAAGAACCTGGGCAGGGACCAGGGGTGGTGAAGTGAAGGGCACTTCTGCCCTTGAGTAATTGTCCAGCTAAATGGCCATCTGATGGGGCTCTGATGAACGGGTGCGCTGAGAGCCTTGGCGTGAGAACACCCCGTCTAGCGTGGTGGTTTGGGACAGGGGTCGTGGAGCGGGTGGGCATTGAGCTGGGCATTGCAGAGGTCAGAGGGAGGCCATGCCAGCCGATGCACCACAGAGCTTCAGGACCAATAGGGAGCCAGGCATGTCTTAGGAAGAGCCAAGGACCATGTGTGTCTAGGATGGGGGAGGGGTGGCCCCACGAGGAGGCAGGGGACCAGGTCATCAAGGGTCTGGATACAATGCGAGGAAATGCATTTGAGTGGCGTGAGGCTGGGTGTGTGGTGACGGGCGAGATGATCCTGGTGGGCACAGAGGCTGTTGCAGAGAGCAGAGAGGGAGCAGAAGCCGAGTGGCAGAAGGCTCAGGTCCTGGTGGTCGTGATGGTGGGCTGTAGGGGAGAGGTGGGTCTGGGCTGGCTTTCAGCCTTTGGAACGCCAGCTCAGAGGGGTGTACATGAAAGGAGCGGTGGTCGGAGAAATGTTGCCTCCACTCGGTCCCCAGGCCTTTGAAATGCTGAGCCATCTAAGTAAGAGGTCTTCACGGCAGGAGGAAAGTGTGGAGCATCAGACTTCAGTCCCTGCCGGAATACAGAAGGGATGCCAGGCGTTCCTGAGCAGCAGGGCCAAGGCATGGACGAGAGCACGAGTCTCATCCTGGAGTATGAGAAAGTACAGGAAGGCGAGGTTACTTATTGATTTGCGAGAGCTCTTTATGTGTGTAGGGATATTAGTGGTTGTTTAATACCCATGAGGCACTTTCTGAATTCTTGCCTATTTGAAAATGTTTTTATTTTGTTTTCATTCAGAAAATAAAAACTTGTCTTTTGCTTTTTTTTAAAAAAAAATTTCGTGTTGCAGAGGAATAGTCTAAGAGTCCAGCCTAATTTTTGTCTTTGTTGATACCCTGTTTCTCAGCCTATAAAGATCTCCTGCCCCCTATCCTTGAGAAGAACCCAACCAACCTCCACCACCAAAAAAAAAACCAACTGTCACTATCGTATATTTCCATTCCTGCTCTCTGTGTTTGACTTATATTAGGCATATTTTTACTTCAGGGAACACTTTTCTGTTATCTCTTTGAACACTGCATCTGCCTTGCTTTGTTTTTGCTTTCTGGGGTTCCCTCTTAGGTGTAGGTTAGGTCCTCACGTCACAGCTTTCTCTCATCATTTTTTTTTTCTTTTCTATCTTCTACTCCAGGATCTGTGGAAATGCTTCATATTTCTTCATCAGTTTGTTTTTATGCTATTCATTGGGTTAAATTTATTTTTTTCTTCATGAGAATACTTATGTCTTAGCCCGTTTGGGCTGCTATTACCAAAATACCATAAATTGGGAGCTTAAACAACAGAAGTTTATTTCTTACAGTTTTGGAGGCTGGAAGTCCAAGGTCAAGGTGCTGGACCATTTGGTTCCTGGCATGCATGTGGCATCTTCCTGCTGTGTCCCTGTATGGTGGAGAGAGCAAGATCCAGGTCTCTGGTGTCTCCTTTTATGAGGACACCAGTCCTATTGGATCAGGCACCACTCTTCTGACCTCATTTAACCTTAAGTTACCCGCACAAAGGCTCCCTGTCCAAGTACAGTCACGTTGGGGGTTCGGGGCTTCAACATAGGAATTTGGAGGAAGACAACGTTTAGTCCATAACGCTCATCTTTAAGCAGAGCCTGTGCTTCCCTGAACTGGTTTATTTAAGTCAAAGATGACACAGGTCCTTTCAAGGTTAGAGAGAGGCCCAGCAAAGGGAGAAGGAAAGGGATCCATGTGCTTTCCAGGCTCTGGGTCTGAGGCCTGGCGTGCAGAGGGAGAAATCCAGGCGGGGCTGAGGGCAGTCACAGCGGCGGCTCCCGTCCCTGGGCTGCAGGCATCCGGTGGGGCAGCGGTCTGGGCCGGCCAAGGTTGAGCACCACACACCCCTACCTGGTGTCGTTTCTGCTGGCCGCAGGAGCTGGGCGTGGGAGCACCTCAGGTCTCCTGCTTGGCTCGTGTGCCTGGGCATTGGAAACGGCATCAGTGGGTCTCCGTGCATCCCCGCAGCCCCCCTTTTCCCCTGGGGCACTGCTGGAGTTGCCCCAGGTCTACTCAAACACATGTAATGCACAGACTCATGGACTTTGAGAACGAACTTATAGCTACCAGGGGGGAAGGGTGGGGAGAAGGGATAGTTAGGGAGTTTGGGATTGACACGTACACACTGCTATATTTAAGATGGATAACCAACAAGGACCTGCTGTACAGCACAGGGAACTCTGATCAATGTTATCTGGTAGCTTGGGTGGGAGGGGAGTTTGGGAGAGAATGGATGCACGTATAGGTACGGCTGAGTCACCTGAAAGCGATCACAACATAGTTAATCGGCTCTACCCTAATATAAAATTAAAAGTTAGAAACAGAAACAAAAACAAAACCCTGTAATGCCCCATCCTTCCCTACAGCTGGCTCCTGTCTCCACTGCCTCTGACAGAAATTCCTTTCTGGAATTCTGGCCAGTGGATGGTGTCCTTCTGTGGTTTCTAGTACCGATAAGGCTTCTCCCTATTGCTTTGGTCATGGGCGGGAAACTGGGACAGGGGACAAGACTCCTGTGTTCATGGCCCTCCTGCTGTGACCTCAAGAGCGCTGGTGGTCCCCAGTGGAGCCTCCCCTCCAGACAGAGTTAGACTGGAGGGCAGTTGGCAGGACTCACATGGCTGGGGTGTGTTTAAGTGTATGGGTACCAGAGGTGAGGGCGTGGCAGGGGCGCAGGGATGTGACCCAGACCGGGTCATGCAGGAGGCTGGCAACGTGGTGGCCATCCTGGGTGCTTTCTCCACTCAGCCTTGCTGATGTTCTTATAAGCTGATCGTAGAAAACGATACACAATGTTTGGAAAAAAACAACACGTAAGCAATTAAACACATAAAGCAATTAAACTTAAGGGTGAAGATCTCTTAGCTCCTCACTCTTAGTTCTTTCCCATTTTACTTTCTAGAGGTAATAACCATTGTTAACGACTGGATGCGTAGATAAGTTCCTTTCCATCTTCTTTTATAGAAACAAAATATTGTAACGTATTTTCTCTTTTTCCTGGCTTCCACGATCCTTGGCCTATTGACTGATTCGTCCAAGTTCTGTCTGTAGTGTCTGTTTCTTAACCACTCTCACCTCTGCGTGGTCCCCGCTCCCACCACGGGGGCTCTGAACCCTGGGACACCCACCCAGGGCTTCGGGGGTGGGGGAGGCCTCCTGGCTCTGCCCACCGGAGCTTTAGGATTGAATTGTTTAGGAGGAGGGGAAGGAGGGGGAGTATGGTTTTTGTGCTACTTTAAAAGAAGTCCAATTAGAAAGCATGTCCTTCTTTCTCTTAATTGCCTCCATGTAAGGAAGCGATTTTTCCCTAATTTATTGCCGCAGGTGGAGGTCATGACCTCACGGGGCTGCTTCCCCCTCTGAGAGCAGCCTTGAGCTTGTTACTGAACCAAACTTGGGTCTACTCGCCGCAGGCAGTAAAGCCAGTGTCCTGACACCAGGTGTGGTGGAGGAGAGGGCAGCGTTCATTGCAGGCACCAAGCAAGGAGTCCAGGCAGCTAGGGTTTAAAAGGCCTGAACTCCCCAGAGGCCTTCAGGGAGAGGTTTTTAAAGACAGGGTGAGGGAGGGGGCTGTGGGGTGTGTGATCAGCTCGTGGACGCTCTTCTGATTGGCTGGTGGGAAGTAACTGGGAGTCAACATCATCAACCTTCTGGTTCCGACCCGTCTGGGGGTCTACATGCCTGTGGGGAGCATACGGTTAACTTCTCCCACCTGGTGGGGACTTTGGGATCTGCAAAATAGCTTAAAGGACATGACTCAGATTCTATGGTCTATAGCCCTTGAGGAGGAACTCAAGGGCCTTGACTTTGTGTGATGGCGAAACCATTATTAATTTGTCTGGCTTGCCTGTTTTCCTTTGTTTCTGCGTTTTCTCACTTCTCTGATTAAATTTGTTCTTTGGGAACTCGGGGGAGGCCCACGAGGCTAAAGTTTTTCTACCAACAAGAGGAAGGCAGAGGACACAGGGGGTGGTGGTCTGTCCCGTGAAGGCCTCATAGGGTCCTGCTCGGTTACAAGCGGGATCGCTGTCACCCACAGGTGGGTGATCTATGTTTTAACCCAGATTTGGTTAAAACACGGATTTCTGGGGCCCGCCCCAGGAGTTCTGGGTTGTGTAGGTCTGGGGTGGGGCTCGAGACTGTGCCTTTCAGTGAGTTCCCCGGTGATGCTGATGCCGCTGGTCTGGGGACCTCACTCTGAGAACTGGGGCTTTCCATGTTCCTATACCGAATGATGACCCAGGGTGCCTGTCAGTGGGTATAAGAGCCAGGGGTGGGGTGGGGTAGGGGTAGTTCATGGACCTGGGTGAGATGTTGGAGGGACACAGAGCTGTCACTAAATCAAAGGGAGAATAAAGGAAAGCAACTGAGCATCTGCTCATGACTTTCATGTACTGTTTGACCAAAGAGAGGCTGTTTGGGCTTTCAGCTGATAGCATCAAATGATGTCCCGTTTTAATCCAATTCCATAACCAGCTTTATTTATTTGATGATGTCTTAATTCCAAAAGATGTCTAGTAATACATGCTTACAGTGAAAAATCACCACAGAAGTATTATTATATAAAAAAAAGAAGTCCCTTTTCACTCTCCCCAATTCTCTCATTGACTGACCACGTTCCAGCTGGTTACGTTTCCAGAACTCACTCTCTCTCCTTTTAAACACAAAGGGTGTGCACGCACCTTTTATTTCCGTGAATGGGGTAATTCTGTAGAGACTGTGATTTTAATTTTTTTCACTCAGTCTATCTAGGAGATCTTTCCGTGTAGACTTGTGCACACGAGATTTCCCTGCCTCTTACAGCGGCACACCTGAGTGATGGTGTGTTCGGCGCCGTGTCCCCCGAGTCCAGTAACTGAGACAGTTCGGTAAGCCATGGGTCATCCATTCTATACAAGATCCTCTTTTTTTTTTTTTTGCTGTACGCGGGCCTCTCACTGTTGCGGCCTCTCCCGTTGCGGAGCACAGGCTCCGGACGTGCAGGCTCAGCGGCCATGGCTCACGGGCCCAGCCGCTCCACGGCGTGTGGGATCCTCCCGGACCGGGGCACGAACCCGTGTCCCCTGCATCAGCAGGTGAACTCTCAACCACTGCGCCACCAGGGAAGCCCCACAAGATCCTCTTTTAAAACAAATATTTATTCAGCAGTCACTTCATGTCCAAGGGCTGTGCTAAGTGCTGGGTCTACAGGGCGGGCAAGGGCACACGTAACCCCATCTCCCAAATTTAAAGTCTAGTGTGCACGGGTTTCTGAATGAGGCTGTTTCAGACCACGCTGGAGTGGAGCCCTTTGCGTTGATGGGCTGGGGACGAGGGGCGCATCTCTGAGGAGGGCGTACCTGTCAGCATCCCGGCTGGAAACAGGTGGAGCGGCAGGTGTGATCAGAGTCTAAGCTGAGGAATGGGTGAGGGGGCTGTGAGTAGAGGTGGCAGCAGAGCCCAGGGGCAGGCCCTGGAGAGGGAGAGAGCCCGGGAAGGCTGCCCCCAGGAGCTGGGACCTGGGGCACCTGAGCCACTCGAGGAGGGAGGTGGGCAGGGGACAGGGGCTCATACCCGCCCTCCTTCCACCGGGCCCCTGCTCAGTCACACCTGAGACTTCAGGGCTAAGGAACCCGGCAGGTGTGGTCTGTGGCGGTCAGAGCAGGGCAGAGAAGGAAAGAGAAGAAATGCACGGATAGATTCTTAGAACTCAACCGCTTCATCAAAGGACGCCCACCTTTTAAATGTGCACATTACGTAGCCCCTGCCGAGTGGCCCTTAGGAAAAGCTGTACCAATTCATATTTCCCACCACGTTCCCAAGGGTTGAGAGTTTGTCAACTCAGAATGGACTTCGCTTGCTCTTTGTGTTTCCCTGATGCTTATTGGAGCCTAGGATCTGCTACAGTGCTTTTGGGCGCAGTCTACTGAATACCCAACAAAACAAGCTTCAGCGATGAGGAAACAGTCTTCTCTTGCAACATGATGTGTCTGAAGGCAACAGTTGCGGGGTTGCTTCACCGCATGACTTCCTGATGTCAGGACCTGGAGCCGGCTTCTCAGAAATGTTCCTGACCTTTTGCCTCATGGTCCCAAGATGGCCTGGCAGCTCCAAGCAGCGTGGCTTCACGTTACAGCACAGGAGGCTTCAGGAAGGAGGAACAAATCCCTGTCCGTGTTCTGTTCTCTAAGATGGGAAAACATCCCCAGAAGCCTCCAGCACAGCTTCAGTTACATCTGCCAGGGTTGCATCACACACCCTGCCCCAGGCAAAACGAATCGCTGGCCGGGGCCGTGGAGTGACCTCAGTCACCTTTGGCCCCCGCAGAATCTGTGTGGTTAAGGAAAACTGTAAAGTGACCACATGTTTCTATTATTTGATATCGCAGCTGTGTAGCTCGTCCGAGAGTCGGGAGTGTAAATGAGGATGCAAATGCCTGGGTCTGCCTGGCCGTGTTCTCTGCGAAGTCTCACCTTCTCAGGTCCTTATGCAGAATAAAGATACAGCTGAATCTAAGTTAGGCCTTTACCATGGAGAGGATATATGAAAATAAAGCCTCAAATAATCCCTAAATCTCATTCAGCCAGTAATTTCAATTTCTACCTTACCTCCCCTAACAAAAGTATAAAGTAGGATATAACCAAAGAAATGAATTACACGCCCCGGGGATGGCGTTAGGTGTTTACTTTCTCCGTTTCTTCTTCCCCTTGAACAGAAGAGCAGGAGTAAGAGGAAGTGAGAAAACTGCAGGAGTCCTGAACGGGTGATACTATCAAGCTGGTTCAGTACAAGTAACCTCTGGTGCGTCCTTAAAACTTGTTATTCCTTGAAATTATCTTTAAGATTTTGGAGGAAATGCACTGAGAGCCAGCCTGGCATTATTCATGTCACTTGTTTGCTGGGGACAGGGTGGCAGTGAGGCTCCCGGGAGTGGCTGGCAGGCTCAGGCTGCCTGTGTGTGTTCTGAATTGTGAACTGGGTTTGGGGAGTGTCCCGCTTCAGAGGAGAATGTAGGACTTGGCCTGAGGCAGGCCAACGCCTCTTCATTGTATTTATCTTATTATCTCTACAGCCGATCACGATTTCTAGTCTGACTTCATTGTGATCTTTATGGATTTTTGAAGTGTTTTCCTTGTACTCGGTTTCTACTGTTTTAAGTACATTAGAACTTGGCACGTCTCTGAGGTTTCCTAGCATCGCCTCGCCTTTTCCCATAAACTCCATTTTTTGGAGCCTTTCTGACTGAGCACAGCAATGCCACCTCCTTCGCAGCAGCTGGCCCTGCTCCTCGGTCAGACAAGAGGAAAGCCTGTCTGTGCTGCCCGTCCCCTGCTCCCCTTGTGCATTTTCCCCTCCTCTGGATGGGGACGAAGAATCTGTTCTCTTCCTCAGTGCTGCTGGGACCTGATATTTCCAATCAACAGTTCCCTCTACTGGCCTGGTTTGGAAAAGTATATTTTGAGTACCTGGTGTCAGACCAATCAAGTCTGTAGACAACCCTAATTCCATTTTTAGGTCTGCACACGTTTATTGTCTGTTTCCTTTCCTTGAATAAAGGAATAAACAAGACATTTAGCCCATCATTGTTACCCAATTACATGTTGAATTAATAATTGTGATGGCCATGTAATCTTAGTTAATGTGGGTTATGGCTTGAAAATTAGCAACCTTTTTGATAAGTGAATTTTTTCAAGGGAGAAGTAGGAATCCTTCCGCCCTTTTACTTACTAAATATTTATTGAGCTTGCAGTCAGTTGGAAGTTTTGAACTTATGAGCAACAGTGGTGGCTGTGGGAATCCACGGCCACATGGAAATGTGGACCATGAGGCATGATGGTTCAGGTGCCTAATCCAGGCTTGGGGGACCAGGGCAGAGCTTCCAGTGGAAGGGAAGGCTCATCAGGTAATTGGGTAGAAAGCAAAGAAAGAGTATACCAGGCGGGGAACTAGCCTGGTGCGAAGGCCACCAGATTAGAGAAAGTGTGGTACACGGCTGAATTAAAAAGAGAGTTAGGATTAAAGAGTCGAGGAGAAGGGCATTGGTGCAAGAGCTGAGGATGAAGCAGGGATATAGGGGAGGAAAAATAACCTTCTCTCTACCCTTCTGGGTTCCCAACTGAGACCCCTGTAATAAAAGACTAACAAGAGAGGACCGGACATCTGTAAACACGCATGTATAAATGGGGGACACCCAGGGAAAAATGAATAACTCAAGGAAGTGGCTTAGAACTCTGGTTTATACATCATCTTCCATAAAGAGCAATACATTTGTGGAGAAATGACAGGACAAGGGAAAGCAGTTTTTGAAGAGTTCTCATCACAAAGAAGAAAAACCATCCCCCCCCCTTTTTGGTACCTATATGAGATGATGGATGTTAACTAAACTTACTATGGTAATGTTTCACAATATATGTAAGTCAAATCATTATGCTGTACACCTTAATTTAACACAGT
The DNA here is from genome assembly GCF_949774975.1 of Lagenorhynchus albirostris. NCBI lineage: Eukaryota > Metazoa > Chordata > Mammalia > Artiodactyla > Delphinidae > Lagenorhynchus > Lagenorhynchus albirostris. The sequence goes on from NC_083097.1 coordinate 8,893,935, forward strand.
GATATATGTTAATTATATCTCAGTAAAACTGGGGAAACATAAAGCAATAAAATAAGAAAATGTATGTCCTGCTTTTAGGCAAATGGGGGAGGACAGGGAACTTTTCTTGTAATTGCTTCTTCTCAGTTGCCTTCAGCTCAAAATAAATGTCAAAGTTGCATGTTTTGAGGTGGCATATTCTGCTGCCCTTCAGAGAGCAGGGTCAGATAAAAAAGGAGCTAGCTGGTTAAAGGGTTGAGACTTCATCTAAAGAGTAGAAACCATGACGGGTTTTAAGTAGTTGTTGTGCTGGTCAGAAGAGTTTCTTGCTAGGAGTGTGGAGAATGGGGCAGAAATCGGACCAGGAAGTCCAGGTAGGAGAGGGGTGGACCCCAGGAAGGATGTGGTGGCCCTCATCTAGGTTAGAAGTGGGGATGGAGAAACATGGACAGGTTTGGAAGATGTTTAAGAGGTGGCATTGGCAGAATTCCATGATACTTGGATGGGGAAGGGATTAGGGGAGGGCTGAAGAGAAAGCCCAGATTTCTGTCTTGGGCACCTCTGTCAGTTATTGGTGGTATTCATCATTGAATAAGGAATGTGGGTGAGAGGAGCAGGTTTGGAAGAAACATGTTTTGGGTTTGATGTGTTGAGTTTGCTTTGTTGGTGGGATGCCCAAGATGAAATATCCAGTAGAGATATTTAGGTAAGAAACTCAGAAAGAGAGATTAGCTAGCAATAAGTGATCTGGAAGTTTTAGGATGATAACTTGATCCATGAGAGGGGATAGGATCACCAAGGGAGAGTGTAGGGGATGAGAAGAGGGCTTAGTCATACGTCTGAGGAACAGTGGCATTTCAGAAAGCAGAGAACTGAAGAATTCACAAAGAAAATTGAGTGGCTGGAGAGAGAGGAAGAAAAGCAGAAGGGTGAGCTATCAGGACATTTGCAGAAAGTGTTTCCAAAGGATGGAACAAGCAAGTGGTAAATGCTACAGAGATGTCTAGTAAGATGGGAACTGACTAGTAACCGTTGGATATTGCTAAAAGACAGTCATTGGGGAATGATGGAAGACGGTTTCAGGAGAATTGGTGGGGGGTATAAGTAGCAAGAGTGAGAGTAGAAGACTCTGGAAGTTAGCCTGAAAAGGAGTGAGATGATTGGTGGTGGGTGGCGGGAATACAAAGACAGGTCCTGGGAATTATTGTTGGTCACTGCAATGAACTGGATGTTTATGTCTTCCCTCCAAATTAATATGTTGAATCCTAATCTCCAAGTGATAGTAATAGGAGGTGGGGCTTTGGGGAGGTAATTAGGTCATGAGGGTGTAGCCCTCATGAATAGAGTTAGTGCTTTAATACAAGAGACTCCAGAGAGCTCCCTCACCCTTTTTTCCATGTGAGGACACAGCAAGAAGATACCCTATGAACCAGGAAGCGGGCTCTCACCAGACACTGAATCTGCTGGCATCTTGATCTTGAACTTCCCAGCCTCCAGAACTGTGAGAAATAAATGTTTGTTGTTTAAGCCACTCAGTCAATGGCAGTTTCTTACAGCAGCTTGAATGGACTAAGACAGTCATATATATTTTAAGATGGGAGACCCTTGAGCATATATACCAGCTTACTGCTGCATGACCACCCCCAAACTCTAGTTTAAAATATGTTTATAGTTGATGCATCTGCGGATGGGCTGGGGATCGGCTGATCTAGACTGCCTTTGCTCGTGTGTCTGTGGGTGAGCCGGACCATTCAGCCGGGTCTGCTCTGCTCCGTGCATTTCTCATCCTCTACCTGGGACCATTGTATCAGCCTGGCACGTTCTTCTTAGGGAGATAACTGAGGCACAAGTGTAGAAGGAGTCCCACCAGTGAGTGTGTTTCAAGCTTTTGTTGGCATCATGCCTGTAGATGTCCTGTGAGCCAATGTTCTTCTTGACAGAAGAACTTAGAAGCCACGTGGCAGAAGGCAAGGTGAGGAATTTAGGCCGTTAATACAATCTGGTGGGAATGAATTTGCAAGGCGGGAGAGGTTGAAGAGAAAGAGGAAGTAGTTTGTAACACAAATATATTCCCCAGAAGTAGATGGGGAATGGCTTTAAAGCACTGCAAGGGGAGGAGAGATTGGCATCTTTAAATAGGAGAAGAAACACCCTCCTTTTCACTAAGAGGGATGTGGGGAAGTTTTGGGAGTGATGGGGGAAAGTTGAGGGGGTTCCCTTGTGGTTTCAGTTCCCTCTATGAAGTAGGAGGTGTGTCATCTCCTGGGAGAGGGGTTTGCTGTGAGGTAGGTGACTTAAGAGTTGGAAAGTTTAAAATTCCCCCCTTGGGGTTTGGGGGATTGTTGCTCAGTGGAAATCAAGAGTGGATATGATGCTTCTAAGAACATATAGATATTAACCTTTTTTCTTTAAAAGCATGACAATGAACTGAAGGGAGCTTTCCTTTTCTTTTGTAACATAGATAGCTTGAAAGATAGTCCAGCTTGGCTACCATGGACTTCTATCCCCTGTACACTTTCAGAGAAAATGCCATTGGCCATCCAAAGCAAGGCCAGAACCCTGGGGCTGGGGTGGTACCAGGAGTCATCTTTGACTTTTCTCTTTCTGTTACTTGGCTCAGCCCAATAATCACCAAGACCTGTTCATTCACTTCGCTCTGAGTCAACAACTCCTCTCTACCCTCCGGCCCTCCCTGGGGGCTGGCCACCATCTCCTCTGTCCATTGCACACCCACTTGGTGAGCACCCCGCCTCCCCCACCGCTGGTGAGTCTTGTGGACGGTGTGGACGGGATCCACACCCGGCAGCCAGTCAAGAACCATCGTCCCTACCTTGCAGTCTTATCGAGTGGCCCTAGCCTAGATCTCCCTTTCAGAAGATGAACTTTTGATTACAGAAAAACTGTAAAGATTGTGCAGAGAATTCCCGTGTACCCCACACCTGGTTTCCCCTTTCATTAGGCTCTTACACTAGGATGATACCTTGCACAAAACAAATAAACCCATATCGATGCATTTTTTTTGAATTTTATTTTACTTTTTTTATACAGCAGGTTCTAATTAGTTAACTATTTTATACATATTAGCATATACATGTTAATCCCAATCTCCCAATTCATCACACCACCACCACCACCCCTGCTTCCCCCCTTGGTGTCCATACATTTGTTCTGTACATCTGTGTCTCTATTTCTGCCTTGCAAACCAGTTCATCTGTACCTTTTTTCTAGATTCCACATATATGTGTTAATATACGATATTTGTTTTTCTCTTTCTGACTGACTTCATTCTGTATGACAGTCTCTAGGTCCATCCACGTCTCTACAAATGACCCAATTTCGTTCCTTTTTATGGCTGAGTAATATTCCATTGTATATATGTACCACATCTCCTTTACCCATTCGTCTGTCAGTGGGCATTTAGGTGGCTTCCATGACCTGGCTATTGTAAATAGTGCTGCAGCAAACATTGGGGTGCATGTGTCGTTTGGAATTATGGTTTTCTCTGGGTATATGCCTAGTAATGGGATTGCTGGGTCATATGGTAGTTCTGTTTTTAGTGTTTTGAGGAACCTCCATACTGTTCTCCATAGTGGCTGTATCAATTTACATTCCTGCCAACAGTGCAAGAGGGTTCCCTTTTCTCCACACCTTCTCCAGCATCTGTTGTTTGTAAATTTTCTGATGATGCCCATTCTAACTGGTGTGAGGTGATACCTCATTGTAGTTTTGATTTGCGTTTTTCTAATAATTAGTGATGTTGAGCAGCTTTTCATGTGCCTCGTGGCCATCTGTAGGTCTTCTTTGGAGAAATGTCTATTTAGGTCTTCTGCCCATTTTTGGATTGGGTTGTTTGTTTTTTTAATATTGAGCTGCATGAGCTGTTTATATTTTTTGGAGATTAATCCTTTGTCCATTGCTTGGTTTGCAAATACTTTCTCCCATTCTGAGGGTTGTCTTTTCATCTTGTTTATAGTTTCCTTTGCTGTGCAAAAGCTTGTAAGTTTCATTAGGTCCCATTTGTTTATTTTTGTTTTTATTTCCATTATTCTAGGAGGTGGGTCAAAAAAGATCTTGCTGTGATTTATGTCAAAGTGTGTTCTTCCTACGTTTTCCTCTAAGAGTTTTATAGTGTCTGGTCTTAAATTTAGGTCTCTAATCCATTTTGAGGGTTTTTTTGTGTATAGTGTTAGGGAGTGTTATAATTTCATTCTTTTACATGTAGCTGTCCAGTTTTCCCAGCACCACTTATTGAAGAGGCTGTCTTTTCTCCATTGTATATTCTTGCCTCCTTTGTCAGATTAGTTGACCATAGGTGCATGGGTTTATGTCTGGGCTTTCTATCCTGTTCCATTGATCTGTATTTCTGTTTGTGTGCCAGTACCATACTGTCTTGATGACTGTAGCTTTGTAGTATAGTCTGAAGTCTGGGAGCCTGATTTCTCAAGCTCCGTTTCTCTTTCTCAAGATTGCTTTGACTATCGGGGTCTTTTGTGTTTCTACACAAACTGTAAAATTCTTTGTTCTAGTCCTGTGAAAAATGCCATTGGTAATTTGATAGGGATTGTATTGAATCTGTAGATTGCTTTGGGTAGTATAGTCATTTTCACAATATTGATTCTTCCAATCCAAGAATGTGGTATATCTCTCCATCTGTTTGTGTCATCTCTGATTTCTTTCATCAGTGTCTTAAAGTTTTCTGAGAACAGTTCTTTTACCTTCTTAGGTAGGTTTATTCCTAGGTATTTTATTCTTTTTGTTGCAATAATGAATGGGATTCTTTCCCTAATTTCTCTTTCTGATCTTTCGTTGTTAGTGTATAGGAATGCAAGAGATTTCTGTGCATTTTGTATCCTGCAACTTTACCAAATTCATTGATTAGCTCTAATAGTTTTCTGGTGGCATCTTTAGGATTCTCTATGTATAGTACCATGTCAAACAGTGACAACTTTAATTCTTCTTTTCCAATTTGTATTCCTTTTATTTCTTTTTCTTCTCTGATTGCCATGGCTAGGACTTCCAAAACTATGTTGAATAATAGTGGTGAGAGTGGACATCCTTGTCTTGTTCCTGATCTTAGAGGAAATGCTTTCAGTTTTTCACCCTTGAGAATGATGTTTGCTGTGAGTTTGTCATATATAGCCTTTATTATGCTGAGTTAGGTTCCCTCTATGCCCACTTTCTGGAGAGTTTTTATCATAAATCAGTGTTGAATTTTGTCAAAAGCTTTTTCTCCATCTACTGAGATGATCATATGGTTTTTCTTCTTCAGTTTGTTAATATGATATATCACATTGATTGATTTGCATATATTGAAGAATCCTTGCATTCCTGGGATAAATCCCAGTTGATCATGGTGTATGATCCTTCTAGTGTGTTGTCGGATTCTGCTTGCTAGTATTTTGTTGAGGATTTTTGAGTCTATATTCATCAGTGATATTGGTCTGTAATTTTCTTCTTTTGTAGTATCTTTGTCTGGTTTAGGTATCAGGGTGACGGTGGCCTTGTAGAATGAGTTTGGGAGTGTTCCTTCCTCTGCAAGTTTTTGGAAGAGTTTGAGAAGGATGGGTGTTAGCTCTTCTCTAAATGTTTCATAGAATTCACCAGTGAAGCCATCTGGTCCTGGACTTCTGTTTGCAGGAAGGTTTTTAACCACAGGTTCAATTTCATTACTTGTGATTGGTCTGTTCATGTTTTCTATTTCATCCTGGTTCAGTCTTGGCAGGTTATAGCTTTCTAAGAATTTGTCCATTTCTTCCAGGTTGTCCATTTTATTGGCATAGAGTTGCTTGTAGTAGTCTCTTAGGATGCTTTGTATTTGTGCGGTGTCTGTTGTAACTTCTGTTTCATTTCTAATTTTATTGATTTGAGTCCTTTCCCTCTTTTTCTTGATGAGTCTGGCTAATGGTTTATCAATTTTGTTTATCTTCTCAAGGAGCCAGGTTTTAGTTTTATGATCTTTGCTATTTTCTTTGTTTCTATTTCATTTATTTCTGCTCTGATCTTTATGGTTTCTTTCCTTCTACTAACTTTGGGTTTTGTTTGTTCTACCTTCTATAGTTCCATTAGGTGTAAGGTTAGATTGTTTATTTGAAATTTTTCTTGTTTCTTGAGATAGGATTGTATTGCTATAAACTTCCTTCTTAGAATGGCTTTTGCTGCATCCCAGAGGTTTTGGATCATCGTGTTTTCATTGTCATTTGTCTCTAGGTATTTTTTGATTTCTCTTTGATTTCTTCAGTGATCGCTTGGCTATTTAGTAATGTATTGTTTAGCCTCCATGCGTTTGTGGTTTTTTTACTCTTTTCCCCCTGTAATTGATTTCTAATCTCATAGCATTGTGGTGGGAAAAGACGCTTGATATGATTTCAATTTTCTTAAATTTACTGAGGCTTGATTTGTGACCCAAGATGTGATCTATTCTGGAGAACGTTCCATGTGCACTTGAGAAGAAAATGTAATCTGTTGTTTTCAGATGGAATGTCCTATAAATATCAATTAAATCTATCTGGTCTATTGTGTCATTTAAAGCTTGTGTTTCCTTATTAATTTTCTGTCTGGATGATCTGTCCATTGGTGCAAGTGAGGTGTTAAAGTTCCCCACTGTTGTGTTACTGTCCATTTCCTCCTTCATAGCTGTTAGCATTTGCCTTATGTACTGAGGTGCTCCTATGTTGGGTGCATATGTATTTATAATTGTTATATCTTCTTCTTGGATTGATCCCTTGATCATTACGTAGTGTCCTTCCTTGTCTCTTGTAACATTCTTTATTTTAATGTCTATTTTATCTGATATGCGAATTGCTACTCCAGCTTTCTTTTGATTTCCATTTGCATGGAATATGTTTTTCCATCCCCTCACTTTCAGTCTGTATGTGTCCTTAGGTTTGAAGTGGGTGTCTTGTAGACAGCATATATATGGGTTTTGTTTTTATATCCATTCAGCAAGCCTGTGTCTTTTGGTTGAAGCATTTAATCCGTTTACATTTAAGGTAATTATCGATATGTATGTTCCTATTACCATTTTCTTAATTGTTTTGGGTTTGTTTTTGTAGGTCTTTTTCTTTTCTTGTGTTTCCTGCCTAGAGAAGTTCCTTTAGCATTTGTTGTAGAGCTAGTTTGGTGGTGCTGAATTCTCTTAGCTTTTGCTTGTCTGTAAAGCTTTTGATTTCTCTGTCAAATCTGAATGAGATCCTTGCTGGGTAGAGTGATCTTGGTTGTAGTTTCTTCCCTTTCATCACTTTAAATATATTGTGCCAGTCCCTTCTGGCTTGTAGAGTTTCTGTTGAGAAATCAATCAGCTGTTAATCTTATGGGAGTTCCCTTGCATGTTATTTGTTGTTTTTCCCTTGTTGCTTTTAATAATTTTTCTTTGTCTTTAATTTTTGTCAGTTTGATTACTATGTGTCTCAGCATGTTTCTCCTTGGGTTTATCCTGCCTGGGACTCTGTGCTTCCTGTACTTGAGTGGCTATTGCTTTTCCCATGTCAGGGAAATTTTCTACTATAATCTCTAAATGTTTTCTGGGGTCGTTTCTCTCTGTCTTCTCCTCTGGGACCCCTATAATGCGAATGTCACTGTGTTTAATGTTATCCTAGAGATCTCTTAGGCTGTCTTCATTTCTTTTCTTTCTTTTTTCTTTATTCTGTTCTGTGACAGTGAATTCCATCATTCTGAATTCCAGGTCAGTTATCCGTTCTTCTGCCTCAGTTATTCTGCTATTGATTACTTCTAGTGTATTTTTTATTTCAGTCACTGTATTATTCATCTGTGTTTGTTTGTCCTTTAATTCTTCTAGGTGTTTGTTCTTTAATTCTTGTAGGTCTTTGTTCACCATTTCTTGCATCTTCTCAATCTTTGCCTCCATTTTTTTTCTGAGGTCCTGGATCGTTTTCACTATCATTATTCTGACTTCTTTTTCTGGAAGGTTGCCTATCTCCACTTCATTTAGTTGTTTTTCTGGGGTTATATCTTGTTCCTTCATCTTGTACATAGCCCTCTGCCTTTTCATTTTGTCTCTCTTTCTGTGAATGTGGTTTTCATTCCACAGGCTGCAGGATTGTAGTTCTTCTTGCTTCTGCTATTTGCCCTGTGGTGGATGAGGCTGTCTAAGAGGCTTATGCAAGCTTCCTGATGGGAGGGACTGGTGGTGGGTAGAGCTGGGTGTTGCTCTGGTGGGCAGAGCTCAGTAAAACTTTAATCTGCTTATCTGCTGATGGGTGGCACTGGGTTCCCTCCCTGTTGGTTGTTTGTCCTGAGGTGACCCAACACTGGAGCCTACCCAGTCTCTTTGGTGGGGCAAATGGCAGACTCTGGGAGGGCTCACGCCAAGGAGTACTTCCCAGAACTTCTGCTGCCAGTGTCCTTGTCCCCATGGTGAGCCACAGCCACCCCCTGCCTCTGCAGGAGACCCTCCAACACTAGCAGGTAGGTCTGGTTCAGTCTCCCCTGGGGTCACTGCTCCTTCCCCTAGGTCCTGATGCCCACACTACTTTGTGTGTGCCCTCCAAGAGTGGAGTCTCTGTTTCCCCCAGTCCTGTCGAAGTCCTGCAATCAAATCCCACTAGCCTTCAAAGTCTGATTCTCTAGGAATTCCTCCTCCCATTGCCGGACCCCCAGGTTGGGAAGCCTAATGTGGGGCTCAGAACCTTCACTCCAGTGGGTGGATTTCTGTGGTATAATTGTTCTCCAATCTGTGAGTCACCCACCCAGCGGTTACAGGATTTGATTTTATTGTGATTGTGCCCCTCCTACCGTCTCATTGTGGCTTCTCCTTTGTCTTTGGATGTGGTGTATCTTTTTTGGTAGTTCCAGTGTCTTCCTGTCAATGATTGTTGAGCCGTTGTGATTTCGGTGCCCTCGTAGAGGAAGTGAGCGCACGTCCTTGTACTCTGCTATCTTGAACCAATCTCCTCAATGCATTTTTTTTTATTAACTAAAGTCCATTTTTTTATTCAGACTTCCTCAGTTTTTCCCTAATGTCCTTTTTCTGTTCCAAGATCCCAGTTAGGATCCCATGTGACATTTTGTTGTCATGTCCCCTCATGCTCCTCTTGGTTGTGACAGTTTCTCAGACTTTATGACTTTCACAGTCTGGGGAGTGCTTGTCAGGTACTCGTCAGGTAGAGTGTCCCTCAGTTTGTGTGTGTCTGGTGTTTTTTGCATGATTAGAGTGGAGTTGCGGGTTTTTCAGAGGAGGACTACAGAGGAAAGTGCCATTTGCATGACATCATATGAGGGGGTTTGTTAAAGAAAAATTCAATGACACCTGTTAGAGATGGTCAGGCAGACTTTATTCAAAAATCATCTCGATAGGTATGATTTTGCACCAGGGGAGAGGGTTTTTGGGATTTTGCACCAGGGGAGAGGGTAGGCTCAACTCCGACTGCAGCTGGATATGTGGGTGTTTATAGACAAGGAGCAGGGTGGGGGTCTGGGGTGGGAAATGACTAAGAGGAAACATCAGGGAGATTCCGGCCAAACCGACCTCACAAGATTCTTGCTGAAGACAGGCCAGGGTGATCGGATGTCACCTGGGGGCTGGTGGAGGATGAGGAATGACCAGATAGCACGGTGGGGATGAGGGTGGTTCTCGTTAAACTGAAATGAGATTTTACAAGGAAGGGCCCAGATGGGCCTGGGGAGAAGATTCAGGAACCTGAGTGAAGTTTGATCAGGCGGAGAATCTTTGTCGGCACAGGCTCTGGACATGACCGTTGACCCTGATCACCGGCTGAGGTCATGCTGGCCACTCTCGTGAGATTACCGCTCCACCGCCCTCCCCAGCACAGTCTGCTCTTTGGAGGGGAGTCTCTGTGCACAGCCCACAAGAGGACGAGTGGGTGCTTATGTGTCACCTCCTTGGGAGTGGAGCAAGTGCATAAGTTTTTTTGGAGTTTTTCTGCCCAGAAATTTGTCTGTTAGGCCCTTTTTATACACCACCTTATCTCCTGTCATTGTCACAGTTGTGAGGTTGATATTATCTCCCATTTTCCAGATGTGGAAACAGAGACTCAGTGAAGTTGACCTACCTCCCCAGGCTCACCCAGATTTTAAGTGGCAGGCTGGGAGCTTGAATTTGAGTGTTCTCAGAGCCAGCTCTCTTAAGTACTCAGTTCTCTGTCTGCATGGCCATTTAGTTACTCCACTGAAGCTATGTCATCAAGAATTAACTTATTCCCTGGGCCGCTTAAGCCCTTCTCTTAGGCAGGGTAAGGCTCATGGGGTCGGTGGAGGACGTTCTTTAGCTCTGTGTGGTCAGCCCGCTCGTTAAGTCCACTCTGAGGACTTCAGGAACCAAATCCTATACCATACGGTCAAAGTTGGACTAGGCTCAAACTAGATTTCCATATGGGGCACATTCTGTTATGCAAGGAAGGCTGTGTTCTTCCTATCATCTATCTATCTATCTTACTGAAGAAAAAGAAAAAAAGCTCCTTTTTGGTTAATTGGCATGATTTAAAGAAAGGTTGGGCTTCCCTGGTGGCGCAGTGGTTGAGAGTCCGCCTGCCGATGCAGGGGACACGGATTCGTGCCCGGGTCCGGGAGGATCCCACATGCCGTGGAGCGGCTGGGCCCGTGAGCCACGGCCGCTGAGCCTGCACGTCCGATGCCTGTGCTCCGCAACGGGAGAGGCCACAACAGTGAGAGGCCTGCATACTGCAAAAAAAATAATAATAATAAAATAAAAATAAATAAAGAAGAAAGGTTAATATCTATTCAGGTTAATATTTATTCATTCTTAGCAGCACTGGGTCCATCCTTGATTTCAGTTGAGCGAGGTTGTTTCGTGATAACAGGTATTGTGCTGTCACTCTGGGAAAGCCAGTGGGGAGCTGAGAGTGATTTCACGGGTCACTGGCAGCTCGAGCCTGTAGTCAGTAGTCAGAACGAGTGGACTGCACGTTGGTCTTTCTGATCTCTACATAACATGCAGAACAGGTCTGTATAATGGGCCGTTTGTTTCGTGGATGGTCAGTTTTTTCTCTCCCCGCCGGTTCAGAGTGTTTAGGATATGTCGGTGCAAAGGACATCGTGCTGAAAATACGGCGGCCACGCTCTTTCGCGTTTTTGAAGAAACAGCTCCAATTGCAATTCGTTTCACTATGACCCTGGCTAAATCTAACTGACAGGTGCTGCAAAGTGTTTAGCTGGACGACAAACCCAACTGAGATCAAAGGACTCCCCTCCCCCGCCCCTGCTCCAACAGTTTAGAGCAGTTAAGCTGCTTTGGGCACCTGACAGCCAGCATCGTCCCCTGGCGGGGGTGTGCTCTGTAAAGGAGAGCAGAAAGCAAAGTGGTGTGAATGACTCAAAAAGTGTCAGCTGCTGGTTGGAACGTGTGAGTCACAGAGCGGGAAGGTCCCTCCCATTTGCTTCTGGCTTGTTAACCCCCGGACACGATCATATTAGTCAGTGCTTAAATCAGAAAGTCAGAAAGCTACATGATTTTTGCGATGAGTTCAGGAGGTGGGCTGAGGTCCATGGTGAGGGGACAACACTGCTTCTGGAGGAGCCCACACTCTAGTTTCTGTTGCTTGTTTCATTTTTAAGTTGGAAGTTGAGGAGAAGGATGCACTGTTGCTTGGCCAGCAGCCTCCAGTGTCTGGGTGCCATTCAAGGAGGGTAACTGGGTCCCCGCCTGCACTCTGTCTGTCTTGGTCGGCGTGCGATGGGGGGTACGGAGCTCCCGCCGTGGGAGGAGTTACTGGTGGGCGTGCACAGCACTGGCAGGACCCGGATGGAGGCCCAGGGGACGTCGCTACGGCAGGGGAGGGGTGGGGTCTCCACGCTGCTGTGCTGGGGGCCTCCGCTCCCTCGGCCTCCCAGTCTGCAGGGCAAGGGGGGCTGCATCTCGGGAGCACCTTGCGTCCTATGGCTGCCCGCCCACCGGAGGAGGCCTCACCTCCTCTGCCATGTGTCCAGTCTCACCCATTGTGCTTCCTGATAGCAGCCGGGGACGGAGCCTCAGGGGTCCTGGCTTCTCCGTGGTGCAGAGGCCTCCCTGCGAGGAGCTAGTGGTGCCCAGTTAGCAGCAGAAGTCGCAGTGCAGTGTCCACCAGGCGTCACACCTGCAGCCCTGACAGCGGGGCTTCCGGGGGACATGTATGGGGTGGGGATGACGGCGGGATTTCCGAGCCAGTCCTCGGCGTGTAAGGTTGGAGGCTGGGTCCCCAGGCCCTCCATCCAGGCTCAGGTGAGAGCTTCTGCAGACTGCCCACCCTCCCGGGGTGTGTTAGCCGTCACGATTAGGGCCAGGATGGAAATGGCAACCAAGAGGCAGGCTGGCGGGTTAGGGGTCAGGGAGAAGGTAAGCAGGAGAGGAAGCCATCTCCCACCTTGGTCCTGAAATCTGAGCCTCTAGGAAGTGGCTCTCAACAGGGGTGATTTTGCCCCCATAGGGGATATTTGGCAACGTCTGGACACATTTTCGGTTGTCATACCTGGGAGGGAGGAGGGGTATGGTAGCTACTGGCATCTAGTGGGTAGAGCCCAGTGCTAATCGTCCCACACTGCACAGAACAGCCCTACAACAAAGAATAATCCGGCCCCAGGTGTCAGTAGTGCCAAGGTTGACACCCTGCTCTAAGGGACTAAAGAGTCGAGGGGGGGAGGGTGGCGTGTCATTTCACTCGAGGACTTAATAGATGTGGCCAGAGGGCTTCGGGCAGCATGGGCATTTGACCCCAGAGCTCTTTATGTGGCACAAGAGTCGTTTGAGGATCTTTCTCTGGGTGAGCCAGGAGCATCCTGGGAACACTGCTTGTTACGTGATGTTCTCCTTATTCACCGCTATCCAAGCGTGCGTGGGCTTTTTGAAAACCCTCTGGGAGTGAGCAGAAAATCAGGCCCTTTTTTGGAAGTGCGAGACGATAAAGGGGAGAAATCTATATTCTGAAATGAATATTCTTACCTGCTCGGGTTTATGGATAAGGGTCTGGGTAGCAATACTCCCTGGGTTCCCTGCCTCTGTGTGTGTGTGTGTGTGTGTGTGTGTGTGTGTGTGTGTGTGTGTGTGTGTGTGTGTGTGTGTGTGTGTGTGTGTGAGAGAGAGAGAGAGAGAGAGAGAGAGAGAGAGAGAGAGAGAGAGAGAGAGAGAGAGAGAGAGCCTCTGAGCGGTGATAGGGTGGCAGTGTGCACTGGCATATCCTGTTGTTATGATGATGAGGTACAGACTTTCTCCTCCCTGAGGCTCTGGAGTTCTGGGAAATGGCTCTGAGGTTCATCTTCTGTTTTGCATCGGCGTCTCCTGCTGGGCGCCGACAGCATGCAGGGCCTCCCCACTGACCAGCCAGCGTCTGCGTCAGGCCAGCTCGGGTTTGCCCACGCCACCCCCGCAGTGTCCCTGCTCCCCACATTCCCTCCTCAACAGGTTGATGGGACAGCTGGACTTGCAAGTGGCTTGGCAGGAGGGAATAATGAACCAGAGGCAGCAACGGCATGGCTGGGGCAGGGCCCTCTGTCTTCTCGTTTCCTGGACTCCTGGGAATTATTTTTTGCGGCCTGAGAGGCAAACACACCCCCCAGAGCGGTGCACCAGGCCACGTTTCCCTCCGTCTGTGTAGGAAGGCCGCTGGAATGCCCGCTCTTTGTGGAGTGTGCTCCATACATGTGTGCATTTCTCTTTGCAGGGCACGTCACCATCACCAACTACTTGTTGAACTATTTCCCCGGTCTTGACCTTGAAAGGAGGAACGTGTTTGGCTTCACGGCCCTGATGAAAGCCGCCATGCAGGGCCGAACGGAGTGCATCCGAGCCCTGATGCTAGCAGGTACGTCCCCACCTGTCCCATGCAGTCCCAGGGTCCCGGGAAATGCTGAGTTGGCTCTTTTAAAGATACGTGTTGAAGGAATGAAACCCCCCCAGAGAAACCAAGCCTAGTGGATGCAGCAAAGAAACGTTTCTTTGTTGAGATGTATGGCTGTCATCATCGGAGTTGAAACTAAAACAAAAGCTCCGGCCCGCTCGCGGCGCGCATGCTCCGTGCGGGGCTGCTCCAGCTACACGGGGTAATGAGCGCGGGGCGGAGGGGGCTGGCCGAGCCGCGCTTGCTGGGGCCCGGGGCTTGGCGGCGGCCCTGGGGCGCTGTGCGCGGCTGCGGAAGGGGCGGCGGCGAAGGTGGTGGTGGCCAGCACTGTGCGCGCCAGTGTGGCTCTCTCGCCCGACGCGCGCGCCCGGTCTGTCCCCAGGGCCCTCTGGAGGTGACTCGGGTGGGCCGGGCCGGGCAGGGCGGCGTTGCCGGTTGGGAGGGCGGAGATGAGGCGATGAGGAGACAAGCCGCCGCCGCTCTCTGCCTGCCGCCGCCGTAGCGGAAGTTCGAGCAGGAGAGAGGCCAGCTGTACCCCTGCCGGGTTGCGAACCCAGAGGAGAAGGAGCCGCCCGAGAAGCAGGCCAGCGCCGCGGGGAAAGGAGGCCGCCCGGGTTCACGGGCTGCAGCGCTTCCTCTGCGGACGCCGCACTAGGCGACGCCGCAGAGCCGAGGAAGCCGCCCCCGGAGCCCCCGCCCGCCCGCCCGCCCGCCGGCGCCGTCTCCGCGCCAACTCGGCCGTAGCCGCGGCCCGGGCAGGAGGCGGCGGCGGCCGGCGAGGCGAGGCGGCCCACGCCCTGCCTGTCAGGCCACCGGCCCGGCCCGTTTCGGCCCGCGGGCCGCCCCCGCTACGGAGGCGCTGCCGCCGGGGCCATGCCGCAGGCGCCGCAGCCGTACGAGTTCGTCAGCGAGGAGAACAGTCCGAAATGGCGGGGACTGTTGGTCTCGGCCCTGCGGAAGGTTCAGGAGCAAGTACATCCCAATCTCTCAGCTAATGAAGAGTCTCTCTATTATATTGAAGAGCTGATTTTTCAGCTGGTTAATAAATCATGCATGGCCCAACCAAGGACTGTTGAAGATGTGGAGGAACGAGTTCAAAAGACCTTCCCTCATCCAATGGATAAATGGGCTATTGCCGATGCATAGTCTGCCATAGAGAAACGAAAACGAAGAAATCCTCTTACTGCCTGTGGACAAAATCCATCCTTCATTGAAGGAAGTTTTAGGGTACGAAGTGGACTACCATGTGTCCCTGTATATTGTGGCTGTACTAGAGTATATCTCAGCTGATATTTTGAAATTGGCTGATAATTATGTATTTAATATCCGACATTATGAAATATCCCAACAGGACATTAAAGTGTCAATGTGTGCAGATAAGGGTTTTTTTGTTTGTTTTTTTTTGGCGGTACGCAGGCCTCTCAGTGTTGTGGCCTCTACCGTTGCGGAGCACAGGCTCTGGACGCGCAGGCTCAGCCGCCATGGCTCACGGGCCGAGCCGCTATACGGCATGTGGGATCCTCCCTGACCGGGGCACGAACCCGTGTCCCCTGCATCAGCAGGCGGACTCTCAACCACTGCGCCACCAGGGAAGCCCTGCAGGTAAGGTTTTGATGGACATGTTTGATCAGGATGACATAGGCTTGGTTTCTCTTTGTGAAGATGAACCTAGTTCTTCAGGTGAATTAAACTACTATGACCTTGTCAGAACTGAAATTGGCAGAAGAAAGACAGTATCTACGGGAACTAAATATGATCATAAAAGTGTTTTGAGAAGCTTTTATTTCTGACAGAAAGCTGTCTAAACTTTCTGATATTGAAAAGATTTTCAGTAACATTTTAGCTATACATGAATTGACTGTGAAACTTTTAGGTTTAATTGAAGACACAGTTGAAATGACTGATGAAAGCAGCCCTCATCCCTTAGCTGGAAGCTGTTTTGAAGATCTGGCAGAGGAACAAGCATTTGATCCTTATGAAACATTATCACAGGATATTCTTTCACCAAAATTTAATGAACATTTCAGTAAGTTGATGGCCAGACCTGCAGTGGCTCTACACTTCCAGTCCATTGCTGATGGTTTTAAAGAGTTCGTTATGTCCTTCCACGCCTTATGCTGGTGCCAGTATATCATTGTTGGCACTATTTTGAATTATGAAAGCAATTGAAAGTATGTAGTGAAGAGCATGAAGACAGAGAATGTTTGAACCAAGCTGTTACTGCTCTCATGAATCTCCAAGGTAGTGTAGACCGAATTTACAAGCAGTATTCACCTAGACGCTGACCTGGGGATCCTGTTTGCCCTTTTTATAATCGTCAATTAAGAAGCAAGCACCTGGCTATTAAAGAAATGAATGAAATTCAGAAAAACATAGATGGATGGGAAGGCAAAGATATTGGACAGTGTTGTAATGAATTTATTATGGAAGGCCCATCGACAAGAATTGGTGCTAAACATGAACGGCATACTTTTCTCTTTGATGGCTTAATGATTAGCCACAAACCCAGTCACAGCCAGTCACACCTTCCAGGATACAGTAGTACAGAATACAGATTAAAAGAAAAATTTGTCATGAGGAAAATACAAATATTATGATAAAGAAGATACTTGTGAGTGCAAACATGCTTTTGAATTAGTATCCAAAGATGAAAACAGCATATTTGCTGCTAAGTTTGCTGAAGAGAAAAATAATTGGATGGCAGCACTTATTTCTCTTCATTATCATAGTACTCTACATCGAATGCTAGATTCAGTATTATTATTATTTTTTTTTTGCGGTACGCGGGCCTCTCACTGCTGTGGCCTCTCCCGTTGCAGAGCACAGGCTCCGGACGCGCAGGCTCAGCAGCCATGGCCCACGGGCCCAGCTGCTCTGTGGCATGTGGGATCTTCCCAGACCGGGGCACGAACCCGTGTCCCCTGCATCGGCGGGAGGACTCTCAACCACTGCGCCACCAGGGAAGCCCTAGATTCAGTATTATTGAAGGAAGAAAATGAGCAACCACTTAGATTACCGAGTCCTGAAGTGTATTGTTTTGTGGTAAAAGACTCTGAGGAAAACATTGTTTTTGAAGACAACTTGCAAAGTAGAAGTGGACTCCCCATTATTAAAGGAGGAACTGTGGTGAAACTAATTGAAAGGTTAACACATCACATGTATGCAGATCCCAATTTTGTTCGCACTTTTCTTACTATGTATCATTCATTTTGTAAACCACAGGAATTGCTAAGCTTACTGATTGAACGATTTGAAATTCCAGAGCCAGAACCTAGTGAAGCAGATAAATTGGCAGTAGAGAAAGGTGAGCAGCCAATCAGTGCAGACCTTAAAAGGTTTCGCAAGGAATACGTCCAGCCAGTACAACTTAGGATCTTAAATGTGTTTCGGCACAGGGTTGAACACCATTTTTATGACTTTGAAAGAGACTTGGAGTTGCTTGAAAGACTAGAATCCTTCATTTCAAGTGTAAGAGGGAAAGCTATGAAGAAATGGGTAGAGTCAGTTGCTAAGATCATCAAGAGGAAGAAACAAGCTCAGGCAAATGGAATAAGCCATAATATTACCTTTGGAATTCCACCTCCACCAATTGAATGGCATATCAGCAGACCAGGACAGTTTGAAACATTTGATCTCATGACACTTCATCCAATACAAATTGCACATCAGCTGATACTTCTGGAATCTGATCTCTACAGGAAAGTTCAACCTTCTGAACTTGTAGGGAGTGTATGGACCAAAGAAGATAAAGAAATAAATTCTCCAAATTTATTAAAAATGATTCACCACACCACAAATCTCACTCTCTGGTTTGAAAAGTACATTGTGGAAGCAGAAAATTTTGAGGAACGGGTGGCAGTACTAAGTAGAATTATAGAAATTCTGCAAGCTTTTCAAGATTTGAATAATTTCAGTGGTGTATTAGAGATCGTCAGTGCAATAAATTCAGTATCAGTCTGTAGACTAGATCATACCTTTGAGGAAGAAAAAGGAAAATTTTGGATGAAGCTGTGGAATTAAGTCAAGATCATTTTAAAAAATATCTAGTGAAACTTAAGTCAATCAGTCCACCTTGTGTGTCTTTTTTTGGAATATATTTAACAAATATTCTGAAGACTGAAGAAGGGAATAATGATTTTTTAAAAAAGAAAGGGAAAGATTTAATCAATTTCAGTAAGAGGAAAAAAGTAGCTGAAATTACTGGAGAAATTCAGCAATATCAGAATCAGCCTTACTGTTTACGGATAGAACCAGAAATGAGGAGGTTCTTTGAAAACCTTAACCCCATGGGAAATGCTTCTGAAAACGAGTTTACAGATTATTTGTTCAACAAGTCACTAGAAATTGAACCCCGAAACTGCAAACAGCCACCTTGATTTCCTAGGAGATCAACTTTCTCTTTAAAATCTCCTGGAATAAGGACTACTACAGGCCGACATGGCTCTACCTCAGGTACTTTACGAGGTCATCCAACACCATTAGAAAGAGAACCACGTAAAATAAGCTTTAGTCGGATTGCTGAAACAGAGCTTGAATCAACAGTGTCAGCACCAACCTCTCCGAATACACCATCTACTCCACCAGTATCTGCTTCTTCACACCTTAGTGTGTTCTTAGATGTGGATCTCAACAGTTCCTGTGGAAGCAATAGCATCTTTGCTCCAGTCCTCTTGCCTCATTCAAAGTCTTTCTTTAGTTCGTGTGGTAGTTTACATAAACTAAGTGAAGGGCCACTGATTCCTCCTCCACTTCCTCCTCGAAAAAAATTTGATCATGATGCTTCAAATTCCAAGGGGACTATGAAATCTGATGATGACCCCCCTGCTCTTCTGCCAAGACAGCCTCCTCCTCCAAAGGTAAAACCCAGAGTTCCTGCTCCTTCTGGTGCATTTGATGGGCCTCTGCATAGTCCACCACCGCCGCCGCCGAGAGATCCTCTTCCCGATACCCCTCCACCAGTTCCCCTTTGGCCTCCAGAACGCTTCATAAACTGTCCATTTACTCTTCAGCCACCTGCACTGGGACATCTTCATAGAGACCCAGACTGGTTCAGAGACGTTAGTACATGTCCCAATTCTCCAAACACTCCTCCTAGCACACCCTCTCCAAGGGTACCACATCGATGCTATGTTCTCAGTTCTAGTTAAAATAATCTTGCTCATCCTCAAGCGCCCCCTGTTCCACCAAGGCAGAATTCAAGCCCTCACCTGCCAAAACTGCCACCAAAGACTTACAAACGGGAGCTTTCGCACCCCCCATTGTGTAGACTGCCTTTGCTAGAAAATGCAGAAACTCCTCAATGACCCTAGCCATATGTAGTCATTGACACTGGAATGGTATTTGTACAGTTTTTTTTTAAATTTATTCAAAAAAGGCCTAGTATTTTAGTACTTTTAAAAAATAATGTTCTTACAAAAATGCTACTGATCAAATAAGCTTTTAAAGATTGGAAAAATAAAAATGCAGAAGTCCTTTACCATTATCCTCAGGTGATCAGTAGCATTGCCTTGTCTTGGATCCTCAGTGCTGCCCAAAGGCCAGTATAAAGAATTTATATTTGCACTGTAGACGCTGCTAAAATATGGTTTAAAGTGACATTGATGGCACTGAAAGTGGATAGTGCATTTGTGGAATTTTTCAAATTTGAGTGACAGATGACTTTTTAAGGCAGTGAATTTATACACATATAGGGGGTGTGTGGTGATACTGAGTTTTAAGCCTCTTTGACCATCTTCTAGTTTTTACGTCTAGTTTTTACATTTCGGAAGATCGTGAATAACACCCAGTGCTCTTAAACTCTTTAATGCCATGTCTTAAAAGCCAGAATTTGCTGCTGAAGACAAAAGTGAAAAATAGAACAAAAATAATAGAATGCACTGTGTTTATTGTTTTGTCGAAATGTAAACAGACTACCTAACCCAATCATAGAGGAGAAAAGGGCATATATCTTATACAGATGTGCCTTTTTGCAGACTATGGTGTCTTTAGCTAACGAGTTGCCTATTGTTTTGGAAAACAAAGTTAATATGCCATACATGTACAGTTTTGTTTATATTGTACATTTAAAGATAATGCTAATAACCTATATAAATTTATGTGACTCAAGGCCTGTAATACGGTCTGCTACTTTACTAATTCATAAAGCTGGAGGATAAGTTTCTTATGGCATAGGAACCAACTGCATTGCCTTCAAAACCAAGTAACTTTCTCTATAAATCTTGCATTAACTAAAAATTTTTAAAGTATTTTTTTAGGTTGGTAATATTTAAACCAGCAGACACTTAAAGCTTTATTAAACTTTTTAATCAGAGACGTGATTAAAACTTTTATTTGCCATTTGTACTCCTTCATTCTAAGTGATGAAAAAGCGTGTTTTCCTCTCAGTGCCGTAGCAGCAGTTGTAAAGTAGCCCAAAGCCACATTGTTTATTTACTGGTCTGTGGCCTTTTACTGTGCTTTGTATCAGAGTTCCTAACAAGATTAATAAATCACCCCAGTCTTAATTTTTAAAAGAAAAAAAAAAAAAAAGCTCCTGCTTTCAGGGTGGGTTGGGAGGTCACAGCACTGGTCACCCCGTAGGCCAGCCCTCCTGTTTCCTCACCCCCTAGCCTCATCCTGCCTGCATTTTTCTTCACAAACGTGTGCTCTGGTCTTGATGCCGGTAAGATGGTCCTATTGAAGGTGGGCAAAGGGATGGCAGGGTCTACCCAGGAGCCATCCCAGGTGTCTGCTTGCTGGTGGGTGGAGTCACGTGGTCCTATGATGTTGTAACTGAGCAAGGGCTCGTGTGCCTGCAGTGCAGAAAGCCGTACTCTGACGGTGGTTGTTCACAGCAAAGTAAGGGTTTATTTGCAGGGCGCCAAGCAAGGAGTACCGGCAGCTTAGGCTCAGAAGAGCCGAACCTCCCGATGGCTTTTAGGCAACGGTTTTTAAAGATGGTGTTAGGAGAGAGGGTCATAGATTGCCTGACCAGCTTGTTGACCTTCTGATCAGCTGGTGGTGAGGTAACGGGGTGATGCTTCCGGAGTCTCAACCATCAACCTTTGGGTTCCAGCCGGTCTGGGATCTAGTGCTTGTGGTCAGCATAGAGTCACCATCCTCCACTGGGAGGGGGTCTTAGTTTCTGCAGAACAACTCAAAGATATGCACCAGATTGTCACCTATATCCCTTCAGGAGGAACTCGGAGTCCTGTGACTCTGTTGTCCTGGTCATTAACTGCTTAAGTCTGCTCTTTGGAACCCGAGGAAGGCCTAGGAGACTAAAGCCTTTTTCTACAAACAAGAAACAGGGGACACAGATGGGCTTTTGCACCCGGGAAGACCTCACAGGGTCCTGCTCGGTTTCAATCCCCCCTTTTCTTTGATTTGCATCAATCCTGAGGAGAACAGGAGTGGGACAAGAAAGGGATTAAAGTTTTGGGTAGAGAGGTTCATCATAAATTGCGGGAGTGGGACTGGGTTTTAGGGGTCTTGGTTTCTGTGTGGGGCAGTTTCTTTCTGCCTGGCATCACAGTGGAATGTTCTCAGGCTGGGCCAGCACGGCAGGCCCCCCTTTGCCCTTTTGGCCTCATCATCTTGAGGGAAGCCCCTCCTCTGAGCCTCTCTGTCCTCATCTGTGAAATGGGAGTAATGACTTCTTCCCCACCTCCCTGAGGATGAAATACAATCACTTTGTAAACTCTCTGGGGCTATACATATTTAAGGAATGACTGAGCTGAATTCCTTGCGACTAATCTCTAGCTGTTTTCCCCCTCACTCTAAAATGGAATTGATGATCATTGTTAGGGCACCACCTCACTGGGTTATTCTGGCAATAAAATGAGAAAATGTGTGTGAAGCACACACCCAGGGTCAGGCGCAGAGGGAGCATCTCAAGCAGGGGGAGATGCTGTTGTCGCCATTATTTGATTTCATTATCTTAGTTTATTTTGTTTCTGTTCTTGGCACTGGGTTCAGCCGGTCTTGCTTGGCCCTACGAGCTCCCAGAGAGGCGGCATCCCCTCCAGTCTCAGTATCTTGAGGACCACGTTAAAATTCTTCCAGGCATCAGCCTGGGCTAGTAGCTCTGTGTAGACAACTTGCTTCTTTTTGTAAATAAACCTTCATTTGGGGATAATTTTAGGTGTATGGAAAAGCGACAGAGATAGTAGAGAGAGCACCCACAGAGCCCCGACTCAGCACCGCCCTCCCTCCCCTGACCATGTTAGCATCTTACCGAGAGCCAGAAACTGCACAACACAAGTCACTAAAGTCCAGACTTTATCCAGATGTCACCAGTTCTTCCACAGATGGCCCCTTTCTGTTCCAGCATCCCAGCCGGGCTCCCACACTGAGTTGTCACATGTCCCCAGTCTGTTCTGGTCCCCAGAAGTTGCTCAGTCTTCATGCCTTGTCCATGACTTGATCTTGACACTGCCCAATGAACACTGGTCCCCCAACCTGAGCCCATCTGTCTTTTTCCTTGTGATTAGATTGGGGTTACAGGATTTGTTACAAACCTACTTTGGATTGTTTTTTTCTCCTGCTTTAGCTGAAGTGTTTTAGGGGATGCTGTAAGAAAAATAAATTCAGTAAGCGAAGACAGAGGCTTCGAAGATGAAAACCTTCTTGGAATTAAAAAAGATCCTAATTAAAATTAATCTCATTGGTGGTTCTTTTGACTCAGTGACAGTTTCATTTTTTTAAAGTGAGGTAGCCGTTTCCACAGGGTTTATCAATGACATCAGGGAGGGACGGTTCCTCCTAATTTAATGGTGATTAGGATGCTTTTGTGTTTTGGGGGGAGCTTCGTCTGCTTTTACTGCTTCTGGATCTAGTTATAATTGAGTGTAAATTAGCAATTCACTTTTACAACCAAAACCTTTCGATGTCAATCGAGGCATTTTCCCCAATGAATTAATTTGAATTACAAACCCTCTTGTTTTCAGATTAATTGCCTTCTAATCAGTCTGGACCGTGCATGGGATTTGCTGTCATTTTTTCCCTGAGTCTGGTAGAGGTTTCAGGCATTTACAGATCACAGAACCTTTCAGATCTCGCGAGAGATGGGCCTGCTTGAGGGCAGTGTGTTCAATGCTCATGTGTTTTTTTTTCTTTTCCCTTAGTTATTTGGATAACAAATTTGGCATTAGGTTTTATATACCCTACCTTTCCTGTTCCTGTCAACGTGAGCACAACCCCATCAAAGTCTAGAATAATCCACACGAGTGCAGACCTCTCGTGCCTCTGTTCCTGAACTGTGACTGGTCAGAGCAGAATGGCCAATAGAACCAACTTGGAAATCAGGACCCCTGGTTTCAAATTCCAGCCCCACCATTCAGGCTCTCTATACCCAGGGCCAGCCACCTCCTGCTCTGGGCCCGTTTCTTCTGTAAAATTCGGTGAATGTCAGTAGTTACTGCAGGAGGTCATGATGTGTATTGAGTGAGTTCACACTTCACAGCTCTCAGGGGCTCGCCTGGCATGGAGGAAGCCATCAGTCATTGTTGGTTGTCATTGTTATTGGTGACTTTATGTGTTCACTAGTATGTGTTAAATGAATGAAAAACTATGGTATATTTTTCCCTTTGAAAATATCCTTGTGATCAGATACTTAAACTTTCTATGGAGGGTAACTCAGGTTTCTTAATCCTGGCACTGCTGATGTTTGGGGCCAGATAATTCTTCGTGGTCGGGCTGTCCTGTGGGTTGTTTAGCAGCATCCCTGGCCTCTGCACACTAGGTGACTGTAGCACCCCCCAGTTGTGATGATCAAAAATATCTCCAGTCATTGCCAGACGTCCCCTAGTGGGAAAGTGGCCTCTTGTTGAAAACCACTGATGTAACTAATGTAAATGGGAAATGAAGGGAAAAGTGAAAAGAAAATCTGACACCTTTTTCAGGGAGCTTTTGAGCTGCCCTCTAAGCCTTTTATTGTTTAACTTACAGAATATTTTCATTTTTTACTATTGCCACTAAGTTACCTTATACTTTTCCCCAGGAAAGTGGGTCACATTTTCTTCTTACAGATGAGTGTGTATGTTTTAAAAGAAAAAACAATACGTGATTGAATGCCTTTCCTGGGTTTGGTACATAGCAATAGGATACTTGTTGAAATGGTTAAACAATTTGCAACAGTATTTTAAAGTCTTCTTATTTCCATTTGAATTTATCAATATTAAGAAGAACTAAGCCTGTAAAGATCCTAAAATCTGGGTATTTCTTTTGGATTGATGTTTACAGAATCAGGTCATCCTGTGATCATTTTAAAAGCAAAAGGCACGAGCATTACTACATATTAATAGTTAGGATAAAACTGTGTATCTCATTCTCATTTTTTCAAGTGCCGTGTTCTTCTGAACCTGAGTGTCTTTCTGCACCTGGGTTGAATTTCCGAGTTGCAGTTTCATAATATTCAATAAGAACTATTTCCTTTTGGAAATAATGAATCATTGAATTGAATGCCCCCCTAGACTGTTTCGATTTTCCAGTAGTTCATAACCTGTAGGTGCATATCAGCTCTTATCTTACCTTGTTGGGCAGAACAAAATAGTGTCAGAATTACCAGAACTCAGGCTTTTAATAGAAATATAACCAAGTTCTCGGGCTTCCCTGGTGGTGCAGTGGTTAAGAATTCACCTGCCAATGCAGGGGACACGGGTTCGAGCCCTGGACCTGGAGGATCCCACATGCCGCGGAGCAACTAAGCCCGTGGGCCACAACTACTGAGCCTGTGCTCTAGAGCCCGCGAGCCACAACAACTGAGCCCACGTGCCACAACTACTGAAGCCCGTGCGCCTAGAGCCTGTGCTCTCCAACAAGAGAAGCCATCGCAAGGAGCAGCCCGCGCACCACAACGAAGAGTAGCCCCCGCTCGCCGCAACTAGAGAAAGCCCGCGCGCAGCAACGAAGACCCAGTGCAGCCAAGAATAAATAAATTAAATAAATAAATTAAAAATATATATATATATATAACCAAGTTCTGAACAGCTGATATATTGGCTCTTTGGTTTTTGGCATCCCGAGGAGTAACGTCAGCTCTGCTGATGAGATCCCAGGGGTTGGGGATAGGGCTGCAGAGCCTTGTTAATTCAGTGGAATATTAATGCCCCCAAGTGACAGGTGTATTTAATAAATGCTCTTAGAAGCCGTATGAGGGAAGCCGTGATTATCTCTGAAGAGAAGCAGAACCTGGTGGAGGTTGGCAGGTTCCAGACTGGCTTAAGAGAGCTGGCTTTCATACCTGAGGTGTTGGTGTCATTGCTGCGGCACTTGGGGAGCAAAAACAAGCAAACAGGAGCCTTGAATCTCCCTGGGATTCCGGGCAACAAAGCAGACGGAAAGGAAGGTGTAGGAGGCTCGTTTAATGAACAGAGAGCAGAGGCACTCCTGCTGTACATCGTGTGCTCATCCTTGTCTTAGGCAAGCCCTGACTATGTGTTTCTGGAAAGCCGAAGGATATGATATCACCAGGGAGGTTTCTTTCTGTTTATAGAGGAAAACATGAATTTTCTGTGACTAAGTTGGAATAGTGTCAAGTTATTAGGCAGAGAAAGGGCTAAAAATCAGGCATTTCATATCACCAAGGGCACCGTCTTAGCCTGGGCACCCACGAGAGCCAACCGTGGGGCAAGTTGTTCTGGAAAGTCACCCTTGGAAGCTGGTCAGGGATAAGGAAGCCAGATTGGGAAGACTGGAAAACCAACCAGTGTGAGCTCATCAGCTGGCTACCCTGCAGGCTGTGGGCTTGAGCCCTGCTGAGACCCTCTGAAAGACTGAAATGCCTGAGGGTAGGGTGGGATCACCCGCCCCACCCCCTTCAAGGGCTCTTCCCTGTGACCCTGCATCCTGAGTATACCCCAAGTGCCCAAGATACAGGCCACAGACAGCACAGGAGGAGGCCTGTAAGGACCAGTCCACAGTGGTCTTGTGGTGACTGTCACCGGCGGAAAAAGGCGATTCCCTCGGTTCTCGTCCTCTCGAAGAGAAAGAATCCAGTCCAGAGACATAGAGCAGTTTTAAGTAGCAAGAGTTTTTTATTAAGCAAAGCAAAAGTACACTCCAGAGAGAGAGAAGGGGCGCGGGGTTGTTTGGAAACTGGAAGCAGCCCTGCGGTAGGGCTGGGGTTGGTTTTTCAGAGTGGTGGAAATCCCCTGAGGTCCTGCATCATTTGACTGCCAAGCTGATCGACAGCTTTAGGTTATATAACTTCTTCCCTCTGCGCAGGCGCTTACCCACAGGCACCCGGGCAAAACCCACAGAAGGGTGATGGATGCAGAAACCGCAATGCTAATTTATTACAAACACGGCGTAATGAACCCCGGGTTACTCTGAGTCACCTTCTAGGTCTTGGGATGCCTGCACCAAGCTGCGCTGGTGGTTTTGTCTTGTTTGGTCTTGATAAGGCTGGAGACTTAACGGTCCTTGACCACAAAAGGGTGGCTCTCTGGGCATGTTCTAATCACCAGTGTCCAGATGGGGGAGGGAAAGATGACCCCGTCCAGGATGGGGCAGGGACCTGCTCATGTCTAACTATCTGACATGACCAGAAGGGTCTCTCGGCAGGAGGGGGACCAGATTGGGGCTCTCAAGGGTAGATAACATGGGGATGGGGGCTTATAGATAAGATAACATGGGGATGGGGGCTTATAGTTAAGATAACATGGCGATGGGGGCTTATAGATAAATAGGAAAGGAAGTGACACACCCTGGGCTCTGCCTGCCTCCTGCTGGTCCCACGTACCTGGCCTTGACTGTTGGGGGAAAGCGTCTTAAGAATGAGCAACGGAAGGTAGATTGTTTTCCTTTAGTCCCTTTTAGAATGCTTTCTGCTTCCAGTAACAGAAATCCTGACTTGACGGTGGCTTAAAGAAAGCAAGTGTCTGTCTGTCTCACCTCACTGGAAGTCACCATGCAGAGCTTGGCCCTGGACTCCGTGAGGACATCACAGACCCAGGTTTCTTCCTCTTGTCCACTCAGCTCCACACAGCCCCCCAACCACCTGCCAGTGTCTTGACTGGTCACCTCATGATTGCACGATGGTCACCAGAGCTCCAGGCCTCAGATTCATCGGTCCCTTCGATCAGGGTGCAACAGCCTTCTCTTTGGGGCTCACTGACCAGCTGCAAGGGAGACTGGGAGAATGGGGAACAACAAGGCAGGTCATCGAGGTCAGAACCATAATCCTCAGTGGGGTGGGGATATGTGTGATCCCCCAGGGGACATTTTCGGTTGTCACAACTGGTGGAACGCTACTGGCATCTAGTGCACAGAGAACAGGGATGCTGTTAAAAGCCCTACAGTCCCCCAAACAAATAGTCATCTGGCCCCAAATGTCAGTATGGCCAAGTTTTGAACCTCAGGGATAGAGCAGTCATGATGCATTGCCTAGAACTGAGCAGTTGCTGCCTTGAATAAAATAGAGGATTCTGTACAGACAGCTCACAGCACTTAACGTGGCAGCAAATGGACTCATTGGCAGGAGCCCAGCCTTTGCACGGCTGGAGCCCTGGGCGAAACAACGTGGGGTGGGGGCATGAGGATGCCGGGCGTCTCTGGGGCAGGCGATGGGTACTTTGGCCTTTCAGAGGTGCGCCGTATTTTCTAAAAAGATACAAGTATAACGTGCTAATCGTCAGTACTTGCTTTTCATGATTGAATGACTATGCCCAGGCCTTTAATATTACCCTTAATAGTACTTTCTTAAGGAAGTGAATCCCTCATTTACAGCATGATTCAGATTCTCGAGCTGCATTACAGTCAGAATGGCCTCTATTCTTTACAGTGTTTGTATGTTCCAAGGTGATTTTGAAAAGGAAGAGGTGCACTCAACTTTTGACAGCTGTTCCTTTAGTTTTCCATTAGCATTTGAAAAATGTCTCTTTCAAGCAGCATTCATTAAGATTTTAATTTTTCAGTTTGCTCCTTTTTTAAGTGACGTGCAACGAATTAAGGTTTAATGTGTCATCTATTTTTTGCAATGACATTTTTACTGCCCCCTTTTCGTTTGAGTCCGTTTATAAATTGTACTGTAGCTAATGAGTTCCATCGTGATTTCCAGTTCCCAATAATTACCACTCTTCTGATACGTTCTTTAACGTGTCACAGAATTAAGAGCATTACCGGGCGAGCTCAGGTGAGCTGCGTCTGCCTCAGCCGTGGGGCCACTGAGGGCTATGGGGCGGGGAAGTCGCTGAGACCCCCTGCTGCTCTCGTTCGTATTCACCAGCCATCGCGTGTCGGACACCCCGGTCTGTGTGGGATGTAAATGCGGAAGCTTCTGCTGGGCCTGGTCCCTGGGTAGTCTAGATAATTGCCCTACTTCACACATTGCTCTGCCAGTGGAAATATGACTAATGGGACTTGAAATCCTGAATGATTTTTAACTGTGTATTCAGCTGAGATTGGACCAAGATTAATTGAACAGCAATCCCTGGTTAATTTCTATTTTACTACCAAGCTGAAACTTACGAACATTTCATCAAGTTGAGCTGAAGTTTAACTTTGCAATGTTAAGAGGGGGCAGTGGCTGGTAGGAGGAGATTAAGGAAGTGACCAGTGTAAGGGAGACCGTGAGGGTGTAGGAGATGCAGCCTCTGTCCTGCAGAAAGACAGAACCGATGGGAGATATATATTAAGAGATTTATTTTAGGGAATTGGCTCACGTGATTTGGGGGGTTGGTAAGCCTGGAATCTGTAGGACAGGCCAGTGGGCTGGAGACCTGGGCAGGAGTGGATGCTGCAGTCTTCAGGCTGAATTCTTTCTTCTCCAGGAAACTTCAACTTTTGCTCCTGAGACCTTGGACGAGGCTCACCACATTTGGGGTGGTAATCTGGACTTAAAAGTCAACCAGTTGTGGATGCTAACCGCGCCTACAAAACAGCTTCACAGCGCATCTAGATTAGTGTTGGATTAAGTCCCTGAGTACTTGACCCTGGCCCTGTTGACACAGAAAAGTGTCACAGAGGAAGAGCCCCCCAGCACGGTGGTGGGAAGTGCAGGCAGCTGAGGGTCAGGACCCAGGTCTGAGCACTTCTCTCTTACCAGCTTCGAGGTCTCCAGCAGTGCCCTCAGCCACTGGGACCACCATCTATTCTGTAACAAACGTTTATTAAATGCATGCCTCCTACCAGCCAGAACTATATGTGTTAAGGAAGCAAAAATGACTAAGTTTTTGCTTAAACTGCCTCTGTCCTGGAGAACGCCCACGACCCACGACCAACTAACCACCAGCACGAAAAGTGAAGGACCACACGTTTCCTAAGATAAGAACCATAATCGTCCCCACAAGAGCTCTTGGAGGAAAAAGGGAGATGATAAATAAATAGGACACTGAATGCTTTGCCCGTGAGTTACTGTTAGTATTTTTAGAACATTCTAGTATCATCTGCCAAGTGTTACAAAGCACCTTTCTGGTCTGATTGTGCCTCCATTGCTGGAAAGCCATGAAATCTTATTTCTATAAAAAAATTCCACGATTTAGGTGCTGAGTTTAGGGGGTTTTATTTAGGAAAGATAAACCATTAAGTGGAACACTTAAAGGTCGGTTGTGGGGCTTCCCTGGTGGCGCAGTGGTTGGGAGTCCACCTGCCGATGCAGGGGACACGGGTTCGTGCCCCGGTCCGGGAAGATCCCACATGCCGCGGAGCGGCTGGGCCCGTGAGCCACGGCCGCTGCGCCTGCGCGTCCGGAGCCCGTGCTCCGCAACGGGAGAGGCCACAGCAATGAGAGGCCCGCGTACCGCAAAAACAAAAGGTCGGTTGTGTTACAATAGTAAACGCAAGAGGTGACGGTCAGGTGTGGGTTCATCCAGGTGGCCCAGCTCCAGGGTAGGGTCTGTTAGAAGGTTTTGGAAGTTTCGCCTTTGATCCATTTCACTGTCTTTTCGTTTTCTGCCTGTGGAAGGGAGGTCTTATTGCATCCACCCATTCCTGTTTCTACTTTGCGGTTTTCAGGGGCAGATGTCCACGCCAGGGACCCTCACCGCGGAATGTCGTCCCAGGAGTGGGCTACTTACACGGGACGGTTTGAAGCGGTCCACGTCATCCAGAGGCTGCTGGAGCGACCCTGCCCAGAGCAGTTCGGGGAAAAGTACAAGCCAGAGCTGCCGCTGGCCCCCGAGGCGGGTCCGAAGCCTGCGGGCTCCAAGAACTGCTTGCAGAGGCTCACCGCGTTTGTGCGGTCCATGCTTACCTCCCGCTTGCGCCAAGGCCTGGAGGATGGGGGCGTCCTGGACCACATGGTCAAGATGACCACGAGCCTCTACAGCCCCGCCGTGGCCGTCGTCTGCCAGACCATGTGCCCCGAGAACCCCCCCTGTGTGGGGAAAAGGCGGCTGGCGGTGCAGGAAATCCTGGCGGCACGGGGGCAACCGGACACGCAAGCCCAAGAGAGGGACAAAGCGCAAGGCGCCGAGCAGCGATTCCGGACCTCCCAGACCGCGGGGGTCTCCAGAGAGGGGGCCCCCAGAGCCAGCTCCACGTCTTCTTCCCAGCTGCCAGCTGCCCCGCGGAAGGCCAGCCTCCTGTCCCTGCAGCTGCTGCGGCGGAGCAGCGTGCGGCCGGGCGTGGTCATCCCCAAGGTGCGCATCAGCAAGGCCCCCGCGCCCGCCTTCCAGCCCGAGCGGGCCGCGAAGGGCAGCACCAAGGACAGCACCCACCTGCAGCTCCCCAAGTGGCGGTACAAGGAGGCCAAGGAGGAAAGAAGGAAGGCGGAAGAGGCAGAGAAGCAGCGGCTGGCCACGGCGCACAAGGAGAAGCGGGCACCGTCCTGGAGGAAAAGGACGTGACGGGGTGGGTGGGTGCGGGTGTCTGGGGCGGGGGGGGGGCGACGGGGAGAAGGACGCAGAACCTCCGCCCGGCCCTTGCCTTTTACGCACCACACGTCCCCGTGCCCGCAGGCTCCTTCGGCCCGAGAAAGCGTTTGTGTTTGTTCAGGCTGCACCCAAGAGTGAATTGGGCATAGCACGAATCGATTTGCCTAAAACCAGTTCCCCTAGCAGTCAGTACACTTAGTGGGCGTTTTACCTAAAAGTTTATCTTTAGAACCTCAGTTAAGAAATTTTTAAGACCAGTTTGTCAGAAGGGCGTTTTCTGTATAATTCTGTGTTTTTAATCACAGTCAGATGTGCAGCACTTTACCAGCCCCATGCAAAGATGGGGCTCTTTGTACTTAGGATGGTTTTAATGCATTTGTCTGAAGACCCTTTGTTTAAAGTACCGTTTCTAGCAATGATTACTTGTGATATCTCTATGATTTCACACAGAATTTGTGGCATTCTCCCCCCTTTTGCTGTTTGTTTGGGTCTTTGCCTTTCCATCTGATGTAGGTGCCCATGAGCACTGCACGTTCTTAATTGGATTAAGTGATGCAGAATATTTCTTTCCATTTGATGGAGACATTTACAGCAAAATGATCAAGTAAGATAGAGGAATCAGATTTCCTTGTATCTTACTTTTTAAGCTCTCTTGTCCATCCAGTGCTAAAAAATGATGAAAACCCAGTTGTCAAAGTATGAGACTGCGTAGAGAAGCACGTATTTATTGCTAGGACTAAACTCATTTTAAGCAACGGATTTTCGATAAACTGTATACAAAGTCTTGAACATATTGAAAAATAGATATTGACATAAGAAAAAAGTATTTAAGAAAATAGGGGCAAATCTAATAAATTATTATTAGAAATACAAAAGTAAGGTATGTGCTCTTAGATAAATTGAAATCAGATATCCTTAAAATGTAAAAAAGATGCAACAAGCTTAAGGAACCCAGTGTTCTGCAGACTGCTGAAATGGGGGCAGGCGTAAATTTTTTAGAGAAACAGGGATTACAATCGAATACTTAAGCAAACATGTTTTAGGCAAATTTGCCTGGAGTGAGCTGGGTTGCTTCCTCCTCCTGACTCAATTCCAAGGAATCCCTGGTGTGGAATTACTTTCATTTTTCCTTTGATGACTGCCCCTGATCTTCACTTTACCCTTATGCCGACTTTGTAGAATTTCCAAGATGTTGGGACTTCGGCAGAGCATGTATGTGATTTGCCCCGGGCCCTGAGCTCTCCGAGGGAGTTATCTCCAAAGCACTGAGAAATTCTAATGAATCTCTGGCCATCTGGGTTGCAGAGTCTCTCTCACATATGCACTACCAACAGCACTTTATTTAAATATTATTCTGCTCAGAAGCCATAGATTTAAAATATTACAGACCAGTTTGGAAGCTCTTTATTATAACTCTAGATTCGCAGGGGAAGTCGTGCTCCCTGGCTATGCGGTAATGAGCACGTGTCTGTCTCATTATGTGGGTGGGGTAGCGCCACTCTCCCCCTTCTGCCCCATCCTTCAGAGTTGAGCATCTCACACTCACCTTCCCCCAAATCTCAATAAACAGACCATCAGGCTGCACCCAGACTGGTGGGAGACAGGCGTGACGATAATACAGCTCTTAAAGTCAGATTTTAGTGGGTTCCTCCCTCATCCCAGAAGGGCACAAGAAGAAAGGCACAGAGGTCTGGACCCACTTTGAGCATCACTGATGTAGTTGGCTGTTGGATCACTTTCGTGTCTAAGAGTTGAGGTTGGCCAAGTCCCCTTGGATGAGATGAAAGCTGGTCCCCGACGTGGAGAGAAACACCCGTTTCCCTGACAGTCCAATCCATATCCTTTGAGATCATTTTCGTGTTTATGTATTTTCGTTGCTTTGAATGGTTAGCTGCATTTTTCTCACCAAGGAGTCAGCCCTCCTCCCTCCCCTCCAGTGTCGGTCAGGGATGCGGCACTGATGAGCAGTGTCCCCCCCAGCTCCGTCACCACATACATTCCCTGCTGACCCCTTTGCCTCCTTTTTTCCTTATTTGCTTTTTCTTTGTTTTGCCTGTTTTCTGCTCCAGATTTAGCTAAATGCCTTGATCATCCCTGGCACCACTACTCTGAGATCTAAAAAGGGCGGAAAAGCAAGGCAATGCTGAGAGATCAACAGTGCCCTGTGGAATTATCATGTCGTGCCCTCCCAACACCCAGGAGTGAATGAACGGCAGATTCCGCCCCTGCTTCTGTGCAGAATGTTGGCACAATTCCCCCATCTCCACCGCGCACCTTCCCCCTTTTTTTCTTTAGGGAGGGAGACTTGGTTTGCCCTCCTGGCGGGTGACAGCACCGCCCTGCTGTAGATCCCGTGTCTGCTTGCACTCCTGATGTCTGTTAACTGTAAATAGTGAATTTCAACTTGACAGGTACCCTCTCAGGGATTTATATATAAATACAGTTAGGGGAAGAGTTGAAGTATATTTTAATACTTTTTAATATCTGAGTGAGTTATGATTAAACTAGATGGAAGAAGTATTTCTAAGACAATGTCAGTTTTGCTGTTTTCTGGGGAGATGCCTGGGAATCACCCCTCGTGTTGAGATTTCTTGATTATTAGAAACTCGGGACTCTGGCAGCTGAAACGGCTTTGGAGTGGATGTGAAGTCACTTCAGTGTCTCTCAGTTGCCTCTTGTGGATGTGAACCCTTGTATTAAAAAAAAAAAATTGCAGCCTTTATGTACGTAGAGATGGCTGTGACAACACAGATGGACCGTTCATCGCTTTTACCTCTACAATTGTTTCCTCCCCATCTGATCCAGGGGTGTGTGGTGTGACAGTGACAGTGTTTTCTATCTGCTTATGTGAATCGTGTTCTACAGTCAGTCGAGCGCCAAGCTCACCGCTGGGAGTGGGGAGGGAAAAGCTGGAATGACCGCGTCATTCAGAGACCTTGCATGTCTTCGGCTACCTTTGAGAAATGCAACACGTGACATTGCGGACCTTCGTGACTTTTTCTGCAGCACCTCCCCACGAGCTCCTGGCGGCACTAGATGCCTCAGAAATAGGATTGGAAATTGCAGTAGTTCGTCATCTCAACTTCAGGCACCCCTGCTACTCACTCATTCTGCAGTGGAGGATGTGATGTCAGTTGGAAAGTGGGATTTGTGGATGCAGCGTGGCCGGTCCAGGCTGCCTCTGTCTGCTTCCTTCCGTGCTGTGGACGACCGGGTCTCTGGAAGTCCGCTGAGTGGAGATGAGGCTGTGAAACAATCCCGTGAGGGGGGCCACACCCCAATCCTGAAGTGGATGCAAAGCCTGCTGTCTCCAGGGAAGAATCATGGGTACCGAGTTATTATGAAGTAAAGCACCCCCGAGGGGCCAATAAATGAGCTAAGACTAAGAAGTAGGGACGATTTGACTCTTGCGGCCTCTGGCAGGATCACAGGATTCCCCCCTTATCCACGCTGCATTAAGACGGAAGACTGTCTTTTCATCATTCACTTGAGCTCCGCTAAAGGAGTTCTAGCCCTGACGGATGTCAGGTGCAGTGCTTACCCCCGGGTTCACTTGGAGACCTGTGCTCGCTCAGTTCCCATCCTGATACAATGCAGGTGTTCCCTGCAGTGCTAAGATTTATCAGGAACTGTTGTAAGCTGCTAGTCGCAATCTATCTTTTATAGGATGAAGTGCTGACACACTTTTTCTTTTTCACAGTATTTGGGGAAATCCTAACGCGCCACCCAAGTGTTCCCTTGCGAGCCTTTTCGTCCCACGTGGGTGACTGTTTGGATTCTGCATTTGGCTGTGGGTGCCGGCTCACAGGATCCCTCAGGGCCCTGGTCTGCATCTGGTCCTCGGTTTCCTCGGCGGCAGGCTCACGCTGGGCCCCTTTCAGCTGGGCCTGCAGGACAGTGGTCTTCTAGGGAAGGAATGGCAGAAGACCCATCATGACGGATCCTTTATAAAACAAAGTCCCCTTTGCGAAAACAGCTGGCATTGGGTACGTAATCATGGCAGCGGGAGGGAGGGCTGTTGCCATGAAGAACTTACAACAAAACAGCTCTTCCTGAAGACGCTGGTTGCTCTCCTCTCCATGCATTTAGACTTTGTTTCAAACGTCCGTGTAACTCCTGAATCAGCTACTCACGGCTGTGCCCTTGAATTCACGTGTTTCTTCGTTAACATTTAAAATAAGAGGCTAAAACAATTCCTCTGGAGGTTTTTCGTTTTATTTTAAAGAAATGGAAAAAAACAAAAAACCACCACTGCCTGGTTTGATTTAGCTCATTTCTGAGGGACTCAGTTGAATGCCAGGGCTGCGTGCAAAACTCTCCTTACCCTGACCCAGCCTGAAATAAGGCTCATGTGAAAGGCACAGCCCTGCAGTGCTCTGATGGCCTCAGCTGCAGGTGGAGGTGTGTGATGTGATGTGAGTGTGCACACACACACACACACAGGAAGGAGTCCGGGTTTTGTGCTCACAGAGGGGACTGCCGTTGTGGCTCCCAGGTAATGTCTGGTGTGACCTGATTCGATGGCATGTAGTGGAGGATGGGACAGCCCAAGACCCCCACTGGGAGCCCTCCAGTGTGTCCCCTGTGGCACAGAACGCAGCCAGTGTGTCATAACTCAGGTCTTCTTGTCGAAAGGTGGTGTTGGCCTGGGCGGCTCATGTGGGAGCTCCTGGGCGAGGTTGTGTAGCCGGGCCTGGGCCATCGCTCTGCTTTTAGCTGCGTCCTTGGCATGGAGGGGCAGAATCCAGAGGGGGTGCTTGGGGAGCTCCACCAGGCATTCACCCCATGGCACCAGGCTAGCCACAGAATCAGCATCTTACCCTGCGGAGGCACTGAGATGTTCCCAAGTCTGCCCGAGTATCAGTACTCTAATTAATCAACACTAACACAGTTTGGTTTTTGAGAGAATCATTTCATCATAATGGGACACCTTTATATTGTTTTTGAAGAAAATGAAGACGAGAAATAAAATGAAGCTAGCGGTTGCAGGCACGGCAGTGGCCTGTGTTGGTTTGATGCTTTATGAAATTTTGGGAGGTCGCATTGAAGCACTTTAACACCAGTTTTTGAGCAGAAGTTCTAGAAGCTGGTTTAGAACCTCACAGCTCTGTCAAACAGAATGAAAACCAGAAAAGGATGCTATAAACCTGGCCATGTTACCAGCAGCCCTGTGAGCCTCTCGGCCATCCTAAGGAATTTGAATAATAGACCCCATTCAAACAAACAGGCAAAGCTAATCTCATTGGAATTCTCTTCATTCAAATCCTTGTTCTGACTCACATGTATTGGGTGTCTGAGAATGTGTGTTTTTAACAAGGGTGACTTAAGAACTGTATGGACTCTGCGCAGGTGCCTGGTTTCAGGTTATGTCATGTTGGTATAAGCTTTGTTTTCTGAATGTAAAACTATTTTCATTGTCATTTCTAAAAATCCCGTAGATTTCCGGATATTGTAAAAATGTTGAATAAGGATATAGTTGTGTAAATTTCATAGTGTTTTATTTTGAGGTGAGAGTTTTGTTACAGTTTATAAAAGATATTTTTCTATTTAGACCTCAGGGCTATTTGGGGATCTACAAATAAATGTGACCCCAGCAGTTTCAATTCTTGATACCCAAAAGGTTAATAATCATCTTTAAGTTGAATAGGATATATTATTCAGCAGAAGGAATGTGTCTTTCCCTTTTAGCTTCTCTTTTAACAAACTCTGTATCTAAAGTTTAAAACATAGCAAAAAGGATATGGGTCATGTAAAAATGTGGGGAAGTTTTGGCTACGGAATTTAAAATCACTTGTGAAATAAAGTCTTATGGTACAACGGTGTGATACTTGGATAAACCTAAGTGTGTGTAAATTAGAAAATGATACAATGATACCGGTGTTTTTAATGTTACTTATTTTGATCGAAATAGATGTGCACTTCCTTCATCTGACACACTTTTCTTTTTCACATTTCAAAAGTAAGACTTTTAAATTCATGAGCTATCTGTGAATACCTCTGCACGTGTTAAAATAATCTCTTTACATTCTGCCTCTTCTCAGAAGTACCCACTGGTAGGGAGGCATCCTTCAGCTGTGTTTCTGTAGATTTATTTACCTGTGTATATAGAAACAAGTTTAGTTTTGTTATTTATTTATTATTATTATATATATTATATAATATGTTATATAATATAGTTATATACTATATACATTTATAATATAGTTTTTTTGTTCATTTAGTTTATTTTTTATTAGTTGGTTTACAATGTTGTATTAGTTTCAGGTGTACAGCAAAGTGATTCAGATATAGATATACTTTTTCAGTATAAAGTATATATATATATATATATATATATATATATATACTTTTTCAGATTCTTTTCCATTATAGGTTATTACAAGATAACTGAGTACAGTTCCCTGTGCTAAACAGTAGGTCCTTGTTGTTCATCTGTTTTATATGTAGTAGTGTGTATCCGTTAATCCCAAGCTCCTAATTTCTCCCTCTGCCCCTTCCCCTTTAGTAACCGTAAGTTTGTCTTCCATGTCTGTGGGTCCATTTCTGTTCTGTAAATAAGTTCATTTGTATCATTTTTTTTAGGTTCCGCATATAAGTGATATCATGCTATTTGTCTTTTCTCTGTTTGACATAGAAATATATTTTTAATGTTTTCTCCCCTTCGTGTGATGAAATATATTTTTAATGTTTTCTCCCCTTCGTGTGATGAAATATATTTTTAATGTTTTCTCCCCTTCGTGTGATGTACAGTGTGGTATATACAGCTTCACCCAGTGTTCTTGTGGATTGCTGTGTAGTGTTCCTCTGGAGAGCTGCACTGTGGTACATTTAACCATGACCTCATGATGGACTGTTACAGTCTTTTCAGTTCTTACCACTTGTAAGTAATGAAGAGCCTTCATCTGACTTACCTATTTGTATACACAAGTGAATGTTTCTCTAAGACAAGCGTGTAGAAGTGGGACTTGCCGGTAGAAGGGAAGATGAGTTTTATTTCAGTAGTCACTGCTGTGTTGCCCTTTTCAAAGCCTGCTGAATATTCACCTGTCGACAATGGACAAAAGAGGCCCCTTTCCCCCTGGAGCGCACTTGCTGCTTGCCAGTCTGATGGTTAAGAAATTGTATCTCGTTTTAATTGCCTGAGTTACTGGTGAAGTAGAGTATCTTTTCATGTGTCTTTTTATTTCTTGTTTTAAAAATTTGTTATATATATCTGTTTCTCATTTTAAAAAAAATTACCCTTTGGTGTCATTTTTGCTGATTTATAGGAGTTTGCTATAAATTTTGAGTCAGTTCTTTGACACATCCTGCATTTTTTTCTCCCATTTTATCACTTATTTTTAAGGTATTGTGTGTAAGTCTTAAATTTTGATTTAGTCAAACTTGCCAAACTTTTTAGTTTATATTTGCATTTCTTATTTAAGAAGGCCTTTCCTACACCAAATCAACATTTTTCTTCTATAGTTTTATCTAATGATTTGTAGCTACTTTTTAAAAAGACATTCATACACGATTCATCTTTTCAGTAATTTTTGATGGGACTGAAGACAAACAGCTATTTATTTGGGAAGTTCTATTCAGCATTTGAAAAATCTGCAGTCTGACACGTTAAAAACCATAATTTTAGTCATTAAATTCTACTCATCCAGAATCATAATTATTAAGGACCTACATAGGATGTCAAATTTTAAATAAGGTTTTGTTCTAGGCCAAGATTATTATTGGAGATTATTTGTATTTATTGTTGTGAAAGACAAATAATGTGAAGGTAATATACAAGGAACTGTCCTTATTAGAAAATCTGAGAACTAGGGACGTCCCTGTCGGTCCAGTGGTTAGGACTCCGCGCTTCCACAGCAGGGGGCCCAGGTTCGATCCCTGGTCGGGGAGCTATGATCCTGTAGTCCAAGGGGTATGGCCAAAAAAAGAAAGAAAATCTGAGAACTGACATGAAAAGTGAGGGAGGTGGTCTTTATTCCCCCGACTGGACCTGCGTCGAGCACCCTGAGGCTCCGAGGAGCACAGATGGACGGATGCTCTTCCCGTCCGGCGGCCCGGCCCCAAGAGCAGTGCGTCTGTGCTGTGCAGTCGTGCAGTCAAGAGCGTTGCCCCTTGAGGACCTCGAGGGCTTCTGCAAGCAGCCCTTCATGTGGTCACTGGCTCCCAACAGGTCACTCCGGCTGTCTCCCTTGATGATAACCTAGCTGGTTTCCAGCCAGGGACGTGAAAGGTGGTCCGAAAACCCGTTGTCTGCCGACAAAACCAACTTTGATGTGCAGATTGCTCAGGTAAATTGTTAGCTCAACCGCAGCTCCCAGTGCCAGGGGGCCACTGCCCCTGCAGCAGGGGCAGCCAATCACAGGCATGGGGCAGCCACCCTGCCCGCTCGACATCATCTGCCTGGTCACCCCGCCCAAGCTCATTACTGCTCTCACTCAACCCCCAAACCTAACAAGATGTTAATACATTTTCCTGGATAAGTATATAAATGACACTCAGATCCACCTTGTTATTTCAAAAGAGTGACACAAAATCAAGAAGTCAGGTAGCTGCAAGGATATGACACCAATTTCTCATGAGCTCGTAGAAGCTCTATTAGGGCCAAGAGCTGAGTGGAGAAGCTGGACCAGGAAGGCCCCTCTCTGGGCCATCAGAGACAAGAGGGTTCAGGCACATGGGTTGTGATGGGGAAG
Source organism: Lagenorhynchus albirostris (assembly GCF_949774975.1). Taxonomy (NCBI): domain Eukaryota; kingdom Metazoa; phylum Chordata; class Mammalia; order Artiodactyla; family Delphinidae; genus Lagenorhynchus; species Lagenorhynchus albirostris. The sequence goes on from NC_083097.1 coordinate 8,933,205, forward strand.
CTGTCACCCTACAGTGAGAAAGGTTACAGAATGTCCCCGCTCCCCAGCAGAGGAGTCCCTTAGCCATCCCATGGCCCCTTCACGCCCTGCCCCTGGGGGTTGGGGGACCAGCTTTTACCTTCTAACCTGAGTGATCAGGTGCAGACTCCATGTCCTTCCTGACCAAACTCCATTGGAATGGGCCTCCCTTGGTTGAAGTGCCTGATGCCCTCTGTAGGGTGAAAGGTCATAGGTTGGGGGTCGAAAAAGCCACCCCTGCCTGCCTTCCCTCCCACTGCTGTGCAGGCGCTGGGCCCGTCCTGAGCCCCAGCCTGTGGTTCTCTAACTCTACACATTCCTAGTCCTGGACTCTAGGTGACTCCAGGTGACTCTAGAGAGATTTGGGCAACCCTCGTGCTCTCCCTGAGCTGGCAGATGGCCCTCTGCGGTTGCATAAAGCAATGGTGCTTGAAGGGCCGGGGTTCCCGGGACAGGCAGCATCAGCACCACTTGGAAAATTTTCAGAAATACACCTTCTCAGGCCGAACCTCTATTAGTTTCGTGTGATTGCTGTAACAAATTACCTGGACGGCTTCAAGCAACTGACATGTATTCCCTCGCAGTTCGGGCGGCCAGACATTTGAAATCGCTGTGTCAGCAGGGCCACGCCCCTCTGAAGCCTCCAGGGGAGGGTGCTTCCTCACCTCTCCCAGCTCCTGGTGGTTGCCAGCAATCCTTGGCGTTCCTTGGCTTGTGGCAGCCTCCATCTGCCTCTGTCACCACATGGCCGGCTTCCTTCTGTGTGTCTGTGTCCACACTTCCCACTTTTTTTTGTTTGCGGTACGCGGGCCTCTCACTGCTGTGGCCTCTCCCGTTGCGGAGCACAGGCTCCGGACGCGCAGGCTCAGCGGCCATGGCTCACGGGCCCAGCCCCTTCACAGCATGTGGAATCTTCCCAGACCGAGGCACGAACCCGTGTCCCCTGCATTGGCAGGCGGACTCTCAACCACTACGCCACCAGGGAAGCCCAACACACTTCCCACTTTTTATAAGGCCACCAGTCATTGGAGTAGCACCCACCCGTCACTGGATTAGCACCCGCCCACCCTAACCGAGTATGGCCTTGTTTTAACTTAATTACATATGCAAAGACCCTGTTTCCAAATAAGGTCACATTCACAGGGACGTAGAGTAAATCCTTTTAG